>NC_133324.1:458049293-458689293 GCF_042186555.1 Aquarana catesbeiana | reverse complement strand
AGCTGGAGAGCAGTGGGGGGAACTGGACAGCACAGTGGGGGGGAGAGCATGGTGGGAGCCAGGGAGCACAGAGCGGATCAGAGATCACTGTGGGGGGAGAGCACAGTGGGGGAGCCAGGGAGCACAGAGGGGATCAGAGATCACTGTGGGGGGAGCACAGAGCACTGGGGGGAGCAGTGGGGTGGGACTGGACAGCACAGTGGGGGGAGCATGGGGGGGTAGGGTGGGCAGGGGGAGCATGGGGGGGGTAGGGTGGGCAGGGAGAACTGGGAGGAACCAGGGAGCACAGGGGGCAGTAAAAGAAGTTGGATAGGAGGAGCGGCAGGGACAGCTGCATATGGAAGACTTGAGCTTCCATATTCTTTCTGCAGCCAATGAATGCCCGCAGAAGAAGCGAGCATTCAGCGGCTGCAGAAGTAATATGGAAGATCAATTCCTCCATATGCAGCTGTCCCTGCCGCTCCTCCTATCCAGGCACACAGGAGGGCTGTACGGCCAGCCTAGGCACAACACCTGGGCACTCACTTTCTTTCTGGGAGGTCGGCCAGGCTGCAGCAAGTGCTGGGATGCGATCCATCCACCGGAGCTCCTTCTTCCCCCTCACAGGCAGAGACAGTCATAGAGCAGCTCAGCTGGATAGTTTCCGCAGCCTGGCCCGACTCCTGACCCAAATAGGCAGCCGGCCAGACGCAGAGAGGCCAGGTGAGCGGCGCGGGCTGAAGGATCAGCTCAGCTGCCTTAGGGCCCCGCATAGACTTCCGGTGTGCCCTATGGCTGCCCGCACGCCTTTTCCCTAGTTCACATTAGTGATCGAGCACAGGCAAACTAGGCGGCCGCGAGGCCCCTGTAAGTGCCGGGCCTTAGGCGGCCGCCTAGTTTGCCTAATTAGAGAGCCACCTCTGTTCTGAGGCTAATTTGAAGCAGATAAGACACCAAGTGAGTTTAATTACCACCTTAATCAGCCACAGAACCTGTGTAATTCATATGTGTTCGGGTTTAAAGGGATGAGGTGTCAACCCTATGCGTGACCCATGACTTGTTCAGGAAAAGGGACACTCTATGAGTGATTTACTAAGAAGAAGGCACTGCACCAGTTCATACATTAATTGGTGCGCCGGAAAAAGTCATTAACTGAATATGCGAACCGGCGCACATTGAAGCGCAAATAGCGATAATAAATAACCGCATATGTAAACTGCAACTGGCGCTAGGGTAACTGCGGTTTTCTCATTGATAATAGCGCACGCCCAAAAAAAATGGTTAATTTCATCTCATTGGATGTGTCTTGTTAGGCAATTAGTAGGTGTACTCAGTTAATTAACCCTTTTGATGCTAATCTCATTCCTATCACTTCTAATATATCTTTGAAATGTGTTTTTTTCTTTCTTTACCCAAATCTTTCAATATATTACAAAGAACAGAGAAGTGTTTCTAAACCCAATAAATTAATATTTTCAGATCTTGATCTTTAAAGGTGACCATACACTGTATCAGTTAGATTTTAAATAAATTACATTTAGTGCAAGAGCCTGTTTGATTTCCTATAATTTGAATTAAATGTTCTAGTGCGTCTTCCTATTACCTATTTTGCCTAAATATCGATTTATACAGAGATTGGCCAATCAGATTGCATAGTGCATGACCATCTTAAGTGCCAAATTTGGAATGTAGATGTGCCATGACCCACTTGTATTCTCCAGACAATATTTCTTGGGCATTATACAAGGCACACGAAAAAACACCTTTTTTCAAGACATGCTAGAGTGATCAGGAATCTTCAAACTACGGCTCTCCAGCTGTTGTGGAACTACACATCCCATGAGGCATTGTAAAACTCTGACATTCACAGACATGACTAGGTATGATGGGAATTGTAGTTCCTGAACAATTGGAGGGCCGTAGTTTGAAGACCCCTGTGCTAGACCATTATTATGCCTCCAAAATTGGGAGTGTGGCATCTACCCAACTTCTCTCTGCTGGAGGCACAAGAACCTACATCTTTAGATATATCTATATATAAGGTATATACCATATTTTTCACTCCATAAGATGCACCTGACCATAAGACGTACCTAGGGTTTAGAAGAGGAAAAATAAAAAATAAATATTCTGAACCAAATGGTGTACTAAAATATTTTCCAGTGCCCATGAAATGCAGCCTGACCAGTGCCATAAACACAGACTGACCATTGCCATAAATGCAGACTGACCATTCCCATAAACGCAGACTGACCATTGCCAATAATGCAGAATGATCATTATTGCAGAGTGACCAATAATGCAGAGTGACCAATAATACAGAGTGACCACTGGCACAAACACAGCCTTACCTGATGTTATCCCATCCGCTGACCGAGCAGCCCAATGCTATGTTTTCTGTGTCTGGCAGAGCAGGGGGATCGCTTGGCGCCCACGGGGGGGGGGGGGGGGGTTGGATGTCTGTCCCCCGCTCTCCTGCTCTCGGTGCCTGCTGTATATTTGCACCATAAGACGCAGAGACATTTACCCCCATATTTCTGGGGGAAAAAGTGCGTCTTATGGTCTGAAAAATATAATATACATACACACTGAAGCAAGCAACAATATACATTGGACCTGAAGTGAACACAGGAAGTAGGGGTGTGTTTTGAGGCCAAATCATTTAGACATATACACATGACCCACAAAACACCACCCTGTGTAAAAATAAATCAAAAATGACCTTAATTTGCAAATAAGGATCATCTCTTCCTCAGAGAACAGTGAACAGGGCATGGTGGTGGTAAGAAATTAGCAGCAGTACAAGCAACTTCCTGGAGGGGCGTGATGTGATTCCTGTGCGCTGGCCACCGCTTCCGGGAACCAGATATGCCCCACGTGTACATACCTCTGCACACACAGCAGTTGCGCATCTCACATACACGGCGGTCGCGCATCTAGCTGCAGGAACCCAATTTTTATGGAAATTAATAGTAAAGCAGATGCAGATTTCCAGGACTGGACTAAAAATGTTTATAGTAAAAGGCAACTGGTGTTTTCTATTAAATAAGGTCTAAATGGGCCATTGACATGCATCACAGTTGAACTTGGGAATGTGTCTTTGCAAAGTTAGGATTTAATTTAGTTTTTATTATTTTTGCTTGGGGATAGAGTGCAGAGGGATTAGAAGTCTTGTCAGTTTTTGGGGATGTCTGCACCCCTGATAGGGTGAAGACACCTCCCAAATTTTGCCAGTTTCTCCATCACATTTATTCACTTCCTGTCACATAGCCAAACAGGAAGTGAGGGTAAAACCCTACCAATGTCTTTCCCTGGGGACACACAGGTCAATCTAAATAGTTTCCCCATTAGGTAAATTGCACTCTAGCATTTTGCTGTGTACACCCCAAATTATTAGGTATCTTGGACTTTGGGGTTTATTTACTAAAGGCAAATTCACTTTGCACTACAAGTGCACTTGGAAGTGTAGTTGCTGGAGATCCAAGGGGAACATGCAAGGAAAATTAAAAAACAGCATCTTTGCTTCTACATGATTGGATGAAAAAATCGCCAGTGCTTCCCCTCAGATTTACAACGAGTACACTTGAATTGCAGAGTGGATTTGCCTTTAATAAACCCCAACATACCTAATAATTTGGGGTGTACACAACAAAGTGCTAGAGTGCAATTTGCCTAATGGGGACACTAGTTGGATTGACCTGCGTGTCCCCAAGGAAAGACATTGGTAGGTTTTTACCTCACTTCCTGTTTGGCTATGTGACAGGAAGTGAAGCCAATTTTCTGAAAGGGGACACAAAGCCCAACCTAAAAAAGACAAGCAGGGGTTCTAACACTCACTTGGTTTTACTCAAATGCCCACAATTAGAAAAGGATTGTCCTGAGCTAGATTTTAGCTCAGTGCTCTAAATCAGTGGTTCTCAACCCTGTCCTCAGGTACCCCCAACAGGCCATGTTTGCAGGTTTTCCATCATCTTGCACAAGTGCTTTAAATTAGATTCAATGGCTTGTTATTTTGGGCAGCTAATTTAGCTAAGATAAATTCCCAAAACATGTCCTGTCGGGGGTACTTGAGGACTGAGTCTAAGAGCCACTGCCCTAAAATGGAAAATGGAATACTTACCTCTCTGTAATTTTCCTTCCCTGGCTATCCATGGCAGCATACGCACAATCCATTCATATGCTACCATGAAGGCACCAGGAAAGTAGCTTTTAGACAAATCGCACCTTTTTTTGTTTTGCCATGCCAATCAGCCTAGTTAAGCTGGGAAGGGGGGGGGGGGTGTAAAATACATTACTTGGATTGAGCATGCATCTGCAAAACAAATTATTACCAAAATACATAACACATAAACATTTCAAAACAGGACTTAGAAAAGACCAAGGAAAGCAAAAAAACACATGTATGTTCATTTGAGACACTAACAGAAACTGGTTTTGAGGTCTGATCATTTTGCAGAGGAAATTAACAGAAGTTAAAAGGACTGCGCCCACAAACGGACAGTCTCTTAAAGATTTAAACATTTAGTAGTCAACAGCTTGAGGAAGAATTTGCAAAATAATGCAGCACAGACAATTAAATCAAAGTGAAACTAACAACCTACAAACAACAAACATTGACAACTTCAAAAATATTTCAGTGAAAAATATCCCCCCCCAAAAAAAAAGAAAATAAAAAATACTTGCGCTAAAACATCTGTTTTGCAAAGATACAACAAACAAAATACAAACAGAAAATACATTTGTTACAAACTGTATAAGGACACACACACACCTGAGCATGCCCAGACCAACACAAATGCATTTCACATATCAAAAGCCACAGCAAAAAAAACAATGTCCCTGAGCATGCCCAGAACAACCCAACTGCAGCTAGCACAAAATAAGCCACCCCCCTGTCCAAAATTAAGCACATCATCCAGCATGCTACAAAATTACAGATGGGACAAACACCCCTCCCCCCCCCTGTCTAGGGGGGCAAACAAAGAGCCTAACATGGTCAAAAGTTATACAACAAATACCAATGCAGTCTATGGGAACTGACTTGTTAATTTTGCTAGTCCCCACTTGGCTGGCTTATATTCTAGTTATTGGCCTAGAAATGGGTATGGGGGCCCAGGTCCCACCCTGAGGGACATATATCAATGTCACCAATTTGGACAACTCCAAAAACGAAACAAGGAGAAATGCCTTTACAAATGCAAAATTGCTTAAAAGCTAGTAACTTGGGGGGGGGGGGCTTACTCTGCCTGTAAAGTGGTGCATCTGTAGCATGTATCCAAAATGCTGCCTCAAAGATGTATGGCTTTAGAGAAAACTTACAAATCTACATTGCAGCTGCAAGATTTTAGCTCAAAACAAAAAATAGCCTGCCCCTCCCCCAATACATACAAGGCCATTTGGGTCTGTTAAGGCTTAAAATGAGAACCCCCACGTGAAAAATACCACCCCAAACTAAAAAAATATTGTGCCCCTCCCACACACTAACAAACCCCTAGCCAATCACACAGCAAGCCAGCCCATGAAAGGGGGGTGGATGCTTGGGGGCAGGAGGGGCTCCAGCACCCCAAAAGTCAACCACCTTGTTCCCATATTCAGGGGGACAAGGGCCTCTTCCACACAACCCTAGGCTGGGGTTGTAGGGGGCTGCAGACAGGGGGCTTTACAGAATGTGGAAAGCCCCTTTAAACTAGTGAGTACAAGGTGCTTTGTGGTTGGTATTAGGCTGAGCCCAACATGCCCCAAAGACAGCCAGCTATGTTGAGTGCATGTGGCCTTGTATGGTTCAGGAGGGGGTTGATTGCTTGCTCTTCTCGCCCCTTTCCTAGCTGGCCCTGTTGTATGCTCTGAAAAAGGATGTGGTTTAGATTGGTGAAGGCAGCTCACAGCCTTTTGAAAATGGAGTGGAGTGTGGAGTTCCCCTTAAAAAGCAAAAGTTAGCCCATGGAAATCCAAGGGGTTAGAAGGGGAGACAAGAGCATTGGAGAATGGAGTATGGAGTTCCCCTTTAAAAGCAAAAGCTAGTGTAAAAAGCAATAAATAAAACTTTTCAAAAAGCAAAAAAAAAAAAGCAAAAGCTAGCCCAAGGAAATCATATGCATTAGAGGGGAATATTGAATGCCCTTTTAGGAGGAGCTAGAGGAGCGAGAATCTTTATACATAATTTTAACAAGGTGCATGTCACATGTTAGCAACGTAACATGCTAACGTGACCTGTGTGCAAATCTCCTTATAAAAATACATAAAGGTGAACCAGCGTAAAAAAAAAAATGTCAAGTTTAGAGGTGCGTCCGTTCAACCCACACAATTGCATGTACCTTGCTTAACATTTACTAAGATTTTGTAGTGAACAAACGCATTTGAACAAGCGCAACAGCCACTTGCGCATGCGCACTGCTTACATTGATCTCAACGCGTTTCTAAACGTACTTGCGGGCACAGCGGGCTTTCTCTGAAAAAGTTACTTTCTCATTCTATTTTGGGCATATTTGTTACTTGGGCACTATAGTAAATGGGAGATTCGCGATCTGTTACTGGCGCACCATTTCGTAAATATGGAAATGTGTGTTGCGCCTCACCGTGCGCCTCTACTGATCGTAAATCATCTCCTCTGTATGGGTTTCCTTTTGGAAACAAGTCAGCATGACTCTACTTAGTGCAGATATTATAAAATGCTCTATGAATCATTGTCCTTACCTGTACTTTCTTATTGATTGTAACTGCTAGAGCAGACAAATGCATTATGTCTGTATCCTGCCAAGTTGAATCCAGGCTAATATTGACAATCTCAGATCAGAAGTTTAGCCAAGAACATTTACCATAAATTTACATTACAGTATTCAGTAGCAAATGTCTTTCATAATGAGACATGAGCTTTCTGTCTATCTGAAAAAATGCAATATTTGAAATAAATATATGTACCCATATCTACATATTTATCTCCTTCCCCTTATTCTGTTCTCCAGTGATGCAATAATTTGTAATTTAGAACTGGCATAACCATATCTCAACATTGGTACATACCTGTTTATCATACTGTATGTACACAGCATGTAAGAATCCAATGTAACCTGCAAACAAGCTTAATATGACCCCATCTGGGACGTAGAAGGTGAACTATAGTGCTGGTAGTAATTTAGTTTCTCCAAATATGCCCATGTACATGAACATTACAATACCAGTCAGCCTATATGAAAGGACAGCTTTTACTAAAATCTGATTAAATATGTAGCATTACCCCCTAAAGAGCCACTGGATTTTTGGGTCCCCCTATTCCTGCATAGCCAAGTAACATGCATATTCCAGCTTCCACACAGAGTCAGTGACCAGTCAATGGGCTTGTTTTTGTTGTTTTATTGAGCGAAAACAACTTGAATAGCTCAAAGTCCCAAACTGTATGCAGGAGCACTATTGCCCCTTACTAGAACTTCACTGTATATAGGAGCTCTGTTTCCCCTTAGTACAGGGGTGTCAAACTCAATTTCATCTTGGGCCACATCAGCATTATGATTGTCCTCAAAAAGGCCGGTTATATCTGTAAGATTAGATGTCCAGCGCATCCCCTCCCCTTACATTAGATGTCAAGAGCCACCCCACCATCAGAAGTTGAGTCCCCTACTCTCCCTAACATCACAGTGCACCCCCTTTCCTTATGCTGCTGCTGGGAAGAAGCTGGATGCATTGCTTGAAAGCAGAAAGTAGGGGTCTGGAGGAGGACCAGAGGAGAGCTGCAGCTCTCCTGCAGCTGCAGGAGAGGTGCGAGGGCCACATGAAATGGCCTGGAGGGCCGGATTTGGCCTGCCGGCCTTGTGTTTGACACGCATGCCTTAGTAGAACTTCACAAAGTCCCAACGCTTGCAGAAAATACCAGCCCGCCTGGCTACCTTGCAAAGTGTCCCAGAGTGGGGGATTTATGTTCAGCTGTGGCACTCTTCCTGTAAAAGCATGGTGGATATTGCATATGGCAGCCTTCTGCCTTGTAGGCCCTAGAGGTGTAAAGGGACTCACACTGTCCCTTGAATCCTGCTGTCCTGGATAAGACTGCTGTTCAGGCCTCCTGCTGGACAGATCCTCCCATGCTAGACAAGGTGTCTCTTGGATGAGACTGAAGGATGGGGAAGGACCCTTCCTTCAGCCTCCTCTTCTTACTTCCTCAGTTCCAGCCTGGAGGCAGAGCCCCCCCCCCCCCTCCCCAGCCCCGGGGTCCCCTCCCAGGCCTCACAACATCCAGTTTTAGCACTCTATCTTCATGTTGACAACAACCCCCCCGGTCTTCAATATTTTTGAGCCTGCCTGACCACTCTGCCAGGCCTCCTGCCTGGGGATTGGTCAAAACTCTCATCATATTCTCATATTCAGACCCTGCCTCCTTACCTCTGCCCACTAGTTTCTAGAAGTTTCCATGGAGCTCCAGAACCTCCAGGTTTCAGCTCCCAGGGGGAGGCGATAGAGGCTTGATCTGCAGAGCCGTCCAGCCTGACCTTAAGCTGAACCCACAGCAAATTTGGACTCATACAGTATCTCACAAAAGTGAATACACCCCTCATATTTTTAAAAATATTTTATTATATCTTTTCATGTGACAACACTGAAGAAATGACACTGCTACTATGTAAGTAGTGAGTGTACAGCTTGTATAACAGTGTAAATTTGCTGTCCCCTCAAAATAACTCAACACACAGCCATTAATGTCTAAACCGCTGGCAACAAAAATGAGTGATGATGAAGGAGCACACATGCTCTGAACGCGAGCACCGCCCTGCTTCGGTTGACATCCGGATGTGACGTTGGCCTGCTGCTACTGATTGTACTCGTGGATCAGGAAGCACTGGGAGCCACCAGCGCAGCCGTGACCGGAGGTCCCTCTCTGCATGCCACAGCCTGTCCTCCCCACCGAGTGGATGAACCTCATATATTTACACCAATGCGCTGATAGTTCTGCATCTTGTAAGTGTGATTCTGTTTGCTTGGAATAAAAGTTTTATGCTGCAGCACTTACAGTGCCTTGCAAAAGTATTCACCCCCTTGGCTTTTACCTATTTTGATACACACCTTTTTGAAAGGCCCCAGAGGCTACAACACCTAAGCAAGAGGTACCGCTAGCCAAACACTGCTATGAAGACCAAGGAACTCTCCAAACAAGTAATGGACAATGTTGTTGTTGTTGAGAAGTACAAGTCAGGGTTAGGTTATAAAAAAAATTTCCAAATCTTTGATGATCCCTAGGAGCACCATTAAATCTATCATAACCAAATGGAAAGAACATGGCACAACAGCAAACCTGCCAAGAGACGGCTGTACACCAAAACTCAGGGACCGGGCAAGGAGGGCATTAATCAGAGAGGCAGCACAGAGACCTAAGGTAACCCTGGAGGAGCTGCAGAGTTCCACAGCAGAGACTGGAGTATCTGTACATAGGATGACAATAAGCCGTACGCTCCATAGAGTTTGGCTTTATGGCAGAGTGGCCAGAAGAAAGCCATTACTTTCAGCAAAAAACAAAATGGCATGTTTTGAGTTTGCGAAAAGGCATGTGGGAGACTCCCAAAATGTATGAAGGAAGGTGCTCTGGTCTGATGAGACTAAAACTTTTTGGCCATCAAAGAAAATGCTATGTCTGGCGCAAACCCAACACATCACATCACCCAAAGAACACCATCCCCACAGTGAAACACGGTGGTGGCAGCATCATGCTATGGGGATGTTTTTCAGCAGTCGGGACTAGGAAACTGGTCAGAGTTGAGGGAAAGATGGATGGTGCTAAATACAGGGAAATTCTTGAGTAAACCTGTACCACTCTGTGTGTGATTTGAGGCTAGGACGGAGGTTCACCTTCCAGCAGGACAATGACCACAAACACACTGCTAAAGCAACACTTGAGTGGTTTAAATAGAAACATGTAAATGTGTTGGAATGGCCTAGTGGAAGCCCAAACCTCAATCCAATAGAAAATCTGTGGTTAGGCTTAAAGATTGCTGTTCACAAGCACAAACCATCCAACTTGAAGGAGCTGGAGAAGTTTTGCAAGGAGGAATGGGCAAAAATCCCAGTGGTAAGATATGGGAAGCTCATAGAGACTTATTCAAAGCAACTTGGAGCTGTGATAGCGGCAAAAGGTGGCTCTACAAAGTATTGACTTTAGGGGGGTGAATAGTTATGCACTATGACTTTTTCTCCTATTTGTTGTTTGCTTCACAATAACAAAAAAAAATCTTCAAAGTTGTGGGCATGTTCTGTAAATTAAAAGATGCAAATCCTCAAACAATCCATGTTAATTCCAGGTTGTGAGGCAACAAAACACGAAAAACGCCAAGGGGGTTGAATACTTTTGCAAGGAACTGTAGATGGTGCTGCTCTTCTCTTTGTTATTGTTCTTGCAGAATCCCTTCTAGCTCTCAGAGCCGTCAGCCATCCACAGTCAGCTCTTTATATCAGAGACTTGCTTTTAAAGACTTTTAAGACTTTTTAAAATCTATAGCTCATGCTCTCTCCATTCAGCTTTGCAGTGCGCCAAAGAGTATCATCCTAAACAAATAATGAGGATCTTGCGAGCTACCTGCTGTGAAAGTAAAGTAATACAATATATAAAATATACAAAAATATTAAAATAAAGATATGAATGGTGTGTAGTGATAATTGACAGCTGCTAGCACTAATTACATCTCATAGAGCCGTGTGGCAAGCAATGCAGTGCTGAATCGCAAAAAGTGCTCTGGTCAGGAAGGGGGTAGATTCTTCTGAAGTGGTTAAGTGGTTAGCACTTCCGCCTGGCAGCATTGGGGTCATTAGCTTGAAACCCAACAACCGCACTACCTGCCTGGAGTTTGCATGTTCTCCCTGTGCCTGTGTGGATTTCCTCCCACACTCCAAAGGCATGTTGGTGGGTTAGTTGGCTCCTGTCTAAATTGGCCCTAATATGAATGTGAGTGGGCTTTAGATTGTAAGCTCCTTGAGGGAAAAGACTGATGTGAATGTATAATATATACGTAAAGATCTGTGTAAATTATAAATATACTGTATAAGTGCCTGTAATAAATAAATCAAATATGATGGTGGGTAATATGTGCAAGAGAGTGTGGAGTGTATGAAAGAAAATTGGGATGTGTGATGGTATGTGTAGGAAAGAGAATCTGGAATATGTGTAGGATAGGAATGTGGAGTGTGTGACAGTATTTGGAGTGTGTATGATGTTGGAAAGGAGTGCAGAGAATATGACAGTGGGTAGTGTGCAGAATAGAGGAGAGAGGAGGGCGTAACAGTGGCCAGTATATGCAGGAGAGGAGTGCGGAGTGTATGATAACATGTAGTGTGTGCAGGAGAGGGAGATAAATGTGGAGTGTATAACAGCAGTTACTATGTGCAGGAGAGGAGTGTATGATAGTGGGTAGTATGTGAAGGAGAGGAGTGCGGACGGTATGAGGGCAATTAGTATATGCAGGAGAGAGGTGTGGAGTTCATGACAGTGGGTAGCATGTGCATGGAGAGGAGTGTGGAATTGATGACAGGAAGTAGTATGGGCAGGGAAAGATGTGTGTGTGGTGTATGACAGTGGGCGATATGTGTAGGAGAGGAGTGTGGAGTGTATGAACCGCTTCAGCCCCGGAAGATTTTACCCCCTTCCTGACCAGAACACTTTTTGCGATTTGGCACTGCGTCGCTTTAACTAACAGTTGCACAGTCCTGCGATGTTGCACCCAAACAAGATTGATGTCCTTTTTTTCCCATAGATAGAGCTTTCTTTTGGTGGTATTTGATCACCTCTGCGTTTTGTTTTTTTTTGCGCTATAAACAAAAAAAGAGGAACATATTTGAAAAAAAAATTTTTTACTTTTTGCTATAATAAATATCCCCCAAAAATATATTAAAAAAACTATTTTTTTCCTTAGTTTAGGCTGATATGTATTCTTCTACATATTTTTGGTAAAAAAATTGCAATAAGCGTATATTGATTGGTTTGCGCAAAAGTTATAGCAGCTACAAAATAGGGGATAGTTTTATAGCATTTTTATTATAATTTTTTTTTTTTATTAGTAATGGCAGCGATCTACAGTTTTTATCATGACTGCGACATTATGGCGGACACATCAGACACTTTTGACACTATTTTGGGACCATTGTAATTTATACAGCGATCAGTGCTATAAAAATGCACTGATTACTGTGTAAATGACACTGGCAGGGAAGGGGTTAAACACTAGGGGGCGATCAAGGGGTTAAGTCTGTCCTAGGAAGTGATTCTAACTGTGGGGGGGTGGGTCATCGGGAGCAGTGATCTCTGTCATGTCACTAGGCAGAACAGGGAAATGCCTTGTTTACATAAGCATCTCCCCGTTCTGCGGCTTTGTGACACTATCGCCGGGTCCTGCAGGCACGGTCATGCAGTACACGGGGTGTGCGCACTAGCCGCGCCAATTAAAGGGGACGTACAGGTACGCCCATTTGTCCACCGCTGCCATTGTGCCGACGTATATCGATGTGCAGCGGTCGGCAAGTGGTTAAAGGAGTGTGAAGTATATGACTATATGTGCAGGAAATGGGTGTGGGGTGTATGACAGTGGGTATTTGCAGTAGAGGACTTAGCAGGGTGCAACAGTGGCCAGTATATACAGGAGAGAAATGTATGACAGCATTTAGTATGTGCAGGAGACAGTGCATAGTGCAAAGTTTTTGATAGCAGGTAGTATATGCTGGAAAGGGGTGCAGGATTTATATCCACACATAGTTAGTACGGGGAGAGGAGTTCAGATGATATGGAAGTACATGGTGTGAATGAGCACAAAGGGCTCTTTCACGTGGGTGGCTGTGGAAATTGTAAAAACAGTTGCTGAGGCATGGTTTTACCACCCCCAGCCCACATGCTTAATTTCTATCATTATAGCCTGACAGGGCAGCACAAGTACTACAGTAGTGATGCTCTGCTTCACAGCCTCAACATTTTTAACTTGGGTTGCACAGTTTGGCAAGCAGCACTGCCTGTTAAACTCAACCATTGGGTTCAATGTTTATGCTTGGCTCAGCTCATGGGTTGCAAAGATTGCTCAGAGGAGACAGAGGTTGAGAATCTGGGCCCAACGGTGTATTAATTCAGCAGCAAGAGCAGAGACACTGCAGCTGTCACTGAGCCTCTGATCCCAGGAGACAACTCTGGATACAACTGTGGCAGAACAGCTTACTGAAGAAAGGGATTGTCTTAACGAAACCGGGACAGTTGGCAAGTATGCCTAAATGCTAACATTATTTTCCAAATGTTGATACATTTTTGGTTAGGAAGCTAACCCATTCCTGGTCAAATCAGTAACTGGAAGAAATTGCAGAAAGTCCACTCTAAAGCCTCGTACACATGATCGGATTTTACGCAGACAAAAGCGCTGACTTTTGTCCGAAGGGCGTTGGCCCCAAACTTGTCTTGCATGCAAACAGCACACAATTGTCGGCCAACAAACACTAACGTAGTGACGTACTAAATGGTTTTTCAGCTCCTTAGCGCCACCCTTTTGGCTCCTTCTGCTAATGTCGTGTTAGTAGAAGTTTGGTGAGTGTTGATTTGTGCTTTTCATTTAGCACTTTTTATTTCGCGCTTTTCATTTCGTGCTTTTCATTTCGTGCTTTTCATTTTGCGCTTTTCAGTTAGTTTCTGAACGGCCGTTCGTCAACCAGACATGTTGCAGAATCAGAGGAGATAACGTGTTATTTATTTTTGGCCTTGGAGTTATTGCTTTGACCCAAATCAAGGCCAGGAACAGGAATATTTCTTGGACCAAAAATTGGTTGCTTTATTAATCATGACCAATTATGCCATATGCCTTTGCTGCGGGAACTCCAGGAGAATAATCCGGATGATTTTCGGAATTATCTCCGGATGACGGACCCCTGCTTTCACCTACTCTTGGCATTGCTGACCCCCTATATTAAGAAGCAGGACACATGCATGAGGCTTTTATTTTATTTTTTGGTTGAATAATGATTTGATTTGGTATATTTTCTATATTTTTGGATGCATAGAATGCACTTTTTGGTTAAGTTCTATTGGCAGATAGCATGTGTAATTTTATTTGTTTTCTTTTTTTAATGCACAGTAAAAAATTGTGGAGAATAATACTTGGCTATATGTTTTACTTCAAATTGTTTGGGTGTAGGCAGTGACATTTTAAAAAATACAATGTAAAATGTGAAATTAACAAGGGACACCAACATAGTTTCTTTTATCTTAAAAACTACTGGATAATGGTGTTGTGGTAACTTGCACCAAAAAAAATAACAAGCATAATAATATTATTCTTGATATCACTAGAAAAAAAAAGCCTTTGAAAATTTGTTTGCAATAACTCCATCAGTATCACCAGCAAAGCAGCTTCATTATTATCCCATTAAAAAAGAAGAGAATGTGCTCTGCATTTGGAGATTTCATAATGTGCCATGTCACAAATGTTAATTCTCCATTACGAATGCCAGTTTACAGGACCGACCGCTTCTGGCTCATCCTTGCTTCCGAGCATGCGTATTTGTACTTTGGAATTTTGTCCAACGGAGTTGTGTACACACGCTTGGAAAATCCAACAACAGACATTTGTCCGCGGAAAATTTTAAAGTCTGCCATCCAACATTTGTCCGTGGAAAATTTTAAAGCCTGCCATCCAACATTTGTCCGCGGAAAATCCGACAACAATTGTCCGATGGAGCGTACAAACAGTCAAATTTTCCGCCAACAGCCTGTCATCACATAATTCCTGTCGGAAAATCCAATTGGGTGTACGTGGCTTAACTTTGGAATCAAAGTAAACATACCAAACACAAAGAGAGGCCTGCTTGATCGCACTGATATCCGCAGTCTCATCAAGTAATACAGGGAAATACTGGTTTATTAACGTTTTTTACAAGTTTGCTGAAAAATATTGTACTGTATTGTACAATATTTATATTGTGTTTCAATCATTTAATTTTGTATAGTGGGGCTTGTGCATTTAACTCTTTTTCCAGAGTCTTCTAAAACTATTTTCAACTCAGTATGTACATTAGCCTGGTATCTTAATAATGGCTTTAATAATTATAGTCTGGCAGGTCTGAGCAATCATTCTTACCATGATCCCTATTTCCTTTTAAAACAAGTTCTTGTCTTCCACACAAAATAATGGTTTCAATTATACGTATTCATTTTTTTCTGTTCTCAGCAGCTTTTTTCAGGTTTTCTGTCAATAGCTGTTTTTCTATGGCCTTTTCAGGGGTTTTTTTGGACAGAAAAAAATCAATCTGCCTCATGAATGCAATTTTGATGGTATTGGTTGGCAGAATGTTTTTCACAATATTCAATTACTTTTTTCCAATTGCATTTTTTTTTCTTACAGAGGCAAGAGGTGAGGGGCTGAAAGTTGATTCCAGCTCTTGATTTGGAAAAAGCCACACAGTATTTGCAGTAAGCCCCATCCTCAGCAGCAGAATAAGATAACCACTTCCATCTAGACAGCTACTTGTACTGAAATCTTAAGCTGGCTATAGATGGGTAGAATTTCAAATGAAAAATTTTAGGAAAAGAATGTTCTAAGAAAATTTGTTCATTTTTCGAATCATTAGTGGGTCAAATTGACATTTGTTTTTAAACGCAGTGATGAGAGCATTTGAAAGAACAGGATGCAATATTTTTTCTCGAATTAATGAATTTCTAACAGTGTATGTGTTTTTTTTTTTTTTGCTAAAGTATATTCATTCCAAAATGGGATGCTAAAGGCAAAATAAATCTTTCAAATTACATTTGAATGTTAGGAGAATTGTTGTACTAATTTTTCATTCAAAACTATATCTATGGCCAGCTTTAAATTTCAACCTTTCTCCTGATAATGTTTTGACAGTGAAAATAAATATGTTTCATCTGGGACCAACAGATTCTGTCAAATGTTTCAGCATCACTTGTGTTTTTCCTTTTTACAGAATTATACTTGTCATTCTTCAATTGGGGTCGTGAACATAAATCAATACTAGGTAGATATAATATATTGCTCTGTATTTGCTGAATCAGGCGAAGTCCCTGAAAAAGAACTAGAGCTAGCTTGCTGTAAAGTTGATACATCTGTACTTCTGTCTTCTTTTTTTCATCCAGTGATTCTCGTCTTGGTAGTTTATGGAAAAAGACAAACTAATTGGAGCTTGCTTTAATTTAATGTTTTCCTGCTGCTGCGTTCATTGTGGTCTCCTAAAAAAAAGTGGCAAAAGAGGGTCTCCTTATATTTGGAAACACAGTTTGCATGCAACAAATGGGCAACCATAACAATAGGCAGCAACTAGTGGGCAGTCCTGACAATACGCAGTCAACAAATGTGCAAATGTGACAAAAAATGAACAACATATTGCCAATCTGAAGTCAGCACCCCCTACAAATCTCCTTCCTAATAAACACAAAAAATAAATGACACAACCAAAAGCATTTACACAGTATTAGGGCGTACATACGGTCGGACTTTGTTCGGACATTCCGACAACAAAATCCTAGGATTTTTTCCGACGGATGTTGGCTCAAACTTGTTTTGTCTACACACGGTCGCACAAAGTTGTCGGAAAATCCGATCGTTCTAAACGCGGTGACGTAAAACACGTACGTCGGGACTATAAACAGGGCTGTGGCCAATAGTTTTCATCTCTTTATTTATTCTGAGCATGCGTGGCACTTTTTCCGTCGGATTTGTGTACACACGATCGGAATTTCCGACAACGGATTTTGTTGTCGGAAAATTTTTCTCCTGCTCTCCAACTTTGTGTGTCGGAAAATCCGATGGAAAATGTCCGATGGAGCCTACACACGGTCGGAATTTCCGACAACACGCTCCGATCGAACATTTTCCATCGGAAAATCCGACCGTGTGTACGGGGCATAACACAATCAGTTCCATACTAGAAATATGTTCATGGGGACTGAATCAGTACCCAAATGAAATATGCCCACGGGTATAACTAAAGCATTTATGGTGCATATGCATTACATAACCTTGTAGTGTTAAAGAAAAAAAAACTTGTCTGGCTTAAAGGATAAGTTCACCTTTCCTAACATGTTACACCCATATACTCATAATATAACATATGTTATGAATGTACTGGCACCTGTACGTCCCCCGCTGTGACAGCTAGCAGGGGATCTTCTCCCCCCTAGCTGTCAAAATTGTAAAAATCACTCATTCACAGCGCTCTGTGAATGAAAAACTACAAGGTCTGGCATCCTATGCGATTGTCAGCTTGTAGTTTTTAATGAACTACCACGGCGAGGTAGTTCATTCATTCTTCCTGTCAGAAAGTATTGGCTTCATCGTACGAGGTATGAGCAAGCCGATACACTCTGAGACAGATCTGCAGGAGACCTGCATGGCATCAGTGGTCTGCTGATCACTAGTGCAATGCTTTACAAGCTCCTAATACAAAAAATAAAACATGCACATTTTTTTTCACCTGCAAAAAAATTTGCATTTATTATTTTTTGTCAAAAGGTGAACTTATCCTTTAAAGAATTAGCTTAGGAAAGATATAGCTGGTACATATTTTCAAACCCTGGAATGTCACCTAGATAAACTGCAATACATTTGATAGAGCTACACTTAAATATACAATAAATGTACAATACACATTCATTATTTTCATAATAAATATACATTACCACCAATAAATTAAGCAATAACCATCTAACATGAACTATCCATTTGTCAAATGAAAGCAAGACAACAAAAACACCATTCATGGATTCAGGTGTAATATAGTAAAACTAAAGTACAGTCCTCAGAAGATTCCTGGCAAGCAGATTGTAGATGGAGTTGGGAGCAAAAGCCAAAATGCCACTGGATTACTCACATTTACTAGCAAACTGTGCAGATGCCTTTAAGCTCAGCTAGTAACTGTGGTCTCGCACAATTGTGCATGGCCATGGGTTGGGGCAAATTGCAGAGTTGTAGATCCAAGGCAACGAAAATTCTTTCACAAAGCAGGAAGAAGGAGTAAGGAATGAAAGAGAAAGTGCCCTCATTAAAAAGCAATACTAAAATATGCGCACTAAATGTGTAATTTTACAACATTTTTTAGGAGATGAAGATGAAAGAAACTGTGAGTACATTGCCTACCATAGAATCATGCCCGTTCCACCTGCTCAGTTTGCACACTTAGGGGTCTATATGTAAAAAATGTGTCTCGTAATTCTTGCAAACGTAACAAATAGTATCCAAAATATGTAATATGTTCTTTGCAAATCGGTTCGCGAACAGAAGAGTTCACAAAAATTTGCTTTGGTACGCAAACTCTGCTTTGGTTCACGAACATGAGCCGCAGCTATCTTCCCTGCTCTGACAGGTTTTCGCGACTTCCTGTAGGTGAGATCGAGGTAACAGCGAGACACTGAAAGTGTACTGTGAAGACACAGTATTGAGAAGCTTTTTGGTGTGCTTTTTAGCACATACTGAACAGTACTGTACTGTACATCCCTGTGCACACTTGCTGTAAAGTTTTTTTGTGTGCTTTTTACCACATACTGTACTGTACTGTACCGAACATCCAGTATGGCTCCAAAGAAAATTCAGAGCAAGCATGGTGGTAAGAAGAAAGTGCGGAGCAGTAATGAAGGTGACAAGACTGTTCAGAGCAAGCATGTTGTTGAAAAGAAAGTGCAGAGCAGTAACGAAGGTGACAAGAATGTGCAGAGCGGTAATGCAGGTGACCATAATGTGCAGAGCGGTATTGAAGGTGACAAGAATGTGCAGAGCGGTAATGAAGGTGACAAGAATGTGCAAAGCGGTAATGCAGGTGACAAGAATGTGCAGAGTGGTAATGCATGTGACCATAATGTGCAGAGCCGTATTGAAGGTGACAAGAATGTGCAGAGAGGTAATGCAGGTGACCATAATGTGCAGAGCGGTATTGAAGGTGACAAGAATGTGCAGAGTGGTAATGAAGGTGACAAGAATGTGCAAAGCGGTAATGCAGGTGACAAGAATGTGCAGAGTGGTAATGCAGGTGACTATAATGTGCAGAGCCGTATTGAAGGTGACAAGAATGTGCAGAGAGGTAATGCAGGTGACCATAATGTGCAAAGCGGTATTGAAGGTGACAAGAATGTGCAGAGTGGTAATGAAGGTGACAAGAATGTGCAAAGCGGTAATGCAGGTGACAAGAATGTGCAGAGTGGTAATGCAGGTGACCATAATGTGCAGAGCGGTATTGAAGTTGACAAGAATGTGCAGAGCGGTAATGCAGGTGACCATAATGTGCAGAGCAGGAATGAAGGTGACAAGAATTTGCAGAGCGGTAATGAAGGTGACAAGAATGTGCAGAGCGGTAATGAAGGTGACAAGAATGTGCAGAGCAGGAATTGTAAGAATAAAGTTGAAAAAAAAAAGTTCAGAATGGATTAACCTGATTTACATTGAACCCTATGGGAAAACTTGCCTCAGTTCGCGACCGAGTCATGGAACGAATGAAGTTTGAGAACCGAGGTATCACTGTATAGGAACAGTCGACAACTAGAGTTAAAGCAGAGTTCCACGCAAAAGTGGAACTTCCGTTTATCTGATTCCTTCCCCCCTCCGGTGGGGGGGGGGGGGCGGGTACCTGTTTTTTACCCTGTCCCCACTTCCGGGAGACCGGGCCTCAGGGAATTAAGTCAGCAGCTCGGTCCCCAAAAAGTGTCAAAAGTGTCTGATTCATCGCAGTGCCGTATCGCAAAAAATGGCCTGGTCATGAAGGGGGGTAAAGTGGTTAAAGGGGTTAAAAAGGGTGCTAGCACATCAACTCACTGCTCCTTGAATAGCTTCTCATGATTTTATCAAAAAATTCGGTAAAGTGTTCTGCACAGGGGCGGACTGACCCATTGGGCACTCTGGGCACCACCTAGGGCCCAAGGCCATTAGGGGCCCAGACCCGACCCCATGAGAGGCCACTTGAAGCGGCTGTAATAATGCCGATAATAATACTGCAAACAGCGTGCTGCTCCCCGCCGCCCCCCCACCCTCCCGTCCGTCCCAGGTGTTTTGTGAAATCACCTGGGACAGACGAGGAGAAAGGAGGGGCCAGCGGGGAGCAGCACGCTGATAGCGGTATTGTTAGAGGAAGCTGAGACACCAGGGTCGTCATCGGAGGGAGGGGGGGGGGCGAGTACAGATGTATGGGGCCCGGGCCCCAACATGACCGCAGGAAGGCCCATGATACTCTCTGGGTCCCCTCAGTGTCCCCCTGTGTGCTCCCTCCAGTGTGCCGCTGTGTGCGCCCTCCAGTGTCCCCCTGTGTGCTTCCTCCAGTGTCCCCCTGTGTGCTTCCTCCAGTGTCCCCCTGTGTGCTCTCCCTCCAGTGTCCCCCTGTGTGCTCTTCCTCCAGTGTCCCCCTGTGTGCTCTTCCTCCAGTGTCCCCCTGTGTGCTCCCTCCAATGTACCCCTGTGTGCTCCCTCCAATGTCCCCCTGTGTGCTCTCCCTCTAGTGTCCCCCTGTTTGCTCTCCCTCCAGTGTCCCCCCTGTGTGCTCCCTCTCTCCCTCCAGTGTCCCCCTGTGTGCTCCCTCCTGGGATTTACAATGTATTCATTTATTTCATAGTTTTGTTTTCATTTATATATATATATATATATATATATATATATATATACACCAGGCACTTCTGAGTCATGCTCTGTGGCTACTGTAATTAGGAGCCACCCTGTACGGCAGTTCAAACACACACTGTATAGGGTATGTTTATTAGTTACACATCCATACACACTCCATAGGCTTATATATATATTAGACACTGATTAGCTATTGTAAATTGGAACTGCATGTAATGTGCACCGGTGTGGGTTCTACATCCACTGTGTAGTTTTCCCATCCCCCATATATATTTATACTCATTAGGTAGCGCCACACACCCCCTTGTTTCCATTTGTTGCTCCCTCCAGTGTCCCCCTGTGTGCTCTCCCTCCAGTGTCCCCCTGTGTGCTCTCCCTCCAGTGTCCCCCTGTGTGCTCTCCCTCCAGTGTCCCCCTGTGTGCTCCCTCCAGTGTCCCCCTGTGTGCTCTCCCTCCAGTGTCCCCTTGTGTGCTCCCTCCAGTGTCCCCCTGTGTGCTCCCTCCAATGTCCCCCTGTGTGCTCCCTCTCTCCCTCTAGTGTCCCCCTGTGTGTTCTCCCTCCAGTGTCCCCCTGTGTGCTCCCTCTCTCCCTCCAGTGTCCCCCTGTGTGCTCCCTGCAGTGTTCCCCTGTGTGCTCTCCCTCCAGTGTCCCCCTGTGTGCTCTCCCTCCAGTGTCCCCCTGTGTGCTCCCTCTCTCCCTCCAGTGTCCCCCTGTGAGCTCCCTGCAGTGTTCCCCTGTGTGCTCTCCCTCCAGTGTCCCCCTGTGTGCTCTCCCTCCAGTGTCCCCCTGTGTGCTCCCTCCAATGTCCCCCTGTGTGCTCTCCCTCCAATGTCCCCCTGTGTGCTCTCCCTCCAATGTCCCCCTGTGTGCTCTCCCTCCAATGTCCCCCTGTGTGCTCTCCCTCTAGTGTCCCCCTGTGTGCTTCCTCCAATGTCCCCCTGTGTGCTCTCCCTCTAGTGTCCCCCTGTGTGCTCTCCCTCCAATGTCCCCCTGTGTGCTCTCCTTCTAATATCCCCCTGTGTGCTATCCCTCCAGTGTCCCCCTGTGTGCTCTCCCTCCAGTGTCCCCCTGTGTGCTCCCTCCAATGTCCCCCTGTGTGCTCTCCCTCCAATGTCCCCCTGTGTGCTCTCCCTCTAGTGCCCCCTGTGTGCTCTACCTCCAGTGTCTCCCTGTGTGCTCTCCCTCCCCAGTGTCCCCCCGTGTGCTCTCCCTCCCCAGTGTCCCCCCATGTGCTCCCCCCCCAGTGTCCCCCCCGTGTGCTCCCCCCAGTGTCCCTCCATGTGCTCTACCTCCCCAGTGTCCCCCCATGTGCTCTCCCCCCCAGTGTCCCCCTGTGTGCTCCCCCTCCCCAGTGTCCCCCAGTGTGCTCCCCCCCGTGTCCCCCTGTGTGCACTCCCTCCAGTGCCCCCCTGTGTGCTCTCCCTCCCCCAGTGTCCCCCTGTGTGCTCTTACTCCAGTGTCTCCCCGTGTGCTCTCCCTCCCCAGTGTCCCCCCGTGTGCTCTCCCTCCCCAGTGTCCCCCCGTGTGCTCCCCCCCAGTGTCCCTCCATGTGCTCTCCCTCCCCAGTGTCCCCCCATGTGCTCTCCCCCCCAGTGTCCCCCAGTGTGCTCCCCCCCGTGTCCCCCTGTGTGCTCTCCCTCCAGTGTCCCCCTGTGTGCTATCCCTCCCCCAGTGTCCCCCTGTGTGCTTCCCCCCCAGTGTCCCCCATTGTGCTCTCCCTCCCCCAGTGTCCCCTGTGTGCTTCCCCCCAATGTCTCCCTGTGCAGGTGTGGCTTGAGTGTGGGAGGGGACACAGGAGGCCCCATGATCTTCTATTGCCTGGGAGGCCAATTAGTTTTCAGTCCGCCCCTGGTTCTGCACCAGCTGTAGGGGTGTAGATCTTGGCCCCTTGCCATCATCTGTCTCACTAAAGCCTCGTACACACGATCGGATTTTCCGCAGACAAAGCCTCGGACTTTTGTCCGAAGGGCGTTGGCCCAAAACTTGTCTTGCATACAAACGGCAAGCAATTGTCGGCCAACAAACACAAACGTAGTCACGTACTAAACGTACTACGAGCCGATAAAGAGAAAGTTCAATTGTCATGCGCCACCCTTTGTGCTCCTTCTGCTAATTTTATGTTAGTAGAAGTTTGGTGAGTGTTGATTCGCGCTTTTCATTTCACGCTTTTCATTTTGTGCTTTTCTGTTCGTCAACCAGTCATGTTGCAGAATCGGAGGAGATAACGTGTTATTTATTATTGACCTTGGAGTTCTTGCTTTGACCCAAGTCCAGTCCAGGAACAGGAGGAGGGGGATTTCTTGGACCAAAAATTGGTTGCTTTAATAATCGTGACTTATTATGTCAT
Organism: Aquarana catesbeiana; assembly: GCF_042186555.1. Taxonomy (NCBI): domain Eukaryota; kingdom Metazoa; phylum Chordata; class Amphibia; order Anura; family Ranidae; genus Aquarana; species Aquarana catesbeiana. The sequence goes on along the minus strand of NC_133324.1, from coordinate 458,666,417 downwards.
ATGCCTTTTTTGTGGGAGCTCGAGGAGAATAATCCGGATAATTTTCGGAATTATCTCCGGATGACGGACCCCTGCTTTCACCAACTTTTGGCATTGTTGACCCACTATATTAAGAAGCAAGACATATGCATGAGGCTTTTATTTTATTTTTGGTTGAATAATGATTTGATTTGGTATATTTTCTATATTTTTGGATGCATAGAATGCACTTTTTGGTTAAGTTCTATTGGCAGATAGCATGTCTAATTTTATTTGTTTTCTTTTTTTAATGCACAATAAAAAAAATTGTGGACAATAATACTTGGCTATTTGTTTTACTTCAAATGACAGTTTGGGAGTAGGCAGTTACATTTTAAAAAATACAATGTAATATTAACAATGGATACCAACATAGTTGTATCTTTGATCTTAAAAGCTACGGCATAATGGTGTTGTGGTAACTTGCACAAAAAAAAAAAAAATAACAAGCATAATAATATTATTCTTAATATCACTAGAAAAAAAAGCCTTTGAAAATTTGTTTGCAATAACTCCATCAGTATCACCAGCAAAGCAGCTTCATTATTATCCAATTAACCACTTGCCGCCCACCCACCATCAAATGACGGCGGGGCGGTGCGGCTCTCGTTCTGGGTGGATGTCATATGACGGCCCTCCAGAATGACCACTCGCACGCGCCCGTGGGGGCGCACATTGCGGCGATCGGTGGTGTGGTGTATCAGTGTGACACACCGCTACACCGATCTCGGTAAACAGCCTCTGATGTAGGCTCTTTACCACGTGATCAGCCGTGTCCATTCACGGCTCATCACGATGTAAACAGGAAGAGCCATTGATCGGCTTTTCCTCACTCGCATCTGACAGCTGCTCTCCTGACAGGGGGGGTGTGTGCTGATTGTTTATCAGTGCAGCCCCCCCTCGGATGCCCACCCAGGACCACCAGGATGACCTGGGATTGCCACCACACTGGACCACCAGGTATGCCACTCTAGACCACCATGGAAATGCCAGTCAGTGCCCAGCAGCTGCCAATCAGTGCCCATCCCCAATGCCTGCCAGTGCCAGTGCCATCAGTGATGCCTATCAATGCCATCTATTAGTGCTGCATATCAGTGCCTATCAGTACCACATATCAGTGCCCAGCAGTGCCCATCAGTGCCGCCTATCAGTGCCCAGCAGTGCCCAGCAGTGTCACCTGTAAGTGCAACCCATAAGTATCCATCAGTGCAGCCTTTCGGTGCCCATCAGTGTTGCCTATCAGTGTCCATCAGTGCACACCAGTGCCACCCATGAGTGCCCATCAGAGCTGCATGTCAGTGCCACCCATCAATGCCACCTACCAGTGCCCATTGTCAGTGCCCATCAGTGCCACCTCATTGGTGCCACCTCATCGGTGCCCCCTTATCAGTGCCCATCAGTGAAGGAGCAAACTTACTTATTTACAAAATTTTATAAAAGAAACAAAAGAAAAACTTAATTTTTTCAAAATTTTCGGTCTTTTTTTATTCGTTTAGCAAAAAATAAAAAATGCAGAGGTGATCAAATACCACCAAAAGAAAGTTCTATCTGTGGGAACAAAATTATAAAAATTCTGTTTGGGTACAGTGTAGCATGACCGTGCAATTGTCATTTAAGCAGCTACAGCGCTGAAAGCTGAAAATTGGCTTCGGCAGGTAGGGGCTGTAAGTGCCCGGTATTGAAGTAGTTAAAGAAGAAGAGAATGTGGGCCGCATTTTGAGATTTCATAATTTGCCGCAACACAAATGTTAATGCTCCATTAAGAATGCTAGTTTACAAGACCGACCGCTTCTGGCTCGTCCTTGCTTCTGAGCATGCGTGTTTGTACTTTGGACTTTTGTCTGACAGACTTGTGTACATACAATTGGAAAATCCGACAACAGACATTTGTCTGCAGAAAAGTTTTAAGCCTGCCATCCAACATTTGTCTGTGGAAAATCCAACAACAATTGTCTGTTGGAGCATACAAACGGTCTGATTTTCTGCCAACAGTCTGTCATCACACAATTTCCGTCAGAAAATCTGGTCGTGTGTACGAGACTCAACAGTCCATGTATCTGCTATTGTGAGTGAGATAGGTTCACTTACTGCTGTCCCTTTGAGCAGGCCTGGTGGGCTTCAGTTAGCTTTTACAGCTGCTGGGCGGTTAAGAGGTTTACCTCTTGCTGGTTAGCCAATATGAGCTGTTTTACAAACATCTCAATTTTTGTACAATAATAGGTGACTGCCAGCTTTCGAGCACACAGTTGTAAAGAGAACAGCTGGTTTTGGTAGCAAGTACAACCAAGCACAAAATAGGAACACTCAGGAACAAGTCCAAATCAGTTCTTCCTCTACTTTTGTTCAGCGAGGCTGCAAACAAGCACAGTTTCCACGCAAGAGGGATTTGCATAGCAAATCCATAACATAAAAAAACATACAAAATATCTGCTTCTAAACATAAGATAGTTCCTAACTGACAAGTTGTCCCATCATTTTTCCCTGAAAACAAACAGGCAGTACCTTTTTTTGGCTCTGTTCACATTTTTGCGTTGTGGGAATGCAGGTGTTCCCGCATCCCTTTTGGGCTTAAATCTAAAGCCCTATATACACTATTAGATTTTCTGCTGTTTTTTGTCTTCAGATTTACCAAAACCATATAATATGAGGTCAAACCTTAAGGCCCCTTTCACACTGAGGCGCTTTGCAGGCGCTAAAGTGCTAAAAATAGCGCCAGCAAAGTAAAAAAAAAAATAGTGCCTGAAAGAGCCGCTCAATGCACTCCAATGTGAAAGCCCTGAGGGCTTTCACACTGGAACAGTGCGCTTGCAGGAGCGGTCTAAAACGTCCTGCAAGCCGCATCTTTGGAGCGCTGTTGGAGCTGTGTATTTACCGCCCCTAAAGTGCCCCTTCTCATTGAAAACAATGGGGCAGCGCTCCAAACCCGCCTGCAAAGCGCCGTGGGTTTGGGGATGTGAGAAATCTGCAAAGAATGTTATATTAGTTATCAGGGATCACATGCATCTATTAGATTTGATATCATATTTTTTTTTTTAACAGAAAGTAGATTTGATATTATATTTAAATTATGTTGTATCATTGAGAACACAACTAAACAATTGGATAGCTCAGAACTTTTATGTGGGCAAAGCTTGCAACTACAGTTCATAGACCTAGCTTTGGTAAGCTAACCCAGGCCTTTTGAACTCCACCTTTAAATAAAATAAAACTTTTGGGTGCACTTGGTCACTTTTAATTAGCAGCTTACTCACTGTTACATTTTCATTTCACTTCTGCATTGCATTTCTTACAGTTTTTATATTTTATTCAGTGTTTTTTTTTGCTTTGTATTGTTGTTTTTGCTAAAAATGATCTCAAGTGCCCAGACAAGTGTATCATTTTCCGAATAATACTCTATGCAGTAGATAAGTTCATGTGGCTCCTGGGATCCAGCACTGTGGCAGGCAAAGAACAACTGAGGAGAAAATGTTATCGCTAGAATCCTGAGGGGGTTTTGTAAATCTGAAGAGGATTTATGCAGAATAAAATCGGCTGCAGAGAAATCACAGTCTAGTGCTTTCAGCTCTTTCCACAATGATTAGAACTCCCTCACTGATTCTTAATGGCTGTCAGTCTGCACAGGGATAAGATCAGTAAATAAATAATGCTGGTAGAAAAAAAAACTTAAAAGCTTTCCTAAATATAACACTTGAATTCAAAATAAAGTGATTTCTATATAGATATAGGCATGTATACAAAAACAGCTATTACAGATACAAATTACTTTCATTTCTTAAAAAGGATAAAATAAAAGCTAGATGCACCCACCATTTAAGGAGATAAACATCAGAGATATGGTATCTCTAAACTGAAAGCCATATATCCAGAATAGATTACAGAATCAGAAAAGAACAACTATCTATTAAAGCTGAATCGCAGACAAGATGTTTTTTTTTCTAGATTTGGATAGGGTTGAGAAGGATTAAAACTTTTGCTAGGTTTTCATTGCTGTGTACCCAAAGGGGAGATTTTCTCTTGCTTCTTGTCCTGGAGACTGAACAGGAAAAGCGCTACATATTGACTCTGCAACCAATGTCTTCACTGGTAGATCACCTCTTCTGATCTTCTGGTGACAACTTTTATTTAAATTTTAGATTTCCCCAGGCAGAAAGTGATATTAATCTATGAAAGCAGAATTAAACCTCCGCAAAAAAGGAGCTCTTAGCCTTGATGTTCTAGTATGCACCCCATATTAGCACATTATGGTAGATTAACTTGCAAATGATCACCTCCAGTGCTGCAGTGTCAGGGTTCCAGTCAGTCATGGTATCTGCCCATCTTCTTCCAGTCTTCCTTCTAGGTTCAGACTCTTTGGTCAATTGATTGGCTGTGCCAGAGGCATTGCTAGGATTGTAAAAGACCTTTGGGCACACTGTCAGGGACGCGCTGTCCATATTAGGAGATGTGTGCCAATGCACATGCGTGGATCGTGGACATCGTGCATGGATGTGCACAGGCATGCACATTAGACGTGCTTTGGCGCCTAGTGGCCTATAAAGATGTTTCAGGAGCGCTCGTTCTTTGCTGTTTGATCTGCAGCTGTCCCCTGTATCCTGATCCTATGCTTGTATCCTGTTCCAGTATTGACCCGGCTTCCTGACCACGTTACATTCTACAGTCCTGACCCTTGGCTTGTTTGACCCTGCTTCCTCCTGCCTGTTTGCCTGATTACCTGTTGCCAAACCCGGCCAGAACGGTGACTATGCTATGCCTGCTGTTTTGCTGATTGACCTTCTGTGTATGACCCGGCCTGTCTGACCCTGCTTCAGCCTGCTGTCCTGCATCCTCAGCATACCTGCACCTGCTGCTCTGCATCCGCAGCTGTCCTGTATCTGCTATACTGCATCCACAGCGCACCTGCATCTGCTGCCCTGCACCTGCAGCACTTCGGTACCGGCTGTTCCAGCTTCTCATCAGCTACCACCACTTCAAGCAAAAGAGAATCCTGCAAGCAATCTTACCCCACCATGCTCTTACGCCCACTGTCTCAACTCCAGTGGTCTCTGAGCTGGGGTTATACAAGAGGTCTCCCTCTGCACGTCAGGCTCATTCCCAAGACGCATGTGACACACCAAGCAGAAGAGTAGGAGAACAGTGGGTGTGGCCAAATTGTGTTAATGGTGGGTTGTGGGGTCAGGGTTGTGGTTAAATAAAATGCAAAGCCTTCTTGAACCCATAAAATATGCTTAGGTTGCTGAACCACAAGTAAGAATCTCATAGACATGATTAAACCTCCGTACAAACCTCTTCCATTAAATATGATTTTGTGTACACTGAAAATTGACAGAGAGCTAACACTTTGTCTGAGTCTGCCTTACAGAAACTTCATTAAAATATTTAACTTAACTATCAGCAACTGTTGAGATAATGAACACTTTGGTAATTTGTATGTAATATATTGTATATAATGCAGGAGCGTGTAATGTACAATATTATGTATATAGTACAGAAGTCTGTAATGTATAATATAGCGCAGCCCTCAAAATTTCCACTCGCCTGCTCGCATTTGGCGAGTGGAAAAATGAGGAGGGCGAGTATGGACAGGGCTATGCTGTCCCGCGAATGTATAGCCAGTGCCCCCCTGGCCACGCACAGGCTCACAGCACAGCCATTTCGATAGGAATTGTTCAGCCGCCTGGGACCGCCCCTCTCCACCTCTCTCTTGCGGCACATCCCTGCCCTGCACAGGCTCGCAGTGCGGGAATTTCAATAGGAATTATACAGCAGCCTGGGACCACCCCTTTCCACCTCCCTCCTGCCACACATCCCCACCCCGCACAGTTTCCCAGCACAGGCATTTTAATAGGAATTGTACAGCCACCTGGGACTGCCTCACTCCACCTCCCTCCTGCTGCACATCTAAGGAGTGTGGCGGTACATGTCTCAAGGCAGTCCTAAGTGGGCGGGCTCAAACCCTCCCAGTCCGCCCTCAGTGTGCACCGATGCCTGACCCCCGTGGTTGCAGTAGAAGGGTAGCTATGACAGTGTGCTATGATTGGATGCAGTACATGTTCTGGAGGCATTAATATAATGAGGCAATGAACAAGATGTGTGCTGAGAGGAAGGGGGGAATTGAGAGCATATATGTTCTGGATTGGGGGGGGGGGGTAATTGGAGGCATTGGTATAATGGATTAGGGAGGGTGGAATTGGAGGCATAGGTCTGAATCAAACCTATCCCTCAATTCCACCCCCCTCCCCCCAATCTATCATACCTATGCCTCCAATCCCACCCCCTCCCTCCCAATCCAAGATACCTATGCCTCCAATTCCACCCCCTCCCCCCAATCTATCATACTTATGCATCTAATCCCCCCTCCCCCAATCTATCATACCCATGCCACCAATTCCACCTCCCCCTATCTATTATACCTATGGCACCCTCCCAATCCATGATACCCATGCCTCTAATTCCACCCCCCCCCCCCCCCAATCTATCAAACCTATGCCTCCAATTCCACCCCCCCCAATCCAAGATACCTATGCCTCCAATTACACCCCCCCCCCAATCTATCATACCTTTGCCTCCAATTACACCTTTCTCCCCATTAATCTATGATTATTATTGGAGGCATTTATAATATTATTGGAGGCATAGGTACTGTGTTTCCCCAAAAATAAGACCTACCCTGATTTTCCAGGAGGGCTGCAATATAAGCCCTATCCCGAAAATAAGCTCTAGTTTAAAGTGGTTGTAAAATCCTATAATCCACTCTATTACAGTATTATATAATGTGTGTCTTTCTGTATTATTATTGTGCCAAATACCTTCGTTACAGCACAGCTCGAATGACCTCCCACTGCTCTCCTCCTCTTCTCCTGGTGTTCTGTCAAAACAGCCAATTCGTCGAAATCTCCAACCACTTCACTTCCACTTACCCTTCAGCATCAGTCATTGCAGATTTCGATGAGATTGCGGTTTTGACACAACACCGGCAGCATATACACTACTGTACATGATAATGAGCAGACATTGTTAGTCCGCTGGAGTAACCAGAAGTGATGTGGTTGGAGATTTCATCAGGTTGGCTATTTTGACAGAACACCGGCTGTCAGCGGGGGACCTCGGCCCCTCCCTCTGCAATGCTCGGAGTGGGGAAGAGAGCTCTGGCGGGTCACGTAGGAGCAGAGCGGCGCTGTAACAAAGGTATTTGGCACAATTATATTACAGAAACACACACATTGTACATTATATAATACTCTATTAGAGTGGATTATAGGATTTTACAAACACTTTAACTCATAATACTAAATGCTTATGACGCCTGAGCTGACAGGGAGGGAGGGAGAGGGGGAGAGAAGACAGAGGGCACAGGAATGGACAAATTCACATTACATGATAATACCTACCCTGAAAATAATCCCTAATGTGTCTTATTGCCAAAATAATATAAGAACCGGTCTTATTTTCAGGGAAACACGGTATGATGAATTAGGGGGAATATTGAAAGCATAGATACGCTGGATTGGGGGGGTTTGGAGTCATAGGTGTGATGGAGAGGGGAAGTTGGAAGACAGGGTGTGCTCTGGGGTTGCTAAAAGCACAGGTGTGCTGGGGGGAAGAAATACGCTGGGAAAAGGATTTAGAGGTGTGATAGGGGGAGGGGGAATTGGGGACATAGGTGTCGCTGGAGAGGGTGTGTTGGGGGACAAAAATAGGGGCAGGGTAGGGTTTGGGTGGGGCAGCTGGTGGCGAGTAACTCTTAAGGTCTGGCTAGAAGCTCAGGACTTGACATTTTGAGCCGTGATATAGTGTATATAGTGCAGGAGTTTGTAATGTACATTGAACAATATAATGTATGTAGTGCATGCTGTTAAGCTGTCCTTAGACTGTTCATTTTTCTGGTTCAGCCAGCGGGTTCCTCCATCTACAAAAAATAGGGGGATGGAGAAATCCATTTTCCCCCCAGGTCATTCTGTTCCTCAGTATAATCCTTCCCCATCAGGTCAATCAATCCCCCAGTATAATCCCCCCAGGCCAATCTTTCCCTCAGTACAATCCCCCCCAGGTCATTCAGACTGACCCCTTGTACAATCCCTGCCATACTTGTGCAAATGTTTATCAAATCACTGTTTCCACCAAAAATACACTAAAACCATTATTAGCACAGATAAACACAACATAGCTTACAAAATCCTTGTTACTCTTACTTATGTCTTGTTCACATGGGGTATATTAAAGTGTACGCCCATGTAAGGGCCATGTTTATGACCATGGAAATGCACAGGTGTTCCGTGCATCCTCGTTCAGGCAGTACAATTCATATCAATTGACATTCAGCAGCTGAATGGACACAGTCGAAGTTCCCAATTTGACATCCGTGTGGACGCGGGTATACAGCAGCCCCAAACGCAGACAGTGTCAGGGACATGCACCCCACCCACACAGATGTCAAATTGGGAGCAGCGGCTATTCTGGTGCAGCCACTTGATATGAATGGGACTGCCTGCATGGTTGGCATAGTGGACAAGGCCTTAAACACACCCCTGATGTTTTTTTTGAGACAGTAGAGGGGACTGAGGAAAATCCTTTTTTTTTTGCAGCCTTAGCTTCACTACAGATTAATGAATTAAAGCTTCTGTACAGATGCTCCTATTCATTCACAAACTGAAACATAGTAAACACAGGTTATGATACTTCCATGATCAACAAAGTTGATTTTTGGTACCGATCACTCACTGTCTTCTTTCAGGAAGGGGCTGAAACCACTAGCCCCCCTGCTCTCCATCCTGAACAATGCACTAATCTCCCACCCAAGCAGAAGTTGCAGCCTGTGGGAGGGAGAGGAGAGGAACTCAGCCAGCAGCGCTACAGGGATTGGGTGCTGGAAGTTGGTGAGGGGGCCTCAGTACAGGAGGACAGGAGGGGGCTGGAGCAGGCATGGGGATCCCTTTTCAGTATTAATTCCCCCTTTCCCACCAGCATTACACAAAGCCAGTGGGAGGGGAGAGGAGGAGAAGCTGGCATCTGCAGGGGAGCCACAGGGAATTGGTGCTGCAGGGGTTATTAATGCTTGGGGGGACCCATAAATGGAAGGGGGGAATTTTAGTGGAGAGCAAAGTAGGCACCACCCTCCCTTAGGGCCTGTACACATTGCACACATGGATGATATTCCACTGCTCAGAGTGACCTGGTCACTTCTAACCATCCAATCAAGATTCCACTGATCAATTTGCCAATGAAAGAAAAAAAAAATACAAGTCTACAGCACCAATCAAAATGAGCATTGGATCAGCACAGGACAAGGGGCAAGTCTATCAGCATTATCATCGCTGATCAACAAGCCTCTATCTTGTAAATAAATGATAACCCCACCTTTTGTGATTTAAACCATGCAAATCCTCATGTGGGATGCAATTTATGCTGGAACTTGATCACCATAAGTGTGAGATAGGGAGCACAAGAAGCAAGTGTAGCCAAGTGTTGGGTCCCCTTTGGTCTAATGAGAACATCCAGAGTTAGGGACAGCTGACATCCTTCTGTGTAGAGTGGGTTATGAGGCATGCAATGCAAGGTAGATTCAGGGGCACCAGACCATTCTTGAATGCAAAAGAGATTTGTTGTCTCTTAAACAAAACTGTGGGAGAGAGGGTCTAGGGCCAGGACACCCTTAAGTGGTTGCAATGTTAATTGGCAGAATCAAAGACTTCGATAGTTAGACAGCCATGCAGGCAAAGGCACCCAGTCGGACACCACATCTGCATGTGTAGACACGCTGTCTCCTATGGCGTCTCCAGTGGAGTGTTCTGAGAGCGGGAGAGGACACACCAGTACAGCGTCTTTATATTTGTTTGGCTTGCTACAGAGTGGTGCTCTCATAGCACCTATTAAATGTGAGTACTCTAATATAGGAAATATTGTCATTTTAAATAAAACTTTAAAAACGGTAATACACTATGCAGTTTCCTCTGTTTTCCATATGAATATTGTTGCAAGCAAACATCCAAGGATCTGAATGCTGACCATAAACCCAGAGGTGGTTTAAAAGCATGTTTTGACTGAGCTCAGGTGCAAGGTTACATGCTCGGAGGTGGGGAGTACAAGAGTGGACACGAGCACTTTACTGTTATATCATCTGTTTTATCATCTGCAATGAGTACCAGAAGAATGGAGTAGTTATGAATGGACTTTATGTTGCGATTCTGTGAACAGAGATTAATGCATGAATTAGTTTGGCACTAGAGCACTTTAAACACAGGTCGCTTCATTTCTATATTGAATGCACTTTTATATAGATTGATGTAAATTACAGGTTGTCACTGCAATTATCGCATTTATCGCAATTATCGCACAGGGTTGCAAATTTCTCTATTGCATATGAATTCAACATGTGTATATAGAGGTGTGTATGCTACACAGGTTGTCATTAGAAGTATCGCATAGGATTACAATTTTTCATTGTTTATGATCGCAACTTTTAATCACATAAGATTGCATTATTATGTTCACTAGATTTTTTACATAGGAATGGAATATCTCACCACCACTATTTAACTGCAGTTAGTACTATTAGGATTTAGTACTATTACCATATGATTTTATTTGGATAGTGCAGCATTATATTGGTATAAACACCTTATAATGTACCTAACTATATGCATATAAATGAAAGTGAGTCCCTTCCTCATCTGAAGATGCCACTCCCTTCCACAACTGATCTACAAACTTTCCTTAGCATATCTAATTAAGCATTTATAACATGAATAGAGGTTCACCCAGGTCAGCACTGCTCACGCTACCTGGAGACCAACACTAAAACAGTTCTTAAGCAGTCCATTATTCACAGAAAAGGTAAGAATTTGCCTCTTTGCCACAGCTCATTCTACCTGAATAGCTAAACACCCCAGCATCCTTGACGTATCACAGTCCATCAAATTTTCACTTGGGTGGAACAATATTTCCCAGCAGTTCCTCCTCTTCTCTAAGGGTAACTCCAGGAGCAGAAGGCACAGCTGCATCTAAGCAACAAGCAGCCAGGCCATGGTGCAAAGGACCGCACTTTCGGACACAGGTCCCCTTGCAATAGTAGCCTCAGTCTGTTCGCACGACAGCCGGGAACTGAGGAAGATTTCCCCATCACTTGAAAAACAACCCTGCTGAACATCACATCACAGGTTACTTTTCCGAAGGGAGGCATACTGGCAACTTTCAGAGCACCAGCCAGCATGACTCAAGTGGGCACTCTCTGTATCTGCCGGCAGCATCCAGTCCAGGAAAATATTGGCAGTACAGCCAGCAGGAATGTTCTCCACTAGCAGCAACCCCTGTGCAGGAATGAAGTAGCTCCCAGCATAGCATCCTTAACTTCACACAGCACATATTTGTAATCCACAAAGTTTAAGCAACAGTTGCACCTTCATGGAATCTACCAGTAGTACCTGGGATCTGGCAATGTTACATCTCCTTTGGAATTTACTGTGATGACATAGTGTTCCTTCTTGTCTGGCCTGCAGAGGATTACACTGTCCAGATTAATCTTACAGCTGTAGCCCCAGGTGTGCAACACTGAAATATATCTCTCTTTTCGGTTTAACATTATCTTAGTTAACTCAACAGTCATATTCAGGAACAAGTAACAGCGGGATCCTTGGACCCCGCTCATAGGCTATATACAACAATGATCCTTCCGTAAAGAACAATTTAGGCGATGATGCGTTTGGCAACTTTGCCTAAGATAACCATACTTTCCTTCTTTTTTTTTCAGCTTTTGAGGAATAGACAGTTCAATTTGTCATCCGATACACCCCCACAATTTAATGCAACAGTCACTCTACTCACCCTGCTCATCTTCTACTCCCTCTTGGCATGCCAACTTTGAGCCCCACCAAGGCTGAACATGGGATCGGCCCCGCTTCTTTGTCTGAGATGAACGGACAAGTGAGATTCAGAGGATACAATCGGAGGGCTACAATCCTCGGTAGCGGTGACACCTGGGGTGGTAGTTAAAACAGACACTTGGATTTACGTAGGAGAGAAGCGAGGTGCTGGTACCACTTTCTCCGACTAGCAGTGGCCGTAGAAAACTCAAAGTGGATGGCGGCAGCGAGAACTGACACTCTCACTGCGGTCTCGGTAGGATACCCGGACTGGATGTGTTCCGATAGAGAAGAATCTGCCCAGGCAGGGACAGGCCTACCAGAGTCAGCGGCATCAGTACTGGATGTGGGTTCCTCCACGGTGGCGTTCCCGCGGGCCCACTCTGCCTTCATTACCTGTGATGGTAATGGCGGTCTGGCAGCCACCAGTAGCAGTACTCCACATTGGTAGCACCGACTCCAAGGGTGCAAGAATACGACAAACCCGGAACATCATCGGCAAACGATCCCCATAGCTGCAGAGCTTTGAGAGATGTACAATGCCATCTCCCCTCTGGGCACCATCCGAATACCAGTGATCGTTTCTCCAGAGACAAAGAAACTGGCATTTTCCCGTGGGTCATATTTAGCCAATATCGGATGGGGGGGCCTCAAACCTAGAAGCTCCCAGATGCACCAGGTTTCCCTTGAGGCCATGAGATTTTAGCATGCGGACCCCAGATAGTGACACAAACAGCAATGTGTCCTCCTCTGCAGAGCGGGGGCTCCTCCCCTTGCCAACAGATTGGCGCAGATACTTTCTGGAAACGTTAGCACCCACCCGTTTGCTTCTGCAGCGAGCCAAATCTATAATTATGTCTGTTTTAACCCTCACAGCAATGGTGGGAAGTGTCAAAAGACCAGGCTGATACTCTCCCATGAGCAATGAGACTTTTTGGTTCTTCCCCACGTTGTTGGAATGCATAATAACACAGTCTATGAGAAGTACAGATGTTACTTGCCACGCTCCCACAGAGCCAGACAAAATCCCAATAGAGCTGTGGCCGGTTGCTATGGGCGACTGCTGCGAGGATAACACCTTTGCCCCACTCTGGGGGCCAAATGTAGCCAAAAGTTCCGGGTCCCCTTTGGTCTAATGAGAACCTTCAGAGTTAGGAACAGCCGACATCCTTCTGTGTAGAGTTGGTTATGAGGCATGGTGGGTGCAATGCAAGGTAGATTCATGGGAGCCAGACCCTTGAATGCAAAAGAGATTTATTGTCTCTTAAACAGAACTGTGGGAGAGAGGATTTAGGGCCAGGACACCCTTAAGTGGTTGCAATGTTAATTGGCAGAATCTGAGACTTCTATAGGTAGACAGCCATGCAGGGAAAGGCACCTAGCCAGACATCACATATGCATGTATCTTCCTCAAGCGTCACCCCCGCTTCGCTGCTGGGGCCCTAGATTGGCATTCAGGATACCCTTCAAGCTTCACCCCACTGGCCTGCTTGGTCCCTGGCTTGACACACAAGGCTGCTCTGCAAGCGTTACCTCCACTGGCTGGGTCCCTGGCTTGACACCTTGCTGAAGTTTCCCAATTCTTCACCGTCCTCAGTTGGAGAGAACACTGCTCTCGTACTTGCTTCAGATAATGACAGTGGTCCCTGGTAATAAGGTGAATTCAAGCCGCAGTCCCAACCCTACGCTGCTCTCTTGCTTCTGGATAGGCCCTCAGTGTCAGAAACCATGAATCAGACCGAGACGGAAGTACAGTAAAATCACACTTGTTTATTAATAAAAATAAAAAGGTAAATAGAGTAAGCGTAGTCAAAACAAAGCCAGAGTCCAGTAACCAGATAGGGTAATCAGTCAAGCCAGAGTTCAGTAACCAGATCGGGTAATCAGCCAGGCCAGAAGTCAGGAATTCAAGTAGAGGAACAGCAAGCAGGAAAAGGAGCCAGAAGGCATGTCAGCAAAGCCAGTCTTTAAACAGGAACGCAGGAGATGGTTTCTTGAGATGTGACCAAGGCGAAGGCAGAGATGAAGTAAGCTGGAGAGTTTTAAGTAGGCAGGTCAGACGAGCAGGATTAGGAAACAGCTGGGTAACTGTGGAGAGAGATGAGAGCTGGCAATTAGCTGACAGCTGAGCGGCCAGCTCAGAGAAGGAAGGGATGTGCCAGCCCTGACACTCAGACAGCCTAGCAGCCAGATGTCCCCGGGATAGGCCTCAGGCTTTGGCCTAGCAGCCCGGGGCAGCATAACACACGTCCACCCAGACAGCCGTCCAGGTGGCACAGAACCGTGACCACCTGACTCCACCCAAATATATAGGTTCTCCCAGCAGAGATTTAAGACAACCCCTTCCCATTGGCTGAGATACCCCATATACACCTAATCTGTCCTTGCATTGCCCCATCCTATCTAATGTCGCCAGGTACCCGGCCACCTAGTGACAGAAGAGAGAAGTGCAGCAATTCCAGACTTAGGCTGAAGTCATGTGATCCCTAGCAATTAGCCAAGGCAGCTACACCTGGCAGGTAAATTTAAGAGCAACGCTGCCTAAACATCAGGGTGCTACACAAGTAACAGGGAGGATTATAACCTTAAAGTGTTACTAACTCCAGGACCCTGCATTCACTATATCTGGTCTCCCACAGTACACAGAACATGGAAATGAAATTATTTTAGTAAATATAAACTGCTAAATACCTTTTCTCATCAGCAGTTAGAGCAGTTTTGTGACTTCTATCATTGTCCAGCCAAGCACTAGTTAAAGCTTGTAGAAGGAGTTTTCTGACTGTCCCATGAGACCGCAAGACCCATGACTCTCTGTCTGGACAATGCTGATTGGCCTTGTGCTGATCACATGCACTCTTCCAAAAACAAAAAAAACCTCTCTAGCAATACACACCAAACTGAGGACTCCATAGACTCTGTGTTATCAGGAAATTATCAGGGGACAGTGGAAGGAGGGGGGGATCAGAAATGCCAGGATCAAACAGTCTTTTTACACAATGCATGGGATTAAACCCTTAGGTTCCACAGTGAGTATAACAAACATGCTTTACTACATATACAGAGTGATTTTACTGTTGTGGGTTTAGTAACACTTTAAGGGGCCACTCACACCAAGTGCATTGGTATGGCACTGGGCGGCCTTGCCCGCACGCACAGATCTGTACCGAACATTAGTGATAGGCCAAGGCACATATGGAGGCAACCATTGCTCCATTTGAAAGTTCTTGTTACCTGGTGTAATCTACAATCATTACCGTAATTTCTGAGTTAACAACCAGAAATAGCATGCCAAAATCAACGTCAGAACTGATGATTTGCATTTTCCTTCTGGATCAATGACTCGGAATGTATTGAAGCCAATAGATTAGAATGACATCCAGAAATAACCTACATAGTTTTCTTAATACAGGTTTCCATAAATTATTCTAGAGAACTTTGTTTATGCATTTGTGACCTTGCCAAAAATCCAGGCGTAAAACACATTTGAAACAGTTGGGGTTTTTTGGCATAAAGTAATGCCTTGAAAGCACCTCACATCTTTGTCTTCTTTAGATCTGGGATTAGTTTTTACTGCTATTGACTGTTTTGTGTACTCATTGTAGTATCTGTGTACAATTTGTATGATATAATCACCTTTCAACTCTCATGTTTTTCATGCTGCTGCTGAAAAATATAGTTGTAGAGCAGAGATAAAAAGGAAGAGTATATGTACCAAACAATATTAGATAGTTATCGTCTCATGCCTGCTATTTTGACAGGTTTAAATGACAATAAAGCACTAGCCTCCAGAATAGATAATGTTGTCACCGCTGTGAATACAACTGTAGGAATTTTGGAAAATGATTGTCTTCTGTTCTCAAGTGTTATTACAAAGATAAGCCCCCATACCAGATTTTTTGCTCAGCGTCGGGTACTGTAAGTGAATTCTGTAATATACCTAATTCAAAGAAATTGCACAGTTTTTGATTCACCTTACTATGTGTTTGTGGATTTGTCGAATCAGACATATAGTATCATACAATTTATGATTGCATAAATATTTAAATCATATTTGAATTTCATAATCATTCTAATCTGTATGAAAATAACCAGGCAAATTAACCTCTTCAGCTCCAGAAGGTTTACTCCTCTTCATGACCAGGCCACTTTTTGCGATACGGCACTACGTTACTTTAATTGACAATTGCGTGGTCATGCAACGCAGTACACAAATACAATTGATGTCCTTTTTTTCCCCACAAATAGAGCTTTCCTTTGGTGGTATTTGATCACCTCTGCGGTTTTTACTTTTTGCACTAAAAACAAAAAAATCCAGAAAATTAAAAAAAAAAAAAACAGTATTTTTTACTTTATGCTATAAAACACATCCAATAAAAAAAAAATGTAAAAAATCTAATTTCTTCAGTTTAGGCCAATGTGTATTCTGCTACATATTTTTGGTAAAAAAAAATCCCAATAAGTGTATATTGATTGGTTTGCGCAAAGGTTATAGCGTCTACAAACTATGGGATATTTTTATGGAATTTTTTTTTTTTTTTTTTTTTTTTTTTTTACTAGTGATGACGGGACTGCGACATTGCAGCAAACAAATCGGACACTAAGTGACACTTTTGGCACTTTTTTGGGGATCAGTGACACTAATACAGTGATCAGTGCTAAATAATATGCACTGTAACTGTACTAATGACACTGGCAGGGAAGGGGTTGACATCAGGGGCAATCATAGGGCTACATGTGTTCCCAGGGAGTGCTTCTAACTGGGGGGGGGGGGGGGTGCTTGTACTGTAAGAAGACAGAGATCCGTGTTCCTGCTTAGCAGAAATACAAGATCTCTGTCTTCTCCTGTCACAGAATGGCAATCTGCCTGTTTACATAGGCAGACCACCATTCTGTCTGCCTCGGGAACGATCGGCGGGTCTCAGCGGACATCAGGTCCGCCTGACCCGCTGATTGGCTCCCGCTGTGCACATGCGCCCAAGACCCAGGAAATTAAATCACGTACAGGTACTTGATTTCGCACTGAAGGGCTACCCTGCTGCAGTATATATGCGTAGGGCTGTTAAAAAAATGAGTAACTCACTGATTTTTCTGATCTGATAATAAGATTAATCTAAACTACCCAATCCCTACTATAAACTAATATAATATGGAAAAACTATGTTATTGTTCTGTATAGTCATCTTGTCCTGTTTTGGGGACCTCACTGCTATGAGCTAGAAGATAACAGTGTCAATTAATTGACCACACCAAGTGTCACAATTATCATATTGTATGTAAACCCTAATCCTTTTGCAATAATAGATAACTTGCTTATTTCGATAAAGTGTCTGCCAAGCATGATCCAACTGCATAGTTCTTATTTACTCACTAATAACAGAGGTTCTTTGCAGAAATGTACCAAACATTCAGCATGCTATATGGATTTTATATTCTAACTGTTACATGGCTTAGGAACTTAAAATGTAATTGATAATGAGCAGTAAAATGCATAATACATTTTTTTTCACGTATTGAAACTTTTCTTATTGTTTCTAATTGACCTTTTCTGCTTGTGGGAAGGTGTAGCGTGAAGCGGGGGCAAAAAACAAAGAGTCCACGTGCAGTAACAGGAATATATTATAACAGAAGTCCAGCAAAACAAACAGACTCGGTGAAAAGGCAACCTGACCAAGAGCACTCACAAGTTGTAACAGCAAGGTGGCAGTAGAGCGGTGGACCAGAGGTGTCGACAGTGTCTGTCTCGAGGAGCGGAATGAGGCCTGGCCGGTCTGCACCCAAACGGGAAGGCTTCCAGGAAAGATGCCGTGTCCCTGCACTTTCCCTACTCCTTTGGAACCTTTTTCTGGTGCTAAGCACTGTTGCTGACAGACGGGTGACCTGTCCCTACTCTAGTCACTTGCAAAATGCATGCCAAACCCGGGTGTCAGGGTCTTAAATAGACTCTGCCTGACCCAAGATTGCTGCCAATGTCACATGGGGTGCCAGTATCTAATCAGACATTTACCTGCCGGTGAATGAGGAAATCATAGAGCAGGGATATGCAATTAGCGGACCTCCAGCTGTTGCAAAAACTACAAGTCCCATCATGCTCTGCCTCTGGGTGTGATGCTTGTGGCTGTCAGAGTCTTGCTATGCCTCATGGGACTAGTAGTTCTGTAACAGCTGGAGGTCCGCTAATTGCATATCCCTGTCATAGAGGAACTGGATTTCTCTCAACTTCCCCCTCCACCTGCATTGCCGCTGCAGACGAGCGCCATCTGCAGTGGAGAAAATAAACTGCACCTGCCTACGTGCTTTTTTCCAGGGTAACTGTTACTTAATTTATATAACCCAGGGGTCTCAAACTGGTGGCCCTCCAGCTGTTGCCTCTGCGGAATTTCATTGTTTGTTTTAGGTAGGTGACCTAAAAGTACTGAAATTAGACTATATCAAACAATTAGTATTTTCAGAAAGAGGATAGTAATGGCAGTCTCTGTATTTCTCTCATGACAAATGGACTTCACATTATAACTATTTAGCCCTTTTTTGGGGAAGGGTGAGAGGTTATGAGAAATTACCTTCCCCAAATAGGATAGTGTTGTCAGGAAAGGTCCCCTCCGCTGGTAATATTGATCATTTGGCGTGCAGTACTGAGGTCCACCAGCAGGTTTCTCCTGGCAGTTTGGAGCTGTCAGAAGAGCTTATTCCTGCTGGTATTCTGTCACCTTTGGGCCGCAGTACTGGCGTCCACCAGCGGAGGAATCCTGGCAGTATGGAGCAGGTGTTCCCCTCTGCAGGCAGGTGTCGCCTGACCTTAATTAGCAGCTGCAGTATAAATACCCGGCAAATACACACTCATCTTGCCCTGGTATTTTCCTTGAGCCCTGACTTGCAGCCTGCATCCTGTTTACCTGATTCCTGAAACCTGATTCCTGTTCCTGAGACCTGATTCCTGTCGTTCCTGTTCCCTATCTGTTTCCTTGCTCTGGACCCTGAGCCTTGTATCTGACCCGTCCCTCCTGTGATCCATCCATCCTCTCTTGTCCTGTTTGTTTCCCTTCCCCAGCTGCTGACCTCCCATTGACGATCCTGGCCTGGCTCTGTTTATGATCTCGGTATTTCCCTTACTTGTATATATTTGTTCTGTTATTATTATTATTTGTGGGGTTATGTTTTGTATTGGTTGTGGTGCACTGAGTGATATTGGAGGTGGTTGTGTTATATTTATTCATTTATCTTTAATAAATCATTTATATTTTCACTTATTCACGTCTGGGTTTCCTCTGTTGCAGTCCACACAGTTCTGGTCTTATCTGGTACATGACAGAATACCAGGGCCATCCCTGACCAGAAGTGCCTGCACAGAGGAACCATCTTTGTTCTGCTGGCTCTGCTGGAATGAATCCCAATGTGATACCATATTATGCTCTGCTGGCATCAGAAAGTGGCGAGTATCTCCGCCAGTCACTAAAAGAGTGGACCTCACTCCCTGGTTGACCAGGGCTATATGTTGTTTGGGGATGTGCAGCCTTTGATCCAAATATGTGCTGAGCTAGCCCTGTCCTGTGTTCCTAAGACCAGTGACGATTTTTCTCCCCCTTTCAGTGCTGATCAGGTGGAGTCTCTGGTGTGGCTGTTAGAGGATGATTCCGCATGCTTTTTTGAGCACTATTCCATCTGTTCTCAGCAGAAGCTTTTGGAGTGTATTCACTCAGTACAGACCCTTGTTAGACAAGCAGCATGTGATCCGTCCTTTGTCCAACCCATACTCTCGGCATGGTCTGATATGTTACAACCAGCCACAACCAATCCACAACAAACCACCTCTGCAATCAGACACCTACCTGCCCACAAGTCTGTCTCCCCATCACCCACACCAAACTCAGTTGCAGCTCAGTATACATTGCTCCCAACCAGATACTTATATCCGCTCTCTGCTCCACGTACCTATCCTGCATTCAACCCACCTGCTTCTTCTCAGCTGCCTACTAATCCACAGAAACTTCCCCCAGCTACTGTTATCTCTTCTCCACCATATCCCAATCCTCCTTTCCAGTCTGCTGCACCCCCCACCTACAGAGCCTCAGTGACTAAACCCAAGAAAAAATGAAAATTTTTTCCAACCAAGATGATCCTGCCAGTAACCCAACCTGCCTCCGCACCAGCTAATGCAACCCAGTCTGACGTCCCAGTGCTTGCAACCCAGTCCGACGTCCCAGTGCTTGCAACCCAGTCTGACATCCCAGTGCTTGCTATCCAGTCTGACGTCCCAGTGCCTGTTATCCAGTCCGATGTCCTGATGTCCGCTTTCCAGCCTAATGTCCTGGTACCCGCCTTCCAGCCTGAGGTGCCAGTGTTTCAGCCTGAGGTGCCGGTGTTCCAGCCTGAGGTGCCGGTGTTCCAGCCTGAGGTGCCGGTGTTCCAGCCTGAGGGGCCAGTGTTCCAGCCGGAGGTGTTCCAGCCTGAGGGGCCAGTGTTCCAGCCTGAGGTGCCAGTGTTCCAGCCTGAGGGGCCAGTGTTCCAGCCTGAGGGGCCAGTGTTCCAGCCGGAGGTGTTCCAGCCTTAGGGGCCAATGTTCCAGCTGGAGGTGTTCCAAACTGAGGGGCCAGTGTTCCAGCCTGAGGTGCCAGTGTTCCAGCCTGAGGGGCCAGTGTTCCAGCCGGAGGTGCTAGTGTTCCAGCCGGAGGTGTTCCAGCCTGAGGGGCCAGTGTTCCAGCCAGAGATGCCAGTGTTCCAGCCTGAGGGGTCAGTGTTCCAGCCTGAGGGGTCAGTGTTCCAGCCTGAGGGGCCAGTGTTCCAGTCGGAGGTGCCAGTATTCCAGCCAGAGGTGCCAGTGCCCACTCTCCAGCCTGATGTGCCCGCTCTCCAGCCTGTTGTGCCCACTCTCCAGCCTGTTGGGCCCGCTCTCCAGCCTGTTGTGCCCACTTACCAGTCTGATGAGTCCGCTTTCCAGTCTGAAGTGCCGTGCCTGCTGCCCAGCCTGATGTGCCTGCTGCCCCGCTTGATGTGCCTGCTGCCCAGTCTGATGTGCCTTCTGCCCAGCTTGAAGTGCCCATGCCTGCTGCCCAGCTTGAAGTGCCCGTGCCTGCTGCCCAGCCTGATGGGCCTGCTGCCCGGCTTGAAGTGCCCGTGCCTGCTGCCCAGCTTGAAGTGCCCATGACTGCTGCCCAGCTTGAAGTGCCCGTGCCTGCTGCCCAGCCTGATGTGCCTTTTGCCCAGCTTGAAGTGCCCGTGCCTGCTGCCCAGCTTGAAGTGCCCATGCCTGCTGCCCAGCCTGATGTGCCTGCTGCCCAGCTTGAAGTGCCCATGCCTGCTGCCCAGCCTGATGTGCCTGCTGCCCAGCTTGAAGTGCCTGTGCCTGCTGCCCAGCTTGAAGTGCCCGTGCCTGCTGCCCAGCTTGAAGTGCCCATGCCTGCTGCCCAGCCTGATGTGCCTGCTGCCCAGCTTGAAGTGCCTGTGCCTGCTGCCCAGCTTGAAGTGCCTGTGCCTGCTGCCCAGCCTGAAGTGCCTGCTGCCCAGCTTGAAGTGCCCGTGCCTGCTGCCCAGCTTGAAGTGCCCGTGCCTGCTGCCCAGCCTGATGTGCCTGCTGCCCCACTTGATGTGTCTGCTGCCCAGCTTGAAGGGGTTTTGTGAAGACTTCTGGGGTTTGTGAGAAAGACCTATAAGGTCTCCAATTCGAAAGCCTCATGTTATCTGGGCTTTTCCCTCTTTCATTCTTGCTGATTTATACCAATAAGTGGGGCTTGATGTTTGATGCTTGGCTGTTTGCTTGATTGGTTATTAACAAATCATTTTCCGGATATGTATTTTCTGTTATGTTTGGCCACCTTGTGTTATGTATATTTTTGTTGTCTTACTGTAGCCTTGTACATATAGGCATATTGTTATGTTTTAAGGCACACTGTCGGTCTCACTCGAGGAGTACCTTTTATTGCAGTCTTCTGGCCCCTCTTTGTCCCGCCTGGCGCACGGGTGTTACCATGACTCCCATCTCCTCCTTTCTCCAGGCGGAGTGGCGTCATGGGGTTACCATGGCCCCCTTCTCCTCGCCGGAGCGGCGTCATGATGGGCGGAACCCGCACGCCAATCAGCACCGCACCTGGCCTCCTCTCACTCTATATTAAGCCACCGGACGCCGAGTCAGTGTCACTGTCCTGCTCGGCGGCGGTGGCTACAGCTCGGATGAACGGAGCTCCCTGGCACACTGTAGTGCAGCCCCACTAGCAACACGGTAATGCTGCTCTCCATCCCCTCTTCTTGTCTTTATTTGTTTGCTAACTCCACCTGTTATAGGCTGTTTATGTCGCCCTCGTTGATGGAGTTTTCATGCAATGTATATTATATATTGCAACACATAGAGGACATTCCTGTTCCCGTTTTGTGATCAGGTCTTTTTTATTATATTACAGATCCTGCCTTTGTAGGAAGCTTTTATCCTCTGTGATTTTTGGAGCTGCTTGTGCTTTCAGGGGCCCTTGTTCCCTCGCTGGTACCTTGGGGTCACCTGTCTCTTCCCGTTCATAAAATTCTCCATGAACTAGTACTAGGGTAAGTTATATATTTCACATCATTTTCATTCCCATGCCCCGCCTGGACGCGGACCCGCACGGTGAATGTGGAGCCCTGCGTCCATGCCGTGGCGATTATAAATACAGGGGTATCTCCTGCAGAGGGACACCAGCCTATTCGGGACTTTTTTGTTTTTCAGATAATCCCCTCTTGGTTCCTTCTCTTGGATTCCTCCGGGATACTGTTGTTGCTCCTTTGGGGCCACACGGGGGGACCAGTGTGGACAAGGCGGGACCAGACATATGCCCGTTTCCTTCTGGATTCGTGTGGCGCTCTGTGTGTACTTACCTCCGAGACTTTGACAGTGAGCCTTCTTTTCCCGAATATACTTGGGTATGTTTCTCATCTCTTTCAGATAATTCATTTTGATTTTATTTTTTTGTTTTCTTTGTCTTTGATGCTAAGTTGTACAGAATGGTTTAAGATGCAGGCAATGTGCGCAATATATATGATGCAATATATGATTTCTAATTACGTCAATTTATATTTCATTATGTAGTATAATTCCTCCCACAAGTTGCCCCTGATGAAGGGACTCTATGGGTAGTCCCAAAACGCGTAGGCCCAGGTGGAAGACCACGAATATACACTCGAATCCTACATCAGTATATTCCTCTTTTATCGCTTTATCATTTATAGAGTGTTATTGTATTAGACCTTTTTCTATATGTTCTTTTGTATATTTGTACCAATAAAATAGTTTTTTACTACTTTGTTGCCTTTAAAGTCCCACCTATTTTTGAGGGGTTATCTCTTTTTCTCCTTACACAAGGGATGGTGGCAACCCATATGACCTACTTGGATGGTATCCCCTTTTTTATATCTGCCCAGCTTGAAGTGCCCGTGCCTGCTGCCCAGCTTGAAGTGCCCGTGCCTGCTGCCCAGCCTGATGTGTTCCTGTTCGCTGCCCAGCCTGATGTGTTCCTGTCCGCTGCTCAGCTTGATATGTTCCTGTCCGCTGCCCAGCCTGATGTGTTCCTGTCCGCTGCCCAGCCTGGTGTTTTCCTCTCCGCTGCCCAGCTTGGTGTGTTCCTGTCCGCTGCCCAGCTTGGTGTGTTCCTGTCCGCTGCCCAGCTTGGTGTGATCCTGTCTGCTGCCCAGCCTGGTGTGTTCCTGTCCGCTGCCCACCCTGGTGTGTTCCTGTCCGCTGCCCAGCTTGGTGTGTTCCTGTCCACTGCCCAACCTGATGTATTCCTGATCGGCTACCCAGCCTGATGTGCCACTGCCCGCTGCCAAGCTTGAAGTGCCCACTGCCCGGCTGGACATCATGGACTTTCCCCAGCAACGGCTAGTTGGAGCATCTGGAGGTCGCTCCTTCGAGGGGGGTACTGTCAGGAAAGGTGCCCTCCGCTGGTAATATCGATCATTTGGCATGCAGTACTGAGGTCCACCAGCAGGTGTCTCCTGGCAGTTTGGAGCTGTCAGAAGAGCTTTTTCCTGCTGGTATTCTGTCACCTTTGGGCCGCAATACTGGCTTCCACCAGCGGAGGAATCCTGGCAGTATGGAGCAGGTATTCCCCTCTGCAGACAGGTGTCACCTGACCTTAATTAGCAGCTGCAGTATAAATACTGGCAAGTACACACTCATCTTGCCCTGGTATTTTTCTTGAGCCCTGACCTGCAGCCTGCATCCTGTTTACCTGATTCCTGAAACCTGATTCCTGTTCCTGAGACCTGATTCCTGTTGTTCCTGTTCCCTGTCTGTGTCAGGTCACCTTGAGGCTAGGTGACAGATGCACACCGTTGGGATCAGGAGTGCACCGCAAGGCAGTGGACCCTACGGCTGACTGCTGTGGATGGGAGTCCGGGTATAAGGAAGGCAGGGCCGCTGGAACACCAACACGGATCCCACTGGGGTTAGAGCGTAGGATTCCCTGGGGCGCGGAGTCTAAGAGCCAGCAGGTGTTTACCAGAGCCTCTAGTAGTGAGGATGGACTGGGCTGCAACTGGCTCCAGGTCGCGACCCCCAGGGTCCCCCAGCTCACACCCACAGTAGGCAACAGAAGGATATGGATAGTAAAGGAATAAGCCAAGGTCAGGGCCACAAGCAGACAAGGACAACAGAGTACACGCCAAGGTTCAGGGTCACAGGCAAACAGGGATTGTCGGGGACACGCCAAAGGTCAGGGTCACGAGCAGACAGGAATAGTAAAGAACACACCAAGGTCGGTAACAGAAATAAACGTAGAGCACACAGCAGGCAGGAACAGGAAGCCAAACACACAAAGGTTGATCAGCTGGCCTGACCTGCCGTGCAGAGGTTAATATAGAGTTCTCTGATAGGAGCTGGGGTGGAGCCATGCTAGAGGAGAGTTAATAAAAGCAGTCAGGTGAGAGACAGCTGGTCTTTGGAGATGAACACATGGAGACAGGTACGCTGACAAACAAACTCTATTGCATAACCACGACAGTCTGTTTCCTTGCTCTGGACCCTGAGCCTTGTATCTGACCCGTCCCTCCTGTTATCCATCCATCCTCTCTTGTCCTGTTTGTTTCCCTTCCCCAGCTGCTGACCTCCCGTTGACGACCCTGGCCTGGCTCTGTTTATGATCTCGGTATTTCCCTTGTATATATTTGTTCTGTTATTATTATTATTTGTGGGGTTCTGTTTTGTATTGGTTGTGGTGCACTGAGTGATATTGGAGGTGGGTGTGTTATATTTATTCATTTATCTTTAATAAATCATTTATGTTTTCACTTATACACGTCTGGGTTTGCTCTGTTGCAGTCCACACAGTTCTGGTCTTATCTGGTACATGACAAGTGTCCTAAAACTGTGGGCAAATGAGGGAACCAGAACCTCCAAGTGGAAGATTGGACTTGATAATAAAGTGGATTTGATAATAAGATTAGCAGTGCCTCCACCCAGGACAGACCTCTGTGAACAAAGGGATACACTTCCTGGGAAATGAAGCAGTAATCTAATCAAAGTCATTGGGTGCAGACAATGCATGACTGCTGAGGCGCAATGGACCTGGGTACAAATCAACTGTAACATAATGGGATGAAACCCCAATCACCCACATTGTCTGGCACCTGGCCATGCCCCCATCAGTCAAGGCTCTCTTTCCCTATAGGGGCTCAAGAGGCCTTCATGACTGTTGAGGCGCAATGGGCCTAGGTACAAATCAACTGTAACATAATGGGATAAAACCCCAACCCTTGCCCCTTCTCCCCATTTAATAAACACACTTACAACCATTAGGTTGGAAAGGGCAAGGCCACAGCTTTATTTAAATTCCAACACATAACACATGAACACTTTAAACCAGTGCCAGTCGCAGTTGTACTGTGAGCACGCAATTCCAAATGGGGCCTGTCCTTACCATAAGTGCTGGACAGACAGCCTACTTCCAGTTTTCCATCAAGGGCATAGCCCATTACAGCAACTTTAAAGCTGGCAAGGTCAGGAAACCGCCACCCGCATGTCAGCGGATAACTAACTGGCGCCCCACTGCAGTCAGCGCCTGTCCCACACCACGCTGAAGGCCAAGGCTAAAAATTTCCAATCCAATATCATTAAGGTGAGCGCCATCCGATTTTAGCAGATCATCATTAGCACCCTCCAAATCCTTATGCCGGATTACAAACCCGCCAATCCGTCGAACAAACTTGGCAACCTGGGCATTAACTTTGTGATGGAAGCCTTCCAGGTGGGGGCCAGGGATTTCCCGAGCCCACAGGAAGCGAGTCACGATTTCAGACCAGATGAGAACCATGTTGGTATAGACTGCATAACAATGAGCGATGTCTCACTTGATAGCAGAGATAAGGACCACGGAATGTGTATTACCCACGTCATTTTCTTCAGCATGAAGAATTAAGACAATGGGGCCAGAAACATGAGAACAAAGGCGCAAACACTCCGGAAGGACTTGAGGCCAGCGTAACCCACGGAGCCCAAACCAACGGATCCTGGCGATATCATAGGTGAGACCCAAATTCTTCCCATAGCTCCGAACTTCCGACCGATAAGCAGCCCAGTAAATGGAGGAATCTCCAACAATCCAGATTATAGCCGGGTAAAAACCTGAAAGTTGGAACAACAGGTGTGGGCGGACGTATAAAGAAAATCGAGACGAATTCCCACCTACCCAGACCCTGGAGCTCCGTATTAGAGAAACCCATAATAAAAGCAGCGGTAGCATCACCAATGCGAAAAGAGTGGGTCGCAAAATCACGCAAAGGGAGGCCTAGTTTGTCACGACAATGACGGAAAAATTGGAACCTGCTCAGGAAGATGGAATCAGCATGGACAAAGAAGGTAGGGGACGGGGGGCGTGCAGACATGAAGGGTGAAGCCAAAGAAACAGGGCAAAAGGGCTCCCACAAGGGTACAAAACAACCTGTCTTCCCTTGCCAAAGCTGTCAGTTAGATAGTCGGTAGACGTACGCAGCAAAACAGACACGCAGCGCTCAGAGAAGGTTACATCCTCCGTCAGAACACCGCCCGCCGAGGATATGGATTTTGAAACCGATTCGCCGATGCAAAAAGCACCAAAAAACGCCCAAGAGAAGGCCACTTGAAAAAGAAAGGTCTCAGAAGTAGAGGAGCACACGGATGGCAACAGTGAAAGGTTACCAGAGAGGATATGGAGGGAAACTGGGTGCTGAGAATTGGGAGAATGAGTAGCGCGTCTCCAACCCCGTAGGACCCGACGAACAGGAAACGCTTTTGTGATGTCTTCCCACCCAAGAAGCTGAAACCAAAAGGATAATGCAGACATAGACGACAAAACTGTGGAGCCCGAAGAACCTTTCTGTAGTGAATAAACGAGATAAGAAAACAAAGCCATGCTTGACACTTGGACCCATTCAACCCACACCCGACAGTACAATACCCACATCCGTGGAGACAGCGACACCCGAAGGAGGTCTAGCAAACATCGGAAATGAGGTTCCACAAGTAGGCCGGACAAGGGAAGCCTTCCAGGTAAGCTGATGGGGCCAGGGAGCGAAAGCGATCAAGCTGTAAACAAGAGAGAGCATTAGTGATATCATTAGCAGTTCCAGGAACATGTAAAAAAAGGAGACCCAAATTGGGTAAAAGCTGCGCTTAGATTAATAAAAAGAAAAAAGCTGCCAGCACCCTGAAAAAATCCTGTATCTGACTTCCAAAAGTATAATAAACAATAAAGTGCAGCGCTAATATGATATGTGAGAAGATACAATTGAGTTCCGCCAAGTGACATATAAAACAATTAATGACAAAACATATTGCGAATACAAGTAAGAAGCAAAACTGAAATCACAAGTGTATGTGAGAAAAATCCAAAAGTTCTTAATAAGTCCACAAATATATAAATAAAGAACACCCATCCAAGAGAGGTTGTGACGAAAGGTGCCTGGATGTGATCCACCAAAACGTGTATGAGTAGAGTCTGCTTACCAGACGGCGATGACTGCTATTATGGCAGTCTCGCCCAGCATAGGGATTATGGTCTCCCAAAACCCAAGGTACAATGCAGGATCAGTAGTTCTAATACTCCATCAAACCGGAAATACAAAAGAGAACACCTCCATAGTGCAACATTGTATGATATAAAATTTAATAGTATGTAAAGAATCGCACTTACAATATTGTAGAAAGTATGCAGCATGTAAAAAATCAAACGGAGCGGCGGCGTCTCTGTGTGCCGCGATTCACTTCCTGTGTTCAAGCCCTTCCGAGAACGTGATGACGTCACCGTCGTAGGCTTCTCCCTACGCGTTTCGTCACGATAGGACGTCGTCTGGGGATTGGCCGAATGACGGGTCATCACGTCTGGGCTTATAAATACATAGAGAGCGCCATTTTAACTACTGGCGAACATGGTGTGTGTGATAGAAATGAATCTAAAAGAGCCATGTTGAATTCTGGCTGTTAATGGTAAACCAATATGTAACAAGGAAGTGATAAAAAAGAAGATCGCCATCTTGTGGAGATAAAGGAGATCAATGGAAAAGGCTCTACACAGGAAGGAAAAAAGGGGCACAACCGATGCACCTGCCGTAACAAGAATAATAAAATGACATAAAATAAAAATCTGCTCACATCAGATTCGGAGTAAAAACTGATTTACTAAAGGGAAAAAGAAACTCATACACGTTTTGGTGGATCACATCCAGGCACCTTTCGTCACAACCTCTCTTGGATGGGTGTTCTTTATTTATATATTTGTGGACTTATTAAGAACTTTTGGATTTTTCTCACATACACTTGTGATTTCAGTTTTGCTTCTTACTTGTATTCGCAATATGTTTTGTCATTAATTGTTTTATATGTCACTTGGCGGAACTCAATTGTATCTTCTCACATATCATATTAGCGCTGCACTTTATTGTTTAGTTCCAGGAACATGCCTAGCTCTAAAACATATGTTAAACTGCAGGCATCTGAGAACCAAAAAACGCAGTAACGATACGACCAGAGGGGATCTAGCAGACTATTGGTTGACCACCTGAACCACGCTCATCTTATCGGACCAGAAAACCACCTGGCGATTGCGCAACCTCTCGCCTCACAGCTTAATGGCGACAATAATCGGAAAGAGCTCCAGCAGGGTGAGGTTGCGCAACAAATCCATGCGGCCCATAAGGCTGGCCAACACTCGGCAGACCATTCCCCTTGAAAAAAGGTACCAAACCACAGGAGCCTGCAGCATCAGTGTATAGCTCCAGCTGTGGGTTTGGTATTTCCTCCAACAGCCAACAAGACTGGCCTTAGTAGGACTGGAAAAAGGATAGCCATATCCCCAAGTCATCCTGCATGGGCTTGGTGATATGGACATAATGGTGGCGGTCAGCCACACTCTTCATGGCCCACGCCAAGCATCTTCAGAACGCCCTCCCCATTCGGATGACTCTACAGGCAAAGACCAGGTGACCCAGCAAGGACTGAAGCTGTTTCAACTGCAATTTTTTGGCACCTTTTGCTAGGTGGACCAGGGAAAGGAGCCTGGCCAGCTGGTCACTGAGCGGCCAAAAACCCATCGCCACCGTATCTATTTCTATGTCCAAAAAGGCTAACACTGTGACAGGGCCCTCGGGCTTGTCAGCTGACAGCGGAATGGAAAACTGCTCGCAGGTGTCCCTGAAAAACAGAAAGGAGCCGCTGACACTAACCACTGTCAGCTTTGCCCTCAGAAGAGGAAGTCGTCTAAGCAATGCAATAGAGCATGCAAACCAGCCGCCTGGACAACGACCGATTTAAGGAAGCTACTGAAGAGCTCAAAGAAATAACTTAAAATGGCACAGCCCATGGGAAGGCACATGTCAAAAAAGTAGATTTCTTGAAAGAAGCAGCCCAGCAGATGGAAGCATTCTGCGTGGACCGGGAGGAGGCGCAAGGAGGACTCAATGTCTGCCTTAGCCAGTAAATCCGACTGATTTACCAACAACTATATACAGTATCTCACAAAAGTGAGTATACCCCTCACATTTTTGTAAATATTTTATTATATCTTTTTATGTGACAACACTGAAGCAATGACACGTTGCTACAATG
This sequence comes from Aquarana catesbeiana, assembly GCF_042186555.1. Lineage (NCBI taxonomy): Eukaryota > Metazoa > Chordata > Amphibia > Anura > Ranidae > Aquarana > Aquarana catesbeiana. The sequence goes on along the minus strand of NC_133324.1, from coordinate 458,636,510 downwards.
TAAGTAGTGAGTGTACAGCTTGTATAACAGTGTAAATTTGCTGTCCCCTCAAAATAACTCAACACACAGTCATTAATGTCTTAACCGCTGGCAATAAAAGTTAGTAGACCCCTAAGTGAAAATGTGCAAATTGGGTCCAAAATGTCAATATTTTGTGTGGCCACCATTATTTTCCAGCACTGCCTTAACCCTCTTGGACATGGAGTTCACCAGAGCTTCACAGGTTGCCACTGAAGTCCTCTTCCACTCCTCCTTGACAACATCATGGAGCTGGTGGATAAATGAATGAATGAATGATTTGTAAAGCGCTGCAAATGCGAACTGAATCACCCCAAGGCGCTAAATGCGCTTTGTGTTGACAGCTTCTTAGAAGAGGAAGGTCTTGAGTTTTGTCCTGAAGGCCAGATGGTTTCCTTCCATGCGGATGTGAGTCGGAAGAGTGTTCCAGAAGATGCTCAATAGGGTTGAAGCCTGGAGACATGCTTGGCCAGTCCATCACCTTTACCCTCAGCTTCTTTAGCAAGGCAGTGGTCATGTTGGAGGTGTGTTTTGGGTTGTTATTATGTTGGAATACTGTCCCGCGGCCCAGTCTCCCAAGGGAGGGGATCATGCTCTGCTTCAGTATGTCACAGTATATGTTGGCATTCATGGTTCCCTCAATGAACTGTAGCTCCCCAGTGCCGGCAGCACTCATGCAGCCCCAGACCATGACACTCCCACCACCATGCTTGACTGTAGGCAAGACATACTTGTCTTTGTACTCCTCACCTGGTTGCCACCACACACACTTTACACCATCTGAACCAAATAAGTTTATCTTGGTCTCATCAGACCACAGAACATGGTTCCTGTAATCCATGTCCTTAGTCTGCTTGTCATTAGCAAACTGTTTGCGGCTTTCTTGTGCATCATCTTTAGAAGAGGCTTCCTTCTGGGACAACAGACAATTTGATGCAACGTGCGGCGTAGTCTGAGCACTGACTCTGACAGGCTGACCCCCCACCCCATTCGACCTCTGCAGCAATGCTGAGAGCACTCATACGTCTATTTCCCAAAGACAACCTCTGGATATGACGCTGAGCACATGCACTCAACTTCTTTGGTTGACCATGGCGAGGCCTGTTCTGAGTGGAACCTGTCCTGTTAAACCGTTGTATGGTCTTGACCACCATGCTGCAGCTCAGTTTCAGGGTCTCGGCAATCTTCTTATAGCTTAGGCTATCTTTATGTAGAGCAACAATTTTTTTTTCAGATCCTCAGAGAGTTCTTTGCCGTGAAGTGCCATGTTGTGCCATGTTGAACCTCCATTGATCAGTATGACAGAGTGAGAGCGATAACACCAAATTTAACACACTTGCTCCCCATTCACACCTGAGACCTTGTAACACTAACGAGTCACATGGCTAATTTTTCCCAATTTGGACATTTTCACTTAGGGGTGTACTCACTTTTGTTGCCAGCAGTTTAGACATTAATGGCTGTGTGTTGAGTTATTTTGAGGAGACAGCAAATTTACACTGTTATACAAGCTGTACACCCATTAGGTTACATTGTAGCAAAGTGTAATTTCTTCAGTGTTGTGACATGAAAAGGTATAATAAAATATTTACAAAAATGTGAGGGATGTACTCACTTTTGTGAGATACTGTAGTTCAAAGATCTACCTAAACAATGCATTGAATTTATAGTATATCCAATCAGGTTACCCCTACATTACATAAAAAAAACCTAATAAAAGTACCATATATTTACTTCTTTCAGTGGAATTTAAAGCTTAGTTAACTTATTTTTTCTTTTTAAGGAAAAGCTTTAGCCAGGTATGTTTGCCTACAAAAACTATAGCTGCTGACTTTTAATAAACACACACTCACTGCCCAGGGAGCCAGCGCTGTGCTCACCCAAGCCGGTCTCTTCACCGGTCTTACGCTGCGCTGCTTGACATTGCAGTGTGATTTGGGCCGGTGCATTGCAAAAAATTCGGCATGTCTGCATTTTATTGCATCATGCTGCAGCGCAAGGCTAGGCTGCATTGCAGTGTGAATGGGACACATAGGGTACACTTTTATCCTGTATGTCCCTGCAGTGACAGACGTCTGTCACTGCACATAGTGTGAACTGGCCCTTAGATAGAATAGAAAAGTCAAAACCTTTATCTTTTTATTTTTTGGGTTTTTTTTCTTTATACCAGTGTCCTGATGAAGAAATTTGACAGGAAGTAAGGGGAAATCTCCAGGGGGAAGGAGACAGCAATACAAACATATGTTCTATTCCTCTCCACCCTGCTAATAAAAACAGCTTTTTATTGTCATCTTGTCCCTGTTCCTGTCATAGTGACTTACCACCATAAGAGCGAATGAGGGAAACACCTGGACTTTTCACTATATCAGAATATTCTTAATTCATACTTCTGTTATTCAACATCCCAAGATTTGGCACTGATCCTTTGTGGTCATGAGTTCCGTCACTTACAGTCAGGTCCATAAATATCGGGACATCGACACAATTCTAAACTTTTTGGCTCTATACACCACCACAATGGATTTGAAATGAAACAAACAAGATATGCTTTAACTGCAGAGTTTCAGCTTTAATTTGAGGGTATTTACATGCAAATCAGGTGAACGGTGTAGGAATTACAACAGTTTGTATATGTGCCTCCCACTTTTTAAGGGACCAAAAGTAATGGGACAGATTAACAATCATCCATCAAACTTTCACTTTTTTGGTTGCAAATCCTTTGCAGTCAATTACAGCCTGAAGTCTGGAACGCATAGACATCACCAGACGCGGGGTTTCATCCCTGGTGATGCTCTGCCAGGCCTCTACTGCAACTGTCTTCAGTTCCTGCTTGTTCTTGGGGCATTTTCCCTTCAGTTTTGTCTTCAGCAAGTGAAATGCATGCTCAATCGGATTCAGGTCAGGTGATTGACTTGGCCATTGCATAACATTCCACTTCTTTCCCTTAAAAAACTCTTTGGTTGCTTTTGCAGTATGCTTCAGGTCATTGTCCATCTGTACTGTGAAGCGCCGTCCAATGAGTTCTGAAGCATTTTGCTGAATATGAGCAGATAATATTGCCTGAAACACTTCAGAATTCATCCTGCTGCTTTTGTCAGCAGTCACATCATCAATAAATACAAGAGAACCAGTTCCATTGGCAGCCATACATGCCCACACCATGACACTACCACCACCATGCTTCACTGATAAGGTGGTATGCTTTGGATCATGAGCAGTTTCCTTTCCTTCTCCATACTCTTCTCTTCCCATCACTCTGGTACAAGTTGATCTTGGTCTCATCTGTCCATAGGATGTTGTTCCAGAACTGTGAAGGCTTTTTTAGATGTTGTTTGGCAAACTCTAATCTGGCCTTCCTGTTTTTGAGGCTCACCAATGGTTTACATCTTGTGGTGAACCCTCTGTAATCACTCTGGTGAAATCTTCTCTTGATTGTTGACTTTGACACACATACACCTACCTCCTGGAGAGTGTCCTTGATCTGGCCAACTGTTGTGAAAGGTGTTTTCTTCACCAGGGAAAGAATTCTTTGGTCATCCACCACAGTTGTTTTCCGCGGTCTTCCGGGTCTTTTGGTGTTGCTGATGCTGAGCTCACCGGTGCGTTCTTTCTTTTTAAGGATGTTCCAAACAGTTGATTTGGCCAAACCTAATGTTTTTGCTATTTCTCTGATGGGTTTGTTTTGTTTTTTCAGCCTAATGATGGCTTGCTTCACTGATAGTGACAGCTCTTTGGATCTCATACTGAGAGTTGACAGCAACAGATTCCAAATGCAAATAGCACACTTGAAATGAACTCTGGACCATTTATCTGCTCCTTGTAATTGGGATAATAAGGGAATAACACACACCTGGCCATGGAAAAGCTGAGCAGCCAATTGTCCCATTACTTTTGGTCCCTTAAAAAGTGGCAGGCACATATACAAACTGTTGTAATTCCTACACCGTTCACCTGATTTGGATGTAAATACCCTCAAATTAAAGCTGAAAGTCTGCAGGTAAAACACATCTTGTTCGTTTAGTTTCAAATCCATTGTGGTGGTGTATAGAGCCAAAAGATTAGAATTGTGTTGATTTCCCAATATTTATGGACCTGACTGTAGATATCTCAAGAGTATATGTGCATTAAAGAGAAGTAGAGCAAGGGTTATGCCACGTACACACGATCTGAATTTTCATCAGAAAAGCCTTGGATGGTTTTTCCGATGGAATTACGCTCAAGCTTGATTTGCATACACCCGGACACACCATATTCCGACCGTAAAGAACGCGGTGACGTACAACACGTACGACGGGACTAGAAAACAGAAGTTCAATACCCGGTGCGCCATCCTTTCGGCTCCTTCTGCTAATCTCATGTTTATCTCGTGTTAGTAGAAGTTTGGTGAGAGACGATTCGCGCTTTTGAGCCTCGTGCTTTTCAGTCCGTCACCGCTCTTCAGTTTGTGCTTGTGGGTTTGTATCTGATTTTCAGTGCGTGTAGCCAGTTCGTATCTGTTTTTCAGTGCGTTCTTGTCCGCTCGTTTCTGATTTTCAGTTCACTTTTCACAGGCCTTGCTGTTTTTTAGTGCGTTCTGTTAGTTCATTCTGACCAGCCGATCGTTTTGAAGCCATGTTGCGGTTACCTACTCTTCATAGAGTTTGTGCTATGCGGGGGCTTGGTGTTGGGGTTCTTGCTTTGACTCAAGCCCAGTCCATGAACAGGGTGGGGAGGAGTTCATGGACCAATTCTCTCATATGCCTTTGCTGCGGGAAATCCAGGAGAATAACCCTGATGATTTCAGGAATTTTCTCCGGGTGACAGACCCTGTTTTTTTTTTTGTTTCATAAGTTTTATTCAAGAGAAGTACAAGATATAACAATGAATACAACAAGAGAAGAATACATAGTAATGTTTGCATAGATTTAACATTATACCATCAGCATGTTAATGAAAACTTAAGGCATCTGAAATAATGCAATTCAAATGAGAATTCAGGATGGACAACGTGTAAGGAAGAAGTCGATCCGTAACCAAATATAGTGTCCATTACCATTATAAGGTATGTGTAAAAATGAGTAACCAGGAGCGATCTGAAATCATCTAACGAGAGAGAAAGATGTCTGAAGACCAAATATAACAGTTGTAGGTGATGGTGATAAGAGGGTGTATGTAGTAGTTAACAGTGGACCGTAGCAGTACCACTCCCTCCCTTTGCACCCCTAACGGGATCAAACTGTGCAAGGGGGGAGGGTAATAGAAACTTAATGAGAGATATTGTGGGTGGTGGTCCGACATGTGGGGTGTAATTTCCTCTAATTTTTATATATTGTGTTAAATCTTAATATCCTTTTGATATTTAGGAGATTAAATTGGGGGGTGAGGGGGAGGAAGGCTAAAGGGGTTGGCGGAATCAGCTTTAGAATAGGGGAAGGGTATAGGGTTAGGCGTGAAAGGTGTGTTGTAAATAAATTTCCTGTGGGGTTAAGCCAGAATACAGGAGTATTAAAAGTATTTACAAGAAGTCGGAGAAGGGCAGTAAATTAAAGCGAGCGTGTGTGGATTTGGCGTATAAGGCGGTCTAGGTGGGGATGGAAATGGAAATGGTAATGGAAATGGTGGACACTCCAACATAATCTAGTGTAGGCGGGTTGTTGGGTGGGTCGGTTGTCGCCAAGTGGGATTCCAGGTCACGGGTTGGATAGTAGTGTTTGGAACTCTGAGGAGTCTCTAAAGTGCTTCCAACAGGCCCATGTCTTACTATATTTTGTTGGGTTGTCTGTGGCTTGGTGTATTAAATCTTCCATCTCAGCTATTCTCTCTACTCTTTGTAGCCAGTCAGATAAGTGTGGTGGAGTAGTGGATCTCCAACGCAAAGGGATACATTGTTTGGCTGCATTGATGAGGTGAAGCATTCGAGATTTCCTGTACGTGGACTGAGGAAGAGATGTGTGGTGTAGTAAATATTGAGCCGGAGTGAAGTCTGGTGTGTAGGTAGTGATGTGAGTAATCAGGTTGTGTATTTTTTCCCAGAACGGTTTAATGTTAGCACAGTCCCACCAGATATGGAGAATAGAGCCTACTTTAGAGTTACAGCGTCAACATAGTGGTGATATCGTTGGGTGTAAAAGATGTATTCGGTCGGGGGTGCGGTACCATCTTGAGTATATTTTATAATTGTTTTCCTGCGCTGAAATGTTAATAGAGCCTTTATGTATATGTGTATGTATATTTTCCCATTCCTCTTTAGGGAGGTCCAGGTTTAGTTCCGTCTCCCATTTCTGATTAACCGTATTAGATTTGTGGTCTGAGTCATCAAATAGTAAGGAGTAAACAGTTGAAATCAGGTGACTTTGAGGACTGTCATTGTAGCTAAGTGCTTCAATAGGATGTAGATCTCTGCACCATTGAGAAACGGGATGTGTGCTATTCAGAAAGTGTCTTATTTGTAAGAATGTAAAGAAAGGGATTGTACTATCTGGGAGTCGAGAAGGTAAATCAGAGAATGATATGACAGAGTCGTTGTGGAAGAAATGACGTGCTCTCAATTTATGTTCTGAGTTGGCTAAATGTCTATTGTTGTCTTGGAGACCAGGGGGGAAGTCAGGGTTGCCCGTCAAAGGAGTCATAGGTCCTGGTGAGGTGGTTATTTTGAGGGTTGCATTCATGACCAGGAAGGCAGCTTATATTTTACAAGAGGTACGTAAGCAGAGTGCGTAAGTAATTAAGAGCTGTCTCTACATGAGACTTTCTGTCAGGGGGCATTAGTAGTGGAAATACAATCTCCAAGGGCGTGTGGTGATAAGGGCGGTTAGAGTTGCCTTGCATAGGGGGATGGGAGATTCAGACACAAGGTCATACAATAGTTGGGTAGTATTGTACAATATGCCAAATGATGTTTGTTAAAATCCTCAACGGTAAGAGAGGAGATTTAGCGTAAAGGGCTGAAAGTAGTGGGATGTGTGGTGAAACATATATTGGTTCATTTATGCCCGCTTAGTGTGGAAATGACAGAAACCCCTTAGTGTTTTATATCAAACTGGGCACCTCCGTACCATGAGGTGACAATATCCATTCATAAGCATGACTGATATACATTACCAAGTCCAGTATAAAACCATATGTAGGAATCACTGAGAGTATACAAAGTTAGGTGTGCGGGCGGTAAAGTTCGGAAGGAGGAGATGTCCTTCAATACTGGTATAGAGCGGTTTGATCATCGGGAAAAGGAGGCGGGTGAAGACTATAGGTAGCTACCAAGTTAGTGCAAGATATCGTGTGTGAATGACCAGTGTTGCATATCGGGCATCGCTGGGCATCAAAGAGATAATAGATGGGTTTGCAGTGGCAGAGTTGTGGAATAAGAGGGAGTGGGGGGAGTGAGCAGCATGCTTACTTCATCTAGTAACGTCCTCGTGCAGTCGTTCAGGGTCGGGGTGACACATTTAGTTTGTGGTGATCCGAGCCATATGGTGGTAGTGAAGGAGTGGAGGAGAGATTTGCTGGTATCAGAACAAAGAAGCTATCTAATAACTGTGCCGGAACATGGCTAGGAACAGACAGAAACAGAACCTGTGGAACGGGCTTCTCAGTAATCCCGCCGGGCTCTTCGTGGCCGCGGGGAGTCAGAGTGGCCAGAGCTGAGTTGCATACCATGGTGTGGGTAGTTTCTTCTGCTGCCCGACGGTGATCTTCGTCCGTGGATTCCTGCAGTCTGTGCCTCCATCGGCTCTTCTGGGGGTGGGGGCTTCTTTGTCGGAGGGTGACGGTATTCTGCGTACCAGTTTGGTACATCCACTAGGGGGATATCCAGAATGTTGCAAAATGAATGCAGGTCTTCAGGGACTTTTAATAAAGCAGTGCGACCTTGGTTAGTAGCCGAAAGACAGAAGGGGAACTTCCACCTATACTGGATTCCGTTGGAGCGTAGGACATCCAGTAATGGTTTAAGATCTCTACGGTGTTGAAGGGTGATACCGGATAAGTCCTGGAAGATCTGGATGGGAGTCCCCTCATGTTGCAACTGTTGTCTACCTCTGGCTTGCCGGAGGATCTCTTCCTTGAGCCAGTAATCCACTATGCAGCAGATTATATCTCTTGGGGGGTCCGTGTCCCTGCCTTTGGGACGCAGGGCCCTATGAATTCTTTCCATGGCAATCTGTGTTTCAGGCAGCCTGTTTAAGAGATTATTGAACAGCCCTGTCACAGTCGGGGAGAGCTGTTCAGCGGTTATGGCCTCAGGCAGTCCTCTGATCCTGAGGTTATGACGGCGACCCCTGTTATCGAGGTCCTCGACACGTCTCTGTATTTCCCTCAGTTGCATGGTGTGAGTGTCGATCCGTCTAGTGGCCTTACGGAGCACACGATCATGTTGCGCCGTCACTTGTTCCACCTCAAGCACCCTGTCATTGAGTGTATGGATGTCAACGCGTAGCTCCGCAATGGCCGCCGATAGGGTGTCCTTAATGTCGGCGGCAATTGTCCGTAAGTCATGTATGTTCAGGTAAGGCTGAGCCAGGGAAGCAATATCACTCATGAGTGGCGGAGCGGGTGAGTGAGGTAAAGGAGCAGGGTCGGATTGAGGCAAGTCCGAGGTCTGAGGCGGCCTGTGGCGGGAGGATGCCATGTTGCTCCTTTGTGTCCGGAACATCTCCGATATATTCTGGCTAATTCCTCCAGTATGCTCTCTAGGGGAGCGGGATCTGGAGTTTGAGGATTGTCTGGAAGCTCTGCCCATCGTCAGGAGCGGGTTTTTTCTGATGAATTCCTACGTTATTTGAGAAAAAAGACTGGCAATGGCAGGAGGTCTTCAATTACGTGGCCATCTTCCTGCTTGGCCAGACCACGCCCCGACAGACCCCGTTTTTAACCATGTTGGCTTTGCTGTCCCCTTATATTACAAAGCAGGACACCTGCATGTGGCAAGCCATCACTCCCAATCAGGGAGAAGTCTGCAGGACCTCAAGTTCTCGACAGGCATCTCCCCCAGGCTCTGGGGATCATTATTCCAGAGACCTGTTCTGCCATCATTCAGGTCCTGCAGAAGGACTATATTAGGGTAAGTTTTCTCCTTTAACATCACATTCTATGTATTTAATGTATGCTAATGTTTTGTATTTCTTTCATCATTCCCTAATTACCATGATTGTAATATGCTGTGAATGTCCTCTTTATCCTCATGCATGCTTTAAGCTTTTCATGCTCCTTTTTTGGCCTATATGCATATTTGCTTTCACTAACCTCCCCAGCATGCTATCCTGGGCCCATACACACATAGCCTAGTGACTTAACAATGTATTTTGTCAGCTCCATTGTAGTGCTTTACCCTAAACACCCCCTAAAATGTGTCCAAATGTTATTGTTGTCCTTAAATTCAGGCAGAGTGCCAGAGGCTTTTTTTTTGGGTCCCAAACTCATTTATAACCCTCCCCCCCTAAAATTTTTCCAATGGACCATCAGAGGGGGTGAGGAATCTGAGAAGTGGACCTTATAGTTTTGTCTTTAAATACTCCTTAAAATAAATGTTATACTGATGTTGGACAAGAATGTTTGTGCCTAATCTGCTTGCAATGTTATGTGCAAAAGTACTAATTGTTTTTGTTTCTTTTTTGAATACACAGTTTCTTTCAACGCCACAGGAATGGCAGACTGTGGCCTCCCAGTTTGCTGAGCGTTGGGACTTTCCTAACTGCGGAGGGGCAATCGATGGGAAACATGTCCACATCGTCCCACCACCCCACTCTGGGTCATACTATTTTAATTATAAGGGTTTCAATAGTATCGTGTTGATGGTGGTGGTCTCGGCGACATATGAATTTTTACATGTGGATGTGGGGAGGAATGGCCAGAGGTCGGATGGCGGAGTCTTTGCCCAGACCGAGTTCTACCGACGTCTCCAGAGTGGTGGCTTGGGATTGCCACCTGCGGAAGAGAACGTTGAAGGACTCCCATTTGTTTTTATCACTGATGAAGCATTTGGTCTGGGTGATCACCTGATGAGGCCATTCCCCCAGAGGGCCCTCACCCCGGAGAAGAGGTTTTGGCCAGAGCCAGAAGAGTCATGGAGAATGCCTTTGGGATAATGGCCAGCCGGTTCGGCCTATTTCTTACGGCAATTAATATGGCGGAGTACAAACTGAACCACATAGTTCTAGCATGCTGCATACTTCACAACTTTTTAAAGAGAAATGCTCCGAATTATGTTGCCACAGTTGGGCCTGAGGCCGGACTTCATGAAACTACACTGACAGCCCTGGAAGCTGGCCGTCCTGGCTTGCCCCCCCAAAGCGCACGTGAAGTGCGGCAAAAATATGTGGATTATTTTATGGGTAGGGGGGCCATTGCTATGCCAGCAAATTTGTAAATATTGTATACTTCCTGGACTCAGATGGTGGTTCACAGTTGATACATTCATGTAGTGCAACTTAAAGTGGTTGTAAACCCTGCAGCACAACTTAAAATGGATGTAAACCCTGTTCCACCACTTTTACCTACAGGTAAGCCTATAACAAGGCTTACCTGTAGGTACCTTGAATATCTCCTCAACTTGCACAGTTAAGGAGATATTCAGTATTTGAGCTGCTGCCGATTTCATCGGCACATGCACACTGAAGAAACGAGCTGCTGGTGCAATTTCTTCAGTAGCTGTGCCGTGACCGGCGGCTCCCGCATGCATGCATGGGAGTGACATAATCGCGGCTCTGGCCAATCACAGCGACAGAGCCGCGAACCCCCGGAAGTAACTCTGGTGGAAGATGTCCGTGCTGTACTCAGAGGGCCGACACTGATCCAGGGCATCGATCTAAGGTAAGAATATAATAATGAGCTAGTATGTGATGCATACTAGCTCATTATGCCTTTGTCTTGCAGAGTTTATTTTTTTGTTTTCCCGAGGTTTACAACCACTGTAAAATACAATAATAGCATCAAAAAATGTAAATATATACAAAAATTGTGCAAACAAATATATATGTGTAAAGAAGAATAGTCTAATAAGTATCCAACTATATCAACTATATCAAAGGAAAAAAGAAAAACATGATATCCAACTTGAATCCACTTCAATCACCAATGTGACATATATTGCTAAATGTGAATCCTCCACGGGGGGCGTGTCCTGATGTGAACACAGGAAGACGTGTATCTGGGGAGCTCCGGGCATCCTGATCTAATCCTTCGCCATCCGTGCATCCGACTTGTCAAATCAGGCTGACACCCTGCCAGCCCATTCCTTGGTGTCCCCTGCCTTGTCCTGGGGCAAAATTGCGGAGTCTATCCCCCCTGGGGCCGTCTACTCACCATAGACTCCAGGCACCTGCGGCCGCCGCCATCTTGTAGGCCTGAGCCACTCGGAGGAGATCTGATCCCGACCGGACTGGAGGTAAGGGACTGTCCTCCATCCATCCATCCACATCTGCCTGCCCATCCACCTGCCTGGTGCGGTCCGGAGGCCCGTTTGGCTGCTGAGGAGGTCCGTGGCGGCCGCGGCCTGGCGCGGCCTAGTACGGCTGGCTGAGCACCGGCATTTCCTGAGAAGCCATCCCGCCGGGGATCCATCCATCCACATCTGCCTGCCCATCCACCTGCCTAGTGCGGTCCGGAGGCCCGTTTGGCTGCTGGGGACGTCCGTGGCGGCCGCGGCCTAGCGCGGCCTAGTACAGCCTACAAAGCACCGGTGTTTCCTGAGCCGCTACCCCGCCGGGGGGGCGCCGCGGCCGGCCTGCGCGAACTCGGGCGCGTGGACCATCTGTCACCTCCTGCCCTGCCATCCATCCACACTCCTGCCATCCATCCACCCCCCTGCCAAGGCCTGGTGTGCTGCCCAGCAGAGACTGCTTACCTGAACCGGCTGAAAACTCCTGGGGCCTAGTGTATATCATCTGCCTTCTTCTGCCTCTCTCACTGCCCTGGACCCTCTCCACCCTAGTGCCCCCAGCTTCACATCCTCACCACCTGGTCCCTGCCTTGTGTCTGCGGTGAAGTTAGGAGCTGCTGGTGAACACTGACGACCGGCCCAGCGCGTTCGCTCCTGGGGCTCAGCGCCTGCTGCCAGATTGATCGCCCTCTAACTGCCTCCTGCACGCTCACCTGGGCACGGATAAAAATCCCATATAGAGGGCTCTCGGGGTGAACTATCTGATGTCCTCCTCCTCCAAAAAAGGGAGGGGGTCCTCCAAAACCACAAAGACCGACGCACAGTCCAGGCTACCGCTGTCATCTTCCCCACAGACCGACCCAATACTAGTGGGGCGGCTTCGGGCCTTGCTGGCCGACCTGGAAATGGACCCTGGCCCGGCTCCAATGGCAGAGGGATCAGCTCCACCGCCTCAAGACAGTACGGCCACGATCCTTGATGCGATCGAGCGAAGTAGGACCTCGCTGCTGGTACGCATCGACCACCTCGCTGAGGAGTGTAACCTTATACGGAACGACCTCGATAAAATAAGGGGGAGAATGACCGAAACCGAGTCCAGAGTATCTGCCACCGAAGATCTTACGGCCACCCATGCCACCTCTATTGCCGAATTGCAGCGCACAGTACAGTCCCTTGTCGCAAAATCGGACGACGCCGAAAACAGGCTGAGGCGCAATAATGTTAGAGTCCTGGGTCTGCCTGAAGGAGAAGAAGGGGACCACCCTGCTGTATTCGCAGAGGAGTTCTTTAAAAACCTATTGGGCTTCACGGACGTTCCTCCTACATACGTTGTTGAAAGGGCCCACCGGGTGCCCACGGGCCGTGTCATCCCAGGAAGTCCTCCCAGGCCTTTTTTGGTCCGCTTCCTTAACTATCGGGACAGGGATAGGATTCTCTCGGAAGCCCGCAAACACCCCACGCTCAAACATTGCAACTCCTCTATTCTTCTTTTCCCTGACTTCTCGGCCGATCTGCAGAGGAAGAGGAAAACCTTCAATGATGTCCGCAGATGACTCAGAGACAAGAACATTAAATATGGCATGCTCTACCCAAGCCGCTTACGAGTCCAACATGATGGAGCGACCCGCTTCTTTGACAACCCAGCGGATGCTGACGACTGGCTGACCAATTTGCGCTAAAAGTTTTTTCTCAATAAGTCATCTAATGCACGGATCTTCCACATCCTGGTTTTGATCTATCCTACTAAACTGTCTGTAAACACCGGAGTTACCTCAAGTGTACCTCTACACGTAACCCCCCCCCCCCTCCCAGTTTTTTGTTTTTTGTTAGTTTTGATCTTATCTCTCAGAGCGGAGGGCCGGGTTTGTTTTTTTTTTTTTTTTTGTTTTTGTTTTTGTTTTTGTTTTTTTTTTTCTACCTATCTGGAGAACTCCACCAACCGGCGGTACTATACAACTGCTCCAGATCACCTGGTTCTCCTGGCTGTGTTGGGATACATATCCCCTAACCCTCACCTACTGTTAGAGGCTGAACACTAGCTGGGGCGATCCCAGGAATTTTGAGCCTCCAGTAAGAGACATTTACTATTCAAGTCGAGCTTAAATTCAGCTCAGTGCTAATGAAGACTGCACTGTGACCTGACTACCAGGTTCACAGGCATAGTGTTTTGTTTTTTTTTTTTTGGGTATAGGCCGCTTCCTGACCTCCCCCATGTTGTTTCGGGGGATGTTGGGAAATGGTAGGATAAGCACCTGGTGCTTGGGAAGATTTAAATTGGTTGCTATGTTTTCTATGTTATGTGCGGTTGGCCCTGGCTCTAAATACACTCATCGGGTGGGTTTCAGTTGGGACGCATTCACCCAGAGGTTAGCAATTCTCCCCTGGTATCATGGAGTCACGTGATCAGGAAACAATGTCGGTGATATCCTGGAATGTCAGAGGCCTCAACTCCAAATTTAAAAGGGCACTGATGTTCCAGTATGTCAAGTCGCACAACCCACAGGTGCTGATCCTACAGGAGACCCACTTGACGGGTGGCAAACTGATGGCCTTGAAAAAGCCCTGGGTGCAGAAAACTTTCCATGCCACGTATTCCTCATATGCCAGGGGGGTCTCTATACTGATAAATAAATCCTACCCGTGTACTGTTGAGGCGGTTCATACAGACCCTCATGGCAAATTTGTGATTTTGGTATTGACGGCCTGGCAACAAAGGTATATCATAGTAGGAGTTTATATCCCACCACCTTTCAAACCGGAGGTGCTATACACTATTTTGGAGAGGATTACCCCGTACTGTCCAGCTAAATTGTTAATCCTAGGGGACTTCAATAATACCCTCTCCCCTGATCTGGATAGGCCCACGCCTTCGCAGTCCTCTACTGGGGACCTGCTGGGGTGGACACTTTCAGCAGGGGTTACTGAGGTATGGAGGTGGTTACACCCCCAGACTAAAGCATATTCATGTTTTTCTACCTCATATAAAACCTCCTCTAGAATTGATTATGCGTTTGCAAATCAACTTATGCTAAATGATATAGTGGAAGCAACATACCTACCTAGCGGGCTATCTGATCATTCCCCTCTCAAGATCACTATGCGGACCAGAAACAAACGCAGTGGCTCCATGTGGCGCCTTGGGGCCCACTGGATCTCCCATGAGGAGATTTCAGGGCAGACTCCACAAACACTGCGCGAATTCTGGGAACATAACGCGGGGTCATCCTCTCCACCCATAGTTTGGGACGCCTTCAAGGCGTTCACTAGAGGACACTACATGTCAGCAATTAAGGCGGTGAAAGTAAATCAACAAGCCAACACAAGGCAGTTGGAGGGGGAGATTGAAGCGGCATCAGCCACTTACGGGTCTGACCCCTCAGTTTCCAACTTTGAACAGCTGCAGTCCACAAAGAGAGATCTCCACCTCCATCTCACTGAGGTTACACGCTTAGAGGTATTCCACACCAAACAAAGATTCTTTGAGCAGGGGGATAGAAATGGCAGACTACTGGCAATGATGTCCCATCATGACACCCCCATAACTCTGATCCCCGAACTGATCTCTCCCACGGGTGAATCTATTACGTCCCAAGAAGGTATCCTAAAGGAGTTTCAGGCCTTTTATCAGGCACTATACAGTACCACACTCCCTCGGGATGTGACCCCTGGCGAGATGGCGCCTCTCCTGGACCCCCTGGCTCTGGGGTGGCTCTCGGATGAGGAGAGGTCCCATCTGGTTAGGCCTATCACTGCGGAGGAGGTACATGCTATCATTAATGCACTGGCGGTTGGGAAGGCACCGGGTCCTGATGGTCTACCCGTCGAATTTTATCGGTCTCATGCGGATCTGCTGGCCCCCCTGTTGGCGGACCTGTATACCCGATGTCTGGGGGAGGGAGCGCTCCCACCCTCTATGGCAGATGCACACATTATTCTAATCCTTAAGCCCAATAAAGATCCCAAACGGTGCGCCTCATACAGGCCCATTGCACTTCTTAACACTGATTTCAAAATCTTATCTAAACTAATTACTGTTAGACTCAACCCACTTCTGCCCTCTATTGTAGACACAGATCAGACTGGGTTCATGGCACACAGGTCAACGGATATTAACCTCCGCAGATTATTCACCAATTTACATGCCATACATGACAATGTGGGCACTAGAACGGTTGCCTCCTTCGATATCGAAAAGGCATTCGATTCAATCGAATGGCCATTTCTCTGGGAAACCCTGCGGAGGATGGGATTTCCGTTGGTTTTTATTGCCTGGCTGCAAACTTTATACAAATCCCCGAAGGCAGCAATCAGATTGGGAGGAAATGTTTCCCCCCCTTCCCGCTGTCCAGGGGTACAAGGCAGGGCTGCCCCCTCTCTCCGGCATTATTCGCAATAGCTATGGAACCAGTGGCGGAGGCACTGCGGGTCTCACCCCATATAAAAGGATTAAAAATAGCCTGGCTGGAGGAGAGGGTAGCTCTGTATGCGGACGACCTCCTCCTCTTTCTGAATGACGCGGACTCCTCTCTTAGAGGAGCGCTGCAAGTATTGACTGAATTCTCCAAAGTAACAGGATTAAGGGTGAACTGGACAAAATCCCAGTTGCTGGCTATTGACACTGAGGCAAAAAGACTGGCCCCGCAGGATCTGCAGATGCAGTGGGTGGACGAAATGGTGTACTTAGGGGTACGCGTCTCGAGAGACGCATCCAGCTTTATCCCCCTTAACCTAGACCCGGTGGTCCAAGTAGTCAAGGCCAAACTCAAAGCTTGGGAGAACCTTCCTCTATCCCTATTGGGCCGCATTAACTTAATTAAAATGAAAATCATACCTAAATTTACATACCTATTTCGTAATTCCCCACAATGGATACCTCGCTCATTTTTCAAGAAATTGAACCAAATTTTCTCCTCCTTCCTCTGGGGTCCATATCCCCCTAGATTTAAACTCTCCACACTAATGCGTCCGGTGTCGCAGGGGGGGCTGGCATTCCCAGACTGCCAGAAATATTTTCTGGCAGCCCAGCTGGTCACGGCAGTTTGGTGGCTAGTACCGGATGCGTCCAACCCCGCTGCGGTTCTGGAGGCTGCGGTGGTTCGCTCTGTGGAAGTCTCCCCGCACACCCCCCTTTGGAACAACCCTACCCTACCCCATCTCTACTCATTACCAGACCCTAAAATATGGGCCAAATGCGGTCTTAAACTGATATCTGACCTCACCACCGGCACCGCCATACACTCCTTCAATCACCTGGTATCCCAATACAATGTGCCTCCCTCGCATCTATTTCGCTATATGCAACTGTCTCATGCGTTCAAAGCCCAAATAATACCCAACGACACGCAAATAGTGCAATCCGATCTGGAGAGGGTCACAAGATATGAATGTACCAAGAAACCGACCTCAGTCCTTTATGCACATCTCCTAAGAGTTTCCTCTCCAGATCTGTCAAAGCTCCGGCAGCAATGGACACAGGATATCCCGACACTGGACTCCGAGGATTGGGAGGACATGTGGGAATTCCCCTTCAAAATCCTGGTCTCACTTCGAGACCGTCTCATACAATACAAAATACTACATCGGGCATATCTCACCCCATATAGATTGCATAAGATGAGAACCTCCCTGTCCTCGGAGTGTTGGAGATGTACTAGGGATCCAGGTGATTTTATACATATTTTCTGGTCCTGTCCAGCAATTAAAAACTACTGGTCAGAAGTAATATCTGTAATACAAGAAGTGGTAAAAACAGACATAGCCCCGACCCCGCAGATCTGCCTTCTAGGTTTAGTGGAAGAATTAGCCCCCAAGATAGCAGAGAGAACCCTCATAGGGCTCTTGCTCTTTTATGCAAGGAAAATGATCACTCTCTGCTGGAAAAAACGTGCCCCGCCATCCATATTGTTATGGAAAACACATGTCAATAAAGTAATACCACTCTATAAGGAAACCTATCAAAATAGGGGATGCCCCAAAAAATATGATAGAGTGTGGGCCAAATGGCTAGCTGAGGCCTCCACGGCAACCGCAGACTGATTGAACAGGTACATAATACCAGTCTACGGGAGAAAGTGATACTGATACATTGGTTGATTTTATGGTAATGTAACCTCGGAAAAGGGTTTATTTGACATCTAATATTGTCCCATGAGTCTCAGCTGATAAATTTGATCCTGAAATACTTAATTGAGCAGGAGCCAATACCGCACTAGGTTTGTTTGTTATTGTTTTTTTTCTTTCGGACATGCTACAGATGTATGATATTAATGCTGGATGCAGCCCAATGGCCGGCTGGCACTGACTCCTGCGTGGGTCTAGTCCCAATGCTGTGGCAGGTTTAATTGTTGTTAATTGTTTGTATGTCTTATACTCAATAAAAAGATTTTCAAAAAAAAAAAAAAATGTGAATCCTCCACCCTTGTACTGTAGATAAGCCTCTCATCTCACTGCCACGTCCCCTGCATTACCAGTAGGTCTCACCACATGTTTTTAACTCTCTGGGGATGAAGACAAACAGCTGCCACTTGAAAAATGCCTCTTTTTGAGATGGATGGATAGGTTGATAGATATCCAATCCCCACAGCGTGCATGCAGGAAGAAAAAGCACACAGACCTAGTGCTCTCCGTATAAAATTTCACATTTGTTTTTAAAAGAATTAAGTATTGCACTTACAAAGAATGGCAGTGCTAACTATAGATTACGTGTCTGTCATATACAAGATCACTGCATGCAGAAATGGCTGTGGGATGACGTCATATACGTGAAACCTCTTCCCATACGTACGTTACCTCCAAACCTCTGGACTTCCTCAATAGTAGCCCCTAGGTGGAACTTGGAGCATGCCGTCTCATACTGGATCTCAGCTTCTACAGCACCTAGAAAGATAGGACAAAATGCTTTATGTACTTTGTAGTCTAGGAGGCATGGACATCAAATAATATATGAAGTGATTTTTTTTTTTAAATTGGGGTAGTATATGTATAGTTTATGTATGGCTTAAAGATTTGCTTTATTTGAATAGTTGTAAAAGGTGTATGGATAAATCTGTTTTATTTTCAGATGTATTGCTTGCCAATCGTCTGGGCTTACATCAAAGGACTAAAGCCATCTGTGAACTTTCCGGTATTGTATAGACACAAAGAAGCAGTAATCTGATCCAGCAACATACATTTGTTAATGGTCTGTCCACCTTGTCAGACTACACAATTAATAGGCACTCTGAGTGTACAAGTTATTATTTAAAGGACTGTTGTCATGAACAATGCTGTATAATGTAGTAATAGATAAGATTAACATACTGTATGCAAATATAGTATTTAATATAGAAATTCCTTTTTTTATTTTATATGCCTTTTTATATGGGCCTCTACATTTACATGCCAACAAGACAGGGGTTGGGACAAATTGTGACACTGGCAGCTTGTCAAAGAACAGTTTTGTGATGTCTGGCCAGATGTGGTCCTGGAATTGCTGTGGGTCAGGAACAGAATCCAGTTCTAGGCATAGGTGATGGCTCCATCAGTACCCGAGTTTCCAATACTGTATTTCTTTATAACCAAAATGCTTGTGATTACATGGGAAATTCCAGTGCAGGAAAGTCTTGGAAATTATAAATTAAAGTGGATCCTAACTATAACTATTTCTAAAAAAAAGTTCTCTCCTCCCATCTTCTATCTATAATTGCTACCGTGTTTTTTAAGAACATTTCTTCCCTCACTTAATTCCCTGCCAACAGCGCTTCCTGTTTACCAAGCCTTTATAAACCAGTTAAACAAGTTAATTTGCATTTGAAAAGCGGAAACCCAGCTGCTTCTAGATGGTAGTTAAAATATAATATCTCATATATGTATGCTATAAAAAAACACTAAAAAAACATGGCAATACAGCTTATCATGATAGTGCATATTTTCACCACACAATTCATGTCTCTGTGCAAGGGGGGAAATATATACCCAAGAGCACCATAGCAAAGTTGTGATCTGGTCTATAACTTTCCATTCCTTTAGCAACCTATGTATACATTTGCTATAGGTGCCCAGTGACCAGTATTACACATCCTAAAGATAGCCCCCTGTACCCTTAAAGTGTTACTAAACCCCTAACAGTAGAATCAGTCTGTATATGCAGTAAAGCATGCTTGTTATACACATACTCACTGTGGAACCTAAGGAGTTAATCCTTCT
The DNA here is from genome assembly GCF_042186555.1 of Aquarana catesbeiana. Taxonomy (NCBI): domain Eukaryota; kingdom Metazoa; phylum Chordata; class Amphibia; order Anura; family Ranidae; genus Aquarana; species Aquarana catesbeiana. Next base: position 458,616,955 of record NC_133324.1, on the reverse strand, counting down.
ATATTGTGTAAAAAAGCAGTTTGATCCCTTCTTCTCTGATTCTCCCCTTTTTTTACTGTCCCCAAACCATCTGTTGATAGAACAGAGCCTTGGGGACACATGCTCAGTTTGGTATGTATGAGAGTTTTTATTTCTTGGGAAGGTGCATGTGATTGGCACAGGGCCAATCAGCACTGTTCAGACATAAAGTCAGGGGTCAGACAGCTTTATAGGACAGTCAGAGTAGAATATTAAAATAATTGCATTTCCATGTTCTATGTACTGTGGGAGACCAGATATGGTTAATGCAGGGTCCTGGGTTTAGTAATGCTTTAAATGAACCTCTGTAATCAGTTGGTGGCAGGTGACCCATATAGTACCCCTATTATTAGCTGATAACATTGATGCCCAGTCAAAAAAGGTATATTTCATATACACGTCTGTGTTAAATAACCGAATAAACACACATGCTCTCTGTTGTATTCTGCATGGATACCACTAATGTGTGTTTCTTGCACCAATGCTCCTCACTGCTTTCCCAAAAGAAAAAGCATTGAGGAGTCTGATGTCATTAAACCTGAATGAGGACCAGTGCTGGTCTGCAGACAGCACAGGAGAGAGCGTGAGTATTGCAGTGAGGGCTGCATTTTTATTTTTAGAATTGATGGGTAGTTTATTTAAAAAAATAAAAGGCAGACTTGGGGTTTTAAGAGTATGTTTAGCTAAAACAAAGTTTACTAGTTTTGGATAAAGTAGGTCAAGCTTTTATTGGTGTCTGTTCCCACTAGGTAGCTTAACCCTTCTCTGTTTGTCCTGCTGACCATTGTCACTGATGACAGAAAGTAATGGGAAATACATTTTACAGTTATATAAAATCCAAAATGTTACAGTTGTCAACAGAACAAAAAAGGTAAAGAGAAATCTTGTAGCCTCCCTGACGGTAATCCCGAGTGTGGCTCGGGGTTAAATTTCAGTTCCATTAGCGGTAACCCCGAGCCACACTCGGGATTACATTGCAGGATCCTGGTGCGGCGTCACTTACCTTGTCCCCAGGATCCTGCGATGTCCCCCGCTGTGTCTGCGGGCTCTGTCTCCTCCGAAGCCTCTCCGTGCCAGGCTCCGTTCCCTGCGAGCGTCGCGACGAATAGGGGCGGAGCCTGGCGGCAAATTCAAAAAAATTTACAAACCATAACACATACAGTACTGTAATCTTACAGATTACAGTACTGTATGAAATTATTTCACATCCTTTTTGTCCCCAATGCTTTGTCCAATGCCCTGCATGCAGTTTTATGTTATATATACTGTTCTTTCTGCCTGGAAACTGGAGATTGTACATAGCAACCAAAAAGTGTCCCTTTATGTCAAAAGTGGCTTTAGACCAGCTAGAAAACAGCGATAGTAAATTAGAACACTTGCAGAATTGAGCGATAGTGAATCGTGGGTAAATTTATTTTATTATTATTATATTATTATTTTTTTTAATTATTTGTATTTATTTATTATATTATAATTTATGTTTTTGTGTTTCAAACTTCATCATACCCGAGATATCTACTAGACTCTTGTTTGGACAGATTTAAGTGTGTTATTGTTATGAATTACAGGCCTACAATATAAAATGCCAAATTTCCATGCAAAATAATTGTACCGCTTTCAGCACCTAAAATCCGAAATAATGATACCGCCAGGGAGGTTAATGGGGACACGATTCAGGACACAAACTTATGCCGTGTACTCACGATCAGAAATTCCGTCACAAAAAACTTGGATGTTTTTTCCGACAGAATTACGCTCAAGCTTGCCTTGCATACACACGGTCACACAAAAGTTCTCTGAACTTTCGACCATCAAGAACGCGGTGACATACAACACTACGACGAGCCGAGAAAATGAAGTTCAATGCTTCCGAGCATGCGTGGAATTGTTTCCAAGCATGCATGATTTTTTGCGCGTCCGAATTGCATACAGACAAACACATTTTTAGATAGGAACTTTTTCTGACCGAAAAATAGAGAACCTGCTCTCAATCTTTTGCTAGCTGGAATTCTGCCAGCAAAAGTCCGATGGAGCATACACACGGTCGGAATTTCTGAACAAAAGCTCACATCTGACTTTTGCTAGCAGAATTTCTGATCATGTGTACGGGGCATAAGAGGAGAGTTCCTCTAACTTTGTGCAGGTTTCTTCTCACTTTCTGTTGTGTCTCTGGGATAGAAAGTGAATTGAAATCTCCTCAAGGGAACACAGACTGCAAAAAATGAAATAAAATAAATAAATAAATAAATAAGGGGTTTTAAACTCTTGTGCACTGTATTCAAAACAAGAAAAGGTTTTGTCTGTACATTTTTCTGCACCACCCTAACGCTGCTAGAACTTGCAGTTCATGAAGTGGCTGCCTTGTCTGTCTCTGGGTTGACTCAAGACTGGTTTCTGGACATGCCCAGGAAGGATAAGTTCCTCTTTGTCCCTCCCTTAGGAGCTCAGAGAGCCCGAGTAATCTGCAGCCAGGTGAGGGGCCCTTCATTGTCACAACTTGTATGCAGGTATCCGGACCAGATCCTTATAGCATGTAGGTTCTCCAAAACACTCAGCTACTATGAGGAGCACCTCCCTGATTGATATCAGAGCACTGCAGTTCCAGTGGAGTTGCTCTTTGACTTGGGGTGTGCATCCCTCCAGCTGTTCACTTGTTTTAGCAGAGCTACCCTGGCCTTCAATATGACAGATGCTGTATATGTGGATAATCATACGTAGTTGTGCATTATTTTACTGAAGTAGTGCTTCTCAGCTTGATTCTCTGTTGTTATAAAGTCTTATAGAGACTTTGCTATGCAGCCACATAATTGTGTCTCAGAGACATTGCTATGAAGAGGCCATGTTTGTGCAACTTTCATTATTCTGAAGTGTACGCATATGTTTTTTGCCATCCTGAACCTGTTTTTGTTATTGCTTCTATTTACTGAACTACAAGTTACAGTTACTCTCTTTCTGTACATCCAACCAATTACCAAACTTTCACTTTAAAGCCCAATTCCAGTATCCAAAGTAAAACATTTTATTTTCATCTGCTGCCTATTGGGTAAAACAAACATAAAGACTAAACTCTGCAATGAGTTATGTGTTCAAAACAGGCGAAAATATCAAAAATAAGAACATAATACTACCATTCAGGTAGGTCAGCGGGCAAATAAAAGAAGCGCTGCAGTTTCCTTCCTGCTTTCAGAAACCATTTTGCTCTTCACAATGCTGGAATCCCGCCTCACATATAACAAGTTTAGTTTCAGGTCATATGCCATGATTCATTCCGTCTTTGTGTTCACAATGTAATTTTCTGTTTGAACATTGACATTGCTCATTGAGCTGCTTGTTGTGTTTTTTCATGCTACAAAACAAGGTTTCAAGTGAGGCAAGTGGAAATCTGAAAAGCAAAATGTCTTTTATTTAGAAAGCTAGATTAGTCAGAACAGCATACAAATCCTGTGTGATGGGGCTAGCACAGGGACGGACAGAAAGTAGAACAAATAATGTTCGCACAACATCAACAAAAGCTTATTTTACTCATTTTTATAGTCCTATATAAATGCAGCGGCTGGATTACATTTATTTTACTTCACACACCTGCAGTCCTTAGCAAAAATGTAAAAAAAAAAACACAGCAGGTCTGTAGCAACTAATGTAATATGAGGACATGGAGATTTCACATTATTGTGACAAACAAGCACAGGCTAGAAGATGATTATGTTGTAAAATACATGAAAACCACAAAACTGCAAAGAAAATACTACATAATACATCAAAGCCACACTGTAATATAATAGAGTACAGCTCCCTGTGACCTTCAGCTTCAGTTTCTGGGTTTATAGCTACTTACCAGATACTGTATGTGTGTGCAACTTTTATGTGGTTCAGCTTTTGAAATAAAGGATATTAACAAATTATAAATGTTAAGTCATTATTCAAAAGTTACAGCAGCCAGTAATTTCAGCAACAGCTGTAATTGATGATATCTCGGATGTGTATAAACGTGGCACCTAGATATATCCTATATGATTACTTTAGTAGTTACTCATAATTTATTAGCAGCTAGAATTACTATAACCAGACACTGGAAATGGTAACTAGCACCCAATCCATCCGCAACTTTTGCCATAAGTAAAACACATTACTTGTATGAAAAATTGCTGGCTTTAAGGAATGATACCTACCCTATATTTGAAGATGTGTGGAAATCCTGGTCCATTTGGATTGCTGAATGACTTCATTATGTAAAAGCTCTAGCTAATGACATTCTCTAGATATCGGCAGATTCCATTTGGTACTTTTGTTTCTCTCAAACTGACCTTATTTTAATGATATTACACCGCATAATTGTGCTTTTTTGTTTTTTTGTATCTTTTCTGACAAATTCCACTAAAGATGTATTTGCCAAAAAAACTGATCCCCCACGCCATATTGCAAGAGGTAAATACTCCTTTACATCTAGAAGTTGCTAAAAGCAGTTGACGATCCTCTGCTCCTGCAGGCCACCTCCACGCTGTAAAACTGGTCCTTGCAGCCTGCTCCACCCTACACTCCAGCAGTCACAGGTCCTTTGCTATCATCAAGTCAGAGGACCTAACTTGATGATAGTCACCTGCTGGAACATGGGGTATAGTGGAGAGTGTCAGCTGCTGCGGAGAAGAGGATCTGGAAAGTAAAACTGCTTTTCTGGCCTCCTAGACATATACAAGCATTTAACCCTTGTAGTACAGAGGCAACCTGATTTTAAAGTTCCTGGGGGTGGGCTTTAAAGAAATGAGAAAGCAGACTTACCAATTGGGAAGATAGGGTTATAATGTGGGATAATTGTATGCTTGTTCTGTGCCTGGGATTATGATACTGTTCTGATCAAAAATATTTGAACACTAAGCCCTGGTTCACATTAGAGCTGCCGCAAGGCGATGTGTTTTTGGTCTGGTAGGGTAACGCTGATCAATAAAATGGCCACAGTGCCACTTAAACAAAAGGTTCACCTTTTGTAACATGTTACATGTTACACCCATATTCAGGGTGTAACATGTAACATGTTACAAATCCAATGCCCCCCCTGGCTCCCCGATGTCACAGGCGGCAGGGGATCCTGTCCCCCCTGCCCTCTGTCGGAATCTGCAGAGAATACGGCCGTGCTAGGCTCCGCCCGCCTGGATGCGCCACTTATTCACAGAGTTCTGTGTATTGAAAACTACATGTTCCGGCAGCCTTTGCAGCTGTCGGCTTGTAGTTCTCAATGAACTACCACAGCGCTGTTGAGTGCTGTGGTAGTTTATTGATGCTTCCAGTTAATGTGTAACTGCTTGGTCGTGCAGTGTACGGCCAAACAGCTTACACACACAGCCTGCAAGAGCCCTGCATAGTACCCACGATCTGCTGATATTAAATGCACTTTTTTTAACCTGCAAAAAGATGTGCATTTATTTTTATTTTTTTTTAAAGGTGAACATATCCTTTAAAGTGACACTAAACTCTGGTTCAGAAAGATTTATTGCTCTTAGCCTCTTCAAAATTTCCAAATTCCATTTTTTTTTTGTTTTTGTTTTGCTGCTGTGATTTGACTTCCTTTTAGATGGTGGCTAAGTTCATTCTCCATGGCCCCACTGTAAATAGTAGCGTAGCCAACTTCTCTTACTCAAGCTCAAGGTAGACTAGGGACTATGGAGTATGGGAAATGATTTCATTAAACATACATTACAGGGCTATTAAGTAGTGGATGCGTATAGCTTATTTTTGAAAAATAGGGATATTGTTTATTGTCATTTTAAGGTAGCATAGTGTAGGGATCCGCTGCCCTTTACTGTCTGCTTTCGCTTGTTAATTACCACAGAGATAGTTGGTTACAAACAGGTACCTCCTGTTTCTGCTAGTTGGATCAGAAATTATTGGGAGACTGTGATGTTATAGAAAGGGAGTTTCCAGGAAGTAAACACAGAGAACTGAGCCACATGACACTACACACACAGTAGCTGCTGTATTTCACCCAGGCCAGGAACAGAGACTATTAGGCAAGTATTCCTATGTTCTACTGCAGCTGCCAATAGCTTCTTGAGTGTGTATGTAAAGCTGGCCATACAGTGGGTTGGATGGAAAAACTGACCAAATTCCCCCATCCATGCATTCAATGCGGATGGGGGAATCAGAGTGATTCTGTGCTATTGCGTTCTGAAGGCGAGGAGCCTTCCCTGTTGCCGGCTATAGCCGATGGCGCTGATCTTCAGGAAAAACCCGACCCTACTGAATCGTCCCCATTTTAATCCATGTATGGCCGCCTTAAAGCAGTAGTAAACCCTCATTAAAAAACTTTCAGTCCCCCTGCAATGGAGTGTGTGTTAGTATGCATAACTAAATGTAATAATAAAATAATTGTAAAATGTAAAACTAATCCCTCCAGCAGCGAGCTGCCACCCCTTGCAGGGCTTCCATTTTCACCCAGTCTTCCTTCCGGGTTTGCAGGCTCCAACGTTTAATGGCCAAGCCGTGATGATGCCACTCCCATGCGCGCCGGAGTCATGATTGCCGCACAGCTCCATGCCGTCCATTGAGCGCGCAGTGCGCATGCGCCGGTGATGTCACTGGCTGCTAATTATTGGAATATCTCCTCAACAATGCACATTTCAAACATATTGATTTTAAAAGTAAAAGTGGCAGAACGGGACTTTACTACCACTTTAAATCTTTGTGACAGACTTATCTCTATCCTGTTGTTATTATCTCTAATGCAAAGTGCCAGATAGTTAGTTCTGTGATACTGTATGTGTAGTGGTCACCTTCTATTATATTAATAGGTTAACCTGTTTATTGCAATAGAGTTTATATGAAGCACCTGTTATTTTAATTAACTCACTCCCTTCTGGTCTGGGATCCTAAAGGTAGCTTTAGGTTAAAGTCAGGTTAAGCATCTGATGGCCACTTCTGGGGGTTAGAAGTCCAGTTGCATGACAAACTAGAAAGTTGCAGAGCAGATAGCTGACTCTGAGTTCCAGTGCCATCCCACAGTCTCCTCTGGTAAGAATCTGCATTTCAGACTGATTGGACAACAGTTGGAAGATCTCCCCATTACCACTGACCTTGCCCTCAGGTCTCCAACACATTGATGAACACTTAGGGGTCCCTGCAACTGAGCTTTGCTGCAACAGTCATCTGGAGGTAATAACTATGGTATACATACCAGGGTATATGTGCACAATTCCACCAGTACTTCTGTTAGGCCCTTTGCTGATAATACCTGTTTGTATATTGGATGCACTGGATATACATCCAGTACATCCAATCCTCTACATCCATAATCCTTACTTATATATAGCTTATATTATTTTTTATATAATTGATATACCTATGGTTATGTTATATGCTAGTTGCAGTAGTTCATCCTGCCCCCGATTACTTTAAATAGATTACTGGTTAATTGCCCAGGAAGGGAACACCCTCTGTTCACAGAGACCCTGTCCTGGGTGGGCATTTTATTATCAAACACACTCTTTCACTTAGCAAATGTTCTGGTCCTCCTATTTACCTACAGGTTTAGCGCAATATCCTATGTGGGATGGATAGTTTCTCATAATCCCCACCGAAAGATGGTTGTAATAGGACTTTGGCAGTTACTGGGCAGGGAAGATTGGCAATTCAAGGCTGGAAGGTAAAGAAAGATTACACGCCTGCAATACTGAATGTGGCATAGGTTGAATTAACCAGTTTTTTCAGCTGCTAAAATCATTGTGCTTAGAGACAATGTGGAAAATATCAACGAGAGCCTTTTTGTTTTCACAGCACTTCAATTACAATCCCATATTTCAGTCTTCTTATCTTCGATCACAGTATCAAATACGTTTGAAGTCTTTGTTATCAGGTTGCTAACCAAGTCTATTATTCATTGAGAGTGAGTACTTTGAACATTGCTTAGATGCATGGCACACCACCGCTGCCAGGGATTCTACTAGCTGTCTTTTTTATTAAATGATTCATAATTTCAATGCTGGATTATTTTCTGAATATTGATAAACTTAGTGGAATTATCCCTGTAAGGTATATAAGTTAGTTCTGCGCAGTAGGATTTAACATTATATAGAAATATTCAAAACTAAAAAAAAATACATGTTAAATCCACACTGAGACATATATATGAAAGTCAGCTTTTATAACCTGCACTTTCAATACAACCAACCCTATTCAGCTCAGATTTCATGACATCTCATATGTAACTTCATGCATAATTACTTTTTTGTGCTGCTCCACTATCACAGCTAAGGGCTGTGTTATCATTACACATAAAACATCAGAAATAATTTCTTAACCGTATTGAAGTCTGCCATTATTTTCACATTAAGGAAGAACCCCAGGAAGCAATGTTAAACTGTTTCAAATTAAGTGTACTGCCAATGCCACAACAAATAGCACAGAGCCATTTTAGACAATTGTGTGTTTCTAACCTTGTCTAAGAAGACAATTGTGTGCTTCTAACCTTGTCTAAGAAGACAATTGTGTGCTTCTAACCTTGTCTAAGAAGACAATTGTGTGCTTCTAACCTTGTGGCAACAGTTTGGTGAAGGCCCTTTTCTTTTCTAGCATGACTGTGGCCCTATGCACAATGCCAGGTTTATAAAGACATGATCTGACGAATTGGGGTAGAGGAACTCAAGTGGCCTGCACATTTCCCTGACCTCAACCCTAGTAACCATTTTGGGATGCATATGAAGATGAGTTAAGAAGCAAGTTAAGAACAAAGTCTTCTCATCCAATATCACCAAACCACTTTACAGCTGCTCTTCTGACTAAATGGGCACATTTTCACAAGCTCCAAAATCTTTGTGGAAAGCCTTTTTAGTATAGTGGAGGACGTTACAGAAGCAGAGGAAGGGGCAAACTCAAGTATATTCCTAATAGCTAAAAATGATCCGAGTCAAACAAAAATATATGAAACCTGGCGTTTCTTAGTTTCCCAACAGAAATCAGTATCTGCTTAAGTCACTAAAGGCACATATTTACAAAGCACGTGATCATACAAATGTATTTTATATTGGGTTTTTCACTGATTCAGACAGAAAGTCTTTCCGCTAAAATATACTGTACATATGGGAAAAGTGCAAAAATGGTTGTTTCTACTTCCTGCTGACACCAACTGAGTTTGGTTTCTAAAAGCCTCAATCAGATTTAAACATGCACTGGAAATTACAGTTCAGTAGTATGATTCTGACTTGCTGCATCCATCAGGTTGTGTTTTCAACTCTTTTTCATGTGTTTTAATCTGTCTCTTTAAAGCTTGTTGGAAAAAAAAGCTAGTTCTTTACAGAACATTCAAGTAAATATGTGTGAACATACCAGACAGCTTAAGTGGGTCATAGATGGATAGAATTTTGCATGAATATTCTTAGGAAAAGCGGGTTCTAAGAAGGTTTTTTCATCTTCTAATCATTAATAGGTCAAATTAAAGTTAGTTTTCGATAGCAGTGACTGGAAAATTAGAAAGAGCAGGGTGGAAAAATATTCTCGTATGAACACATTTTTAACAGTTTATGTGGTTTTCATTTGGTAAAGTCCAGTCATTCCAAAATCAAATGTTAAAAGCAAACAAAATATGTCAAACGACAGAAGAATGTTCTAAGAATTTTCGTTTGAGTTTTCCTAAGAATTTTTGTTCAAAATTCTATCCATCTATGGCCAGCTTCAGTCTGACGTTTCAATAAGATTAGCTGTGGTTTAGAGCAAGCAGTACTCCAGTAAGCCATAATGCTTGGGGAAATCTTTTTCTTGCAGTAAATGTTTATTCAGAAGAAACAAAGATTGCAAATTGACCCAAAACGATAACATCTTCCTTTAATAAATAAAGTCCTAGGGGTGGTTATATATATATAGTTGACATTGAAACATTATTGGTTAGATGCCTAAACTGTATACTGGATAACCCACATGATAAATCATATCATTTGTATCAATGTAAAAATGCATAATTTTTGTCTTCAAACTCTGCACTGAAATCTGGTAAATTAGCTATAGTTGTATGCTAAGTGGCTGAATCACTCACTGGCTTCACAGATCTTCCAGAGACTTCTAGACTGCACAAGCACAATTTATCAAGTCTTCCCGAGGTGTTTCACTCTCTGCATTTTCATAATTGTTTAATAAAAAAAAATGCAATAGGGAGGGTGCGTCACCCTATCAATGGTCACTAAAGATTAGCAACTGAGATCTGGTGTGCAAAGATCACCACTGGAGTATAGACTGTTGTAGGGAATAAATTATAAAGCAGTGGGTGTAAACCAAGCCATGGATTCCAAAATGCTGTGTCTGTCAACTTTAGGTAAGGGTGCATCAGAACTTCAAGCCAGAAATTGGATTTACCATGGGAAGGATTAGAGAGTCAGGCTAGGGCAGCTTGTTTGAAACCATATTTAGGGGGCTAGTTATGATAAGGTTCATTTCATTCTGCGCCTGCATTTAATGTGTCATTTATAAAATGCACAGCACAGTGTGGATTTTTTCTGTGCCAGTCGGAATGTACACTGGAGTCAAAACTCCATGATTGGAGGATATCTCAGTCACATGATTTTGACAGGTAAAATGACTGGACTCCCCAGCTTCTGACATATTTTCAAACCATTAATATTAATTTTAAGCTGCCTTTGCTTGATGTTTTGAGGATATCAAAGTATAGTACATATTCACATTTGCAGGGGGCCACATTTGCTGCTGGGGTTCTTTCTATAAGTGGGGGTATTGATTTAAGTGGGAGCAATTCTGACTCTGCATCATCTGAAGATTTCTTCTTTGTCGGTTCACAGGTATGTTGTAGCTGACTCACATCACCCTGGAATAAAAAAACTGAAAAGTGATTGTTTTCCTTGTTTGAATGTTGCTATGGTATGTTGCAGCTGACTCACATCCACCCAGAACTGGAAAAACTGAAACGTGATTGCTTTTCTTATGTTTGTGTTAGTCTGGTATGTTCTTTCTGCTTAACCATCTGCAGCCCTTTTCCCATTCTGATGTTTATTTTTTTCTCCCTAATGTCTCACCTAAATTATGGCCTTTTCTCATCTTTACAATTTTGCCCCTTGCTAGTCAGATTCTGAAGTGGAAATTTTGCCCTGCTGAACAGCTATCCTTTATCAACTCCTGACTAGTAAATTGGCAAGCACCACCCCCAACAGTATAAAACTACAGCAGCTTTATGGGGAAGGCACATTTGCGGGGGGGGGGGGCACATTTGCTGCTGGGGTTCTTTCTACAATGGGGATATTTATTTAAGTGGGAGCACTTCCGACTCTGCACTTCAGAGGATGCACGAAGTGAAAGTACACAGGAAAATACTTTGAACAAGACCACACAGCACGCAGGTGACCTTGTTTACCCCTTCAGCTCTCCTTCCACTCAACATGTGCTCACTACCACTTCTTCTGACACTTGTGTCCTCTCTCCTTAAACTCTCTTTCCTTCACCCCTCTTCCCCACCCCACAGCTTATATATATAACTCCCTCACTCACTTCTGTCCTTTCCTTATTACTGCACTCACCAGCTCTTGCTAATTCTAAATCCACAGCATAATAAAACCTCCAGGACACTGGGGCATGTCCCGTCATATAAATCACACTTCCACATTACCTCCCTCACCCTTCTGCTTATCCTAACCTCTGGTGATATATCCCCGAACCCTGGGCCTCCATCACTTTATGGTCCCTAACGCACCCATCACCCTGCACCCTCTGACAGCAGACGCAATCCACACAATTTAGTTTCCATTCCTCTTCTTCCCAAAGCCAGACTCCCCTTCTCTTGTGCTCTTTGGAATGCCCACTCTGTCTGTAACTAACTCACTTATCTCCATAACCTCTTTATCGCTAACTCATTTAATCTACTCGCCATTACTAAAACCTGGCTTCATGAGTCCGACACTACTTCACCTGCTGCCCTCTCCCGTGTTTACCCTCTCTGAACTCACTCCCACCAGACCCAATAGATGAAAGGGAGGGGGCGTGGGAATCCTTCTAGCCCCACATAGCACCTTTCAGGTACTTCACCCACCTCCCTCTATGTCACTCTCCTCATTTGAGGCACATTACATTTGTCTTTTGTCTCCAGTTTTTCTAAGGATAGCTGTGATCTACTGGCCCCCTGGACCAGTATCAGCCTTTCTTGATGACTTCTCTGCCTGGCTACCCTACTTTCTTTCTTCTGAAATCCCCACAATCCTTCTCGGTGACTTCAACATCCCTGTTAATACTAATACTCCTACTACTTTCAAACTTCTTAGTCTAACCTCCTCCTTTGACCTGAAGCAATGAATACATGCTTCTTCTCACTCTGACAGTGACACCCTTGACCTTGTTTTCTCCCACCTATGCACCCCGTGCAACCTCTCCAACAATCCTTTCCCTCTCTCTGACCACTACCTTATTAGTTTCACTCTCTCCCTCTCTTCCACCTCCTCTCCCTCTAACTGCCTAACAATTACCTGTAGAAACCTTCGCCACCTCAACCCTTCTCTTCTCTACTCTGTTACTGACCACCTCTATGAAAAAATCTCATCCCTGTCCTGCCCCAACTTAGCCACTTCTGTATAAAACACTTCACTGTCATCCTCCTTGGACACACTGCCCCCCCTCACTACACACAGAATTAGGCCACAACACCTACAACCTTGGCAAACAGATGACACCAGAAGTCTGAAAAAACATAGCTGTGCTCTTGAGTCCCTGTGGCGTAAGTCTCAGAAAGATTTTAACCAATATAAAAAGCAGACCTATTTTATCACTCTCATTAATAACTTATCATCCCATCCCCATCAACTCTTTTCTACCTTCAACTCTCTACTTTCTCCTCCACCTACTAACTCACTCACTGCCCAGTATATCGAAAATCACTTCAAACATAAGATTGATACAATTTGTGAGGAGATCTCCACTGTACAGATACCTTCTTTACTTAACACCCTATGCCCACAGATACAATCATTACTTCCTTCATTCAACCCCGCCACTATAGACAAGGTTGCTAAACTTTTCTCTAATGTCCACCTTACCAACTGCCCCCTGGACCCTGTTCCCTCCCAAATTTTCACCCTCTGGCTCTATTCTACACTCTGTAACTCACATCTTCAATCTATCCCTCTCTTCTGGCATCTTCCCCAACTCTCTAAAACATTCATTAGTCACCCTCATACTTAAAAAGCCCTTACTAGACCCCACCAACTTAACAACCTACACTCCATCTCCTTGCACCCCTTTTTATCCAAACTCCCTGAACATCTGGTCTACAACCGACTGAGCGACCACCTCGCTGAGAATAACCTTCTTGATCCCCTTCAGTCTGGATTCTGCCCTCAACACTCCACAGAAACTGCTCTCCTAAAACTCACAAACAATCTGATAGCAACGAAATTCAATGGACACTTTTCTGTGCTCCTACTCCTGGACCCTTCTGTTGCCTTTGACACAGTGGACCACCCCCCTCCTCCTCAAAAAACTCCACGCCTTTGGTCTCTGTGACTGTACTCTGCTGGTTCTCATCCTATTTATTCAACAGCACCTTTAGCATTACTTACAATTCTACTTCCTCCTCTCCCTTTCTCTGGTGGGGTCCCCCAAGGTTCTGTTTTTAAACCTCTCTTATTCTCCATCTACACCTCCTCCCTGGGTCAGATAATAGCCTACCGTGGCTTCCAATACCATCTCTATGCTGATGACACCCAAATCTATCTCTCTACCCCTCAGCTCACTCCTTTTAGTCTCCTCACCTATCATTAATTTACTAACAGACATATCAGCAGGGGCGTTGCTAGGTCTGCAAAAGATCTGGGGCTAGAGCCCATAGCAGCGGTCACCAACCTTTTTGCATGCCTGCGGGGGGGACCTTCCATGTCGCCTGCCACCAGATGTGGATTGTCACTTGCCACTTTCACCTGGCAGCAGATGTGGATTGTCACTTGCCACATCACCTGCCACCATTTTCAGATTGCCACGTCTACTGACACCATTTGCAGATTGTCACTTGCCACGTCTCCTACCACCATTTGCAGATTGTCACCACATCTCTTGCCACCATTTGCAGATTCTCACTTGCCACGTCTCCTTGCACCATTTGGCTTTCCACATCTCCTGCCACCATTTGCAGATTGTCACTTGCCACGTCACCAGCCACCAGATGTGGGTTGTCACTTGCCAACTGATGTGGATTGTCACTTGCCATGCCAACCAGTGCCATCAAATGTGCATTGACGCAGCATTGGTGGCAGGCTGACAGCACTGGTCCATTTAGTGACAGCAGGAGATCGGTGATGCGGGGTGAGTACTGAGAGATGATGTCATCTCGCTGCTCCACGCCGCACCTCCAACATTGAAGCAAGGGGGTCTGGCTGCAAAGTGGAGCCCCACGATGACAGGAAGCACGTGACCTCCACTCCACCGTGCTGTGAGGGCGGAAGAGTGCTGATGTGTGGCGGGCAGTGAGAGATGATGTAATCTCTGCTGCTCGCCGCACCTCGCTCCTAAATTGAAGAGGCCCGGCTGTGAAGAGCGCTGATGTGGAGCGGGCGGAGAGAGATGTCATCTCTGCTCGTCCGCCTGCTCGCTTCTCTCCTCTGCCTCTCTCATGCAGTCAGCCCGCCGCAGCAGTCGCAACCCGCTGGTTAGGCAGGGTCCCTGCGGCAAGAGACTCGGGGCTATGGGCCCCAGATTCGGGGCAATAGCCCCAATAGCCACCCCCTAGCAATGCCCCTGCATATCAACCTGGATGTCACACCACCTCCTCAAACTCAATCTATACAAAACTAAACTCATGATTTTTCCTCCCCAACGTGCCTCTTCCCCTGAATTTTCTGTCAATATTGATAGCACTACCATCAGCCTGTCCCTGCATGCCAAGGTTCCAGGTGTAACCCTGGATTCTGAACTATCCTTTCAGCCCCACGTCCAAATACTGTCCAAATCTTGCTGATTCAATCTCCGCAACATCTCCAAAATACACCCCTTCCTAACCAATGACACCACAAAGCTCCTAGTTCACTCCCTGGTCATCTCCTGCCTCAACTACTGCAACTCCCTCCTCACGGGATTACCTTTACATAGGCTATCCTCCCTTCAGTCCATCATGAATGCTGCTGCCAGGCTCATCCACCTTACCAACTGTTCAGTGTTTGCCACCCCTCTCTTAATTCCTCCACTGGCTTCCACTTACCCAACAAATTAAATTAAAAATTCTAACAACTTACAAAGCCACCCACAACTCGGCCTCCAGATACATCACTAACCTAGTCTCAAAATACCAACCTACTTGTTCCCTTTGTTCCTCCCAAGACCTCCTCCTTTCTAGTTCCCTCGTCTCTCCTATCTTATGGAACTCCCTAGCCCAATTTGTATGACTAGTTCCTACTCTGTTTGCTTTTAGACGATCCCTGAAAAATCTTCTCTTCAGAGAAGCCTATTTTGCCCCTACCTAACAATATTACTTTTATTTTCTCCATCAGATCACCCCCATAGTTATTACCTTTTGTATCACTTGACCCTCCCTCCTAGATTGTAAGCGCTAATGAGCAGGGCTCCTTGATTCCTCCTGTATTGAATTCTAGTGTAACTACACTGTCTGCCATCATGTTGTAAAGTGCTGTGCAAACTGTTGGCACTATATAAATCCTGTATAATAATAATAACATTTGTAAAACACACGTGCTTTATATGTGCCTTTTGGTAAGGTCATACAGCTGCTTTATAACTGGGCCCCTTACTGTTTAATATTTTGTTTATGCAGAAAAGGGAGATTTTTTGGTGGGACTTTAAGGGTGCCAGCGAGGAAAAACAAGGAATTTAAATCCATACTAGGTATAAAAATTACACGTTTAATATTGTTATATGCAGAACATAATAAAAGGTTTGGTATAAGTTATGTTACATAACTTATACCAAACCTTTTATCATGTTCTGCATATAACAATAATAAACTTGTAATTTTTATACCTAGTATGGATTTAAATTCCTTGTTTTTCCTCGCTGGCACCCTTAAAGTCCCGCCAAAAAATCTCCCTTTTCTATATTTACTTATAGGGATGTTGGTGCCTTTTTCTTTATCTTTGTCATTGTCACCTACCCATATCGCTACTTTCCATTTTGTTTATGCATTATTATGCTATGTAGTATGATAACAGAAAACTGGGTAATTGAAATAAGCTCCCATAACAAAAAAAAAGTTCTGTCTTTTTATTATAAAATGTGTAATGTTTCGTATGATAACTGATATCAACAACACATTGAAAAAATAAAAATAAACAGGTTTTGTGCTGATTTCAGTTTTCAGTTAACAATAAAACAACAAAGATATATTAACATAGGTAAACATTAATCTTTTTGACCATATTAATATTTGAATTGCAATTTTTTGTTTACTATAATTATGTGCCATCACAAGTATATTCCTTACAGTTGCCTTAGGCAGCAAAGTACATATAAACACACATAGTATTTAGATGAACTGCAACACTGGGGGAAAATATATACACAAACCATCTTCAATTAACATTCAACCTTGAGCAGCATATTAATAATACATACATTTGCATATGAAAATACAGATGAACCTTAAAAAATACACAAGCATAAGAAAATATATCACATTATGGCACTCCAATTTGAATTAAAATGAACTCCAGATCAGATCCTGGGAAAAATAGAGTTTCTTTTGTGCAACAAAATCAATTTATGGCTAGAAAGGCGAAAACCCATTTTTTCTTTTCCTGAAAGAAACAAAAAAATGAGAGAAGTAGTTAGGACGTGATGAGAACTACAGCTGTGGCACATCAAAGGGAAACACAAATTATATTTGAAAATAAATTAAAGCACACAAAAAAGTAAGGCAGTTGGTATATATTGCTATGCTGTGCTCATTTATATAAAGGGCTTTGTGAATCCAAAGTGAAAACCACAGACCTTGCATCAGTTACTAAATTTATTTTGGAAACAGAGCTTCAGGACTGGTTTTCTTAACCCATTTGCATAACTTCCTATTTAATGACTTAAAACCTTCTAGTGTTATAGCTCAGCGCAATGGCGTACTTAGGGGGTGCAAGATGCATTTTTTGTGTGTGTGTGGTGTGTAACAAAGAAAATGTTGGACTGCCACATCAAACCCAGAGAGTCTGCACCCGATTAATATGGCACCCCCCCCCCCCACCCCCCCGCGTGGCAGATATGCTAGGCACTAAGTCAGGTATATATTAGTCCTGTTTAATGGAAACCTGTTTTTATAGAAAAATGCAAACTACCATTACTGCTCTTCCCTTCTGCAAATACTACAACCCCAATTTCAAACAAATTGGGATGCTGAGTAAAATCTACATAAAACAGAATGCAAATCTCAACATCCCATATTTTATTCACAATAGAAAATAGAAACCATATAAAATGTTTAAACTGAGAAAATGCACCATTTTAAGAAAAAAATAAGGTCATTCCAAAATTGATAGCAACACGTCTCAAAAAAGTTGTGACAGGGCAACAAAAAGCTGGAAAAGTAAGTGGTACTAACAACAAAGAGCTGGAAGAATATTTTGCAACTGATTAGGTAAATTGGCAGCAGGTCAGTAACATGATTGCGTATAAAAAAGAGCATCTTAGAGAGTCAGAGTGTCTCAAAAGTAAAAATGGGCAGAGGTTCACCAATCTGTGAAAAGCCTAAAAATTGTTGAACAATTTCAGAAGTGTATCATCATCTACAGTACATAATATCATCAAAAGATTCAGAGAATCTGGAGAAATTTCTGTGCGCAAAATGCAATATTGGATGCCCGTGATCTTTGGGCCCTCAGACGGCACTGCATTAAAAACAAGCATGATTCTGTGATGCACATCACATGAGCTCAGGAATACTTCCAAAAATCAGTGTCTGTGAACATAGTTTACTATGCAATAGAAAAATGTAAGGTAAAGCACTATCATGCAAAGAAGAAACCATATCTGAACATGAACATGATCCAGAAACGCCACCATCTTCTCTGGGCCAAAGCTTATTTAAAATGGTCTGTTGCAAAGTGGAAAACTGTTCTGTGGTCAGAATAATCAAAATTTGACATTCTCTTTGGCAACAATGGGTGCTGCCTCTGGACTAAAGAGAGGGACCTCCTGGCTTGTTATCGGTGCTCAGTTCAAAAGCCTGCTTCTCTGATGGTATAGGGGTGCATTAGTGCATATGGAATAGGCAGCTTACACATCTGGAAAGGCACTATCAATGCTGAAAGAAACATGCAGGTTTTAGAACATATGCTCCAATCCAGATGATGTCTTTTACATGGAAGGCCTTGCATATTTCAGCATGTCAAGACTAAATTGCATATGGTCTCTATGACAACAGCATGGCTTCATAGTAGAAGAGTCCGGGTGCATAACTGGCCTGCCTGAAGTCCAGACCTTTTACCAACTGAAAATATTTGGTGCCCTACAGCGAAGGAGTGGCTGAATTAAATGGGTGATACTATCAGGCTAGAAAAATACATCTATTAGCACAGGGGTAATGTGAAAAAATTCAACAAAATCTGGGCACCTTGGCTGGATGTTCCTGGTCAAGCTCCAGTTGATCTAATTATGGACCGTCTGCTATTGTAAAGGGGATATGACAGTTGAATGGCTTCAGTGCTTTGTATTGCTGCTGACCTATAAAAAGTTTACAAGAGTTTTCATTTGCTGCCTGTATGCTCAATTCAGTCCAGTAGCTGAAAAAGTATTAAATTCAAACACAGCCAGGCAACTAGAAATCTTATGTCTGCAAAAAGAGTTAACATCTTTTTCCCAATACAGCTTTTCTTTAAATCAGACAGCAATGTTCTTTGTAACACTGCACTGGGCCTAAAAAACAGAAAGGCTCTTTCCATTTACTGTTTATTTAAAGATGTATAGACCCCTTTGATCCTGGAGAAGGATCCCTACCCCCTGATAAGAATATAATAAGATAAACCCCTCCCCCCCCGATACCCTACCCCCTGATAAAAATATATGCACTCCAGTGGCAATACAATGCATGCAATTGAAAGTAAGCACCTTTGATCTAAAGTGCCTGGAGTAATTATTGTCAATGATTGTGATGATTGTATAAATATACATTGTCCTGTTGTGTATTAATGTGACACTCCAAAAATGTATCCATTTGTGAAAAATGAAAGCGGACCTCCAAACAAACCGCTTAATACCAGTTAAAACACACACGCTCACACACACGCATATATACACCGAGCAAAATTATAAACACAACACTTTGTTTGCCCCTATTTATCATGAGCTGAACTCAAAGATCTATGACTTTTTCTATGTACACAAAAGGCCTATTTCTCTCAAATATTGTTTACAAATCTGTCTAAATCTGTGTTAGTGAGCACTTCTCCTTTGCCGAGATAATCCATCCACCTCACAGGTGTGGCATGTCAAGATGCTAATAAGACAGCATGATTATTGCACAGGTGTGCCTTAGGTTGGCCACAATAAAAGGCCACTCTAAAATGTGCAGTTTTATCAAACAGCACAATGCCACAGATCGCAAGTTTTGTGGAGCATGCAATTGACACGCTGACTGCAGGAATGCCCTTGAATTGAATGTTAATTTCTCTACCATAAGCCACCTCCAAAGGCGTTTCAGAGAATTTGGCAGTACATCCAACTGGCTTCACAAACACAGACCACGTGTAACCACACCAGCCCAAGAACTCCACATCCAGCATCTTCACCTCCAAGATCGTCTGAGACCAGCCACCGGACAGCTGCTGCAACAATCGGTTTGCATAACCAAAGAATTTCTGCACAAACTGTCAGAAACCATCTCAGGGAAGCTCATCTGCACGCTCATCGTCCTCATCGGGGTCTTGACCTGACTGTAGTTCGTCACTGTAACTAACTTGAGTGGGAAAATGCTCACATGTGTATGGCGTCATGTGGGTGAGCGGTTTGCTGATGTCAATGTTGTGGATTGAGTTGGCCCATGGTGGCAGTGGGGTTATGGTATAGGCAGGCGTATGCTATGGACAATGAACACAGGTGCATTTTATTGATGGCATTTTGAATGCACAGAGATACCGTGACTAGATCCTCAGGTGAAAACATCCCAGTTCCTGCATGGCCAGCATACTTACTGGACATGTCACCCATTGAGCATGTTTGGGATGCTCTAGATCGGCATATACGACAGCGTGTTCCAGTTCCTGCCAGTATCCAGCAACTTCGCACAGCCATTGAAGAGGACTGGGCCAACATTCCACAGGCCACAATCAACAACCTGATCAACTCTATGTGAAGGAGATGTGCTGCACTGCATGAGGCAAATGGTGGTCATACCAGATACTGACTGGTTTTCGGTCAAAAAACTGCACATTTTAGAGTGGCCTTTTATTGTGGCCAGCCTAAGGCACACCTGTGGAATAACCATGCTGTCTAATCAGCATCTGAATATGCCACACCTGTGAGGTGGATGGATTATTTCGGCAAAGTAGAAGTGCTCACTAACACAGATTTAGACAGATTTGTGAACAATATTTGAGAGAAATAGGCCTTTTGTGTACATAGAAAAAGTTGTAGATCTTTAAGTTCAGCTCATGATAAATAGGGGCAAACACAAAAGTGTTGCGTTTATAATCTTGCTCAGTATATATATGTAGGAAGGCCAGTATGGTGGCCTGAATTTATGGGAGGAGCCCGGGGGGTATTTAACCAGCCCGCTCACCTGTGGTGCTTGTCGGTTTCCTGTGCGCGATATACGTCACTAGGCCGACTATTCCGATTTCAGCGTTCGCAAATACTTGGCTCACAAGTTCCCGCATTCGTGATCTCCGTGCCCGAGAGTTTTTGAAGTCCGCGTTTACCGATTCGTTCGCACCACGCATCTGGCTGGGCTGTCGCAGGTAGGGTCCCCTCGGATTTTTGTTTTTACGTACGTTATGTCATGTCACTAAACCGTGGTATCAGAATTACGAATCACTCGCAAATTTCACGAACGTAACCGCATGTGTATTACTCGCACTGTCGTCATGTTACCATTTTGCGTTATCTGAGGAAACCACAGCGACGCAAGCGTCGCTTCATTTCAGACAGGTCTTAATTGTTAAACATGTGTCAGTAGACAGCCATAGCGATTCGTAAATGCATAAATCTTTTCGAACCACGTCAGTTCGATACCAATCATTTCTCATTTCTGAAACATTTCTAAATACATTTCTAACATTTCAAACCATTTCAAATCATTTCTCATTTCAGTCACGTACCGCGCTCCGATCCGAATCCAGTCGCACCTAAAAGATGCACCGATTCGCTCCGGTGTGCCCCAGTAGTTACGGCCTCATTTCAGTACATGCTCCAGAGTCACGTCATTATCAGTCGTTATGACTCATCGATTCATACCTCTGTCATGGTTATCATTTCATTTCCACGTATCACGCTCCGATACGAATTCAGTCGCATGGAAATGCACCGATTCGTCTCGGCGTGCCCCAGGTATTACCCACATTTCAGTACATGCTCCAGAGTCCGATTCGTAGTCAGTTGCTACAGCAGCACGACCGATTCGCGCCTCTGTCATGGCAAACAATATGTTACACCTGCACTTACCGCGCTCCGCTTCGAATCCAGTCGCATCCTCCATGCACCGATTCGTTACGGCGTGCCCCAGGGCTCGGCCTCATTTCTGAAACATGCTCCAGAGTCCGGATCATAGCTAGTCGCAGATATCGGGCGACCGATCCGCATCTCTGTCATGGAATTGCTATCATTTCACTCCCACAGCGCATCACCGTTTCGAAACCAGTCGCATCCGAGATGCACCGATTCGTCACGGAATGCCTCAGTTGTTTCGGCCGTATCCATACCTATACCAGAGCTCGGTGCGTTGCCAGTCGCAAATGCGGCACAACCAATTCGAGCCTCGGTCAAAGTAAACATTTCTCTCATTTCGTTTCTTACTGCGCTCCGATTCGAATCCAGATGCATCAAACATGCACCGATTCGTCCCGGTGTGCACCAATGTTTTTTCAGTTGCCTCATTTCAGTACATGCTCCAGAGCCCGGTTCACGGTCGGATCAGTCACGACACGACCAAGCCGGACCTCTGTCATGGAGTTCACTCATTTCATAATCAAGGCAAACATTTCAAATCATTTCATTGTCACAAGATTGTAAGCACCATATAAGTCATTGCTTCAAGTTAGTCAGCAAACCCTTCACGAACTATCACCTTTCATTTTCCTCCAGGTCAGTCAAAGTTCAGTAGGTCCACCCTGCACCAGGTTGGACGATATCCCCCCAGGTAAAAAAAAAAAAGTGGGAGAAAATAAGTCGGGTAAGTATGACTCAGGGAATCAAAGAAAAAACTTGAAATTTATGTCACCCCCAATAGGTTACAGTCAACCAAAAATAAGAGCTCAAAGACAGGATATTCTCACCAGATCAACCATGTCGCAGGCCGGCAGCGAAGACTTCACGGCCCCTCTGTCACCTTCCCCGGTCTCAGAGAGCGGCAGCGTGCAGTCCCTCAGGGGATGGACTATACCCAAACTGACGGCAGAGCTAAGACGCAGAGGTGTGCCCTTCCCCGCCACAGTGAGGAAAGGCGAGCTGTTCAAACTCCTCTTTCCCCCACCAGCAGCAGGACCCAGTACCCAGCAGGCATCCCTCCAGTCAATATCTTCAGCCATCTCACAACTTCACACGATGGTGTCGTCCCTGTCCACCTCGGTCACAGACGTACAAACCAGGGTGGCACTCCTGGAGGCACGACCGGCCGCGGCTATCCCCGACCCAACCGCAACCCAAACCTTAACACCCCTTCCTGCAGGTACCTCAGGCTGGAGCCCCATTGTCTACCCCTCCCATTTGGTTCCAACCAGCATCAGGAAGGACATTTTGGACGGCAGGGACGTCAACCTGGCCTCTCTCCTTATTTCTGTGCACGATCTGGCAGAAAATAAGGCCTACTCCTGGGGTGACATATCGGTGGTCCTTAAAGCCAAAGACCCCAGACTGAACCACAAGTTATCCGTCCCAGAATTCACCCTGGCCTTTGGCATGCTGAGAGACGTCCTATGCTCAGCCGCCCCCAGCAGAAGGGAAGAGCTGGACTTATACCTCCATACGGTAGTAGACTTGGGCTACAAGTATGGAGGATTTTCCTTTTACGACTACCACCGTTCCTTTTCCGCAAAGGCTGCTGCCAGACTCACACAGTTCCAAACAACAACAAATTGGAGTCTCATGGACACAGAGCTGTTCTGCCGCCATTTTGCCGGCTTACGCTCACCCCTGTGTGCGATTTGCCAGTCCTCCACCCACACTGCCACCTGGTGCGCCAATGCGACAACCAGACGTCCCTTCGAATTTCCCTCTACCTCCGGTGCACTTCAGGGTCAGTCGGCCCCTGAACAAACGCCTCAGGTGGACAAATGCGGACGCCCAGTCCGAGCCGTGGGAGGGGCAGCCATCTGCAATAATTACAATTACAGGTCCTGCAACTTCAGTCAGTGCCGCCTACTCCACATCTGCACCTTATGCCAAAGAGCGCACCCAAGAAACCTGTGCGAAGTCAAACAACAGAAGAGGGCATGACTAAGCCGGGTCAATGTCTTATGGCTAGGACTCTACCTCACCTCACATCCCACCCCCTCCCTGGCCACCTACCTTATCCAGGGCTTCACAGTAGGCTTTCAAACTGGCCTCATTTCACTACCCCACAGTACTTACGAATGTGGGAATCTTCGTTCAGCGGCCATTGACGAACAAGCCATAGATCGGCTCTTACAAGCAGAAGTAGACCGAGAGTACGTCATAGGCCCCTTCACTCAGCCCCCTTTCAGCACTTGGAGAGTCAGCCCTATTGGGCTTGTCAAGGGCAAATTCACAAATAAATTACGTTTGGTGTACGACCTGTCTGCGCCTCATTCTTCCCACATCCCCAGTCTCAATTCCCTGATCCCCTCCGAAGAATTCTCCCTAAAATATTCCTCCGTGGACATGGCAATCCAAGCAGTCATCAAAGCAGGTACAGGTGCCTGGCTTTCCAAAGCCGACATCTCGGATGCCTTCAAGCTCCTGCCTATACACCCATCCCTTTGGTGCTGGCACGGCATCAAGTGGAAGGAGGCATATTATTTTGCCACAAAACTAACGTTTGGTTCGAAGAGTAGCCCTTGGCTCTTCGACACATTCGCTCAATCCCTCGCTTGGATACTGGTACACAAGGCTCAGTGCCAAGAAGTCATCCATTACCTGGACGACTTCCTACTAATAGAACCTCCCAGCAAGCCCCCAGGAGACCTCGACAAACTCAGAGTGGTATTCGGGAATCTCAATGTTCCCATCGCCGAGCACAAAGTCGACGGCCCAGCACACAACATCACCTTTCTCGGAGTCAACTTAGACACCTGCACTATGCAAGCCAGTCTCCCCCTCGACAAACTAACCCGCATCAGGGCGGTCCTTCACAAATTCACCCACACCAAAGGGTGTACCAAAAAGCAGTTGCAATCTCTCCTGGGAATGCTTAATTTCGCCATGCAAATTATACCACAAGGCCGCACCTTCGTGTCACGTCTGCTGAGATTCCTGTCAGAAACACAAGACCCCGATCAGATCCTGAATCTAGACTCCGCAGCAATAGCGGACCTATCTATGTGGGAGGAATTCCTGTCCGCCTGGAATGGCATATCCCTATTTATACCCATGGTGTCGGCCCTTTCACCTCAGGTGGAGACAGACGCTGCAGCTTCCACAGGTTTCGCGGCAATTTTTGGCCACCAATGGTTTTCAGGACCCCCCAGGATACCCGGCTTTACCCGAACATCTTCCCTCTTCGAACTCTATCCCATAGTGGCAGCTGCACAACTCTGGGGTCACCATTGGACAGGGCAAACCGTGGTCTTCACCACTGACAATCAGGCCACGGCAGACATCATCAACAAAGGCAGGTCCAAGTCCCTAGCAGTCATGTCCTTCCTGCGCAGATTGGTACAACTGTCCTTACAGCATCAGTTTAACATTCACTGTGCATTTATTCCAGGCAGATACAATTTAGCTGCTGACGCACTGTCACGTTTTAACTACACCTCCTTTTTCAAACAGGTTCCCGCAGCCGATCCAGTGTCGGCCCCTATCCCCGTCTGGTCACAGCTGACCCTGGACTAGCTCAACATTTACAAGGAGCCACGCAGCTCATCAATCACTCACTCTCTCATAACACACTCAAAGCCTACCAGACAGCTTGGAGGGCATTCAATAAATTCCTCACATCCTGCTGTAAAGGACCAACAGATGTCAAACAGGTACTGGCCTTCACTTCATACTGCCATACTCAGTTGGCCTTATCTTACAATACCATTCGGCTATATCTAGCCGGCATACAACATTTCTTGACTCTTGAAGACCCTACAAAATCTTCACTGTTCTCATCACACGCTATACGAGCCATCCTTAGGGGCATTCAGAAACAACAACCAGTAATCAGCATCAAGCGCTTACCCATCACGGGGCCCATCTTCAGGGAGATGTCGACTATTCTGGCTACTTCTCCATTCGGTCTGCTCCCCAGCACGGTCCTGCAAGCAGCCATATATTTGGCTTACTATGGGTTCTTGCGACCTGGCGAGTTCACCTGTAACAGCCCCACAGACCAAGTACTATGCAGACGGCACTTGCTTCGCTACCAAGACCATTTTATCCTTCACCTCGAGATTTCTAAAACCCAGCAAACAGGCTCTGGAGTAGACATTCACCTCTACAAAACTAATAACAGCTGGTGTCCAGTCACCGTACTTAACCGTCTCCTGTCACTCCTGCCTGAACAACCGGACACCTGTCCTCTTCTACCATTCCCAGTTAAACCTTTAAGTGCCTGTCAGTTTGTGAAACACATAAGGATACTTCTCCGCAATCTTCACCTTAACCCCAGTCAGTATTCTGGACACTCCTTTCGTATCGGAGCAGCCTCCGCAGCATCCCGCCATGGGGTCCCAGACCACGTCATCAAAAGATTAGGCAGGTGGAAATCAGCCTGCTTCGCCCGGTATATCCCCAATCCTCAAGTAGAGATGGCACAGGCATTTTCAAAATTGGCTCAATGAATAACTGAAAACCAATAAATATTATACCCCTACCTGAATGTTTTTGCCCCCTTATTTTGGCATACCGGCCATTAGACCAAGGCACACTTTCAGGTCCATTTCATATGGTAAGTCCACACTTCCAGGTCTATTTCTGATGGTAAGTCTTATGTTAACTATAAATGTTATCTATGTCCATATCGGACATAGGGTTCCAACCATAAGTAGGAAGGCCAGTATGGTGGCCTGAATTTATGGGAGGAGCCCGGGGGGTATTTAACCAGCCCGCTCACCTGTGGTGCTTGTCGGTTTCCTGTGCGCGATACCCACCCTCCCTTCCCCATTTCACAGCATTTCTCAACTATTCATTTCTCTTTACAGAATAATCATTTCTTAAACCAGGGTATGCCCCCTTATTTTGGCATACCGGCCATTAGACCAAGGCACACTTTCAGGTCCATTTCATATGGTAAGTCCACACTTCCAGGTCTATTTCTGATGGTAAGTCTTATGTTAACTATAAATGTTATCTATGTCCATATCGGACATAGGGCTCCAACCATAAATATATATATATATATATATATATATATATATATATATATATATACACACACACACACATATACACACACACATACATACATACAGTATATATAAACACACACATATATATATACAGTGACTATATATATAGCTTTCAAAGGATTCATAATTTTGTCCAGCCAGCCCTAATATTTACACTGCTCGGCCAAACAGCACAGACATCCTAAAACCTGACTTTTTCTCAATTGGTGCTGAACAGATAGGACACATAGTGGTTGATTTACTAAAGGCACATAGACTATGCACTCTATAAGTGCAGTTGCTGCAGAGCTTAGTAAATGAGCAGAAGCTCTGCTGACTTCGCTCATCCGATCATGTGTAAGCAAAAATGCTGTTTTTTTAAATTTTCCTTGCATGTGATTGGGTACTCTTTTCAAAGTGAAGCTTTACCTCATTTACTAAGCTCTGGAGCAACTGCACTTTGTACAGTCTATTTGCCTTTAGTAAATCAACCCCATTGCTTTTACCAGTCTGTGATTGGACAATGAAGGAGCAGCAGCGTTATAAAGTAACCTCTTTCCTCCAGTTAGCATCCTCCTTATCAGCACATGTGTATGCAGCACAGCCTGAATGGCTCAGAGTATCAACCCTCCCTCTGCCAATCTGACTTTTATATACAGGAGATTACAAGATGTTTACATTAAGATTCATGTACATTAAAGTTGTATTAGAAAAACATTTGATATATTTTAATTATGTATATGCTGTTATTAAGAGGAACTAAGCTTAATTTACAAAGCTCTGTAGGCAATTTTTCTTTTATCACAGAACAGAATGTCTGGTATGCAAAAAAAAAAAGTCTAACCAGCCTGCAAGCAATGTTTTTTCGTGAATACACACTGATCCATGCATGGGCAGCTCAGTGTACATCTGTACACAGTATTACAGTCTCTTCCCCATGATGGGTACATTTAACTCCCCTGTGCATGTTCAAATGGGCACTTTGTAAGCGTGTCAAAATGTGTAAATATTCTGTGCACACTTGCACATTATGACAACAACCCAGAGAAATGAGTTTAACTGATGTTTATGTCTTGAAAAAGTAAAGGTCATTGTGGGGATTGTATCAGTTAGAGAAGCAATGCAGAAATTAAGCAGCATTTTACTTGAAGGTTATTTACTATACATAGATCAAGTACATACCTAGAACAGTCAGGTCCTGACCAGCTTGGAGGACAGTTGCACCTATTTGGTCTCACACATCGACCACCATTTTGACATGGTGTCTGACACACAGCTGTAATACAAAAATATAT
This sequence comes from Aquarana catesbeiana, assembly GCF_042186555.1. Classification (NCBI taxonomy): domain Eukaryota; kingdom Metazoa; phylum Chordata; class Amphibia; order Anura; family Ranidae; genus Aquarana; species Aquarana catesbeiana. The sequence goes on along the minus strand of NC_133324.1, from coordinate 458,589,039 downwards.
GTTATAGTATGTGTATATAAAGGTGCCGCACTTATCACGACAAAACCTAATGTCAATAATATGAAATAAATATTATGAAATCATGTGAGTGACTCTAAGGGGGAGATTTACTAAAACTGGCTCACACAGAATCTGGTGCAGCTGTGCATAGTAACCAATCAGCTTCTAGATTTTATTGTTGAAGCTTAATTGAATAAACTTAAGTTAGAAGCTGATTGATTACCGTATTTATCGGCATATAACACGCACTTTTTTCACCTGAAAATCAGGGGAAAATCATGGGTGTGTGTTATAGGCCGATGCCCCCCCCCAATTTTGTATGATCGGAGCGATCGCGGCAATTGCCGCGATCGCCACCGACATACACAGCCGTGTGTAAATTCAAATATGGCGCCGAGACTGCAGGGACTCGGCGGAGCCAAGATACACATACCCGAGAGTCCTCGGCTTTTCTCGGCGCTGCTTACAGTCCCGCCCATAGGGCGGGACTGGGCAGGACTGTAAGCGGCGCCGAGAAAAGCTGACGACTCTCGGGTATGTGTATCTCGGCTCTGCCGAGTCCCTGCAGTCTCGGGGGCCATATTTGAATTTACACATACGCTGTGTATGTCGGCAGGGATCGCGGCGATCCCACAAAGCTGCACTGGGGCAAAGCTGCACTGGGGCAAGGCTGCACTGGAGAAAAGCTGCACTGACAAGGCTGCACTGACAAGGCTGCACTGACATGGCTGCACTGACAAGGCTGCACTGGGGCAAGGCTACAATGGACACTGGGGCAAAGCTGCACTGACATGGCTGCACTAACAAGGCTGCACTGGGGCAAGACTACAATGGACACTGGGGCAAAGCTGCACTGACAAGGCTGCACTGACAAGGCTGCACTGACAATTCTGCACTGGGGCAAAGCTGCACTGACAAGGCTGCAATAGACACTGGAGCAAGGCTGCACTGACACTGAAAAGGCTGCAGATGGACACCGATAACGCTGCATTGATGGGCATTTTAATGTAAGTTTTTCTTCCTTAAACTTTACTCCTAAAAGTTTTTTTCCTTAAAATTCCCTCCTAAACTTGGGGTGTGTGTTATACGCCGGCGCGTGTTATACGCTGATAAATACGGTACTTTGCACAGCTGCACCAGATTCTGTGTAGTTTTAGTAAATCCCCCTGTGTGTCACTAAAAGTACTGATGAATACACAAAATAGGAGTGTGATCAAAATTCACAAATACACAAAGTGAGATTTACTAAAACCGGAGCACTCAGAATCTCATTATTGATCCTTGTTTTGCAACACTGACACTTTAATTTGATGATATTGATACTTTGTGTATTTGAGAATTTTGATCATACTATTATGTTGTTTATTCATCATTTCTTGTTAGTGATACACAGTAAGTTGCTGATCGCCGACTTTACTAGTATAAAAAAAATTTAAATAAATAAAAATTCCAGTATATGTCCCATAGTTTGTAGACGCAAATCATTCTATATAAGCTTATTGGGATTTTTTTACCAAAAATATGTAGCAGAATACATATTGGCCTAAATTTATGAAGAAATTCGATTTTACATTTTTTTATTGGATATGTTTTATAGCAGAAAGTAAAAAATATATATTTTTTTCAAAATTGTCGGTCTTTTTTTGTTTATACCGCAAAAAATAAAAGAATAAAAACGCAGTGTTGATCAAATACCACCAAAAGAAAGCTCTATTTGTGGGAAAAAAGGATATACATTTAAAAATTTAGTTCATGTACAGCATTGCATGACCCCGCAATTGTCAGTTAAAATAACGCAGTGTCGTATCGCAAAAAATAGCCTGGTCATGAAGGGGAGTAAATCTTTTGGAGGTCAAGTGGTTAAAGGTTATATATTTTTTATTGGATGAAAAAAGATTATACCTTCCTGTTCTTTGGCAGTCCCTTGCTGATGCTGTCTGCTCCTTCCTCCTTCAAGCACCCCCTTGGCGAGGGCACCCATGATGGAGTGCTTATTAGCCACGCTGTGTGCATCTACAGACACACACATGCCAGTAGGCCTCCCCCACTCCCTCCTCACAGGAGTTTGACTGATAGCAGCAGGAGTCCTCAAATAACTCTACACAAAAGTCACATGTGTCACTTGAGCCCTACACAGCAGTACCTGAACTGAAAGCAAAGAACTGGAAAATCAGATAAGTACAGTATCTCACAAAAGTGAGTACACCCCATCACATTTTTGTAAATATTTTATTATATCTTTTCATGTGACAACACTGAAGAAATGACACTTTGCTACAATGTAAAGTAGTGAGTGTACAGCTTGTATAACAGTGTAAATTTGCTGTCCCCTCAAAATAACTCAACACACAACCATTAATGTCGCTTGCAACAAAAGTGAGTACCACTCTAAGTGAAAATGTCCCTATTGGGCCCAATTAGCCATTTTCCCTCCCTGGTGTCGAAAGTGTTACAAGGTCTCAGGTGTGAATAGGGAGCAGGTGTGTTAAATGGGGTGTTATCGCTCTCTCTCTCTCATACTGGTCACTGGAAGTTCAACATGGCACCTCATGACAAAGAACTCTCTGAGGATCTGAAAAAAAGAATTGTTGCTCTACATAAAGATGGCCTAGGCTAAAGGAATTTAGTTTCAGGCAAGACCCTGAAACTGAGCTGCAGCTCGGCGGCCAAGACCATACAACGGATTAACAGGTCAAGTTCCACTCAGAACAGGCCTCGCCATGGTCGACCAAAGAAGTTGAGTGCACGTGATCAGCGTCATATCCAGAGGTTGTCTTTGGGAAATAGACGTTTGAGTGCTGCCAGCATTGCTGCAGAGGTTGAAGGGGTGGGGGGTCAGCCTGTAGGTGCTCAGACCATACGCCGCACACTGCATCAAATTGGTCTGCATGGCTGTCATCCCAGAAGGAAGCTTCTTCTAAAGATGATGCACAAGAAAGCCTGCAAACAGTTTGCTGAAGACAAGCAGATTAAGGACATGGATTACTATTATTTGGTTCAGATGGTGTCCAGCGTGTGTGGTGGTAACCAGGTGAGGAGTACAAAGACAAGTGTGTCTTGCCTACAGTCAAGCATTGCAGTGGGAGTTTCATGGTCTGGGGCTGTATGAGTGCTGCCGGCACTGGGGAGCTACAGTTCATTGAGGGAACCATGAATGCCAACATGTACTACGACATACTGAAGCAGAGCATGATCCCCTCCCTTCGGAGACTGGGCCGTAGGGCAGTATTCCAACAAGATAACGACCCCAAACACACCTCCAAGAACACCACTGCCTTGCTAAAGAAGCTGAGGGTAAAGGCGATGGACTGGCCAAGCATGTCTCCAGACCTAAACCCTATTGAGCATCTGTGGGGCATCCTCAAACAGAAGGTGGAGGAGTGCAAGGTCTCTAACACCCACCAGCTCCGTGATGTCATCATGGAGGAGTGGAAGAGGACTCCAGTGGCAACCTGTGAAGCTCTGATGAACGCCATGCCCACGAGGGTTAAGGCAGTGCTGGAAAATAATGGTAGCCACAAAAATATATTGACACTTTGGGCCCAATTTGGACATTTTCACTTAGGCGTGTACTCACTTTTGTTGCCAGCGGTTTAGACATTAATGGCTGTGTGTTGAGTTTTTTTGAGGGGACAGCAAATTTACACTTATACAAGCTGTACACTCACTACTTTACATTGTAGCAAAGTGTAATTTCTTCAGTGTTGTCCCATAAAAAGATATAATAAAATATTTACAAAAATGTGATGGGTGTACTCACTTTTGTGAGATACTTTAATTTATCAGTTACTCATTGTTCAGCCTCAACCAGTATATTAAATATGACATTCTGGGTAGAGTTATTTAAAAAAAATACATATTGGCATATGAAATGTAAAACTGTGGGCATATGACAAACTCTAGGAAAGGTTCTCCAGACCAATTAGCTAGAGTTTCCTCTTACATACATTTAAGTAAAGTTTTTTTTCCATAATATAGATAACTTTTACAGAAAAAAAACACCTTTAGGTAACATACAGCTAAATAACCAGCCTCTCCTATAAAGGTAGCATTTCCATGTAATATGGAAACATATCAGACATATTTTAAGAGCTACAGTATTTAGAGGTCACAGAAACAGAGTAATAGCAAATGTATGTACAGAACCCTGTTATCAAATCCATCATAAAATTATACATTTGCATAGTTCATACATACCGTGCCTTGAAAAAGTATTCCTACCCCTTAAAATTTTCCACATTTTGTCATGTTACAACCAAAAACGTAAATGTATTTTATTGGAATTTTATGTGATCGACCAACACAAAGTGGCACATAATTGTGAAGTGAAAGGAAAATGATAAATGGTTTTCAATTTTTTTTTTACAAATAAATATGTGAAAAGTGTGGCGTGCATTTGTATTTACCCCCCCCCCCCCCCCCGAGTCAATACTCTGTAGAACCACCTTTTGCTAAATAGCTCAAGCTCTCTCAGATTGGATGGAGAGTGTCTGTGAACAGCAATTTTCAAGTCTTGCCACAGATTCTCAATTGGATTTAGGTCTGGACTTTGACTGGGCCATTCTAACACATGAATATGCTTTGATCTAAACCATTCCATTGTAGCACTGGCTGTATGTTTAGGGTCATTGTCCTGCTGGAAGGTGAACCTCTGCCCCAGTCTCAAGTCTTTTGCCGACTCTAACAGGTTTTCTTCTAAGATTGCCCTGTATTTGGCTCCATCCATCTTCCCATCAACCCTGACCAGCTTCCCTGCTGAAGAAAAGCATCCCTACAACATGATGCTGTCGCCAACCTCTTTTACGGTAGGGATGGTGTGTTCAGGGTGATGTGCAATGTTTGTTTTCCGTAACACATAGCATTTTGGTTTCAATTTTGGTCTAATTTGCCCAGAGCACCTTCTTCCACATGTTTGCTGTGTCCCCCACATGGTTTCTCGCAAACTGCAAATGGGACTTCTTATGGCTTTCCTTCAACAATGGCTTTCTTCTTGCCACTCCTCCATAAAGGCCAGATTTGTGGAGTGCACGACTAATAGTTGTCCCGTGGACAAATTCTCCCACCTGAGCTGTGGATCTCTTCAGCTCCTCCAGAGTTAGCATGGGCCTCCTAGCTGCTTCTCTGATTAATGCTCTCCTTGCCCGGCCTGTCAGTTTGGGTGGATGGCCTTGTCTTGGTAGGTTTGCAGTTGTGACATACACTTTCCATTTTAAGATAATGGATTAAATAGTGCTCCCTGAGATGTTCAAAGCTTGGGATATTTTTTTAATAACCTAACCCTGCTTTAAAATTTTCCACAACTTTATCCCTGACCTGTCTGGTATGTTCCTTGGCCTTCGTGATGCTGTTTGTTCACTAAGGTTCCCTAACAAACCTTTAAGGGCTTCACAGAACAGCTGTATTTATACTGAGGTTAAATTACACACAAGTGGACTCTATTCACTAATTGGTTCCACTAGATTTTAGTTAGGGGTATCAGAGTAAAGGGGGCTGAACACAAATGCCACACTTTTCAGATACAGTGGATATCAAAAGTCTACACAACCCTGTTAAAATCTCAGGTTTCTGTGATGTAAAAAAATGAGACAAAAATAAATAATTTTAGAACATTTCCACCTTTAATGTGACCTATAAACTGTACAACTGAAATCTTTTAGGTAGAGGGAAGTAAAAATAAAAAAATTAAATAATATGGTTGCATAATTGTGCACACCCTTAAACTAATACTTTGTTGAAGCACCTTTTGATTTTATTACAGCACTCTTTTCGGGTATGAGTCTATCAGCATGGCACATCTTGATGTCTCTTCTTTGCAAAAACACTCCAAATCTGTCAGATTGCGTGGGCATCTCCTGTGCACGCCCTCTTCAGATCACCCCACAGATTTTCAATGGGATTCAGGTCTGGGCTCTGGCTGGGCCATTCGAAGACTTTAATCTTTTTCTGGTGTAGCCATTTCCTTGTTGATTTGGATGTATGCTTTGGGTTGTTGTCATGCTGAAAGATGAAGTTCCTCTTTATGTTTAGCTTTCTAGCAAAAGCCTGAAAGTTTTGTGCCAATGTTGACTGGTATTTGGAACTGTTCATAATTCCCTCGACCTTGACTACCCCTGTTCCAGCTTAAGAAAAACAGCCCCAAAGCATGATGCTGCCATCATCATGCTTTGCTGTGGGTATGGTGTCCATTTGGTAATGTGCAGTGTTGTTTTTGCGCCAAACATATCTTTTAGAATTATGGCCAAAAAGTTCACCCTTGGTTTCATCAGACCATAACACATTTTCCTACATGCTTTTGGGAGACTTCAGATGTGTTCTTTCTTCGAAAGAAAAGGCTTCCATCTTGTCACTCTACCCCATAGCCCAGACCTATGAAGAATACAGGAGATTGTTGTCACATGTACCACACAGCCAGCACTTGCTAGATATTCCTGCAGCTCCTTTAATGTTGCTGTAGGCCTCTTGTCAGTTTTCTTCTCGTCTTTTCATCAATTTTAGAGGGATGTCCAGTTCTTGGTAATGTCGCTGTTGTGCCATATTTTCTCCACTTGATGATGACTGTCTTCACTGTGTTCCATGGAAAATCGACAGTAATGCCTTGGAAATTCTTTTGTACCCTTCTCCTGACTGATACCTTTTAACAATGAGATCCCTCTAATGCTTTGGAAGCTTTCTGCGGACCATGGCTTTTGCTGTAGGATGCGACTAAGAAAATGTCAGGAAAGACCTACTAGAACAACTTTATTTGGGGTTAATCAGAGGCATTGAAAAAAAAGGGAAAAATTGGTCGTGCACCATGAAAGGAACAGCTTCTGTAGAAAGACTTCTTTATTGACAGAGTGTCAAGGAACATTACAGGAATATTTGTGCATGCGTTTCACATGGATAACTCGTGCTTGTTATTCTTGTAACGTCCCTTGGCACTCTGTCAATAAAGAAGTCTTTCTACAAAAGCTGTTCCTTTCATGGTGTGCAACCGATTTTTCCCTTTTCTTCAGTTACTATTGACGGTGGTGAGTCGGGGCCAGCACCCATGAGGAATTCTTTGTCCACAGTCTGAACGTTGTTACAATCTTTCTGGACGTTAATCAGAGGCACTTTAAATGATGGCAGGTGTGTACTGACTCCTATTTAACATGAGTTTGAATGTGATTGCTTAATTCTGAACACAGCTACATCCCCAGTTATAAGAGAGTGTGCACACTTATGCAACCACATTATTTTAGTTCTTTTATTTTTACTCCTCCTCTAAAAGATTTCAGTTTGTTTTTCAATTGAGTTGTACAGTTTATAGGTCACATTAAAGGTGGAAAAAGTTCTGAAATGATTTGTCTTTTTATTCATGGACAGCCTTCCCAGAAGAGTTGAAGCGGTTATAGCTGCAAAGGGTGGGCCAACTCAATATTGAATCCTACGGACTAAGACAGGGTTGCCATTAAAGTTCATGCGCGTTAAAGGCAGGCATCCCAATACTTTTGGTAATATGGTATACATATATATAGAATTTTTTTTTCCAATTTAGTTATTTCAGCTCTCACACCTATACACTCCCTATGGAACAAAACTATTTTTACATTTCTGCTATGGGCCTGTTTATTTGGCAATAACTTCATCATTACTTAGAATAGTGAAATAATTCATATATCTTTATTTTTTTACTACAATACTTTCTTTTGGTGATACTGTCTTGCACCACCCCTGAAGAGCGAGTCACATCTCGCGAAACGAGTCGGTTGTTATAGATGTTATGTATACTCATGCATTTCTAATGCAATGCGATCTTTAACCATGTACAATTGTATTGGCTTTGCCTTTGTTTATGCTACTCTTTTATTTCGGACTTCTTTTTTTCAGACTTAAAGATTGCTGTTCACAAGCGCAAACCATCCAACTAGAAGGAGCTGGAGCAGTTTTGCAAGGAGGAATGGGCAAACATCCCAGTGGTAAGATGTAGCAAGCTCATAGAGACTTATCCAAAGCGACTTGGAGCCGCAAAAGGTGGCTCTACAAAGTATTGACTTTAGGGGGGTGAATAGTTATGCACATTGACTTTTTCCTGTTATTTTGTCCCATTTGTTGTTTGCTTCACAATAAAAAAACACATCTTTTAAAGTTGTGGTCATGTTCTGTAAATTAAATGATGCAAATCCTCAAACAGTTCATGTTAATTCCAGGTTGTGAGGCAACAAAACAGGAAAAATGCCAAGGGGGTGAATACTTTTGCAGGGCAATGTAGTTGACACCTGAATGGATCATTTAGGACCTCTAAGGTCATTCATTTCCACCCATGCCAAGTCTGCCTTCCCGTTGTTCCTTGGTTGGGATTTTTGGTTGCCTGCACTCCCTCAGCTCCCTTCCCAAGCATATATTACTGCCATCCTTGGTGAAAACAGCCACAGGCACCCAGGCCTTGCCGATTGGTGAGTATGGGGTCTCCTTTTTCTGTAAGGCCCCTCTTACCATTTGTCCATCATTTATTCATGTGTTACATTACTTTTTTGGTCATTCGTTTCCAGATATATCCTACATGCATCCACCCCTGAAGAGCGAGTCACATCTCGTGAAACGCATCGGGTGTTATAGATGTTATGTATTCTCATGTATTTCTAATGCAATGCAATCTTTAACCATGTACAATTGTATCAGCTTTGCCTTTGTTTATGCTACTCTTTTATGTGTAATTATTTCTACAATAAATGTTTTTATTGTATTTATATTTGTCAATTTCATCAGCCTATTGTGCATACCTCATATAAAGTCCCAAAGGGTGGGGGCGTGGCTTGGCAGCGGATGTAGCCAGACGCACATCTAGTGAGCTCCGCCGAGAATCCGACATTTGATCCTGATAAATACCGCTGATCGATCAATACTAGTGTCTAACCGCTCTCCAGAGTCTCCTGACTAGGGATGAGCTTCGAGTTCGAGTCGAACTCGTGTTCGACTCGAATATCGGCTGTTCACAAGTTCGCCGAACAGCGAACAATTTGGGGTGTTCGCGGCAAATTCGAATGCCGCGGGACACCCTTTAAAAGTCTATGGGAGAAATCAAAAGTGCTAATTTAAAAGGCTTATATTCATGGTATTGTCATAAAAAGTGTTTGGGGACCTGGGTCCTGCCCCAGGGGACATGGATCAATGCAAAAAAAAGTTTTAAAAGTGGCAGTTTTTTCGGGAGCAGTGATTTAATAATGCTTAAAGTGAAACAATAAAAGTGTAATATCCCTTTACATTTCGTACCTGGGGGGTGTCTATAGTATGCCTGTAAAGGGGCGCATGTTTCCCGTGTTTAGAACAGTCTGACAGCAAAATTACATTTCAAAGGAAAAAAGTCATTTAAACTACTCGCGGCTATTAATGAATTGCCGGTCCGACAATACACATAAAAGTTCATTGATAAAAACGGCATGGGAATTCCCCACAGGGGAACCCCGAACCAAAATTTAAAAAAAAAATGACGTGGGGGGGTCCCCCTAAATTCCATACCAGGCCCTTCACGGGGAATGCCACAGGGAAGTCCCGTAAAGTCACCGTGCGTCAGAGGGGGGCGGGGTCACCGGGTGGCCCTGCCCCCCGTTATTTAAGAACCGTCAGAAGAGGAGAAGCATCACACAGCGGGAGCCTCCCTCCATGCCATCATGGATGCGGAGCGGCCCGAAAAGAAGATGAAGATAAGAAGATGAAGAGAAGAGCGGAAGTCTCCCTCCATGCCATCATGGATGCAGAGCGGCCCGAGGAGAAGAAGGGAAGAAGACGCCAACGCAGCAGAGGAAGATGCCGAGAACACAGGAGGAAGAACCAGAAGAACCAGAAGAAGAAGAAGATGGAGAAAGAAACCGAAGGAAGATAGAAGAAAGAAGAAGAAGCATTTAAATAAAGGAATTGTCAAAAATTGTCTCTTGTCATTTTTAACATTTTTGACAGTTTTTTAGTGAAATGGTAGGGGTACCCCCTTACCATTTCACACAGGGGGAGGGCCGGGATCTGGGGGTCCCCTTGTTAAAAGGGGCTTTCAGATTCCAATAAGCCCCCCGCCCGCAGACCCTCACAACCACCGGCCAGGGTTGTGGGGATGAGGCCCTTGTATTTGTGGGCAGTGCTGAGACATTTTGGGTTGGGAGAAAATTTCAACCACTGGGTTAAGCTGCTGTATGCAGCCCCCAAGGCTAGGATCCGTGTGAATGGAGACCTCTCAGACTCATTCTCTCTTTTCAGGGGCACTAGGCAGGGGTGTCCACTGTCACCCCTGCTGTTTGCGCTGGCACTTGAACCGCTTGCGATTATGATAAGATCATCCACGTCTATTGTGGGCTTTAACAGAGGACCAGTCATGGAGAAGGTCTCCCTTTACGCGGATGACACCTTACTATACTTAGGTGACACAGATAGCTCTCTTACAAATGCTATGCGGATAATACAACAATTCGGCTCCTTGTCGGGATTTACTATTAACTGGAGCAAATCTGTCCTTTTGCCAATTGATGATCTTAATATCACATTGCCAATCACTGCGGCATCCCTTAAGGTAGTCTCCTCATTTAAATATCTGGGTATACAGGTGTCCGCTAATCCATTATTGTACCTAGAGGAGAACCTCTTCCCCCTTTTTAAAAGATTGCAAATGATCTGTAACACTTGGTGCAAACTTCCCTTATCAGTAATTGGGAGAATAAATCTCATTAAAATGGTTTGGTGCCCCCAACTGTTATATATTATGCATAATTCAGCACAGTGGATACCCCGAAGATGGTTTAACCGTATTGACACTTTGTTTAGGTCCCTGATCTGGAAAAAAAGAGTAGCTAGAATAAGTCTTTCCTCTCTGCAATATGGTAAAGATAGGGGAGGGGCGGCAGTCCCCAATCCGAGACTATACTTTTATGCTTCTCAATTACAACACTTGAGTGGTTTTGGGTCATTGTGTAATTGAAAATCTATTGCGGACAGGAACGTCAAACGATTTGGTACTAGCAAGTCTAGAAGCAGGGCTTCCTCGATTACCACAAACTGCTCCCACTGTTATTCTCCTTAAAAAACTATGGACCTCAGTCAAATCTAACTTGAAGATCTTAGGTTTTCTGGCGGAAACCCCTTTATGGGACAACCCCAATCTAGAGGAAATATTCAAATTGGAGAGCTTTCAGGCTTGGAGGCTGGCCGGAATCTGTAATATATCTCAATTATATCAAAATAATGTTTTAAAAATATTCCTAGATATACAAGCTGAATTTCATCTTCCAAGGCAACACTTTTACAGATACCTCCAGATACGGCGCGCTCTTCAGGCCCAGGGCCAGATTTCCAATCTTTCACTTTCCAGTCACCCCCTGATAGAAGATATTTTCTATGGTCAGGAGAAAAAGGGTCTAATTTCCCACATTTAATCCTCCCTGTTGTCATCTATACAAAACACTGAAAACCTACCGAGTAGGAGGGGTTGGACAGAGGACTTAGGAGAAATACAGGACGAAACATGGGACATATGTTTGCAGGCAGGGCCAATTACTTCTGTAGCACAATCACATAGGCTGTCTCACTTATTCTTACTGCACAGGGCCTACCGCACACCTATACAACTGCAGCATTGGGGTAGGAGGGATTCTTCCCTATGCCCCAAACGCTGTGGAGAAGAAGGATCACTAATTCATCTGACGTGGCGCTGTCCAAAATTGCACCGGTATTGGGGTGATATAACTGAGATTATCTCTTCAGTATTTCAAATCAAGGTCCCTTTAGACCACCAGATATGCATCTTAGGCGCCATGGATGAAGAGATATACCCCCCCCAATTAATATTGCAGTGATTAGATAATTATATTTAGCTCGCAAACTAGTGGCCAGATTCTGGCTTTCTATACATGTTCCAACTAAACATCAATGGATAGATCAGGTTAACTATATCCTTATAAGGGAGCACTTGACTTATCAGCATAGGAATGCAGTTCAGAAATTTCACTATATTCGGCAACCTTGGTTAGAAACACCCCGGTTGGCACCCCCACGATTGATTATGCAACGGTTATTACAGGTATAGAAAGTACTTGGGTTAAATAGAGGGTGGACTCTAATGCGCATCTATGTTACTCAAACGAGGTAGTAGGCATGTTTACCTTCAGGGTCAAGAGGAGAGAAATATATATGGTTGGGCAAAACATGGGCGATACTGTTCATTAGATGGCCCGTTGGCCATAGGTTCTGTTAGTTTTTATATGACGTATGTGTACGTGTTCATCTGCAACAACTCTTATGTTTGTAATGACCAAGATGTATCTAAGTAATCTTTATTTTTGGTGCCACTGCTACACTGATTCTCATTTGTACAATATATATGTGTTGAAGTAACGTATATTCTTTCCTGTACGGTGGTATGTAAAATGTTTTATGTCTTGGTTGGCACAATAAACTTTTTTTTTCTAATTAAAAAAAAAAAAAGTTTTTATGATACTGTCTTGCAAACATGTTTTATTTCTAAGCAATCCATAGACCAATAACATGAAAAACTAAAAAAACTTTTTTTTATTTTGATCAAGGCCAATTTAATAAAATAGTGTTACTGTAGATAAAAGTATACATTTATATTTGTTCTGTTTAAATAAAACTAAAATTTTGATTATGGCGCAAAGCATTGCAATGTTATTTGCAAATAAAATAAAGGATCGTTTGTCCAATTTTGGGTCTGTTTATAATGAAACACAAAGTATCAGAAAAAAAAATATTGAAAATAATAGCTAGGGGAAAAATTAGGTAATTATGGTTGATTAGGGTAAACTAAATTTTATTAAGAGGTCAAATAGCATTACTTGTTATTTAAAATGTCTGCTTGCTTTAACTGACATCATATGATAGATCTCTAAATCCCGCAGCTGCACAGTATTTATAAATACTTTGACAGGCAGTATACATCTGTAATAATGGCTGTATTTACACAGCAAATTCCAGCTGTCAGTTTTACAGCATGAAATTTCTAGCAAATGAGTGGGGAGAAGGACAGTGCTACATGTGTATGCATACTACAATAATGATTTTTGGGTGCTTGTAGCATGCCCAATGTCCACAACTGGTTAATGTCAGATAAGTGTGAATGTTTACCCCCACTGAGTACTTACTTTTTCAGTCTATAAAATATCAGAAAAATGCTCATGTTCAACTTTTAAACACTACATTTCCAAGCAGAACTGTAAACAAAGGTACTCACCAAGATGACAGCGAGATCCATTCCATCCATTCAGACACTCACATTTGTATGGTGCTGTACAGCGACCACCATTTAGGCATGGTAGGATACAAATTGCTAAACAAGAAAGCACGCTCTGTTATTATTGTATTCATTTATCCTAACCATGCATGCTACAATCATATTTCATATTGTCTGTTTTTATGGTTAAATAATCTATAGAAAGTCATGAAAATGTTAATTCAACACAAGAATATTAAAAACATCATATTTAAAAAGCTAATTCAATTATATATATAGTAAACAGATGTAACTTTTAATACCTCTGCTATAATCAGCTTGAACCAATAAAGGTTTCAAAATCTCACAAGTAAAACTGAAAAATTTCAATTATAAGTGTGTAAGCTATTTTCCTGTTACAATAGATTTGTTCTTGGTACCAGGAACCTAGTGAAAATGATGCTGTTATTAAAGTTCCTCTGAGGAAGCCATAATTCTACTCTTGATATAAGTGAAATTGCTATTTAAAAAGTAGCATCCATTAAAAGTCCTTAGTCTTTTCATGAACAATGGTATGTCTTAAAGCAATTCTAAATCATTTGTTGACCATTCCATTCCATTCATAGAAGCCAAGAAACAAAGCCTAACAATTTCCAACCATATACCAATCACGGTGCTTTGCATCATAATGAAAAGTCTTTTACCCCATTATCCCTTTGGATGACAATATAGAAGATCATTCAGCTCATATGTTGTTATAGGAGGAACACAAACATGAGTGCAAATAATTTGCTGATACATCATTCTCTAAAAAATGTCTATAGGGAATTTAAAATATTCTAAAGGAATTTTTTTTTTCATTACAAAACAACAAACATGTTATACTTAACTGATCTGTGCAATGGTTTTGCACAGAGCAGCCCCGGTCCTCTTCTTTTTGGGTCCCCCACTGGTGCTGCTGGCTCCTCCCTCCTGCCGAGTGCCCCCATTAGCAAGCCTCTTGATATGGGGCCACTTGAGCAGGCTTGCTCCTGAGTCGCACTCTGTGTGTCCATTCACACACAGAGTGTGACTTGGCCCCGCCCTCACTCTCTCTTCATTGGTTTACTGGCTGTGACTGACAGCAGCAAGAGCCAATGGCTCCCACTGCTGTATGAGCCAATGAGGAGAAAGAGACCTGGGATACAGCTGCCCCCATGTACATCGCTGCATTGAGATGGGGCTCAGGTAAGTATAGGGGGGGGGGGGGCAGGGGGGAGCTCCATCCAGAATATTTTTTACCCTCAAGCATAGAATGGCTGTATTAGTTTCCATTTTTAGGCTTTCTTTCTTCTATTTTCATCTGGTAATCCAACCAACAAGTCTGTTGCAGTTCACGGCACAAGCTCTCCAGCAGAATGTATCAGTTTACATGGATGAGACAAGCCACTTAACAATGGCAGGGGTGATTAAAATGATCAGCTTTTATTTATTCATGAAAAAGCTTTATCCCAACAGGAAAAAAAATGATTTGCTGCAACTGATTATAAAGTGTGAGCTTGAGTTTTGCTTCAATTTGTTAGTGACTTTAAATTTGCTAATACATTTAACACTACCCTCCTCCGTGGACTGACAATGCTGATGCCTGCTGTATCTCCTGTGCTCAGTTCTTCAGAGCTGTGTCTCACTAATACAGGAGGTGTGTTACTGGCCAGATCACCAGGTGAAACCAGAGCGAAAAATGGCAAAGAAAAGAAAACTGAAGCAGCCACCACATCTAATGATTGGTAAGCTGCAATAGAATACATTTTTGGTTTTGGGTTTAATACTGCTTTAAGAATTCAGGAATCCACCATATTCCATACAATTTGTAAAGCGTCAAGCTGCCTTAAATGGTGGAAAACACTAGAAAAACACTTCCAACTTCAAGGTTCAAAACATGTTTTCTCTTAAATTACAATGTCAATTATTATATTTTGCTACATCTTAGCAAATTTCACAAGCTTTTTTTTGCTTAATGGATACTTTTATTCTATGGTAGCATCTAGAGAATATACCAAGTACAAAACTCTTACAGGGAAGTTATCAAATTCAATAATAATTATGAAGGTAATTATGGTTCATTGCTGAACTGCAAACTTTTATTGGATCCCTAGGTAGAACTGTCTTGATTAAAATGAATTATTGAACTTACAGATCATTTTCATTATCGTTGGTTTAAGACATAGTAGTCTTTGAATTTCAGAGACTTTTGGTTAAAGCTGAATTTCATGCATGAATTTTGTTGCGTAGTTACATTTGTCCAGCTTGGACCAATGTAAGTATGCATCTGCCATACCTTTGTGACTTCTGCAAAAGCAGAAAATCACAGTAGTACTTGCCAGTTCTAAAGTGAGCGCAGCTGTCTTCAGGGTCCCATGCCAAGCGCTGGCCTGCTGCATAGTAACAAGTGGTCCCTCACTTGGCACGGGTGCAATTGCATTTTTCTTGAAGAATGGAAGATATTCTGTTATTGGTTAAGGTGGAGAGATGGGGTGGTAATGTCACAATCTCCACATAACCCAATCAGAGAACTCTTTGCATTAAATGGCAGCAAGTGACCCCCTGTGGTTACTATGCATCAGGGCAGCAGCTTCCAGGCCAGGAAGACTTCTTCTGCTTCTGGACCAGGAAGACAATCACTGAAGTAGCAGCAAAAACTACAGTATCTTTCCACTTTAACAGCAATCGCACAGGTATGAGTATCCAAGCTGGACCAATGTAACAATGCAACACAATCCATACATGGAGTTCAGCTGTAACTAAGAGTGGAAGCTGAGACACATTAAGATTTCTGGGCCTGGGTATAAGTATGGAGCCAGCATCTGAACACAAGATGCATGCGGATAACTGTAATCGGTTAAGTACTGGGAAACTACTCAATGAGAATTTTCTAAGAAAAAAACAAAGCTGACCTCCATTCTCCATAATTATTTTTCTTCTGTGAAAGTATGTACATCCTAAAAGGAACTGAAACATAGAACACTTCTTCTCACTGGTTATCCTTGCTGGTACAGGTTGGAGCTAAAATAACAATTTGTTTCTATTGACACCAACCCAGAATTTACTATGTGATTACCAATAAGCCCCCTATATTGGTAAGCCCAGAGATAGTACCCTTTTTGTACCTTTACCTTTATATTCACTGCCTGAATATATAAAAACCCATTTTTTTACAGGTGTACTAGACAGCTACTAATATACAACCTATAAACACATTACAAACTTCATTTATAAATTTTACATTTATTTAATGGAAAAAATAAACACAAACATTCATAAATAAGAGAGATCTTTGCTTCAGTAAATTCCAGTAATGTTGAGTTTTAAGCCTTCACTTGCAATAAATCTGGAATTTGTACTGTAGTCATTGATTTGCCTGTTTCCAAATCGTTTGTAGCTCCCTTCTCATGAAGTATCACTTCTAAAATAGTTTACTGCAACCTTTGCGATATGTCACTTCATGCTTAAATCATTGCTAAGAAATGATGCAACTGAGCAGTTTATAGCTGTAAAATACATTGCCGCTATGTCCTTCAACATATCTTTCCACAATACAAAGTCATTCGTTATTGACAATATAGATGTGATTTGTAATGTGTGTAGATCTCCCTGAAATCCAGCATTGATTTAACTTACACAAAAATTAAAAGAAAGTCAGTGCAAGTTTAAAACCGTGATCGTTTTAATGACTGTAACTACTTTTGGCAAAACTTTTTTTTCACTTGTGTTGTTACCTTGTTCTTACCGCATTGTGTTTCTCCTAGAGAAGAGGAAAAAAGCATCCTTGAACATTACAGTATTGCATTGTCTTTAAGGCTCTGTTTCCACTACTGCGAGTTGTTGTGCGACTTGACACATGTGAAGTCGCATAACAAGTCAAAATCCATGTATTTCAATGATCCCCATTCTAATTGGTGTGACTCAAGTTGCATCGACTACAAAAAAGGTTTTTGTACTACTTTGTCCCGACTTCAGTGCAACTTGTTCTCCCATGGTTCTCACCAGTCGCATGACATTGCATCAAAAATCGCATTGCAAAGTCTCACTGTAAATCGCGCGACTTTGGGGCCACAATAGTGGAAACCGAGCCTAAAACTGGATCTGCTTTTTATTAATAGTTCCAACATCTTATAAATACTTTCACCAAATCTAGCTTTCTCCCTCTCGAGCTTTTGAAGTCCAGGATTTATAATATTGATATAATTTCATTTTACATTGTTTGTGCCCGTGGGAATAATTATAATTGGGGAAAAATTTAGAATTGGAAAATATTGCCTTGGAATGCTACAGTACTTTTAAAGTTTTACCTTTTGCTCCTATTGTACTTCTCATTTGTTATCTGTAGCCTTTATGCATTAAAACATTGTTTTGAATGATTTATTATTTCTACTTTAAAAAATGTATATGAAGTCTAAACCAAAAACAAACATTTTAAGTGGTTCTAAAATCAAAACTTTTCCTATATAATAATGCATTTCCTCTATTACAGTAAAAAATGCCCCACTACCTGTTCAACCCCCTCTTCCCCATACCTAAAGACTTACTTGACTCCCCTCACTGCTCCAGTGCTGTCCTGGCTGTTGCACCACTCCTCTCACTTCCTGGTCTCACAGGAGACACTGAGAGCAATGGGAGGAGGGAGCCACACACAGGCTTACTGGCACTGTGTGTGTCTATAGACACACACAATCCAGTTCAGGAGCATGCATGCAAGGGTTCCCTCTGAGCACCTTGTTTGCTAAGGAGGCACCCAGAGCAGGGAGAAGCAGAGAGCACCGGAGGGGGACTTCCAACGTGATGTCAAGGGACTACTCTGTGCAATATCATCAGGTAAGTATAACATCCTTTTTTATTTTATGACACAAAAAAATGTCCTTTAATATCACTTTTATATTTGCACCATTTTGTTCTCTTTAATAACCTTTGAAAGTAATTGTTATATCTGTTTGATAAGTAAAAAATAAAATCTTTCAATCATGTCAGAAATTTTGATAGCTAAACTTTATGTGCTCACTGCCTGTGCTGACTCTTAACATCTACATTGTTCTCAGGTATCTCAGATGACTAAAGTACCCCACCCTTCTATATTATGTAGAATAGGAGAAGGTAGGGTTTCACAGTACTATCTTGTTTCTATGGTCCTGATCTAGTGAATAAGTGCTATCATGCTAGGACTAGAGCATGTTACTGGCAGAATTACCAGGTAAAAAAAAAAAAAAGTAACATAAAAGAAATGCTGCCACCACAAATAAGAGCTGGTAAGATGCAATATAATACATTTTGTTTTTGAGTATCGATATGCTTTAAAAGGGGTTTTCCATTTTCCAATAAAAGTATAAGTTTGATCCAGAGATCCCTTTGTAGTAATGTAGTGATATTACACCTACAATCATCTTGCATGCAGTGGTGACACCCTGGTCCTACACTTGTTTATGTCGTCTCAGCTAGTCAGATATAACACCAATCACAGGGTGTCCTATAGATGAAATATAAGAACACATCTTGCTGTCCAAAAAAAAATGGAGTTTGGAGGGGAACAGTCCTGTATAATTCACCTTGAAGGATGCAAACAGATGTCTATTTTTTTTTTTTTTTGGAGGGGGGGGGGGACATCTTTTAGGGTAATGCAGGGCTTTTAAGGTAATTATACTTCATATGGTTTAGGGAGCATTTATATCAGAAATATAGAGGGCCCCCTTACACAATTTATAAAGAGCCCCACACTTCATAACAGATATTGCTTAGCCAACTATAATAATGTAGCACCCTGCTAACAAATAGTTAATCTTTTCTTTTTGGTAGGCAGGCCAGACCCAGGTGGACTGGCTTTGTTGGCTCCCCCCCAGCAACCTGGGTAGAAATCTACAGGGTTTCCGCAGGGACTGACTAACAGGAAGAAGAGCCACTGCTTAGCAGTAATGTGGGAGCCCTGGTCAATCCCAAGCTGAGAGCTTGATGAGGCGGGCACCACATAAATACTGCTGGGGCCTGCCATGTAGGGAGTTGTGTGGAGAGATGGAGAGGAAGTGATGGAGTGCTGAGCCAGGAGGGGGCCCCCGGGTGGAGGGGGGTGCTGCTTCTGGCTGGATGTGTGGTTGAGGTGACTACCACTGTTCCTGCGCCACAGTCAGGACTGGCTGCTGGCATTCCTAAGGTTGGTGAAGAACAAGCACCCCAGCGAGCTGTGCTCTGAGTAACCATCTCCCTTAGAACCAAGAATCAATGAAAGCGGAGCATCTGTTCATTTGAACCGCTAAGCCAGAAGAGGGGGAGGCAACCAGGCACAGGGCCCAGCTAGTTTCCAGAGATCCCAGGAGGGATTACACCCCTTGCTATAGGAGGACTGTGAGATACTGCAATGTAAGACTATGGGGAAGTGAAGAGGAGTAGAAATATAGTTGCTGCAGTGTATGTGAAGTTTTGCTGTGAGAGTGTGTCACATAGGAGAGGCTTCTCTTGGGCAGTCTGAAGATCACTTAAAGTGACAGTTAGTCCTCAATGTACAAAGGTAATGGATTAATGGCATCCTGGACCTTTCCTATACCCTATCCAAGTTAAAATCCTTTAATAAAGACAAAAACAACAATTTCATTGACTGTTCTCTGACTGCGAGTGACTGTTACAAATGCTGTTTACTTGGCTGTCAGACTGCAATGCCTCCTGCCTGGCTGCATACACATGGTGAACCTTTTCAAATCCAGTGACCCCTCAAGGGGGTAGTGCTACAATAAAGAGCTGTATAAAGGCCCCACATACACAATATATTATAGAGACTATCCTAAATATACTCTTTGTAAAGAGCTCCCCCTACTTGTAATAACAGATATGGCTTAGCCAACTATAATGAAGAAATTAATAGAGGCCCCACACTTTGTATAAAACCCCACACTTTATAACAGGTATGGCTAAGCCAACTATAATAAAGAGACGTATAGGGGCCCCACACACACACACTTTGCATAGAGCCCCACCCCCCCCAACTTGTTATAACAGATATGGCTTAGTCTACTATAATGGAGAGATGTATAGAGCGCCACACTTTATAATTTTATAATATATATGGCTTACCTAACTATAATGAAGAGACATATAGAAGCCCCACACACATTTTGTGTGTATGGATAGAGTCTGTATAGAACCCCCCACAAACTTGTTATAGCAGACATGGCTTAGCCAACTATAATGAAGAGACATACAGAGTCCACCCCCCCCCCCCCCCACTCCCCAAATAGTTATAACAGATAAGGCTTAGCCAACGATAATGAAGAGACATACAGAGCCCAACCCCCCCCCCCCCCCCCACTCCCCAAATAGTTATAACAGATAAGGCTTAGCCAACTATAATGATTGAGAAGATAATACATACGTTCTTCACAGAGCCGTCCCATCCAGCCTTCAGGGCATGAACATGCATTTGGTCTTTCACATACACCACCATTCTGACAGGGAAACCTGCACACAGCTTTAAAATAGAAAAAAAATCATTAACAAAAAAAACAATTTGTGGAGACCATAATATACTGACATAAAAATTGGCACTGTGTTTTCTGTAGACAGAGTATCAAGTTTGGTATAGATGTACAATACACATAGTTTATTTGAAATGTGAAAATATTAGATATGAATTGATTCGCTAGATCTGTAGTTTTAATGACAATTGTGCTTGAAAATGCTTCAAAATATTTGGCCTTTCCTAAAGAACTAGTAAAATCATACTACAGTTGCAGTTGTACAAAGCTGCCTTTAGTAAAGTGATTACTTGCTGCAAAAGCTAGCTTTGAATCAGATAGAAAATCATAGCATATTATTAGCTTTTATTATATTGGCTATAAGTTTAAATCCTGACAACAATATGAAAATGTACAATAGGTGATTATACTGTGTGGTAACCAACAGAAATTAATCTGAAATAGCTAATGACTGATTGAGCTATAGTAGACTGAAAACTAATTCCTATGGTTTACTACCACATTTACCACATTTGCTATTTAGTATTCCAAGGTTAATAAGATCATTGGTATAGGTCTCTGTGTCCGCTACTTAGGCTCCTTTCACACGGAGCGGAGTCCACTCCAATTAGCAGCAGATTTTGTGAGTAGATCCCCTGCTGATCATCCATGCCTGTTCAGTTTCTGCCTGGTGGACACAGGCAGAAGGTGTAAACAGATTCCACTGTCCATTCCCCCGCTCCAGTCTAGACTACGTCCTTTTCCAGTTTTCTTCTTTTTTTTTTTACCTGGACAGACTCGGAGGTAGGCAGGTGTAAACAGGCACAAGTCTGTCTACATCCGCCTGTCCATAATGCTCCATGGACCTTTTGATCAGGTCCAGCTGAAAACTAATAGATTGACCTGATCTGAATACCCGTGTGAAAGAGGGCTTAACCTGAATATCATTAATTAAAATCTGTGAATTGTTGGTCTGATACCTACACCTAATGCCAATGTCTAATTGACTAATAATCATTTCAGTAGGAAGGTGCAGAAAGTGGCCTGTCCTAAACACATCAACCATATCAAAGATTTTCATTAGTGAGAAGAACTATCATTTAACATCTGGCCTTATGAATGCAGAAATACAAGCTTCTAGGGTGGATCAACAACTTTCATTTTATGACTCTGTAAACTGGGAAAGTGCTGGGGTGATCCAAAAGCTTAAGCTGGGTATACACGGTTAGGTTTTTTTTATTGTTCAACAGATTCCTCCATCCACATAAGCAACGTAGATGGAAGAATTCTGCTGTTGTCAGAATACACTGAGCAGTGGCTTAAATCACTGATCAAGGAAAGTTTTACAACTTGTCTGTTCGTCGGAAGTTGGTCAAATGATAGACTTTTGTTGAACAAGGATGGCCAAACACTGATTGAAATTGGGCAGAATTTCGTTCTGTCTATAGTCATCCGTATTCCCCAATTCTTCTGTGTCATGATAACAACTTGCGTATATTATACAGTATGACATCACTCTATTGACATTGCATCACGCAGTACCGTAACATTCATTAGTAATCTGACATAGCAGTTGAAAATTACATGATTGGTAAAATACATCACAATACATATCACACTATATATTACTGTATATGGTGTGCTCCCTATTGCACAATGGCACTGCTTTGGCAAGAGAACATTCATTTGTAATGTAACGATGTAGGGTGCCACATTAAAATACTGCAAAGGCCACAAAGAAATCTAAGCTTCTGCTAAATTCTTTGACAGCACATATGTCAAATGTGGTGCTGAAGGAGTTTGGAGTAAAGTCGAGCTGACTTTGTGGACTTGCCAATCAATATAAAGATGTATGAATCTTACAGATGATTCTACTTGTCTGTTTACCTTTTTGTGCACCTGAAAATCCAACTATGGCAAGACAACAGCACTAATGGTTTAACCTAACAATGAAAGACTGTTTAATATTTCAGGCATAGCAAGGTAGACCTAGTGATTTATGAGTCAGGCAGTCAATTATGCATAAGTCTTCTGTACATAAACCCAGACTCTAACATACAAGTACTGCTGGCAAAGAAACATCTGAACACTGTGCCTGGCAATGATAGAAGGAATGTAAGGTATCCCCTGAATATTTTATATCTGTCAAGAGTTTAACTGCACTTGACTCCTTAATAAGACAAAACATCTTACAGAAAAAAGGTGGCTTGTGATTTGTATAATACAGCCTTGCAAAAAGCTGTGAACTAGCAAATATATTCGCTTAAAATCTTGGATTACAATAATAAGTCCTTTGAATTGTAGCTTGAGGCATTCTTTGCAGCCTGTGTCAACAAGAACAAAGAAAAATGTTCTGAATCAAAGCATTAGGAATGCCTGTTGCCTACTGCAGATATTCTAACAATTTGTTGTACAGTCCAGGCTTTTAATTCCCCTGCCAGAATGTTTAAGGAACAAAATATGAAGTAAGGGAGCAGGGAGAGAGCAGGAGGTGGGCAAGACAGGTGAATTTAGTATCAAAGGTTAGAATGTAATTGATGAGTATGCAGAGGTGTAAAGCATGTGTTTATAGTAACACAAATTTCACAGAACAATGCAAAAACCTCTTTCTTGTAGTTATAGGAGCTACTATGCTAATTTACAGTGTGTGGATACACAAATACATTCCAATAAACTGAATGTATATACACTTTGGAACCTCTACACATATCTCCCAACTTTTTTTTTTTTTTTAACAGTACATTTTTTTTATTTAAACATTTAAGACAGTACAAACATTGTCAGCATTATATTAGGATCCAACAGCAGTTGACAGACTACCAATATGCAATCTTACATTTACGAGGATTATTCCATTCCATTCCAACTTGTGATAGTGGACAAAACATATACAGTTCATGAAGTATGACATCTTTCTGGAGTGATTCATTGTTGGTATACAGCATTCTGGGGAAATATCAGATGCTATCACTAG
This sequence comes from Aquarana catesbeiana, assembly GCF_042186555.1. Taxonomy (NCBI): domain Eukaryota; kingdom Metazoa; phylum Chordata; class Amphibia; order Anura; family Ranidae; genus Aquarana; species Aquarana catesbeiana. The sequence goes on along the minus strand of NC_133324.1, from coordinate 458,565,428 downwards.
ATGTAAAATACCCGATCTATCCTACCACCTCCCAAACAAGGGGGGGGGGGGGGGGTGAACACCTGAGGCCATCCCCATCTTCAGGGGCAATCACATGCATCCACCCAGCTCGACCACACTTTATCGAATTTTTGAGGACAATTCCTGCTCTCATAGGTCAAACGATATAGCGGCAGAACATTGTTTACCGCCGCTTCCCATGCCTCCCCGGTGGGTGCCTCTTTTTTCTTCCAGTTAAGGAGTATTTCTCTCCTTGCATAAAATAAGGAAAATTGAGTACTGTCCGTGATACTTTTTTTATTTGCACTAACATACAATTTTTCAGGACAAGCTTTCGGGGTATGTCCCCTTCTTCAAGGTCCAAGCAGTACTGATTCACAAATTTTTAAGCCATGTACGGCTACAATCAAATCAAGTATAAAATAAGGAGAATGTTAGGCACTGTTTGGTATAGCGGTCTCCCTCTATCTCTTCTAAGTAACTGAGCAATAGGATTAAAGGATCCATTGGTATCTCTGCACCACATACCACCCCCAGTTTATCCGCTACCGCATTCCAGAACGGGCGCAGTTTGGGACAGGACCAGACCATATGAAAGAAGGTGCCTACTTCTAGTTCACACCTAGTGCAGTTGGAACTATTTTCCGGGTAAATTTTTGCTAGACGTTGGGGCGTATAATAAGCTCTGTGGATAAACTTTAATTGTATAAATCTATCCTTGGCTGCAATCATGGACGGGATAAACGTAGTCAGGCACTCCTCCCATTCCTCCTCCCCCAGTGAGGGAATATCCATCTGCCATTTAATTCTGGTTCTATCAGTTTTAATATCATGAGCGACTGTTAAATATAAATACAGGGAGGATAGGGGTTTCTCCAACATCCCAGAGATCAAGAGACGCTCGATTGAATCTGGTTCAAGCGTCACCTGAGAGGGAAACTGGGCCTTGAGGGCATGTTGTAGCTGCCAGTACCTAAAGAGAAAGGAATTTGGCAAGTTATGGGCTTGTTGCAGTTCTCTAAATGATTGTACTACTCCCCTTGACATCACCTGTTTTAATTTGATGATACCTCGTCTAGCCCATACCGCTGGGTCCAGTACACTAAAGAGATGTGGGAGCATCGGATTGGCCCACAGTGGGGTGTGCGGGGACACAGTGGACGGTTGTAATAACGCTGCCCTAGAGGCTCTCCACACTTGAATTGTGGTCTTCATGGGGCCTGTAACAGCAGGAGTAGCCTTCATTCCCCTATACGGGAGGTTGGACAGCGCTGCATAAGAACCCATGACTGCCGCCTCCAAAGTGACTGCCGGGTTTTGGCGAGGCTGCAAAAACCACCACCTCACCATCACTAAGACGGCCGCCCAATAGTATATTAAGAAGTTCGGCAAGGCGAGTCCACCTCCGGATAGCGGAAGGTATAAAATAGCTTTAGCCACTCGTGGGGCTTTCCCTGCCCAAATAAAAGATATCACCACACTCTCCAGCCTACGAAAAAAGGGATTTTGGTATGAGGACTGGAGTGTGCCTGAAGTAATATAAGAATTTTGGTAGATAGATCATTTTTAACAAATTCCCTCTACCTACCGGGGACAGGGGGAGGGACCTCCAGGTGGAACACTTTTGTTGAAGCTGAGGGAGTAGTGGATAGACATTTCTATCTAGGTATCCCTTTAGCTTGCCCCCTACCCTAACTCCCAAATCTTCCAACTTTTTAAGATGGGAACAAGAGACACCTATTACCAAAAGTATGTAGGCATAGGGCACACCCCCTGTCACTCCCCCTTAAAAGGAGAAATATACAAAAGAAAATTATTAATTTAACTCACAAGTGCTTTTTTACCACTACTATTTCTTTACACCGACTTTTGAAATTTACAAATGCAACAATTTAGAATTTGGTTGAAAGGTTTAGCACTGTGAAGCACTACTTGAAATATAAATAGTGCATTTTGTATACAACTATATGGGTCAGACCAAAACGAGGGAAAAATGAGGAAGAAAGAAGGACAGTCCCTCAAAATCAGGAACTGTTGGGAGCTATGCCTACAGATTGTTACAAAGACAAATAGGATTCTGTAGTCTCTAGTAGGATTGCCTTTGGGATAGAGAGTAGAGCAGGGGTAAGCAACCTTGGAGAGGTGGAGATCTACCTGAACAACATGAAAGAGATCAAAGATCACTAGGGGTCAGCGCCCTTTTTAAAAAAAAAAAAGAAATTAACTAGCAATTTAGTGCTACTTACCATAATTAGGTTCCTACAGGTTTATTATTTTGGGGTAGCAAGAAATATAAAAGACATTGGAGAGGGGGAGAGAGATCTATGAGTTGCAAACATTGATACCAAATGGGTTAGATATGTAGATTTTGACTTGAAATGTTTTATCTTTTATTTATTTACAGAAGTGCATTTTATATTTTGTACAATACATGGCAATGGAGTTCCTATTTGTTCCTTTTAAGATAATAATGAGACTCTAGATTCTTTAAGTAGATTGTTTTAATGTACTGTTTTTATATACAGGGTGAATTTTATTAGTAATATTAAAGCATAGTAATACATAGCTTTAATATGTGGTTTATAACTTGCATATGTTAGAAAGTGGTTACTGTGGCAATGTAATAAACAATGAGCGAGCATATAACTGGCGGGCAGTCACTAAGTTCCAATCCCTTGAATATGGACATGACTGTGATGTAACACATAGGGCAGAGTCAGTGACGTCATTACATTGTAGAAAATAAGGCAAGAATTTGTAAGAGTGAAGCTGCCAAGTGCATGCAATCACAATTGACAGTGTCAAATAATTTTATTCTGTTGTGCACATTATGTTGTGAATGCATTTTTATACTTCTAATAAAGGAAAGGTTATTTTTGTGGAAAGCACTGTAATAGTTTATTTTTATTTTAAGCTATTAAGTTAAGAAGGTGGAAGAGTGTTTATTTTTGATAAATTTTCCTCGAGGAGGCTTTTAAAGAAGCAAGTTGGCATATTTACAGGGCATTAGGATCTTAAGCGGAATGACAACTACCGTATTTATATTTAGGAGTAAACTTACAATCAAGGACAGAATTATACAAAGTTATATAAGTAGAAAGGATACAGAGAAATTGGTTTGTTAATTTTAAAAAGTTTTTATCATTGTAGTAAGTATGTCTTGTGCTAATAGCAAGATAGAGGGTATACTAAACAAAAGATTTTGTTAATTAACCACTTTAAAAGAATATGAACTAAAGCAATATATAATGTGCAATTTTGAGTAAGTAGTGTATCTTGTTGGAATATAGCTGCCTACCACAACATAGTCTCTTTAAAAAGCAGCTATCTGGCCTGCCAATATACATTAAGGCTATTCGACGCATACAGTGCCTTGCAAAAGTATTCATCCCCCTTGGCATTTTTCGTGTTTTGTTGCCTCACAACCTGGAATTAACATGGATTGTTTGAGGATTTGCATCATTTAATTTACAGAACATGCCCACAACTTTAAAGATTTTTTTTTTATTCTGAAGCAGACAACAAATAGGGCAAAATAACAGAAAAAGTCAATGTGCATAACTATTCATCCCCCTAAAGTCAATACTTTGTAGAGCCACCTTTTGTGGTTATCACAGCTCCAAGTCACTTTTGATAAGTCTCTATGAGCTTGCCACTTCTTACCACTGGGATTTTTGCCCATTCCTCTTGGCAAAACTGCTCCAGTCAGATGGTTTGCACTTGTGAACAGCAATCTTTAAGTCTGACTACAGATTTTCTATTGAATTGAGGGCTGGGCTTTGACTAGGCCATTCCAACACATTTACATGTTTCCCCTTAAACCACTCAAGTGTTGGTTTAGCAGTGTGTTTGGGGTCATTGTCCTGCTGGAAGGTGAACCTCCGTCCTAGCCTCAAATCACACACAGAGTTTTACAGGCTTTGCTCAAGAATATCCCTGTATTTAGCATCAACCATCTTTCCCTCAACTCTGACCAGTTTCCCAGTCCCAACTGTTGAAAAACATCCCCACAGCCTGATGCTACCACCACCATGTTTCACTGTGGGGATGGTGTTCTTTGGGTTATGTGATGTGTTGGGTTTGCACCAGACGTTTTCTTTGATGGCCAAAAAGTTAAATTTTAGTCTCCTCAGACCAGAGCACCTTCCTCCATACATTTTGGGAGTCTCCCACATGCCTTTTCGCAAACTCAGAATGTGCCATTTTGTTTTTTGCTGAAAGTAATGGCCTTCTTTTGGCCACTCTGCCATAAAGCCCAACTCTATGGAGCGTACGGCGTATTGTCATCCTATGTATAGATACTCCAATCTCTGCTGTGGAACTCTACAGCTCCTCCAGGGTTACCTTAGGTCTCTGTGCTGCCTCTCTGATTAATGCCCTCCTTGAGTTTTAGTGTGCGGCCGTCTCTTAGCAGGTTTGCTGTTGTGCCAGGTTCTTTCCATTTGGTTATGATAGATTTGATGGTGCTCCTAGGGATAATCAAAGATTTTGATATTTTTTATAACCTAACCCTGACTTGTACTTCTCAACAACATTGTCCCTTACTTGTTTGTAGAGTTCCTTGGTCTGCATGGCAGTGTGCCTCTTGCTTGGGTGTTGCAGCCTCTGGGGCCTTTCAAAAAGGTGTGTATATGTAATGACAGATCATGTGACACTTAGATTGCACACAGGTGGACATCATTTCACCAATTATGTGACTTCTGAAGGTAATTGGTTGCACTAGAGATTTTTATGGGCTTCATAACAAAGGGGGTGAATACATACGCACATGCCATTTATCAGTTTTTTAGTTCTGAAAAATAGTTTTGTGTATATATTTTTCTAATTTTACATCACCAACATAGACTATTGTGTTCTGATCCATCACATATAATTTAGATTAAAAAAACATTGAACTAAAGGCTGTAGTGTAACAAAATAGGTAAAAAGCCAAGGGGGTGAATATTTTTGTAAGGCACTATATAAAGCTCTCAGAGGAGAGTGTGTTTAGCAACAGGTGAATTTCTCTTCGGAGAAAAAAAAAAAAGAGAAAGCTCTATGCAGTGAACAGCCACCGTGTGGGGAAAAGGGATAGTTTGCCATTTTTTCAGGAGACCTCAGGTTTAGCTTTTTAAGCATATTAGGACATTTCAGTGACACACGGAGTAAGTGTCAAAGAAATGTCTTGATATACGTAAAAACTCAATTAATCATGCCCTCTCCTTCCTCAGTCAATATGGCTTTTAATAACAAGTTTATTCTGTACCTGTTGTTGCTACTGCCTACATATTTTATTATTCAAGTGTGTATACAGTATCTCACAAAAGTGAGTACACCCCTCACATTTTTGTAAATATTTTAAGGTAGTGAGTGTTCAGCTTGTGTAACAGTGTAAATTTGTTGTCCCCTCAAAAAAACTCAACACAGCCATTAATGTCTAAAATGCTGGCAACAAAAGTGAGTACACCCCTAAGTGAAAATGTCCAAATTTGGCCCAATTAGCCACTTTCCCTCCCTGGTGTCATGTGACTCATTAGTGTTACAAGGTCTCAAGTGTGAATGGGGAGCAGGTATGTTAAATTTGGTGTTATCATCCTCATTCTCTCATACTGGTCACTGGAAGTTCAACATGGCACCTCATGGCAAAGAACTCTCTGAAAAAAAAGAATTGTTGCTCTACATAAAGATGGCCTAGGCTATAAGAAGACTGCCAAGACCCTGAAACTGAGCTGCAGCACGGTGGCCAAGACCATACAGTGGTTTAACAGGACAGGTTCCACTCAGAACAGGCCTCGCCATGGCCAACCAAAGAAGTTGAGTGCACATGCTCAGCGTCATATCCAGAGGTTGTCTTTGGGAGATAGACCTATGAGAGCTGCCAGCATTGCTGCACAGTTTGAAGAGGGGGGGGTCAGCCTGTCAGTGCTCAGACCATATGCTGCACACTGCATCAAATTGGTCTGCATAGCTGTCATCCCAGAAGGAAGCCTCTTCTAAAGATGATGCACAAGAAAGCCCGCAAACAGTTTGCTGAAGACAAGCAGACTAAGGACATGGATTACTGGAACCATGTCCTGTGATCTGATGAGACCAAGATAAACTTTGGTTCAGATGGTGTCAAGCATGTGTGGCGACAACCAGGTGAGGAGTACAATACAAGTGTGTCCTGCCTACAATCAAGCATGGTGGTGGGAGTGTCATGGTCTGGGGCTGCATGCGTGCTGCCGGCACTGGGGAGCTACAGTTCATTGAGGGAACCATGAATGCCAACATGTACTGTGACATACTAAAGCAGAGCATGATCCCCGCCCTTCAGTGATTGGGCTGCAGGGCAGTATTCCAACATGAAACACACACCTCCAAGATGACCACTGCCTTGCTAAAGAAGCTGAGGGTAAAGGTGATGGACTGACCAAACATGTCTCCAGACCTAAACCCTATTGAGCATCTGTGGGGCATCCTCAAACGGAAGGTGGAAGAGTGCAAATACTTTAACATCCACCAGCTCCGTGATGTCGTCATGGAGGAGTGGAAGAGGACTCCAGTGGCAACCTGTGAAGCTCTGGTGAACTCCATGTCCAAGAAGGTTAAGGCAGTGCTGGAAAATAATGGTGGTCACACAAAATATTGACACTTTGGGCCCAATTTGGACATTTTCACTTAGGGGTGTACCCACTTTTGTTGCCAGCGGTTTAGACATTAATGGCTGTGTGTTGAGTTATTTTGAGGGGACAGAAAATGTACACTGTTATAAAAGCTGTACACTCACTACTTTACATTGTAGCAAAGTGTCATTTCTTCAGTGTTGTCACATGAAAAGATATAATAAAATACCCTTTTGGTAATGTAACACATTCTTTTATCTGTAACGGAAATGGGTTTTTATTTTGTGCACTTATCATTTTTATTGAATGGTATTTTGTTATGTTTGCAGAGGGAATTTTTACTGCATGATTCACAACATTCTCTTGTATAAGTCATTTTCTTAGAGAAAAACACACATGTAAAATTAGTCATAAAAAAAAAAAAAAAAAATTAAGTTTTCTGCTCCAAGCCCAATCATAATCATGAGTCATTTCTGGGAATCATATCTGTTAGAAAGTTACTGTAATGCAGCACATACCATTTAATAGGCTGACTTAATAAAAGTAGGCAAAAAGTGATTTTAATGAGCAAAGCACAGTAGACCATAGCAACCCATCATATTTCAGATTGCTGAGGAAAAATAGAACAGGGCCATATTTTTCATGTCTGCTGAGGTAAGCCTATTTTTGGAAATGTTCATTTTCACAAGGCTGCAATTTATACCATTAAATGCAATCAAGATGTAATCATAAATCTGATTACATTATAGGGTTAACAAGGCCCCAGTTGTTTCTTCCTTGAGACAGAGCAAGCCTGATTACAATATAATAAATAAAATCACCACCTCTGCCTATAATGTATATTTCTATTTTGGTTTGTTCAAATATGTTAAAGAGGTTGTAAACCTCCATTTTCAAGTTGTACCTATAGATAAGCCCAGAATAAGGCTTACCTATAGGTACAGTAAATATCTCCTAAACGTGCACTGTTAAGGAAATATTTACTTTGTATTGCGCCGATGATGTCAATCTGCTGACTTCCTATATTGTTCAAGGAACCCAATGGTGAGATATCTTCATTACAGTTTCACCGCTCCACAGTTTCACTTGCATCTTAGTTTTCAGTCCTACTACCCAGCCTTGGTCAACTGATGGTGTCACACGTCCCAAATTATTTTTCAGTAATGTAAAACAAGTGAATTGTGGAACAATCCAGCTGCAATAATTGACACCTAACTGAACAAAATCTGACCATTACAAGCACCCCTGTCAGTGTTAAATGGTTTGTCTCGACCTTCTAGCTGCAACTTTTACTGTACAGCTTGGTTTGTTATAGAAAGCTGAAAATTCACAGACTTATGCCTCGTACACACGATCGGACTTTTAGCCAACAAAACCGTGGATGTTGGCTCAAACTTGTCTTGTATACACACGGTCACACAAATGTTGGCCAACAATTACGAACATGGGAACGTTGTGACGTACAAGACGTATGATGAGCCAAGAAAGAGGAAGTTCAATAGCCAGTGTGGCTCATTCTGCTTGATTCCGAGCCTGCATAAACTTTTGTGTGTCGGACTTGTGTACACACGATCGGAAATTCCAACAACAAATTTTGTTGGCAGAAAATTTGAGAACCTGCTAGCCAACATTTGTTGGCGGAAAGTCCAACAACAAATGTTCGATGGAGCATACACACGGTCAGACTTGCTGCCAACAAGCTCACATCCAACATTTGTTGTCAGAAAATCCGATCGTGTGTACGGGGCATTACTGGCAAGTTCAACATATAATATAACTGTGTTATGGGGGGACTCAGAGAAACAAAAAAACACTATGTTAATGCCAGTGGTAGTTGTGTCATTTTTTATTTTGCCCCAGGTGTTTCTGATATCTTCAAACTCTTATGCTCTGTACACACTATCGGACATTCCGACAACAAGACCGTGGATTTTTTTCTGAAGGATGTTGGCTCAAACTTGTCACACGGTCACATAAATGTTGTTGGAAATTCTGAACGTTCAGAACGCAGTGACGTACAACACCTTCAACGGGACTATAAAGAGGAAGTTCAATAGCCAGTGCGCCACCCTTTGGGCTCCTTCTGCTAATCTCGTGTTAGTAGAAGTTTGGTGAGAGACGATTTGCGCTTTTCAGCCTCGTGCTTTTCAGTTCGTTTCTTCTTGTCAGTTTGTGCTTGTGGGTTTGTATCTGTTCTTCAGTGTGTGTTGTCAGTTCGTTCCTGTCTTTCAGTGCGTTCTAATTAATAGTTCGTATCTGTTTGTCAGTGCGTTCTTGTCCACTCGTTTCTGATTTTCAGATCGTTCTTCTCAGGTCCTTTCTGGTTTTCAGTGCGTTCTGTTAGTTCGTTCTCACCAACTGACTGTTTTCTAGCCATGTTGCGAGTATGTACTCGTAGGGTTTGTGCTGTGCAAGGGCTTGGTGTTGGAGTTCTTGCTTTGACCCAAGTTCAGTCCATGAACAGGGCAAGGAGGAGTTCATGGACGAAGAATTGGTTGCTCCAGAGTGACCAATTCTCTCATATGCCTTTGTTGCAGGAGATCCGGGAGAATAATCCTGATGATTTCAGGAATTATCTCCGGATGACGGACCCCGTTTTTCATCGTCTGTTGGCTTTGCTGTCCCCTTATATTACGAAACAGGACACCTGCATGCGGCAAGCCATCTCTCCCAAGCAAAGGCTCGTCGCCACCTTGCGGTACTTGGCGTCGGGGAAAAGTCTGCAGGACATCAAGTTCTCGACAGGCATCTCCCCCCAGGCTCTGGGAATCATTATTCCAGAGACCTGTTCTGCCATCATACAGGTCCTGCAAAAGGACTAGATTAGAAGGACTAGAAGGACAGGAGGTGGCCATGGAAAGTGGCAGCCAGGAGGTAGCTGTGCCCAGCAGCCTGACCGAATCTCAGGTTCCTCCCCTCCACCTTCCAACAAAAAGGACCAGGAAGGCAAAGAACCTGGAGGAGTCAGCGACTAATTTGATTCGGCAGGCTACTGCGGTACTCACAACCACCCCTAGTGTTCAGGAGTTTTTTGCGTGTATGATGGCCAGTAACATGCAAGTAATGGAAGAGGGCCAACGCCTCATCTGTGAGGAGGTCATATTTTAGGCCCTAAATAAGGGGGTGAGGGGCCAATTCACCAATAAAAGCTACATCTGTGAGTTGGACCATATGACTCCTCCTCCATCTTCAGCAACATCTCCAACACCACAGCCACAGCCTGGAAGGAAGCGTGCAAGGAAGTGCTGAGAGTGATGGCCTGGGTTTGGTGTGGTCTGGCAAAAGACACAGGCTGTTGTAAGACCACAGCCTCAGCACATACATGTCATCTGCTGCTGCTCCCGATCTCTCGGAGTCCTGGACCGGATTGTGCTCCCTATTAAATGGACTCTTCAGGCTACCAATTTTGCCTGTCAAATAATTGATGTCTGCCCTGGGGTACAAAGGCTTCACCAATTCCAACTGTTTCTCCAGCATTGCCTTCCTCTTTATTTTGTTAGGACCCCTAAGAAATTTTTAATTTTTGTTTTGACAAATACTTGGCTATGTGTTTTACTTCAAAAGGGACAGTTTGTTTGTGAGTAGGCAGGTACATTTCAAAAATACAATGTCAAATTAACAAGAGCACCAACACCAACTAACCTCTTTGAGGTTATTAAATACAAGATAATAATGGTGTTGTGGTAACTTGACACACAAAACGACAAAAAATATTATGGAGATCACTATAAAAAAATAAAAATAAGTAGATCACTATAAAAAAAAAAAATAAAGATTATTTTGGAGATCTTGCGAAAAAAAACCAAACAACAACAAAGATTATTCAGGAGATCACGAGAAATAATAAGAAATCTGTTTGTCAGAACTCTGTGTGAATATCAGCAGCAAAGCAACTTCATTATTCTAGCATTATAAAGAAGAAGAGAATGCACTGCATTGAAAGATTTAAAAATTTGCAGCGTGACAAATGTGCTATCTCCATTACAAACGTTAGTTTTACAAGAACGATCAGAGACTTGAATCTGAGCATGTGTGGAATTTGGTGCGTCGCACTTGTGTACACACGCTCGGAATTTCCAACAACAAAGTTTTTGTCGGAAAATTTGAGAACCTGCTCTCAAACATTTGTGTTTGGAAATTCCGACAACAAATGTCCGATGAAGCATACACACGGTCGCACTGTTCAAGAACAAGCTCACATCGAACATTTCCCGTCGGAAATTCTGATCGTGTGTACGGGGCATAAGACTGATAGAAACATATTCAGCAGGAGGATCTATATAAATTAATATCCTTAGAATATCAGTGTAATAAACTAAAACATGAGCCATACTGCTTGGAGGAGACAAATTAAAAGTCACTCACATACAGCTATATTGCCAACTCTCTGCAGAATCCCTCAGCCTGCGGGTAATAAAGACTTTTAAGACGGTCTTTATATTATACATGCACAATGATACACATTGAATTACTCTCTTAAGATGAATATTTATCTCTTGCCGCTCCCTTTTGGTAATGTAACATATTCTTTTATCAGTAACGGAAATGGGTTTTTATTTTGTGCACTTATCATTTTTATTGAATGGTATTTATTACATGCAGAGGAAAATTTATTCCTTGCAGAGGAAATTTTTACTGCATGATTTACAGGGGATTACATTCTCTTGTATTAGTCATTTTCTTAGAAGCAAACACACATGTAAAACTAGTCATAAAAATAAAATAGTAAGTTACCTGCTCCAAGCCCATTTATAATCATCAGTAATTTCTGTGAATCATATCTGTTAGAAAGTTACTGTAATGCAGCACATACCATTTAATAGGCTCACTTCATAACAGCAGCTAAAAAGCAATAGTAATGAGCAAACCACAGTAGCCCATAGCAACTCATCATATTTCAGGTTACTGAGAACAGGATTATATTTTTCATGTCTGTTGAGGTAAGCCTATTTTTGGAAATGCTCATTTTCACAAGGCTGCAATTCATACCATTAAATGCAATCAAGCTGTAATCATAAGTCTGATTACATTATAGGGTTAACAAGGCCCCAGTTGTTTATTCCTTGAGACAGAGCAAGCTTGATTACAATATAATAAATAAAATCACCACCTCTGCCTAAAACTATATTTCTATTTTGGTTTGTTCAAAAATGTTAAATCTGTTAGCTTGCTATATCTTTAAAGGAACCCATGGTGAGATATCTTCATTACAGTTTCACCGCTCCACAGTTTCACTTGCATCTTAGTTTTCAGTCCTACTACACAGCCTTGATCAACTGATGGTGTCACACTTCCCAAATAATTTTTTCAGTAATGTAAAAAAAGTGAATTGTGGCACAATCCAGCTGCAAGAAGTTACCCATTTAATAGGTGTAAAGAGGGCACTGATGCCAACTACTATGGGGAGATTCCCTAAAGGTTCTTTGCCTCCTTCCTGAAATGTAACTTAAACTGAAGAACATTTTAGAAACTTAAAGTGATATTAAAGGCAATTTAAAAAAAAAAAACAAACAAACATGTCATACCTGTTTTGTGCAGTGGTTTTGCACAGAGCTGCCCTGACCCTCCTCTTATAGGGTCCCCTGCCAGCACTCTTGCCCCCCCCCTGCCAAGTTCATCCAGAACAAACAGCTTGCTATGGGGGCACCTGAGTAGTCTCACTCCAGAGCCGCTGCTCTGCGTGTCCATTCACACACAAAGCCGTGGCTCGGGTCCACCCCCTCTCTTTCCTCATTGGCTCACTGGCTGTGATTGACAGCAGCAGGAGCCTATAGTTCTCGTTGCTGTCTCAGCCAATGAGGTGGGAGAGTCCCCGGAGAACTTGATCCAGCACATCACTGGATCGAGAAGGGCTGGGGAGGCTGCTGCACACAGGTTTTGAAAAAACCTTGAGCCTTGGCAACCACTTTAAGGTACATGGCAAAGCAGTCAGGTGTTAAACAACTATCCAGTCTAAATGCTTTGCTTGGGAAGTATAAAACGTATATATAAATGAGTAATCGGTATTACCTTTACAGGATGGCGGTGTAGTCCATGTCTGATTTTCCAAGCAAACACTCCTAATTGATCCCTCTAACATATATCCACTGTAACAAGAATATGTCACCATGTCTCCATAATGGTGGAATAGTCCACGCACCATTGCATTTGGCACATGAATTGGAGGTCCACAAGAAATTTCTAAGAAAGAAAAAAATAATACAAACATAGTAAAAACATTGTGAATTAATGAATAGCACAAGAATTTGAGGTCCACAAGAAAGCTCTAATAGAAAATAAATAATTCTATAATAGTAAAAAAAAAAATTTAAATCAGGTAAACTTTTTATTAATAGGAAAAAAAATACCTGTGCACACAAACAATCTTACATATCACATCACAGCGTATAGTTTAACAAGATTACAATTCACAGGCATGAAAATAAATAAAAAGAGTGATGCATTGATATGCTTATTAGTATAGAACCTACTTTAAACAATAATACTAAAATTTTTCAACCAACAGGAATGTCAATGTGTGATATTAAAAGAGAAGTATGGGTTTGGGGGTTATTGTAGAATCATACTTATCTAGGTGGATGCAGCATGGGTCCGAAGCTGCATCTGTCCCCCGGTGCCACTTCACTGAGAACCGAGCCACCCAACATCACCGATGGCTCTGTTCTCTCACCTCCCCGAGCAGAGAGCTGCTCTCCTGCTCTGCTCCTCCTCCACGCTCACTGGAGCGCTAAACTGTGGAGGAGCGGGGAGCGTCTGTCTCAGGTTCTCAATGGCTCGCTGGGAGGCTGAGACAGCCATCAGTCCAGGCACCTGACGGATCCAAAGTCGGGATGACGCGGTGCATGGACTGATCTGTGCGACGTCAGCAGAGAGCAGACTTCAGACCGCTCTCTGCTGAAAATGGGTCACAGGAGTACAAAACGAATTGCACTCCTATGATCCATAGGAGAAGTCCAGCCAAACGAGCTCAGGCTGGACTTCTCCTTTAAAAGACTGTGATATGGGATCTACCAAAACAAACATATAAGGAGTTGTTTTGAACGCACCAAGAGTACCCAAAAAAATATTTGTATAGTTTTCTTTAGGCAGATCACACACACAGGTAAAATATTTTCTTTAATTCCAGAAAAGTATTGGGAATTCTAGCCAGGAAACAGTTCTGAGATGTATTTTTCTGCATGTTCTACCAGGGTTTCCTGCTTACATCACTGACTACAATATCGCATCCATTATAATTGCTATAGTGGTAAATTATATAGTGCTTGCTCATTTTTTAATTTGTAGTTTTATCCCAATGCGTGCCACAGATACAGAGGTTCTAAACAGCCATACAGTATGTATAGAACTTTCAATCTCATATACATAAGTAGAATAGAATCTAATAGAATTATTTAGTTTTCAATTTATTCTAGTGGATTCTAATTTACACCTCCCTGAATAGCAGCAATTTATGGTCAACAATGAGAAGCTTACTTTCACATTTGGCACTTGCTTCTGTCCATGTTTCATTAGCATCGCATGTCATAACATCTTGGCCCACAAGTCGATAGCCCTTCCTACATTTTATATACAATTTCTGGCCAACATAAAACTCTGTCTCTGTCACAACTGAATTCTCTGGGATAACAAATGGCACAGGACAAGGATTTGCTGTTCAAAAAAAAAAGAAAAAAGAAAAAAGTTGAATATTTGCAAGAAACATTTGCAAGAAACAACAAGTCCTGATCTTTGTAGGGGTGGCTATTGAGAACTTGGAAGCAGAAGAAGTAGCTTAAGTAAAATCACTGTAAAAGTACTCTCAGAGTAACAATATTACCGAAAACATATAAAAAGAAGATATTTTAAAAATGAGCAGTATAGGGAAACAATATTTTTAATGGAAAAAATTAATGGAAGTTAATTAAAAGTATATATATGAAGTATCTCATCTACTATACAGTGGGTAGATTTACATAATTAATGGTGGATACCATTACATTTTTAACATAATATAATTCTTTCTCATTTTAGGGAAGGAAAAATAGTGGAGCAAAACTATCCAAAACACAAATTCATATTCCCTGTTGTGTATATATATATGACACAATATATATATGACCCCCGGCCTGGGTCAACCAAAGAAGTTGAGTGGACATGCTCAGCATCATATCCAAAGGTTGTCTTTGGGAAATAGATGTATGAGTGCTGCCAGCATTGCTGCGGAGGTTGAAGGGGTGGAAGGTCAGCCTGTCAGTGCTCAAACCATACACCACACACTACATCAAGTTGGTCTACATGGCTGTTGTCCCAGAAGGAAGCCTCTTCTAATGATAATGCACAATAAAGCCCACAGTTTGCTGAAGACAAGCAGACTAAGGACATGGATTACTGGAACCATGTCCTGTGGTCTGATGAGACCAAGATAAACTTATTTGGTTTAGATGGTGTCAAGCGTGTGTGGCGACAACCAGGTGAGGAGTACAAAGACAAGTGTGTCTTGCCTACAGTCAAGCATGGTGGTGGGAGTGTCATGGTCTGGGGCTGCATGAGTGCTGCCGACACTGGGGAGCTACAGTTAATTGAGGGAACCATGAATGCCAACATGTACTGTGACATACTGAAGCTGAGCATAATCCCCTCCTTCAGAGACTGGACTGCAGTGCAGTATTACAACATGATAATGACCCAAAACCTCCAAGACAACCACTGCCTTGCTAAAGAAGCTGAGGGTAAAGGTGATGGACTGGCCAAGCATGTTTCCAGACTAAAACCTTATTGAGCATCTGTTGGGCATCCTCAATTGGAAGGTGGAGGAGCACAAGGTCTCTAACATCCACCAGCTCTGTGATGTCGTCATGGCAGAGTGGAAGAGGACTCCAGTGGCAACCTGTGAAGCTCTGGTGAACTCCATGCCCAAGAGGGTTAAGGCAGTACTGGAAAATAATGGTGGCCACACAAAATATTGACACTTTGGGCCCAATTTGGACATGTTCACACCTGAGACGTTGTAACACTAATGAGTCACATGACACTGGGGAGAGAAAATGGCTAATTGGGCCCAATTTGGACATTTTCACTTAGGGGTGTACTCACTTTTGTTGCCAGCGGTTTAGACATTAATGGCTGTGTGTTGAGTTATTTTGAGGGGACAGCAAATTTACACTGTTATACAAGCTGTACACTCACTACTTTACATTGTAGCAAAGTGTCATTTCTTCAGTGTTATTACATGAAAAGATTTAATAAAATATTTACAAAAATGTGAGGAGTGTACTCACTTTTATGGGATACTGTATATATATATATATATATATATATATATATATATATATACTGTATATTGTGGAACCATAAGCAGTGTGCATATTAATTATTAGGTTTTAGTGGTCCTGTAAGGAGACAGCGACACAAATTAGCCATCTTTTTTAACAACTATTTTGGAACTTTCACCAATCTTTGCCTCTGCATATGCATATTCATAGTTTTTTAGATTGATTTATGTCCCTTTTGCCACTTCCCCACTTTGCAATGTTTGCTTTAAAGTGGAACTTCACCTGAAAAGGTAAGTTCTGCTCATCCTCCTTCTCACTTCCTCCTCTATCAGTCCTGGAGGTTTTTTTTTTTCAGGAAGTATTTGTAGATGCTGACTTTTAATATATATTTTTTTATAACTGACTGCAGCTCCTCTTTAAGCACTGAGTACAGTAAAGAATGCGCAGAGCATAAGGGGATTTTATGCAGGAGGGGTTTGTTTTGCTTCAGGGATTCCTTTTGGGAGTTAGGGCCACTTTTAGGCTTAAAGCTGTATTAAACCCAAAATGTATTATACTGCAGCTTACCAATCATTAGATGTGGTGACTGCATTCATTTACCTTTATTTGGCTTTCTTCCCTCTGTTTTCACCTGGTGATCTGGCTAGTTACACACCTCTTGTATGATTGAGACACAACTCTGGATGAATGAACACAGGGGGGCACAGCAGACAGCAGCTCTGCCAGTGTTAAGTGGTTTGTCTCATCCATGTAAACTGATACTTTATGCTGGAGAGCTTGAGCTTGGGAAAAACAGCAGACTTAGTGGCTGGATCACCAGATGAAAATAGAAGAAAGACAGCCTGAAAAAGGAAATGAATGCAGCCATAAAATCTAAGAAATGGCAAGCTGCAATACAATTAATGTTTGCTTTTGGGTTTAATACAACTTAAAAAAAATGTATTGCCTTTAGAATTACTTTATTAATTTGAATTTAATCTGCCAATACACACAAAGCGTCATGTGATAGCGGTAGTTATAATACAGTAATAGCACAACAATTTTACTTTGTATAGGGTTGATTACAACAGAGCACTTTAAGAGGATGACATAAGTGTACCATTCATAGGGCTGGAATTTTTACATCAAATCACTTTACTATACTGCTTTCACAAAATTAACCATAGATATACCTGCCACTGACTAACTGAGTTTTATAATATAAAGACTGTCATTGGCGTTCTGTGAAAATGTAAAAGGTGTTTCCAATATACAAATATAGGTATGTAAGATTTAAATAAACACACACGTTTACAGACAGGTGTGGGATAGCTCCATATTCCTTTTCCTGTACACTCTGCTAAATGTTCACCATCCAGGCTATATCCATCAAGACAATGGTATTTTACACTGCTTCCAACAGTTACATTGTCATATTCAGTATATCCATTATCTAACTGACTTGGGGTTTCACATCTTGTTTCTGAAAGAAGAACATGTTGATTAGACCATATTACTACATGTACTGTATGTACATTTGTATCAGTGCAACTTTTCATGTTATTTCGCTATATATTATGAGTCATACCCAAATGTTTGACTTGATAAAGATCAGTAATGCTTGCATTGTGTACACCATTAAGCAGATTAAATAAGGAAGAGTAAAATACTACACAACACATCCTTGTAGCTAGGAATCAGTTTGACTAGTAAAATATTTACTTTTTACTGGTGCTTACTTATGTTTCCTGGAACGCTGAGGTTGCTACGCCGTGCCTATAACCCATAAACCTTTACTGCCAAACTCTTTTATACCTTTATGTAAGCTTTAAATTATATAGATTAGATTTGTTGGCTATTTTAGAGGATGCTTATTTAAATCTTACTTACTTTTATTTGTATAATACAATTATCTTTTAAGTTGCCCCTATCCACCAAGCCAAAGTTTTACTCTCATCTGCCCACTGCAAGGTCTACTCTGTGCAGTCTACAGGGCACCCCACAGTCAGGCTATTACTTTTTGGGGTGCTGGGGGTGGGAGTAACTTTAAGAGTAGTTATACTAAAGTATAGATAGCCTTTTCATTTACCAGGGAATTATTTTAGCTCAGGCTAAGGACAATTTTACTGTTACATACCAATCCCTTCTGTATCATGTTTAATAAATGAAAGATCCAAAAGGGAGATTAAGGCTCCATTGTAATGGGAACAGTTGTTGTATGAAAAGAAATCTCAAAGACAACACAATAAATAAAATTAGTGAATGGACCTGCTGTTGTCTCATAAATACAAATGATGCTGTACAGTGTGGTCCAAACAGGCACAAATAAAAAAGCAATATGGTAATAATATTAACTGGAGAATCATTTCCCCCTTCGGCTGTGACCTCAATTCCAGGACTGGCCTAAACATCTACACTTACCCTTGCAAGATGGGAGAGGTTGACTCCATGTTCCATCAGCAAGACATGTCATATTCTCTGGCCCAACAAGATGATAACCAGGATTGCATATGTAGGTGATATTACTACTATATGTATTTCCTCTTGAAACAGAAATGGCATTCTCTATAACCGGGTAAGGCTCGCAGGTTACACCTAAGCAGAGAAAGTAAAAAAGCAAGTTGATTTTCTTTGTAGCCTAAGCAATTATAAGAGAGAACATTACAGAATATTTCATAATAAAAAGTGAGAACCCTTATAAGGCTTCAATTAACAAAATATTAATGTAGGCATATTTTCATTGCTGTGTGTTTTTGCTTGTTTTTCATCACGTGTAACTGAATGAACCATCTGTGCATGTTATTTTATTGGTTCGACTGTACAAGTTAATTTACAAAGAATATTGCATTTGTTCTAACTTCTCAAAATACTGCTATTTATATATAACTACAAGATGGTTATAACCTAAAGCCAATGATTTTAAATGAGGTGTGTTTTGAGGAAAAACAGTATGGCAAGTATAATCTGCCAAAATAAGAATTGGTTTCAGCCATGTGGCTGATATTTTACATAAGAAACATCCTTACATTTTTTAACATTGTTCTGCCTCCTGTGGGACAAAGTACATGTAGTATTAGTCCCATTTAATTATTAGCCCCCTAAGGCTAAGTTCGCACTGGCATTAAAAGCAGGCGTTTGAGAAGCGTTAAAAACGCCCTTCAAACGCCTATGCAAATGATACACAGTGCTGTTCACAATAGCAACATGTGAAATGTTAGCGTTGTTTTGCTTCAAAATTGACTGTCAATCCTGTCAAGTCAGGAGGCGTTTGAAGCCTTTCAAGGCCTCCCATTTAAGTCTATGGTAACTCTTCGCAAATGCTCTGGCAGGCAGTTGCGGTGCGGTTGTGAGGCATTAGGATTAGTTTATGTCCTGTAATGAACTAGACTTTTGTAGAGCAGCTTTGACGCACCCTCTCATCAAATGCTTCAAAACTGCCCATAGGGCATTTGGGGGAGCAAATTTAACTTGTCGTTATCGCTTGTAAAACAGCAGTCTAATGCCCATACTAAACCTCATTAACACGAGTCTAACGCCAATACTAACACTATAGGAACCTTTGTTAAATTTAGTCAAGTGTGAACAAGCCCAATGTCTAGTTATGAGGTCCGACATGCCCCCCACTGAGGCTGATCAGCAAAAACTTGGAAGAGTAGGTTACATCATAATGGCATCTTGTCACTGCTCAGAGCACTTTCCTGAGACATGAGGAATGAGGAAAGAGGAGTGTGTGTCAGCCGCCTGGCTCCCTGCATTCTTCTTTCCACAGGGTGCTTAGGGAAAGTACTCTGAGCCAAGACAAGCTGCTGTTATGATGGATCCATCTCCTGCCTAGATGTTGTCATCTCCTCCCTAGATGTTGTCAGATTTGCCATGGGGAAGGGGAGGGGGGCAGGTCAGACTTCACAGCTAGACTTAAAGTAGAAGTTCACCCTAAAACTAAAATCTGTAAATCCACTGGCATCCATACTCTAAGACTACCCTTTCTAGCTCTGTCAAGAAGAAATCTATATACATACCTTTTCTGAAGCCGATCAGGTCTGGTCTCCAGTGGCGGAAGCTTTGTGCAGAAGACAGCCAACAACGGCTGTGAAGTGCCTGGAAAGTGACATCACCCATATAGTTATTATGGGGCTTCCGTTGTCGGCTGCCTCCTCTGCACCTGCCTACACAGAGAAGCCGCCACTGACAGCTCAGCGTGGGACTGGACCGTAGCGGCTTCAGAAAAAAGTATGTATAGTGATTTCTTCTTTGCAGGGCTACATAGGTTAGTCTTATGCCTTGTACACACGATCGGACATTGATCGGACATTCCGACAACAAAATCCATCGGCCCATGGACTTGCCATTTTTTTCCCCAGGGGCCGCATATTTGTATGTCTCCCTTTGTGACCGGGGTCTCACATAGAGCCCAGGGCCCTGGGACCCTGAACCTCTGGTTGGCCATCACAGTGATCAGTCACTGTGAAGCCCGTTCCTTGTTTTCTGTGTCTGTGAAAGGACCAGAGAGATACATTATATCACTCTCTGTCCTTGCAAAGATAGAAAAAAAAGTGTGTGTAGAAAAAATAAAAAATAATGAAAAAAAAAATCAAATAAAAAAATACCTTGATCAAGGTTTGATCAACGTCAGTGCAAGGGTTAAGCTAGCCATACATGGTCGAATTTTGAAATAATTTTCTTTCAAAAATCTGAAATTTCGTGCATTTTGTGATCCGATGGTGCCACCATTGATTTTTGAAATTCAACCAACCAAGCCTTCAATTTCACCTCATGCTGCTACAGAAAAGAATTTTCGTGGCTGGGAAACTTCTTTTCTTTCTGGGAATTTTCTTTTCCTGCACATGTGCATTTATTTTTCGATTACATTTCTCCCACGCTTCTCTCATCATTGATTAGAAAATCATTCCTTTTTCAAAAAATTTCCAACATGCCCAATTACGCTAATTTGATGGCCGCATGAAAATCGGCTGTTGCTGCAGCCCACTAATGGTGCGAAATTTGAACAAAAATTCTTAGATAGGATTTTCAAAAGAAAATTCTTTTGAAATTTGACCCATGTATGGACTGCCTTAGTGTTTGGGTCAAGGTCTGGGTCAAAGGTCAGTATTTTTTGGACAGGATTTTTGTTTTTCTTTAAATGAGTATTATTGTCAGTTAGTGTCAGTGTGTTTTAGGTAGGATTAAAAAAAGCAAAATGCGCACTATTGTTTCTGGCTGTACTATGGGTACAAACAACAACTAACATACACATATGTGGTATCACTGCAATCGTCAGGAACAGGAGGATTTATTTCAGGTTGTTTTTTGGTGGTAGGTTATGTTAGTGGCAAGAAATATACAGTTACATTTAAAAAAAATATATATTTTAATATTTTGGGCCAGTTTTCCTTTGATAATAAAAAAAATCAGGAGATATCCATTACCATTTACCGCCAAATGAAAGCCCAATTTGTCCTGAAAAAAACACGTTATAACCCACCTGGATGCACAAAGTAGTTTTGATGATATGTACAGTTTTTTAACACGTCAAAATTAAAAAATTGGGCTTAGGCATTTTGATTCATTTTACCCTTATGCCCCATACACACGGTCGGATTTTCTGACGGAAAATGTGTGATAGGACCTTGTTGTCGGAAATTCCGACCGTGTGTGGGCTCCATCACACATTTTCCATCGGATTTTCTGACACACAGAGTTTGAGAGCAGGATATAAAATTTTCCGACAACAAAATCCGTTGTCGGAAATTCCGATCGTGTGTACACAAATCCGATGGACAAAGTGCCACGCATGCTCAGGATAAATAAAGAGATGAAAGCTATTGGCCACTGCCCCGTTTATAGTCCCGACGTACGCGTTTTACGTCATCGCGTTCAGAACGATCGGATTTTCCAACAACTTTGTGTGACCATGTGTATGCAAGACAAGTTTGAGCCAACATCCATCATAAAAAATCCTAGGATTTTGTTGTCGGAATGTCCGAACAAAGTCCGTCCGTGTGTACGGGGCATTAGGTGCAAAAGGGTTAAACTGGCTACACATTGTGAGCTTTTTTTTTTGTTTGTTTTATTCAAGCAGCAGACTGAATGAAAAAAAAACTTCACAGTCCTGCATCCACACAAGGGAGGTGGATGCAGGACTCTCCCCCACTACAAGGACTCCACCCCTTTTAGAATACACTGATTGGTGCTTCTGATTGAATGCAGGTTTTCCAACCGGACCATATGACAAAAGCTGATCTAACAACCAGCTTCGGTCAAACAGAGAGGGCTACACACAGATCGAAATTCAGCTAGTTCCTGCTGAACCAGCCGAATTTCAATCCGCGTTTACCTAGATTTAGGAAGCACCTAGCAACATGGCACAAAGTACTACATGTACTTTTACATTGGGGCAGAACAATGTAAAAAATTGTAATGGTAGTTCTACTTTAGGCTGGGTTCACACTAGCTGTGGCCATGGCTAACAGCAGGGGGTCCCGCGCGTGTTTGTCCACCAGTTCAGGTGCGAATCGGGTCCGAATTTTTGTCTGACTTCGCACCTGAAACTGACCAGAAGATGCACAGGACCCTTCTGCAATTCAGACCATGGCCGCCCCAGAGGTCTGTGAACCGGCTCCATTGAGAGCCAGTCACATTCTCCTGCCATGCGAATTGAAAAATCCACATCCAATTCGCATCAGTGTGAACCCAGCCTAAAGCTCTGGTTAGCTCTAAATGCTGAAAATAATACTAAAAGTGTAAAGCCTGTTCATTTTTCAAAGTAAATTTTCACTTTGCAAGGCAACGCTCACTTAACTTAGTGAATTGTGTGAAGCTGTCCTGCCCTCCATCATCTAATCAGGTGCAGCAAACATCCTGTTTTATTAATGTTCCTGGCACGTATTTGGAATTTAATTGTCACCACATTCACAAGCTAGGGGGAAATTTCCTTGTAAAAATGTACTTTGCCAAGTATACAGACGTTATACTTTCAATAATTCAGCCACACCACAAATATTATTATAGCTTTCTGAACTGAATCTTGTATTTACCAACTTAAACTTTTTTTTTTTTTTTTTTAAAGTAAGACTAAGGGGAATGAACAGATAAGGGTTTAAGCTATTCAATGCAAAAATTATCCAATTATGCATAACGTATATGTATTCTGCTTATACAGCCAAATTTAGGAAATATAGGGGGAGATTTACTAAAAGTTGAGCAAGCAAAATCTGATGCAGCTCTATACAGAAACCAATCAGCTTCCAGGTTTTATTGTCAAAGTTTAATTGAACAAGCTGAATTTAGAAGCCGATTGGCTACCATGTACAGCTGCACCAGTATTCTGAGTGCTTCAGTTTTAGTAAATCTACTAGTTTTAGTAAATCTACTTTAATATCCATCCTTAAGTAAGGAAAACTGTTCAAAATAGCATCTTCCACCACAACTGCCATCACTGTAGGCATTCATGTCACACCAAATAACAGATAACAGAAAAAGGACTTCACCAATCATAAAGTCTTATTTTATCATGCCCCAATCAATTTTCCTTCACCCTTCCAACCTTTTTTCTTGCAGTTCGCTTACTCCTAATAGAGTATATCACTCTAGCTCTTGGTGTCTTTCTTGCTTGACAGATACGTGGGTCCATTTCATTGAGTGATGGGAGGTATTACTCTACAATCAAGCAGGAATCAACAGAGTTTCCAGATGACACACTGAGCTCTGATATTTCCAAACTCTCGTGTTTTGAGATTTAGGCAGGGAATTTAGAGCTTTGAGAAATTTCTCCTATTTTCCTGTGTTTTCTTCAAATGGGGGACATGTCATTTCCTGACAGCTGTTGCACATAATTATGTTACCCACTGCAAAAAAATAAGTAATTTCTCTACAAAGTGCCCAATTAGCTGCAAGCATAGATAGTTATATATAAGACTGATGATAACACAAATATGAGCTCTCGAAGTAAAGAATAAACTGTTGAAAATATTGTTTCTTTTCACATAAAATGATCTTTAGTTACTTACTCACACACGTAGGAGGGGTAGAGGGGCGCCACAGTTTATCCACATGACAGATCCTTCGACTTGGCCCAAGAAGTTCAAAGCCTTGATTGCAACTATAGTGAAGTTCACCTTCATAAAAATAATTTATGCCTTGGATAATCCCATTCTCCAATGGTTCTGGAGGGTTGCAGGAGATTCCTAAACAAAAACACCTATTAAACAAAACAAAAAGTATGCTCCGCTCTCTGCATAATTCTTTTTTTTAATTGGTGTCTATTTTCTGATGTCTATATTTTGAGAGTGCCTTCATGGAAACTCATAAAAATATATTTTTCTGATTACACGCTTTTTCTGCTGCCATTATCACATGGGAAATTAAAACAAAATATATTGGAAACTCCATTTTTTTTCAAAGGGTTACTCATTTTAGTACATTTTTGCTCAACAAATTGGCTTAGATTTGGAATCACATGCAATGCTTTGATATACTGTACAAGCAAAGCTGTCATAAAGTTAAATAATTTCTTATGCTTTTTCCAACAGAAAATAAAAAGACTCTTTGAGGGTGACATTTGATGCTCACAAGGGAAGGGTACGATTTCTTAGGTACAGGTACAAATTGGGACTAGGTATGAGAGTTTTTGTTGAAATTTTGTAAAATTTGAAATGCTTTGGAGTCAATGGGGAAGGCAAAATTAAGGTGTCGAGGGAGTTTTTTTTTAAGATCTCAAGAAGATCCTTTGAATTATTCTGGACCTGTCTTTGTGGAAAAATCAAACATGATATATTATAATGCCTTCTTATTTGTTACCTGCATATGGTAATACTGTACATTTTTCATTTATTGCCTGTCTATTGTCATGTTTGCTCATTTGGTGCCTACGTATTGTCACAACTTATTTTCCAGTGTACTGTGATGCCTGCCCCTTTGTTACCCAAATATTGTCACAATTGCTCATTTGTTGCCTGGATATTGTCATAATTGTTTGTTTATTGCCTACGAAATGCCTTGAATACCCGCATTTTTAAATTTCTGCCGCTTTTTTTGCTTGCGTGTTTCTATGATTTCCTATTCTTCGCCCACATATTGTAAAGTCCGACCATTTTTTGCCTGCATATTTTTTGCCTACACAGTAGACATGTGCAGAATGGAAAAATTTGTTTCATTTCGGAAAGATTCATTATGTTACTGATCTCCTTTTTGTTTCGTTTATTCATTTTCTAAGGAAATACTAATTTTCAGGAAACAATTTGAATTTGGATCGGTTCGACCTATGTGAAGAGTAGCTAGTTGTTAGGGAGTGGGCCAGGAAAGCCGGCTGCCATGTCCTTAAAAAACGATGACAGAACGTGGCTCTGCCCTGCCGCTGCTCCCTCCTCACTGACTGTGATTGACAGCAGCAGGAGCCAATGGTTCCCATTGCTGTGTCTGAGCCAGGGAGGAGAGAGCCCCAGCTCTTGTGTGTGGACCGAAATTGTTGCTCTTATATCAAGAATAAGTGTATCTTCTCTTATCAGTTTAAGGGTTATTAAGAGATACACAGACAAGGGACATCAAAAGGCATATTAAAGCAAGAAGCTAGAGGACCAAAGGATTACCCCTAGTGATGCGTTATAAGAACATATAAAGCATATACTGTAAATAAAGAATTGTCAAACTCTTTAGAATATTTGCCTAAAAAGCAGGTCCCCCACTCCCAGTTTATTTATATGCTCATCTATTTTGTTAGGCAAAGGTAAAGAAATTCTAGGATAAACTAAAAATGAGTGAATACAAAAAATGTCCTTTGTGTTGCAGATGATACGTCCAATGATGTCACATCTGATGTCACATCTGTAAATGAAAAGCTGCAGTAATTTATTAGTTATGACAGCCTTACCATTACTTAAAGAATATCAAAACCCAAGCTTAAAACAATACTATATTTCAGTACATCAATCCCTAAATGTGGTGGCTGCTTTAGTTTTCTTTTTTTAGGCTTATTTCCCTTTAATTTCACCTGGTGATCTGGTCAGTAACACACTTCCCTGTATAGGGTGTCCCCACTCTGGATCGAGAAGCAATGAAGAGTCCTTTGGATGGCAGCATTGTCAGTCTGGGGATGGAATAGTGTTAGATGCACTAGCAATTTTAGGAGAACTACTAATTAATTAAAGCTGAACTCCAGCTAACACTTTTTTTTTTTTTTAAACAATTATAGCAACAGTTTTTTGTTTCTTTTGGGATACATGTTTTACATAAAGGAATAAGAGCTGATCATTGTAAGCACCCCTGTCAGTGTTAAATAGTTTGTCTCGACCCTCTAACTGCCATTTTGCTGGGCAGCTTGGTCTGTTAAAGGAAGTTAAACAAATAAATGATTTCATCATATGACCAGGTGAAAATGAAGGAAAAAGCCTAAAAAGAAAAACGAATGTAGTCAACACATCTAAGAATTGGTAAGCTGCAATTATATACATTTTTGTTTTGGGATTTTGTTACGCTTTAATAAACATACTGGCTAACTGGATACAATGTTACCCGCACATTAAACTGATTTAAATGCTCATATATATAAATACATAATGGAGCACTATTATGTATTTGGCTTAAGGGAACAAGTATTTTTTTTAAAAATGTTTTCTGTTCACATTTTGTTCAATCTACATGAATATCTTAAGGAAATATGGAAAAAAAATGTATCAAGCTATAAATATGCAACAGCTTTGTGGTGTCTGACTCTTCTATCCCTCCTTTATTTTTCATTTTTTTTCCTCTCCCTCTATACTATGTTATGAACTTTTTTTTTTTTTTTTTTTACATTATATGGGTTGTAAAAATGTTTCAAGGTAGTCATTATTATTATTATACAGGATTTATATAGCGCCACCAGTTTCCGCAATGCTTAACAAAATGAAGGCAGACATTACAGTTACATTACAATTTGGTACAATTTGTAATGTCATTATTATTATTATACAGGATTTATATAGCGCCACCAGTTTGCGCAATGCTTAACAAAATGAAGGCAGACATTACAGTTACATTACAATTTGGTACTTAGAGGAATCAGAGAGCCCTGCTCATTAGAGCTTACAATCTAGAAGGGAGGGTCAATTGATACAAAAGGTAATAGTTGTGGGGGATGAGCTGATGGAGGAAGTAAAACAGTGTTAGAAGCAGGATAGGCTTCTTTAAAGAGAAGGGTTTTCAGGGATCGTCTAAAGATGAATAGATTAGGAGACAGTCGGACAGATTGGGGTATGGATTTCCAAAGGATGGGAGAACCTCTGGAGAAATCCTGGAGGCGAGCATGGGAGGAGGTGACAAGGGATCTAGAGAGCAGGAGATCTTGGGAGGACCGAAGAGAGCGGCTTGGTTGGTATTTTTAAACTAGGTTAGTGATGTAGCTGGGGGAAGAGTTGTGGATGGCTTTGTAAATTATTGTTAGTACTTTGACTTTTATTCGTTGGGTGAGTGGAAGCCAATGGAGGGATTGGCAGAGAGGGGTGGAGGACATTGAACGGTTGGTAAGGTGAATGAGTCTGGCAGCAGCATTCATTATGGACTGAAGGGGGCATAGTCTATGTAAAGGTAATCCAATGAGGAGGGAGTTGCAGTAGTCAAGGTGAGAGATAACCAGGGAGTGAATTAGAAGCTTGGTGGTGTCATTAGTTAAAAAAGTGCGTATTCTGGAGAGGTTACGGAGGCTACGGCGGCATGATTTGGACAGGGATTGGATGTGGGCCTGAAAGGACAGTTCAGAGTCCAGGGTTACCCCTAGCACACTGGCATGTGGGGAAGGACTGATAGTTGTGCCATTGATCTTGACAGAGAAGTCAGGGGAAGGGGTACGTGGGGGAGGAACTATTAAGAGCTCAGTTTTAGATGGATTCAATTTGAGGAAGTGGTTTGACATCCAGGCTGATATGTCTGTTAGTAAATCAGTGATGCATGAGGAGATTGATGGGGTGAGCTGAGGGGCAGAGAGATAAATTTGGGTGTCATTACAAGGTTATCAAGTAATTTTCCCTGTTTACAGTTTTTGTTCAAAGATTTGTTTCTTTGTTATTGTTGGGAATATTTGATATATTTTATTAAAACCGCATATAAATAAATAACCACTTTAAATTACAAGCCAATACATGGTGATATCCATTTGTTTAAATGCTATGCCGTATCTTCTAGATACCTGGACGCTTTTCTTTAGCATTAATCTAGGGAACTTTGAAGTGCTACCTGATTCATTTATTATAGATGACACATCATGTTGCTGCATCAGGTCACGTCAGTTGTATTGCTCATTGTCATTCTCTGCACTATAACACAACATCTAGACACTATATTTGACACTTCACTGTTCAGTAAACTAGTCCTGTCTATGATACACAGAAGGAGGTGATGAACACGTGTGTTTAATACTAGTTTAATATACCAAAAGGATACCAAAATTATTATGCTGTAGTTAACTTGCTAAAACTAAATATAGTTTGTATTCAAAATTTAACAATAATTATTTAACCAGCTGAATCATATATATTTTAACGGTAACTGAAGGGTTATTAGTAGAGGAATACACTTTTCTTTACCTGGTGTATGATCATTCCGTAAACCTTCCTGTATACTTTGTACCTATAGGTAACCCTAGAATAAGGCTTACCTATAGGTACTGTAAATATCTCCTAAACGTGCACCGTCATCGGCGATGTCATCGGCGCATGTGCTCTGAAGGAAGGGCTGTCTGTGCCGTTTCTTCAGAAGTGTGTGCCGAGTCCGCGGCCCCCGGAAGGAAGATGGGCAAAGATGAAAGTGGCCTCCAGTGGGGACGACGCGGGCTTCGTTTGCAGGTGTCACATAATGCAAGCCTGAAGCTACAAAATGCTGGAGGGGAAGCCCCACAGACGCTCAATAGGGTTTAGGTCTGGAGACATGTATACCCAGTCCATCACCTTTACCCTCAGCTTCTTTAGCAAGGCAGTGATCGTCTTGGAGGTGTGTTTAGGGTCATTATGTTGGAATACTGCCCTGTGGCCCAGTCTCCGAAGGGAGGGGATTATGCTCAGCTTCAGTATGTTACAGTACATGTTGGCATTCATGGTTCCATCAATGAACTGTAGCTCCCCAGTGCTGGCAGCACTCATGCAGTCCCACACCATGACACACCCACCACCATGCTTGACTGAAGGCAAGACACACTTGAGTTTGTACTCCTCACCTGGTTGCTGCCACACACGCTTGACACCATCTGAACCAAATAAGTTTATCTTGGTCTCATCAGACCACAGGACATGGTTCCAGTAATCCATGTGTTTAGTCTGCTTGTCACAGCAAACCGTTTGTGGGCTTTCTTGTGCATCATCTTTAGAAGTGGCTTCTTTCTGGGACGACAGCCTTGCAGACCAATTTGATGCAGTGTGCGGCAACCTCTACAGCAATGCTGGCAACACTCATATGTCTATTTCCCAAAGACAACCTCTGGATATGATGCTGAGCACGTGCACTCAACTTATTTGGTCGAACATGGCGAGGCCTGTTCTGAGTGGAACCTGTCCTGTTAAACCGATGTATGCTCTTGGCCGCCGTGCTGCAGCTCAGTTTCAGGGTCTTGGCAATCTTCTTATAGCCTAGGCCATCTTTATGTAGAGCAACAATTCTTTTTTTCAGATCCTCAGTTTTTTGCCATGAGGTGCCATGTTGAACTTCCAATGACCAATATGAGAGAGTGAGAACGATAACACCAAATTTAACACACCTGCTCCCCAATCACACCTGAGACCTTGTAACACTAATGAGTCACATGACACTGGGGAGAGAAAATGGCTAATTGGGCCCAATTTGGAAAATTTCACTTAGGGGTGTACTCACTTTTTTTGCCAGCGGTTTAGACATTAATGGCTGTGTGTTGAGTTATTTTGAGTGGACAGCAAATTTACACTATTATACAAGCTATACACTCACTACTTTACATTGTAGCAAAGTGTTATTTCTCCAGTGTTGTCACATGAAAAGATATAATAAAATATTTACAAAAATGTGAGGAATGTACTCACTTTTGTGAGATACTGTGCATGTAAGTACCCATAATAAATAAATAAATATGCTTAACAACTTGAGCATAAAGTTCCGTGAACTTATGCTGTGTTCAGATCCATAAGAAAAAAAATAGAAAAATCTATGTCTGAGGTCCTGTGCATGGACCAAAAATTCTGCTGAATGCATGTAAAGATTTATGCTAATGTTTACATGCGTACAGCGTACAGCACAACTTAATCTATTAGGTAATAAGAGACTCCTGTGTTCTAGCAAAAGGATGCTAGATGGCTTCCTTTAGTAGCTGTCTTTGTCCCAACTGTAACTGAAGGATCTTGCCAGCAGAAGCCGCTTGCACCCTAGAACCTAAAGAATGCTATGCGGCTTCTTTTGGAAGCCACCTGCAACCAAGCAATAATGCCAGATGGAAAAAGCTGTCTGTGTCCTAGCCACAGAGGATGCTAACTGGCTTCCTTGAGAAGCCACCATTGTCCTAGCAGTGGGGTGGCATTAGGTGCCTTTTTTGAGAAGATGCCCACATCCTAGCAAAAAAGTGTGCCAGGCAGTTTTCTAGAGAAACCACCTGCATCCTACAATGGTTGGATGCTAGGCAGAAAATCCTGCTGGTGTCCTAGCAACAGAGGATGCTAAGTGGCTCTGAGAAGCCACCTGCATTCTAGCAACAGGGCCACTTATACTGTAATGCTGTATGCATGTAAACATTGCATATGTACAGCATACAGAGCACTTTTTATGCAGGATCTTGTTGCCAGCTTCTATCATACTATTTGCTGTAATTTCATAATGCCGTATGCATGAGGCCCTATTGGTTTTTCTATCTATCTATATATATAAATAATTTCATGTGCACAGTCTGGGCACAAGTGGACTTCAACAACTAGATCAAAACCCTAAATGGACAAAATTTAGTTTGCTAACCCACCAAGCATCACAAACAATTGCGTTTTTATTCATAAAACACTGTTTTCACTTTTCTTCACCTTTTTTCATCTCATCTCCTCCAGTCTTTTTCAGGCACTTCCTGTCTACATGCATGCACTGTAGCACAGGCTGTAAATCATTGCTCTGAACAAACTTTCTGTTAGTAACAACAGAGGACTGCATACAGGGTAACAGATTTTAACAGGCATTACAACTTGTAGTTTTAAACATACAGTACAAGCTACAGGATGATAACACAGGAACACAGTTTGGAGATCATTGTCACCCCATAACAACAAGTGCCCAAACAAGGACCTTTATGGCAGGATCATTAGATGTTAATGAATGTGGCACATTTATTAAGCCTTTGTTCTTATCCATTTTAAAACCAATTGAAAATATTACTTTATGTGTTATTGAGCAAAAAAATCTCACTTTTGCACTGAGGTTCTACTCCACTCCATGATTTGTTAGCTTCACAAACTCTTTCAGTTGGTCCCTGAAAATAACAGAAGTAGATATTAATAATATGCAAATATACAGGTTCTCTCACATGTCTACCCTAGTAGGAAACCAACACTGCTCCCGATCACCTTTATAGTTTTATGACTATATACTACCAAGCTTGGTCAACTGTTGTGAAGGAATTTCCGATGTTGTCGTTATTGGTGGATCTGGAAGAGTTAAGTCCTCTCACAGCTTTTTTTATTGTCTAGAATATTCCAACAACTAGACTTTTCTTTAATATTTTCTTACCTTGCTCTAGTGCACCTTGAGGTTTTGGGTGTCACCTTGTGTGTGTTCCAGCTCATCCTGTTGCATTCTCAATAACATAAAGTAAATAATAAATCTAACAGGTTGGATAGAAATGCCTCATAAGAGGCACAAAAGGTGTGCAGGTCCAGAGGCTTCAAGGCATCATCAATATTTAATCAATAGTCAGTGAGATCTAAAGCTGAACTCCAAACATATAAAAGACACACATTAACCACTTGCTTACTGGGCACCTAAACCCCCCTGCTGCCTAGACCAATTTTCAGCTTTTAGCGCTGCCACTCTTTGACTGACAATTGCGCGGTCATACAGCACTTTACCCAAATTACATTTTTTATAT
Source organism: Aquarana catesbeiana (assembly GCF_042186555.1). NCBI lineage: Eukaryota > Metazoa > Chordata > Amphibia > Anura > Ranidae > Aquarana > Aquarana catesbeiana. Next base: position 458,533,563 of record NC_133324.1, on the reverse strand, counting down.
TTTATTTCCCCACAAATAGAGCTTTCTTTTGGTGGTATTTGATCACCTCTGGGTTTTTTATTTTTTGTTAAAAAAATTAAAAAATAAACATTTAAAAAAACAAAAAAAACAAAACCGTTTTATATTTTGTTAATAAATTTTGCAAACAGGTAATTTTTCTCCTTCATTGATGTGTGCTGATGAGGCTACACTGATGGGCACTGATAGGCTGAACTGATGGACACCGATAGGCTGCATTGATGGACACTAAGGCGGCACTGATGGGCACTGATAAGGCAGTACTGATGGGCACTAATAGGCGGCACTGATAGGTGGCATTGGTGTGCATTGAGAGGTGGCACTGATGGGTGGCACTGATGGGCGGCACTGAAGGGCATTGATAGGTGGCACTGAAGGGCACTAATAGGTGGCACTGATAGCTGGCACTGACAGGCACTGATGGGTGGCAGTGATGGGCACTGATGGGTGGCAGCGATTGGCACTGGTAGGTGACACTGATAGGCAACACTGCTAGGTGGCACTGATGAGGCACTGATTGGCACCACTGGTGGGCACTGATAGGTGGCACATGTTGGCATTGATAGGTGACACTGATTGCTGGCACTTATGTACTGGTGGGTATGTACATGGTACTCCATGGTTCACTGGAGTTCCAAAGCCTTAGAAATGGCTTTGAAACCCTTCCTAGATGATACATGTTTGTTTCTAATCTGTTCTTGAATTTTTTTAGAATAAGGCATGATTTGTGGCTTTTTGTGATCTGTTAGCATGCTTCACTTTGTCAGACAGCTTCTATTTCTGTTTGATTTCTTGAGTCAACAGGTCTAGCAGTAAGCAGGCCTGGGTGTGGCAGGGGGAATTTTACCCAGCTTTCCAAAAAATTGTGGTTAATCAGAGTTCATTCATGATTTAGCATGGGAGGGGGCAATTACTTTTTTACATAGGGCCAGGGAGGTTTGAACAGCTTTTTTCCGTTAATAAATGAAATAATTATTTAAAAACTGTATCTTGGATTTACTTCTGTTATCTTTGTGTAATATTAAAATGTGTTTGATGATCTGAATCATTTAAGTGTGAGAAATATGCAAAAAATAAGGAAGGGGGCAAATACTTTTTCACAGCACGGTATATTTTGAGTTGAACTTTAATTTTACAATTTTTGATTTTACTATTCTATTCCTGACACTTGAAAATTTCTAATCTCCAAGCTGGTCTTAACCACTTCAATGCTTGCAGATCGACCTGCTGCTTGTTAAGTTGCAAACGTGGCCATACTGCCACTTTAAATAATGTTAAAACTTTTTGCTGCTCAGACTTGTAAAATTATTAATTCACTACGTCAAAAGCATTTAGACTGTTCATAAAAAAAAAAACATTTGAAGCTTTTGAAATATGCATGAGTGTAATTTATCATCAATTACTGTATTTGTTTAGCACTCACTTCAGAACTTCTGCTTCTGTAAATTAGGCAGTGCTTGGATGGTTGTATATGCATTCTGTTATAATATGTGAATTGAAATGAATCTTCAAAATGCAATAACGGCAGAAAATATTTTTTTAAGGTTAACAAGTCACTCTGAGAGGAAATACTGGAAAAGTTTTCAAGTTTACATTAAAGTAGAGCTACATGAAATAATTCAGCTTTAGCCGCATTTCAATAAAATGCTCTTGCATTCCTAAATACATTTTCAGACCTTTCCATCTGTGCTTTTCTCCGGCTTACATAGCTAGATCACATTGGAGTTTGCTTATCTTACCAAAACAAAGTTTATGATAATGTAGCACTTAGATGTTTGATGTTCTCAAGAAATAATGTACTCATGGTATATTTCTAGCTGTGTTACTTCAAAAACGTTATCTTTTTTCCAAGTCAGTAGGTTCACCTAATGGATTTATACCACTCTAGGCCAGCTCTGACAGTGGGTGAGACAGAAATAATGTATACGCTAACTGCAGTTGGAAGTACATATTGGTTTGCAGCACAGGGGGTATCAGAAACTATAAATGTTGATATTCTCTCACCCCCACCCTTAGTGACCTCAGCTCTCTCACCTTGTCCTAAGGCCAATAGATCTATCTAAGGCCGCATAAACACGGTATGAAAATCAGAAGGGAAAAGTCTGAAGATGAGCTGTCTGCGGATTTTCAGATCATTAGAAAGGTGCATTTAACAGACGATTTGACTTTTACATCAGACAAAAGCTGGATGTGCAGGCTATAAAATTTTTGTCTGATGTGAATTTAACGTCTGATTTTTGGATGGTCAGTACAGAAATCTGTCACACAAGAAACGACTGGGAAGAGTTCAGTCTTGTAAACTACTGTTTGTATTCTAGAATTAACATTTGTGACGTGGCAATTGATGCAATGTCAAAATTCTCATCTTCTTTATTGGGATAATAATAAAGCTGCTTTGCATGTAGTTATGCCAGACATATTTTAAAAGGCATTTGTTTTGTATGATCTGAAAATCGCAAATCAACGCTCAGCAAACTTCTACTAACATGAAATTAGCAGAAGGGGCCCAAAGGGTGACGCATGAGAAATTAACTTCCTCTTTATACTCTCATAGCAAGTCACTATGTTTGTGTTTGTCAAATCACAATTTGCAGATAGTTAGTATGCTAGACAAAATCCTGCACATGCCCTTTTGACAAAAATCAGACGCTCGGTCGTCCAACAATCAGACCGTGTGTAAAAGGCTTTAGTCTCTCTTACCTTGTACTAAGGACAATAGCTTTCTAAGTCATTGTTTGTATGTACATCATTTTGCTGGTAAAAGTTCAAGCTTTAATGCCATTTTTTAGGCACCCACAGACATAAGGTGATTGTTAAATGAACTGCACCTGCATGGTCCCATAACTAATGTTAAAGTCTGATATCAGTTCTACTTGAAAAAAGATGAGAATGGGATTGGCCAGAATTATTTTTTTGGGGGGAGGATACATTCTTGGGAACTAAAAAAAGACAAAAAGTGATGGTGCTTGCACCCGATTCATGTACCTGATTATGGACACTCCTTCCTTGGTGCACTCTTTCCCTCCCTGGCCACTGTGCCCGTCACACGGACAGATGCATGGCTAAGGGTTTAGTACTAGGGGTGGGCAAAGCCTGATGGGGAACTGAGAGACACCTATGGCAGTTGGAGGATTGATGGATGCTAATTAGCCCAATAGGGGCTTTCAAATCCAACCACTGCCATGTGCTGGTAATCAAAAGTAAACTGGACCTAATGGCAAACTAGTGCCCCATCAGGATCTGCCCACCCAGTCTTTTCTCAAATATGGACATGTAATTTATTTATTTCAGGTACTTATATAGCACCATTAATTTACGCAGCACTTTACATATACATTGTACATTCACATCAGTCCCTACTAGGGATGAGCCGAACAGGAACAAAGTTCGTTCGAACACGTGAACACCGTTAAAGTCTATGGGACACGAATATGAATAATCAAAAGTGCTAATTTTAAAGGCTTATATGCAAGTTATTGTCATAAAAAGTGTTTGGGGACCTGGGTACTGCCCCAGGGGACATGGATCAATGCAAAAAAAACTTTTAAATACGGCCGTTTTTTCAGGAGCAGTGATTTTAATAATGCTTAAAGTCAAACAATAAAAATGTAATATCCCTTTAAATTTCGTAGCTGGGGGGTGTCTATAGTATGCCTGTAAAGGGGCGCATGTATCCTGTGTTTAGAACAGTCTGACAGCAAAATGACATTTCAAAGGAAAAAAGTCATTTAAAACTACTCGCGGCTATTGCATTGCCGGTCCGTCAATACACATAGAAGTTCATTGATAAAAACGGCATGGGAATTCCCCACAGGGGAACCCCAAACCAAAATTAAAAAAAAAAAAATGACGTGGGGGTCCCCCTAAATTCCATACCAGGCCCTTCAGGTCTGGTATGGATTTTAAGGGGAACCCCGCACCAAAATTTTAAAAAAAAACAGCGTGGGGTCCCCCCAAAAATCCATACCAGTCCCTTATCCAAGCACGCAACCTGGCAGGCTGCAGGAAAAGAGGGGGGACGAGTGAGCGCCCCCCCTCCTGAACCGTACCAGGCCACATGCCCTCAACATTGGGAGGGTGCTTTGGGGTAGCCCCTAAACATGCTAATGAGGACAAGGGCCTCATCCCCACAACCCTGGCCGGTGGTTGTGGGGGTCTGCGGGCGGGGGGCTTATCGGAATCTGGAAGTCCCCTTTAACAGGGGGACCCCCAGATCCCGACCCCCCCTGTGTGAAATGGTAAGGAGGTACAAAAGTACCCCTACCATTTCACTAAAAAACTGTCAAAAATGTTAAAAATGACAAGTTTTTGACAATTGCTTTATTTAAATGCTTCTTCTTTCTTCTATCTTCCTTCATCTTCTTCTTCTTCTTCTGGTTCTTCTGGCTCTTCTGGTTCTTCCTCTGGCGTTCTCGTCCAGCATCTCCTCCGTGGCGTCTTCTATCTTCTTCTCCTCGGGTCGCTCCGCACCCATGGCATGGGGGGAGGCTCCCGCTCTTCTCTTCATCTTCTTCTCTTCTTCATCTTCTTCTCTTCTTCTCTTCTTCATTTTCTTCTCCGGGCCGCTCTGCATCCATGCTGGCATGGAGGGAGGCTCCCGCTGTGTGATGGCGTCTCCTCTTCTGACGCACGGTGACTTGACGGGACTTCCCTGTGACATCACGGGGAATGCCACAGGGAAGTCCAGTCATGTCCCGTGCGTCAGAGGGGGGCAGGGTCACCGGGTGGCCCCGCCCCCCGTTATTTAAGAACCGTCAGAAGAGGAGACGCCGTCACACAGCGGGAGCCTCCCTCCATGCCAGCATGGATGCGGAGCGGCCCCGAGAAGAAAATGAAGATGAGAAGAAGAGAAGAAGATGAAGAAGAAGACGAAGAAGAGAAGAAGATGAAGAGAAGAGCGGGAGCCTCCCGCCATGCCATGGGTGCGGATCGGCCCGAGGAGAAGAAGATAGAAGACGCCGCGGAGGAGATGCTGGACGAGAACGCCGGAGGAAGAACCAGAAGAGCCAGAAGAACCAGAAGAAGAAGAAGAAGATGAAGGAAGATAGAAGAAAGAAGAAAGAAGAAGCATTTAAATAAAGGAATTGTCAAAAACTGTCTCTTGTCATTTTTAACATTTTTGACACTTTTTTAGTGAAATGGTAGGGGTACTTTTGTACCCCCTTACCATTTCACACAGGGGGGCGGGATCTGGGGGTCCCCTTGTTAAAGGGGGCTTCCAGATTCCGATAAGCCCCCCACCCGCAGACCCCCACAACCACCGGCCAGGGTTGTGGGGATGAGGCCCTTGTCCTCATCAACATGGGGACAAGGTGTTTTGGGGGGCTACTCCAAAGCACCTTCCCAATGTTGAGGGCATGTGGCCTGGTACGGTTCAGGAGGGGGGGCGCTCTCTCGTCCCCCCTCTTTTCCTGCGGCCTGCCAGGTTGCATGCTCGGATAAGGGTCTGGTATGGATTTTTGGGGGGACCCCACGCCGTTTTTTTAAAAAATTTTGGCACGGGGTTCCCCTTAAAATCCATACCAGACCTGAAGGGCCTGGTATGGAATTTAGGGGGACCCCTACGTCATTTTTTTTTTTTTTTTTTTTGGCCGGGGTTCCCCTTAATATCCATACCAGGCCTGAAGGGCCTGGTATGGAATTTAGGGGGACCCCCACGTCATTTTTTTTTTTTAATTTTGGTTCGGGGTTCCCCTGTGGGGAATTCCCATGCCGTTTTTATCAATGAACTTTTATGTGTATTGTCGGACCGGCAATGCAATAGCCGCGAGTAGTTTTAAATGACTTTTTTCCTTTGAAATGTCATTTTGCTGTCAGACTGTTCTAAACACGGGAAACATGCGCCCCTTTACAGGCATACTATAGACACCCCCTAGCTATGAAATTTAAAGGGATATTACACTTTTATTGTTTCACTTTAAGCATTATTAAAATCACTGCTCCTGAAAAAATGGCCGTATTTAAAAGTTTTTTTTGCATTGATCCATGTCCCCTGGGGCAGTACCCAGGTCCCCAAACACTTTTTATGACAATAACTTGCATATAAGCCTTTAAAATTAGCACTTTTGATTTCTCCCATAGACTTTTAAAGGGTGTTCCGCGGCATTCGAATTTGCCGCAAACACCCCAAATTGTTCGCTGTTCGGCGAACTTGCGAACAGCCAATGTTCGAGTCGAACATGAGTTTGACTCGAACACGAAGCTCATCCCTAGTCCCTACCCTCAAGGAGCTTACCATCTAAGATCCCTAACACACATTCATACATATACTAGGGCCAATTTAGACAGGATCCAATTAACCTAACAGCATGTCTTTTTAGAATATAGGAGGAAACCAGAGTACCCAGAGGAGAACCGATGCAGGCACAGGGAGAACATGTAATGACATCATCATTATACTGCAGAAATTTTACATGTTTGACAGGAGTGAATTTATGATTAAAGTAAAATGAAATACAGCATTTATTTAGGTCTTTTCTGCAATATAAATACATTTTCTTTATCGTACATCACAGGACACAGAGCCATAGTTATTAACTACATGGGTATATAGGCACCTTCAGGTGATGGACACTGGTATGCCCAATACAGGAAGTTCACTCCCTACATAACCCCTCCTCCTAACAGGAGTACCTCAGTTTTTTCGCCAGTGACTAAGGTGTTGGTCACGAGTGAAGATGTGCTCTGAAGAGCTCCGCTGGAGGGATCTTTGCTGGATTTAAACAGCCTCCATAGACCAAATCCATCCGAAGTGCCACTGAGGCCAAGGTGAATGGTACCCGGGCCTCGTATACAAAGAACGAGGTTTTGCCTGTAACGCCTCTCCTTGCAGGGCTGGACCCCGGGACCCAGGACTTTTTGGTCATGCTTACATTATCTAAAGTTTTTCCTGGTGGGGTGCTAATACAGGTCCAAGGGAGTGGAACCCTGATAAAAAGGGACCCGGTCCTTGAAGGTTTGCTAACACTGCCCATCGTGATGGAGTTTGGATCTGTCTGTCTTCAGCAGTATCCTGCGGCGAGGATAAGGTAAGGGAAGAAGCCTAGGAACTCTAAAATGTCCACCTATGGTTTTTTCTTCCATGAGTAAAATGTTGTCATGCCTTAAAGTCTCCACTAGAGGGAGTAAATGCACATACCTTGGTACGTTGCTTCTCATTCAGTTCAGTGTCTCAGCTAAACAGCATGTGTGTGGTCTCAGCAGTCAGGGGGATTCCTCATCTTGCAACAGCATGTTCTTTTCCCCCCTGGGGGAACTAAGGGGCTGGGAGATATAACAGTAGTTCGTACTCCCCACCCCCCCTCGGGGGTGAGGCGGTGGCTTCCCTATGTTGGTTTTTTTATGTCCCCACAGAAGCCCATAAAACAGACGCTTCTCCCCGCCTCCCTGGCCTTCCTTTTCCCTCCCCTCTCACAGGTTTGCACTGGCAGACCCGAATGCCATCTGCGCGCGTGGACTGCTGATAGTTTTAAACAAGAGGGGGTGGGATAATGAACAGAGGGGGCATGGCTTAGGCGCAGCACCGTGCGCGGGTCGTAGCATCCACGAGGAGCACAGGCGCTGGGGACGTCGAGCAGAGCCTTGCAATCTGAGAAATCAAAAACAGACACTTCTCAAGCCAGGAGCTGGAGAGATGGATGTCTGACACACAGGACACAAGGAGAGCTGGGGGCACGTAAGGCAATGCATCCAGGCTTTTTACTCAGCACCAAGCTGAACTTTATAGCGGCATTGTATTGCTAAGACTATTGCTCAGCAAATAGTGCATTTACTTAGTGCCTCTACTTTTGTGCTTAGCACTATGGCTCCCAAAAAAGACACCACAAAGAAGGCACCAAAAATTTCACCCCCAGGCGCTGGGAACTCCAGTCATGCCTCCACACTGTCATCCTCTCCTGAAATACCACATGTGGCAAGCCAGGGTGAGTTATTGGGAACAATTGGTGGTGCAGCTGCTTCTCACATTTCCGCCCCTGTATACGTGACTGAAGATGCCTTTTCCTCCACCCTGCTGGGCCTAGAAGGAAGATTAGCGGCTTTAATTGCATCCTCCATCCAAAAGGATAGGAAGCGTGTTAGATCCCCCCCCCTTAGACCCTTTACCAAGGGGACGGGGACAGTGGGTAGAGGATGAGGTGTTACCCTCAGGCGATCAGGAGGAAAGACAAACCGATTAATCCTCTGCAGAGGAAACAATGGTGGATGAACCCTTTTCAGCCTCGCAATCTGAAAAATTGCTGGTGCGATCTCGGAGATGGTTCGTTCCACTTTCAAGCTACGGTGTCAGCTGAAAGTTCCGTTTCTTCTTTGGGTTCCTTAAAACCTTCACAGCCTTTGCATGCATTTCCTGTCCATGCATTATTAGAACAGCTTATTTTTGCTGAATGGGATCACCTGGATAAGCATTTTCTCCCTCCAAAGAGATTCTCAGTACTCTATCCCATAGAGGAGAAATTCACTAAAAGATGGAATGTACCAGCATGTTCCAGTGATTTCCAGTGTGAATAAAAGTCTAACTTGTCCAGTAGACAATGCACAAATGCTTAAGGATCCAACAGATAAAAAGTTGGAATTCCTGTTAAAATCCTCTTTTTCTTTGGAAGGTGCGGTTACTCAACCTGTAGTCGCTGCAATAGGCATCTGTCAATCCCTAGGATCAGTTTAGACAGGCCGACACGTCCTCGTCAGACGTGTCAGCCTGACTACAGGACTGGAGGCTTGTGGTGCTTTCTGCATGGAGGCCTTTTGTTCCTTTCAAGTATCGACTGTGCATGTCTACCAATACTACCCCAGTTCCCACTGTCAGCATCTTTGACTGTCTCCTTTTGGCATAATGATCAAGTGATCCGACCATCCCGTCAGCAAACCGATCCAGTGTGTTATATCCCGTGGGGAGATCCAGGGCCACAGACGATCCGCCAGTATATGCTCATGTCCCAGCTTGGTCTGGTAAAAATCCATTTTATAGGGAGATTTATTCTCCGTTATCCAGGATCGTATATTGGAGGAAGGATTACTTTATGTGACTGCTCTCATGTCTGGAATCACTAACACCATTTGTTCATTGATTTATATACTATGGACCTTGACACATACACTTTTTGCTGCACACAAAAAGGCTATTTTTGATTATTTTTTGATGATTTATAGTTTATCACTTGCAGCGGATTACGGTCTTTTACACGTTTTTGAACACTTAGTCGGGTAGTGTTTAATCATCTAGCGCTGCTTACACAGAATATGTTTTTGGTATTTTATCCTTGGATCCATTTTGTATATATTTTGAACCAAGATATTGTCCTGCCATCATTTTTTCCAAAGCCATGTTCTAGGGAAGAGAAGTCAGTACATTGTCTTGATGTGGTGAGAGCGGTCAAGGTCTATTTAAAGTCGACTGCTCAGAACCGGAAGACTGATGTCTTGTTTGTGCTGCCAGAAGGTCCTAGGAAAGGACAGGCAGCGTTGAAATCCACTAAGTAGATTCGGCAAGTTATAATTCAGACTTATGATTTAAGGGGTAAGATTCCACCTTTTCAAGTCAAAGCGCACTCTACCAGAGCAGTTAGTACTTCTTGGGCAGTGTGTCACCAGGCCTCCATGGCTCAGATTTGTAAGGCCGCAACTTGGTCTTCAGAACATACATTCACCAAGTTTTATCAGGTGGCTGTAAGAAGGCACAAGGATATCGCCTTTGGGCGCAGTGTGCTGCAGGCAGCAGTATAGGTCCTCAAGTCTGGGGGTGCCCTACGGGTTGTGTCTCCCTCCCCTCAAATAGCATTGCTATGGGACATCCCATGTAGTTAATAACTATGGCTCTGTGTCCCGTGATGTATGATAAAGAAAATAGGATTTTTATAACAGCTTACCTGTAAAATCCTTTTCCTGGAGTACATCACGGGACACAGAGGTCCCTTCCCTGTTTCTGGTGTTTAACTATATTGCTTTTCTACAAAAACTTAGGTACTCCTGATAGGAGGAGGGGTTATATAGGGAGTGAACTTCCTGTATTGGGTATACCAGTGTCCATCACCTGAAGGTGCCTATATACCCATGTAATTAATAACTATGGCTCTGTGTCCTGTGATGTACTCCAAGAAAAGGATTTTACAGGTAAGCTGTTATAAAAATCCTATTTTTTCTCCAAAATATCAACTGATTTTTTTTTCTGGAGGGGGAGGGAGTTAACCAGACAAAATGCAATTACAGACTGTGAATTATCAATTAGGTCAAATAATAACTTACCTCTATTTCATATCCTGCATCGCACTGGTACAAAACCGTGTCTTGGTAGAGGAATCGTGTTCCAAGCACTGATCCATGGTTTGGGGCTGCTGGCTTTTCACATGATATCGGAGAGCATATGTCATCACTCAATGGAGGTAACCAGTTACCATCAGTCTAAACGAAAAAAAAAATGGTGTTTTGGTCAGCTGAACTCAAACTTTTTGAGGTATACCTAAGGTGTATATGTATTGCTGCACAAAATCTCTGCCTTTCATAGACTGTGTATCATCAGCACACTAATATGTTCCCTATGGCAATCCCAGCGGACTCTGGCTGCAAAAGGGAAAAAAAAAATTCAGCAGTGAGGCTGTCTGTCAGCAGTGTTGGTACCTTAATCTGACTGTAGTGTAAAGCCACTAGAAGAAGCAACATTTAGTGTTTTGGGGCCATACAGGGTCCCCAGTATCAGGCAGATGTTAACTAGAACTGTTTGGTTTACGGCTGGCAACTGCATTTAACTCCCTGCTTTCAGGCTTGCTCTAATTGATGGAAACCTCAGAATAAACCATTGGGAAACTTACTCCTCTAATTCAATCACTTGTTTGTGTAAAGTTCAGATTTAGCGATGAAACTCTGTAAACAACAGGCTTTATACAACAATAGTGTTAAGGAGACGATAAAGGAAAATGTGAAAAATGAGAAATAGCATTATTAACTGATGGATAGATTATATTATATTAATGTGTTTTTTTCATATTTACCAGAAAAAAAACTGGTTAAGATTGACAATAAACACAAGTTGGCCACTGGCTTTGGGCACACTAGGAAGCTCTGCAAGGTATGTCAGCAGACATGTAAGCATCTCCATCAGCCTGCTTTACATCACTTATGTCAACTTTTTGTGCCCATGTGGATGGGCTTTTATTCTTCTTCTTATTCTTATTATTATACAGAATTTATATAGCGCCAACAATTTGGTTTTTAATGCCAATATGCAGTAATGCCCCGTACACACGGTCGGACTTTGTTCGGACATTCCGACAACAAAATCCTAGGACTTTTTCCGACGGATGTTGGCTCAAACTTGTCTTGCATACACACGGTCACACAAAGTTGTCGGAAAATCTGATCATTCAGAACGCGGTGACGTAAAACACGTACGTCGGGACTATAAACGGGGCAGTGGCCAATAGCTTTCATCTCTTTATTTATTCTGAGCATGCGTGGCACTTTGTCCGTCGGATTTGTGTACACACGATCGGAATTTCCGATAACGGATTTTGTTGTTGGAAAATTTTATATCCTGCTCTCAAACTTTGTGTGTCGGAAAATCCAATGGAAAATGTGTGATGGAGCCTACACACGGTCGGAATTTCCGACAACAAGGTCCTATCACACATTTTCCATCGGAAAATCCGACCGTGTGTACGGGGCATAAGTCTAATGCCGCGTACACACGGTCGGAATTTCCGACAATAAATGTTCGATGTGAGCTTGTTGTCGGAAATTCCGACCGTGTCTAGGCTCTATCGGACATTTGTTGTCGGAATTTCCAACAAAAAAATTTGAGAGCTGGTTCTCAAATTTTCCAACAAAAAAATCTGTTGTCAGAAATTCCGATCGTGTGTACACAATTCCAATGCACAAAACTCCACGCATGCTCGGAAACAAGCAGAAGAGTCACACTGGCTATTGAACTTCATTTTTCTCAGCTCGTTGTACGTGTTGTACGTCACCACGTTCTTGACATTCGGAATTTGTGCGACCGTGTGTATGCAAGACAAGTTTGAGCCAACATCCGTCGAAATAAATCCAGGATTTTGTTGTCGGAATGTCCTATCGTGTGTACGCGGTATAAGAATGTAAAATTAGCTTTAAGCACGTTAGACGCAGGTAAGTGAGTTCAAATGCACCTGTCAATGAATTTTGAATGATATCAGAAGTGTCTGGACTGATGCCAGCGACACAAGCCCAAAGCCAGACCTCTAAAGTAACCACAGGGTCAGGTTTATCATACTTGCTACACAGATATGATATCAATGCAATATCAGTACAATTTTTTTTATGAAAAATATATGGGTGCTTTGCCTTTTAATTTTATGGTACAGCAAATTCTGTGTATTTCCAAAGTAATATAAAGTAATTTACCTTTCTCGGGCTTGCCCATTGTTTATTAATAAGTGTACACTTTTATTATTACACAGAAGTAAAATTTAAACATCTACAGAAGTTTATTGCATCATAACCAACAAAAATAAAATTTTGGTTTAATTCACAATTATTAACATTATTTGTGCATTTTATAGATATAATTACGAGAAATGCAATTTTATTTCAATTACTTTGAACATTAAAGTAATAAAAACAATTTACCATACAAGTTGAGGTACTTGGTCCTGATAATGTATAGCCAGGTTTGCAATCAACAGTTATTGTTTTATTAATGTCATAATCTGCCTTTAGTTTTACTGCGTTTGCCTGTAGTGTACATTTTCTGGGAATGCATAAAATTTCCTCTGTTGACCAAGAACCATCTTCCAGACAAGTTTTTGTTGCCGTATTTGAATCCATTATATAGCCATCTTGGCACCTTAAAGAAGAATTATAGGCATTAAAAACATCCTAATAATAATACTGTATATACAGTGGGGACGGAAAGTATTTAGACCCCCCTTAAATTTTTCACTCTTTGTTATATTGCAGCCATTTGCTAAAATCATTTAAGTTCATTTTTTTCCTCATTAATGTACACACAGCACCCCGTATTGACAGAAAAACACAGGATTGTTGACATTTTTGCAGATTTATTAAAAAAGAAAAACTGAAATATCACATGGTCCTAAGTATTCAGACCCTTTGCTGTGACACTCATATTTAACTCAGGTGCTGTCCATTTCTTCTGATCATCCTTGAGATGGTTCAACGCCATCATTTGAGTCCAGCTGTGTTTGATTATACTGATTGGACATGATTAGGAAAGGCACAGACCTGTCTATATAAGACCTTACAGCTCACAGTGCATGTCAGAGCAAATGAGAATCATGAGGTCGAAGGAACTTCCTGAATAGCTCAGAGACAGAATTGTGGCAAGGCACAGATTTGGCCAAGGTTACAAAAAAAAATTCTGCTGCACTCAAGGTTCCTAAGAGCACAGTGACCTCCATAATCCTTAAAAGTCATTTGGGATGACCAGAACCCTTCCTAGAGCTGGCCGTCCAACCAAACTGAGCTATCGGGGGAGAAGAGCCTTAGTGAGAGAGGTAAGGAAGAACCCAAAGATCGCTGTGGCTATGCTCCAGAGATGCAGTCGGAAGATGGGAGAAAGTTGTAGAAAGTCAACCATCACTGCAGCCCTCCACCAGTCGGGGCTTTATGGCAGAGTGGCCCAACGGAAGCCTCTCCTCAGTGCAATACACATGAAAGCCCGCATGGAGTTTGCTAAAAAACACCTGAAGGACTCCTAGATGGTAAGAAATAAGATTCTTTGGTCTGATGAGACCAAGATAGAACTTTTTGGCCTTAATTCTAAGCGGTATGTGTGGAGAAAACCAGGCACTGCTCATCACCTGTCCAATACAGTCCCAACAGTGAAGCATGGTGGTGGCAACATCACGCTGTGGGGGTGTTTTTCAGCTGCAGGGACAGGATGACTGGTTGCAATCGAGGGAAAGATGAATGCGGCCAAGTACAGGGATATCCTGGACGAAAACCTTCTCCAGAGTGCTCAGGACCTCAGACTGGGTCAAAGGTTTACCTTCCAACAAGACAATGACCCTAAGCACACAGCTAAAATAATGAAGGAGTTGCTTCACAACAACTCCGTGACTGTTCTTGAATGGCACAGCCAGAGCCCTGACTTAAACCCTATGGAGCATCTCTGGAGAGACCTAAAAATGGCTGTCCACCAATGTTTACCATCCAAACTAACAGAACTGGAGAGGATCTGCAAGGAGGAATGGCAAAGGATCCCCAAATCCAGGTGTGAAAAATTTGTTGCATCTTTCCCAAAAAGACTCATGGCTGTATTAGATCAAAAGGGTGCTTCTACTAAATACTGAGCAAAGGGTCTGAATACTTAGGACCATGTGATGTTTCAGTTTTTCTTTTTTAATAAATCTGCAAAAATGTCAACAATTCTGTGTTTTTCTGTCAATATGGGGTGCTGTGTGTACATTAATGAGGAAAAAAAATGAACTTAAATGATTTTAGCAAACAGCTGCAATATAACAAAGAGTGCAAAAATTTAAGGGGGTCTGAATACTTTCTGTCACCACTGTAAATTAAACCACATGTAGTCACTTCTGTAGTCAACAAAATCTAGCTGCAGGGTACAAAAACGATCATAGATATTTACACCTTCCACTTTTGAGATGTACTGAGATTACTTCACTGTCCCATATATATATTTTCTCAGTAATACACAAGCTTATGGGCAATCCTCTAAGACTAGAGGATTGGGAACACGCACACAATTCACTCACCTCTTCCTACTTCTCTGGGGTTTTATATGCACTTAAAAGTGGAGCTGCCCTTTAGTGAGGCAAAATGCACTAAACCATAGCAAACAGTCATTAATCATTGTAATGCCCCGTACACACGGTCGGATTTTCCGACGGAAAATGTGTGATAGGACCTTATCGTCGGAAATTCCGACCGTGTGTAGGCTCCACATTTTCCATCGGATTTTCCGACACACAAAGTTTGAGAGCAGGATATAAAATTTTCTGACAACAAAATCCGTTGTCGGAAATTCCGATAGATGAAAGCTATTGGCCACTGCCCCGTTTATAGTCCCGACGTACGTGTTTTACGTCACCGTGTTTAGAACGATCAGATTTTCCGACAACTTTGTGTGACCGTGTGTATGCAAGACAAGTTTGAGCCAACATCCGTCGGAAAAAATCCTAGGATTTTGCTGTCGGAATGTCCGAACAAAGTCCGACCGTGTGTACAGGGCATTACAGTAATGAGGTTGAGACACTCCAAAAAACTGAACAAGAAAACTGAATGGTACCTTTACTCTGTTAAAAAAATCACCAATCTGTGGCATAAGTTACATTCAAATTTCTGTCTTTAGGGAAATGGCACAATTCATACACCCCTGGCCTACAGACGTCCTGAGAAATTACAACCAATATGCCATTTAAATTGACTAAACACTTTTGAAAATTTAAAAGATAATAATAATTCTTCCATAACATGACATAGCAGACCACTGACAAACAGAGATCTGCTAATGAGGCCTATCATATAACCCATCCCAGCCTGTTTATCCAGGCCTGCATTAAAAAACCTTTAAGACATGTCATAAATAGCTTGGCAGTTATTAAGGCAATATCTCTGACTTAGTGTTTCTCCTCACAGAGTTGAAGACATATCCTAAATATTAGACAGCAGTAGAATGCAGAATCAACGTTTCCTGGCTGAGATAAAATCTATACACCCATTTTGTGATTAAACTAGGTGGAGCAGACCACTACCTTCACTTTAAAACTAAACACCCTCATTTTATAAAGGGCAGCAGGCCCGTGAGATACATAACTTCTTCTTAGGAAGGCGCATTTCAAGGTTAGGCCATGAGTAATCTTGTTCAAAAAGTAATTTTATGCTGCACAATAAAATATGGGATATTATATTGTGGTATACTCAAAGTATTAATGCATTTGAAAAGCTGTATTTGAGGAAGTGGCAGCTGCATGATCATGAACATTATGGCACTTTTTTATAAAACTACAGTCGGCAGCTAGCTCTGGCATGTGGAACATGGAGTCCCTTCTGTAAAACATGCAGCTCTGTTGTCCACAGGTAGGTCCAAAAGCTGTGATGCAGGAAGCAGAAACCAAAAAGTTGTCTGCCAGACTCCTTTGGAATGTTGAGCAATCTTTTTGGTTTCTGCTTCCTCCACATGCCGGAACCAGCTGCTGACCATTATATCTTATGTACAGTACCGTGTGGGCCATTTCTTATGTACCATGCGAGTTGCTAATTTACATGCACCTAATACTGCCTGTAATTTACTGCACTTAGTCTGGTGCCCCCTGGGGCTTCTTCGCTCTACAGGTTACCCACCAACCCAATTAGTGTGTTTGCTTGTACCAAGGTGTCCTGTTATGCTGAAGATTAACACCAGAGGCCTTTACGTAATCATGAGCGAGCTCTCTTAACTGTTTATGTGGATGCAGGAGATGTTCGAAGTAGTAACACGACTTATTACAGGTCAAGAAACATGAAACACTTTTTTGTCTCTTATTTGTTGTTCCATGCAGTTCAAAAGTAGCTGTGAATTTAAAGTAGATACCCTGCTTCATCCTCTGGAATGTTTTAGTATTTATTTCTACAAAAATGATCGCACAATACAATAAGGCAGTGCTTCTGCAAAAGGGCTTAATTATTCAGGTATTCCTTTGGGCAGCATAATATCTAAGTACAGCCCTGCCAAGCATATTTGTGTTATGCAAATGAAAACTCTCGAGATCAGTTTCTATTATTAGCACTACTGGACTTATGTGGGTCATAAAACACTGTGCACGTAAACAGCAGCTCACCTGGGGTATGTAGTCAGTAAAGCATGACATTGTTCTCTTTGTTTAACAGAGCAGTCATAGCTCTGTGATTGGAGGTCACATGACTGGTCTCTACACCCAGCTACACAACATTTACTATTTTTATTCTACTCTGCCAGCTTCACAGTCCTGAAGCAGATAGCATTTGTGTAAATGTATAAATAAGAGTAACTCCCGCGCTGTCATGAAGGACCTATACAAAGGGGCACTGCTGCAACACCTGTGTGACTGATCCCAACAGAAAAAAATAAAAACAAACAGAAGAATGGTAGTTGCGCTGTGATAAAGAGGGGAAAAGATCTTTTGATCTCCAGCCACACCCATCTCAATTGCTGTTTACCATTTCCATGGTGATTGTATGATAATCACCTGACAGACAGTTCCTGCCCCCACCTGGCATTTGGAATAAGAAATAACCAGACAATGAGGACACTGATCCTGTATGGGAACAATCTGGAAGGTCCTCATTTCAGGGATCTGATGGAAGGTCTGACAACAAGCCGGATAGAGGAATTACAACACCTATTTTATCTGACAAGCATTGCGGAGCTGGGACCAACTGAGGACATCTACTGAGGCATACAAACTTGGCGTTTGTGGATTGATGCCCACACTCACTTTATAAAAAGTGAGTGCATCCCTTCCTTTTGGTCCGCCCCCCCCCCCCCTCTGGTCATCACGGTGTTATATTTGATATATTGCTTATGTCATTTTTTTATTATCATTCTATATACCCATCATTGGAACCATTTGAAACACCGGATGGGATATCCATGTCCGTCCGTGGTCTGTAAATAAGCACATGCTGTATACCTTACAGTAGTAAGGTGAGCTGCTTAAAGACACGGAGGTGTTTACACTGAAGATTTGTATGCTGTTTGGTGGCGGGACTGCTATTTTATTCACCTACATGGACTCACTGTATTCAGCTTTCATATTTATGTTAGTCAATTTGTGCTAGTTTGGAGACTAGACCACTTAGACTTTTTGCTGAGTGTTTTCACTTAAGTTTGTTCAACTTTATTTATTGTATACTCATTTTTTGAGAGATTTATTTTTTGAGATATTTACTATATGCTACACAGTTGCCACATTCATTATACACTATACATACTACACTTGATTTTATAATTTGGTATATTGTTAGCTCCCTTTTTAGTGTATTTGTGCCCCCTTTTGGGCTGTCTTCACCTCTCCATCACATTCACTTTTTACTTAGACCCTCCCACATTCCACTTCCCTTTCCCCTCTTTATCACAGTGCAGCTACCATTCTTCTGTTTATTTGTGTAAATGTGTAGTGTTTGTGCGGTGTGGCCATACCAGTCCTCTTTAAATGAGTCCATCATTTTTTATATGTAATGAAAGTCAAAAACATTTTATTTTTTTACCTTCTGACATAAAATATAAATACAGATAAACTATTCTTACCGGTATTCAATAACGCTTCCGTAGGTATAAGAATCACCAGTTGGAAAAGTATTAGGAAGTTCAGGTGGTGGTCCACAAGATAACAACAGACAGTTGGGATATAGTCCACTCCATTGCCCTTCTTCTGTGCAGATGAGATCTGATAATCCTTGCATTACATATCCAGTCTCGCAGCTGTATGAGATGGCATTCTCAGCAATTAAGCTGCTTCCATTAACAAAGGCATGAGAAATAATGGGTGGAGTACCACAAGAGACCTTACCACAGACTGGAAAACCCGAGCTCCATTTTCCAGCTGAGTGACAGCTGAGTTCAGAAGGTCCAAGCAGCTTGAATCCATCCTGACATTTAAATCTGATTAATTGTCCACAGCTAAAATCTTCTCCAATGACCACTGCATTTTGAATAGAAGGTTTGGGGCATTCACAAGGTAGACAAGTGGGGGGAATTCCACTCCACAAACCATTTGCTAAGCACTGTCGTGTTGCACTTCCATGTATCTCATAACCAGAGAAACAAGCATAGTGAACCTGTTCATTGTAACTAAAGCTTGAGCCGTTAAGAAAACCATGTGAAATATCTTCTGGAGGTCCGCAATCTATTGGTTCACAGAGGGGTTCTTGCGCATCCCATATCCCATTTTCCTGACAAGTAAGCAATGATGCACCTTTCAGGTCATACCCCTGATTGCATTTAAAAAGTATTTGTTTTCCAACACCGTATTCCATTCCAGCTATTTCTCCATCATTCAAAGCATTTGGCTTTTCACATATGATCTCTTTACAGGATGGCATTTCTCCACTCCAGTGTCCATTTTCAAGACAGGTCCTCTTTTTGTCTCCTTTAAGCATGTAGCCTTCATGACACTCATATTCAACCTCTTTCCCATAACTATAATCTGTTCCTAAAACATGGCCATTTATCAGTGCTGGTGGCTGTCCACAGGAAACAGGAATGCAGATAGGTTCCTCTCCATCCCACTGTTTATTTTCTTGGCATGTTCTTTTGCTTGGTCCATGTAATGTAAAGCCCAACTCACATTTATAATGTACTTCACTTGTAAATGAATAATTTAATGCTTCTGTGTATCCATTTAAAATGATGTTGGGTACCTTACATGAGATCATAGCACACTGTGGCACTTCATTACTCCATTTTCTGCTAGACAAGCATGTGCTCTTATCTGATCCAATAAGTTCATACCCTAAATTGCATTTGTATTGCGCAGTTCTATCAAGTGTTGTTTCTGTGTAATGTACCATGCCATTTTCAGGAGTTACTGGTATGCTGCATTCTATAGGTGCACACACAGGGGCACTTCCATTCCAAGTTCCATCCTCCTGACATGCTAAAAGTGGTATACCCAAAATTTCATACCCATGATAACAAGTATATAAGATATATGTACCATATAAGAAATCTGAGACTTCATTGATCAGTGAGTGATTGCCATTTGGAGTTTGGGTAGTTACTGCACCATCAAACATTTCATTCTTTATATCCTCATTCAACATATATTCCTGAGCCTTAGTATATTGACCAAAGTCAATATGGGGTGGCAGACCACAGTCTGTATGCACGCACATTGGAGCAGAACTGGACCAGCCCAAGTCTTCACAAGTTAGTATGGCAGGCCCAGTCAGCTGAAATCCTGGCATACAACTATAAATAATAACAGCGCCATATCTGTAGTCAGCTCCTTCTACAAATCCATTATCAATAGCTTCAGGAGGATCACAGAATATCTCTTTACAATTAGGGGTAACAGCATCCCATTCTCCTGTTTCCAAACAAGTAAGAACATGCTGCCCTTTAAGCCTAAAGCCTTTGTTACATGAGTAAGTTACAGTTTGTCCAAAATGAAGGCTTTGAGAAGAAATTCTGCCATTTGGAATTTCTTTGGCTGGAGGGCATTTAATAAGTTTACAGACTGGTATCTCACCAATCCAGTGACCATCTGCTCCACAGATTAATTTAGTGTTTCCCATTAATTCAAACCCAGGTTTGCAAGTGTAATGAACAGAGCTGAGAAAAGTAAGTCCTTGAACATCAACAATTCCATTGAGAATTTCATCTGGTTGAGGACACTCTACAGGAACACAACTTGGAAGATCAGAACTCCATATACCATCTGCATTACATGATATTACAGCTTTTCCTTTAAGTAAAAATCCATCCATACAAGAATAATTCACCTTGCTACCGTAATGAAAAGTAGGCATTAACTCTGGGTCTTCAAAGTTTGGGTCTCCAAAATCAATGTCTGGAGGTTGGGGACAGACTACAAGTTTACACACGGGAAAAGTGTCATTCCAGAGCTGAGAAGGCAAACATCGCAATACAGAGGAGCCCTGCAGAACATAGCCCTCTCTACAGGAAAATTTCACAACTCCTATTTCACTTGTTATTTCTTGTAAGACCAGCTGGTTTTGTAACAATGGTGGATCTTCACATTTTGATGGAACACAAGTGGGCACTTGTTTTCTGTCCCACTTTCCATTTTTTTGGCAAGTCCAACTAGTATCCCCAATTAGTTCATATCCCTCATCACACACAAATTCAACTTTTGAACCAACATCAATAGTTGCTCCTCTAACATATCCATGTTTAATAGGTGGTGGTTTTTCGCAGCTCAGTAGAACACAGCTTGGTGCGGACTCACTGTACCACTGTTTGTTAGACTGGCATACTCTTTTAGGGTTGCCCACTAGTTTATATCCAGGTTTGCAGGAATAAGTAACCTCATCCTCAAACACAATTCCAGTTTTGTTCTGCAGAAAGAAAAGCATATTTATTAATATATAACTGAGTTGGTTTACAATGTGTACAATATAGTATATACAGATAAAAACTATAAGAAATCAACAAATATACCATTGTAATTTTAAAAACATATTGTGTTAATAAATGTTGTGGAATGGAAAATAAGTATTTATATATTTTAATAATGGTCATATTAAAGAATGCCCAATGCTTTCAGACTGAATTGCAGAATATATATATATATATATATATATATATATATATATATATATATATATATATATTACACTGTATACATACTACACTGTATATATAAATATATTAATACACTGCCTGCACTGTATATATAGTCTACACTACACTGACTACACTGTATATATATATATATATATATATATATATATACTAATCAGCCTGCATGCCACTAACTGACCTGCCCCTAGCTAACGTTTTCTCAATCATAACACTATATACGGCCGCCGTGTAAGCAGCCTTATATAGTGTGGGGCGTGAACTTAGCCCCCTGAGCCATGTTAGCCTAAAGGCACCCTGCCTTTGGCCAATCATGGCTCTCACAGTAGATCTCGTAGTGCATTATGGGACACGCCACGTCGTTCAAATTTGCCGCAAACGCCCCATATGTTTGGTTCGTTTGCAAATAAATGAACACCCGATGTTTGAGTCGAACGTACTGGAGGGTGTAAAATCTGGTGCAGCTCTGCATAGTAATCAATCAGCTTCCAAGTTTTTTTGTCAAAGCTTAACTGAACAAGCTGAAGTTAGAAGCTGATTGGCTACCATGTACAGCTGCCCCCAGATTTTGCACTGTCCAGTAGAAATGAGCTTCGTGTTCGAGTCGAACCCATGTTCGACCCGAACATCGTCTGTTTGACCGTTCGTTGAATTGCGAACGATATGGACGATATTCGTGTGGCGCGTCATGGCCCATAATTCACTGCGGCATCGCAGTGCATTGCTGGCTGATGATTGGCCAAGCATGCACTATGACCCGCATGCTTGGCCAATCACAGCGCCGTCTTAACAGAGAGCCGTAGTTGGCCAAAGCCAAGGAGGTTTTGGCCAATTATGGCTCAGGGGATTTAGTACACGCCCCACACTATATAAGGCCGCCTGCACGGCGGCCCTGTGTAGTGTGTGTTCCGGCATTGAAATAGATAGATAAACAGAGAGACAGTGTCATTCGATTTAAGTTAGATAGATTAGGCAGGACAGTCAGTGAGTTAGCTGCACTTACAGTGTATTGTGTATATATATGCATCCCAGGTGTTATATATATATACACTGTATTCAGTTTAGCTAGATCCGTTCCTGTTATCTTCCTACTGACAGGCAGGCTTGTCTTGTTACAGTATTTACAGCTACCTGAAGAAAATTGCTGGTGTTCTTTTGATCCTATTAGTACCACAGTCAGGCAGCTAGACTATTTACAGTTAGTGTAGTGCGTCCTCCTCACAGTGTTCAGTTAAAGCTACAAGTTAGTTTAGTGTGATCTCTGCACAGTGTTCAGCTAAAACTACAAGTTAGTGTAGTGCGTCCTCCTCACAGTGTTCAGCTAAAGCTACAAGTTAGTTTAGTGTGACCT
The DNA here is from genome assembly GCF_042186555.1 of Aquarana catesbeiana. NCBI lineage: Eukaryota > Metazoa > Chordata > Amphibia > Anura > Ranidae > Aquarana > Aquarana catesbeiana. The sequence continues at coordinate 458,510,962 of NC_133324.1, read as the reverse complement.
CTGCACAGTGTTCAGCTAAAGCTACAAGTTAGGGTAGTGCGTCCTCCTCACAGTGTTCAGCTAAAGCTACAAGTTAGTGTAGTGCGTCCTCCTCACAGTGTTCAGCTAAAACTACAAGTTAGTGTAGTGCGACCTCTGCACAGTGTTCAGCTAAAGCTACAAGTTAGGGTAGTGCATCCTCCTCACAGTGTTCAGCTAAAGCTACAAGTTAGTGTAGTGCATCCTCCTCACAGTGTTCAGCTAAAACTACAAGTTAGTGTAGTGTGACCTCTGCACAGTGTTCAGCTAAAGCTACAAGTTAGTGTAGTGCGTCCTCTGAACAGTGTTCAGCTAAAATGACAAGTTAGTGTAGTGCGACCTCTGCACAGTGTTCAGCTAAAGCTACAAGTTAGTGTAGTGCGAGCTCTGCACAGTGTTCAGCTAAAGCTACATGTAGAAGGTTGGTGGTGTTTTCCTGATCCTATCACTACCGCAGGCAGCTAAATAAGCTACATTTTTTTTTTTTGCGAGCTCTGCACAGTGTTCAGCTAAAGCTACCTGTAGAAGGTTGGTGGTGTTTTCCTGATCCTATCACTACCGCAGGCAGCTAAATAAGCTACAAGTTAGTTTTTTGCGAGCTCTGCACAGTGTTCAGCTAAAGCTACCTGTAGAAGGTTGGTGGTGTACTCATACTACAGGCAGGCAGTTGATTTTATATATATATCCCAGCTTAGTGCAGCTACAGGCCATTAGTATGTCTGGAAGGCCAACAAGGAGAGGCAGACAGTCACAAGCTAATAAAAGAGGGCAAGCAGGCTCTGTGTCTAGAGGCAACAGTGCTGGTCGTGGAGACGGTGCATCCTCATCAGCACGTGGCTGTGGGACACGCTTGGCCTTTTTTTCGGCAGCTGGCGGCGTTGAGCCGCAACATGTGGAAGACTTGGTCGAGTGGATGACCAAGTTGTCCTCATCCTCCTCATCCTCTCTCACCCATGCTCAGGGTACTTTGTCTGGCAAAGCAGCTGCTAACGCGGCCTCTTCCCTCGGCTCAATGGCATCAGTGACTCCTTCCTTAGCCCCACCATGTCCTCCTGAGGAGTCCCTCGAACTGTTTGACCACAGTGTTGGGTACATGCTCCAGGAGGATGCCCAGCATTTAGAAGACTCTGATGATGATACTGAGCTAGATGAAGGCAGTAACGTGAGCACGGACAGAGGGGGTGCCCAAGAAGGACAGAAATCTGGCAGTTATGCTCCCCCTGCTGCAGCATACTGCCAGGTTTGCTCCAGTGCTGAGGAGGGAGGGGATGATGAGGTCACTGACTCAACGTGGGTGCCTGATAGGAGAGAGGAGGAGGAGGAGGCATGTCATCAACGAAGCAGGATGCCCTCCAGGGGCCAGCCTAAGGGCAGCACACTGACTGCATCACATCCCAAAGCTCCGCATGTGCAGGCCGCTGCTGTCTCTGCACATTATTCCAAAAGTTCTTTGGTGTGGGCCTTTTTTGAGACGAGTGCATCAGATCGCACCGCTGCTATTTGCAACATATGTCTCAAGCGTATCTCGCGTGACCAAAACATCTCCCGCTTGGGCACCACATGCTTGACCAGACATATGTTGACCTGCCATGCAGTTCATTGGCAAGCATATCTAAAAGACCCACACCAAAGAACAAAGAGGACCTCTCCTTGCTCCTCATCAGCTGAGATCTCCAACCCCACTATACCTTCAGTCCTCTCTGAGACCTGCACTGAGAGGAATGAAGGTGTACAATTAGGTGAGTCACAGCCAAGTACTTGTGGGCAATCTGCTTTCGGTACACCGACGTCAGATTGTACCAGGCAAATTTCCCTGCCCCAGCTGCTGCACCACCGAAAGAAGTTCGCTCTCACCCATCCACATGCCCAGCGGTTGAATGCTAGCTTGGCAAAATTGCTAGCACTTCAACTGCTGCCTTTTCAGTTGGTAGACTCTGCCCCCTTACGTGAGTTTGTGGAATGTGCGGTTCCTCAGTGGCAGGTACCCAAACGCCACTTTTCCTCACGGAAGGTGATTCCGGCTCTCTACTGGCATGTGGAAGGCAATGTCCATGCCTTGCTGGACAGGGCGGTCAGCGGTAAGGTGCATATTACCGCTGACTCATGGTCCAGCAGGCATGGACAGGGACGTTACCTAAGTTTCACCGCGCATTGGGTGACTCTGCTGGCAGCTGGGAAGGTTGCAGGACAAGGTGCAGTAGTGTTGGAGGTTGTTCCGCCACCACGCCTCCAAAATTCCACTACTAATGATTGTGACACACCTCTCTCCTCCACCCCCTCCTCTTCTTCTTCCTGCATGGCCTCTTCCTGTGCTTTGTCCTCGGAACCAGCGGTGCTCCGTAGCCGTTCAAGGGGCTACGCAAGTATGCAGGCCAAAAGATGTCATGCGGTGCTTGAACTGGTGTGCTTGGGGGACAGGAGCCACACTGGGGCAGAGGTTCTGTCAGCTCTGCAGGGGCAGGTTCAGAGGTGGTTGATGCCAAGCCAACTTAAGGCAGGAATGGTGGTTTGCGACAATGGCACCAACCTCCTCTCTGCCCTCCGACAGGGACAAATGACCCATGTGCCCTGTTTGGCTCACGTCCTTAACTTGGTGGTGCAGCGGTTCTTGGGCAGGTACTTGGGCTTTCAGGATGTCCTGAGGCAGGCCAGGAAAGTCTGTGTGTATTTTCGCCAGTCATATAATGCCAGTGCTCGGCTGGCAGACCTCCAAAAGGAGTTTAACCTGCCCAAGAACCGCCTAATCTGTGACTTGCCCACCAGGTGGAACGCACGGTGGCCATGCTGCAGCGGCTGCACACACAGCAGAGGGCCATCAATGAGTACCTGTGCGACTATGGCACCAGGACAGGGTCAGGGGAGCTTGTTTTTTTTTCCCCACGCCAGTGGACCATGATCAGGGATGCATGCACTGTCTTGTCACCATTTGAGGAGGCCACGAGGATGGTGAGCAGTGACAGTGAATGCATCAGTGACACTGTCCCCCTTGTCCACCTGTTGGAGCACATGCTGCGTGGAATAATGGACAGGGCACTTGAGGCAGAACAGAGGCAGGAAGAGGAGGACTTTCTTAGTTCTCAAGGCCCCCTTTATCCAGACAGTGTTCCTGCGTGCCCGCCGATCACACAGGAAGAGGAGGAGGAGGAGGATTCTGTCAGTATGGAGGTGGAGCCTGGCACTCAGCATCAGCAGCGGTCTTTAAGGGATCAGTCCCAAGAAACACATGGACTTGTACGTGGCTGGGAGGAGGTGGCTGCAGACCATGTCGTCCTTAGTGACCCAGAGGACTCCGGACCAAATACCTCAGCAAACCTACGCTGCATGGCCTCCCTGATCCTGCAAAGCCTACGTAAGGATCCTCGTATTCGTGGTATCAAGGAGCAGGACCAATACTGGCTGGCAACACTCCTTGATCCACGTTACAAGGGTAAGGTTGCGGACCTTATCTTGCCGTCGCAGAGGGAGCAGAGGATGAAACATCTTCGGGAGGCCTTGCAGAAAGGTCTGTGCAACACGTTCCCAGAGGCTGGGAGGTTACAAACTCCTGTTTCTGGACAACGTGTTGCTGAGGCTTCAGTCAGTCAAAGAAGGAGCGGTGGAGAAGGTGGTCGTCTCACCTATTGTTCAGACAATTTTTTAGTCCACAGCCCCAAGGTAAGATCGGTTCCAGCAACCATCGCCAGCGTCTGTTTTACATGGTGCAAGAATACCTAGGGGCAAGATCTGACTTGTACATCTCTCCCACCGAAAATCCTCTGGGTTACTGGGTCTTGAGGATGAATCACTGGCCAGAGCTTGCACAGTATGCAATTGAGCTACTGGCCTGTCCTGCATCCAGCATTCTTTCGGAACGCACATTCAGTGCTGCTGGAGGCTTTGCAACTGATCACAGGGTGCGTCTGTCCACCGACTCGGTCGATCGACTGACCTTTATAAAAATGAATCAGTCTTGGATCACCACCAGCTACCAAGCACTTGATGCTGATGTAACCGAATAATTTTTTTTGAAATCTCAGATCCCTTCAAAGACTGCCTATGCTGATGCTGAGTGACTATCCTGAGTAATTATCCTCTTCCTCCTCAATGATCACGCTGATAGCTTGTAAGAACATTTTTGGTTCTGGGCGCTGTCACCAGTGCCTAAGGCCCAATTTTTCAGCCCCTGTTTAACAGGGGCGTGTAATTACAATTTTTGATGCAATACTTTGCAGCAGAGCTCGTTCCTGCGTTCCAACTAGAGTATCTGTGAGGGGTTGCAGTGTTGTGGCACCAGCACCAGTGCCTAAGGCCCAATTTTTCAGCCCCTGTTTAACAGGGACGTGTAATTACAATTTTTGATGCAATACTTTGCAGCAGGGCTCGTTCCTGCGTTCCAACTAGAGTATCTGTGAGGGGTTGCAGTGTTGTGGCACCAGCACCAGTGCCTAAGGCCCAATTTTTCAGCCCCTGTTTATCGGGGCGTGTAATTACAATTTTTGATGCAATACTTTGCAGCAGGGCTCGTTCCTGCGTTCCAACTAGAGTATCTGTGAGGGGTTGCAGTGTTGTGGCACCAGCACCAGTGCCTAAGGCCCAATTTTTCAGCCCCTGTTCAACAGGGGCATGTAATTACAATTCTTGATCTAATATTTCACAGCAGGGCCCGTTTCTGCGCCCACCAAGAGCGAGTGAGGACTTACAGTGTTGTGGCACCAGCACCACCACCACCACCAAAGGCCCAATTTTTCTGCCCCTGTTCAAGAGGCGCATGTAATTACAATTCTTGATCTAATATTTCACAGCAGGGCCCTGTGAGGGCTTACAGTGTTGTGGCCACAATAACACCTAAGGCCCAAATTTCTGCTGATTATATAGGGCAGGCCCCTACTTTCAAACATCCAACTTACAAACGACTCCTACTTGCAAATGGAAGGAGACAACAGGAAGTGAGATGAAATCTACCCTTAGGAAGGGAAATTCTCTCCTGTAAGAGTTAATATGGGAAAAACATTTCTCCTTTCCACTGATGCTTTATCACCAATCCTTGTTTCACAAAAAAACCCAAATTTTCAAAAAACATTTGTCATTGGGACAAAAAGTGAGGTGAAATCTTCTGAAGAGGAGCACAGACAGCAAAACAAATGTCACAGGGGTGATAACCCTTCCCTATGTTTTCCAAAAAGCTTAAAATAGATTTTTTGGCTGGAGCTAAACACGTTAAAAATGTACCAGTTCAAAATTACAAACAGATTCTACTTAACAACAAACCTACAGTCCCTGTCTTGTTTGCACCGCCTGTATACTGCTGTTCAGAGTACAGAGCCTGTATACTGCTGTTTCCTTTTTTAATTTGGGTGCGGGGTTCCCCTTAATATCCATACAAGACCCAAAGGGCCTGGTAATGGACTGGGGGGTACCCATGCCGTTTGTCTCATTGATTTTCATCCATATTGCCAGGACCCGACATTACATTAAAGCCGCAAGCAGTTTTAAATGACTTTTTTTCCTTGACATTGACATTCCTCGACAAAATGACATTTTGTGCAGGGACTGTTCTAAGCACGGGAAACATGCGCCACTTTACAGGCATACTATAAACACCCCCCAGGTACGATATTTAAAGGAATATTTCACGTCCGTTTTAAAAGTTTTTTTTGCATTGATATATGTACCCTGGGGCAGGACCTGGGTCCCCAAACCATTTTTAGGACAATACCATGCAAATTAGCCTTTAAAATGAGCACTTTTGATTTTGAACATTCAAGTCCCACAGACGTCAATGGGGTTCTAAAGTTCGTGCAAATTTTTGGTCCGTTCGCAGGTTCTGGTGTGAACCGAACCGGGGGGGTGTTCGGCTCATCCCTACTCTCCAGTAAATCAGACCCTATGTGCAAACTCAGAGCTAAGCCTACCACTGATTATTTTTGGCCCTTGAAGCAGCTACATATTTGGGTGTATGCAACATAAAATAGATAAAGGTCTTTGTAAAAAAAAAACACCTTGCCAGAAAAATTCCATGAGAGATATGGCAATTTAAGATTTGAGTATATTAACACACTGAAATATTAGTTTTGGGTGGGTTTGCCCCACAATGTTTTATAACTAATTGAATTAAAAGATAGGTACACTTTTTTAGTAGAAATCATAATTACATATTCGCTTCCTAAACAATACTGCACCTATTTAACTTTATGTCTTCCCTGCTGGGAGAAATAAATAATAGATTCTATATTACACTGTATTCTTAGAAAGTACATCAAATAACTAAATATAAAATATCAAGCAATGCAGAAGTAAGCAATCTGAATACAGAACACAAGTTTGTCTAAGCCCCAACTGTTCTTTCATCCTATACGAGTTTAACCAGTCAACTGTGGAAAGCCATTCCACAATGCAGAAATCCTGCAGGTAAACTGAAGTGGTGATAAGTGTAGACTACAGATGGCTGAATGTAAATGAAACAATGCTTACTGGGTCTGGTCTGGGCCTATGATGGAAGTTCTCAGAGAAAAGAATAGTAGGTTATATTTGCATTTTTAATTGGTGTCCCAGAAATGTTTTATCAAAAGTAAAAACAAACATATGTATTCCATCTGTAGCAATTCTTAATGCTAAACTTTTAAATGACTGCTCTGTAGCCAGCATTTTTGATATGTCAGTCAATACATCTAAAATGTATATTTTATATACTGTACATTTATATTTATTTAAAACCACGCTTTTGTGCACAAACAAAAACAGAAAATAAGATTAACCTGTTCCCATCCCATGTATAGTCAAATGGCGGCCGCAAGGTGACTCTCTTATCCTGGGCGGCCGTCATATGACGTCCTCAGCTTCCCAGCCGCTAGGGGGCGTGCACGTGCGCCCGCCGCATCACTCGGGAGCTGATGCGCGTGCCTGGCGGCCACGATGTCTGCCATGCACCCGCGATTACCGGTCACAAAGCAGGGACGTGGATCTGTGTGTGTAAACACACAGATCCACATCCTGTCAGGGGAGAGGAGACCGATCGTGTGTTCCCAGTACACTGGAATAGCGATCAGTCACCTCCCCCAGTCAGTCCCCTCCCCCCACAGTTAGAATCACTCCCTAGGTAACACATTTAACCACTTGATCGCCCCCTAGTGTTAACCCCTTCCCTGCCAGTGACATTTATATAGTAATCAGTGCATTTTTATAGCACTGTTCGCTGTATGAATGTGAATGGTCCCAAAATTGTGTCAAACCTGTCCAATCTGCCTGCCGCAATATCGTAGTCCTGACAAAAATCGCAGATCGGCGCCATTACTAGTAAAAAATAAAAATAAAATAAAAATGCCATAAATCTATCCCCTATTTTATAGGTGCTATAACTTTTGTGCAAATCAATCAATATACGCTTATTGCGATTTTTTTAACCAAAAATATGTAGAAGAATATATATCGGCCTAAACTGAGGAAAAAAAAAGTTTTTTTTTTTTTTAATTGGGATATTTATTATAGCAAAAAGTAAAAAATATTGTTTTTTTGTTTATAGCACAAAAAACAAAAAGGTGATCAAAGAAAGCTCTATTTGTGGGAAAAAATTATCAAAATGTCATATGGGCATGACTGCGCAATTGTCATTCAAAGCGGGACAGTGCTGAAAGCTGAAAATTGGCCTGGGCAGGAAGGGGGTGAAAATGCCCAGTATTAAAGTGGTTAAAGCAGCAAACACAAAAATAAAATATCCTGTCTCTTGTATGCAATTATATTCTAAGAAATAGCTAAAAGGAATTACTATGCTGGGAATCTGTATATGTGTGTACAACTGACAGTGTCCCTGGTCAACACTGAGGCTGTTTGGAGGGTAACCTCGATGTCAAAGGAGATTATATAAGTGCTTTGTGACCACTCTTAATTTAAGGGGGTCATGGAAAGTTGGTAAGCTTGTACCCCAATATCACTTTGGGTGATGGTGTCTAGTGGTGGCACTTTATGATTTCAGGAAGAGACGATCGCCAGCACATCTTTTATAGGGTCTTTCATATGGACTTTTTCTTTTCACTCATTATATGTTTTTTTTCACAATCTATGTATTATTGTGTGCTTACTCTCGATTTGTGCACTGTGAACACGGATTGTTTTATTAAAGCAGAGTTACCCCCCCCCGTTGCTAATCACATTGCCATCAATCATTGGAATGTTTTTTTTTACAAAGCTTATTACCTTTTATGGTGATTAGACAGGTGCACTTCTGCTGCACCTCACCACGGAGAGGTACATCATATCCGGCCACCCTTTGGCTCCTAGGATATAAGTGTCATCAATCCCAGGAGTCAATGGACAGACGCCACAATACAATGAGCGTGCCACGCTTTGTACGCAATGAACATGTGCGAGATTAGAAGGTGCATGCTGGGTAGGGATGAGCCGAACACCCCCCTGTTCGGTTCGCATCAGAACATGCGAACAGGAAAAAAGTTTGTTCGAACACGCGAACACCGTTAAAGTCTAGGGGACACGAACATGAATAATCAAAAGTGCTAATTTTAAAGGCTTATATGCAAGTTATTGTCATAAAAAGTGTTTGGGGACCTGGGTCCTGCCCCAGAGGACATGTATCAATGCAAAAAAAGTTTTAAAAACGGCCGTTTTTTCAGGAGCAGTGATTTTAATAATGCTTAAAGTCAAACAATAAAAGTGTAATATCCCTTTAAATTTCGTAGCTGGGGGGTGTCTATAGTATGCCTGTAAAGGGGCGCATGTTTCCCGTGTGTTTAGAACAGTCTGACAGCAAGGAAAGCAAGAAAAAAGTCATTTAAAACTACTTGCGGCTATTGCATTGCCGATGCGACAATACACATAAAAGTTCATTGATAAAAACGGCATGGGAATTCCCCACAGGGGAACCCTGAACCAAATAAAAAAAAAAAAATGACGTGGTGGTCCCCCTAAATTCCATACCAGGCCCTTCAGGTCTGGTATGGATATTAAGGGGAACCCCGGCCAAAATTTAAAAAAAAAAATGATGTGGGGGTCCCCCTAAATTCCATACCAGACTCTTCAGGTCTGGTATGGATTTTAAGGGAAACCCCGTGCCAAAATAAAAAAAAAAACGGCGTGGGGTCCCCCCAAAAATCCATACCAGACCCTTATCCGAGCATGCAACCTGGCAGGCCGCAGGAAAAGAGGGGGGGAGGAGAGAGCGCCCCCCCTCCTGAACCGTACCAGGCCACATGCCCTCAACATTGAAGATGAAGGAAGATAGAAGAAAGAAGAAAGAAGAAGCAAAGGAATTGTCAAAAACTGTCTCTTGTCATTTTTAACATTTAATGGTAGGGGTACTTTTGTACCCCCTTACCATTTCACACAGGGGGGGCCGGGATCTGGGGGTCCCCTTGTTAAAGGGGGCTTCCATATTCCGATAAGCCCCCCGCCCGCAGACCCCCACAACCACCGCCCAGGGTTGTGGGGATGAGGACCTTGTCCTCATCAACATGGGGACAAGGTGTTTTGGGGGGGGCTACGCCAAAGCACCCTCCCAATGTTGAGGGCATGTGGCCTGGTACGGTTCAGGAGGGGGGCCATCTACATGAGTTTGACTCAAACTCGAAGCTCATCCCTAATGCTGGGTATCCAGCAGCATCGTATCCTGGAAGGAGCTTCAGATACCCTCACTGAAGATGGGAGCATGCTTGATAAGGAGGTGACAGCGAGTAATTTGTGGAACTATCTTAAAAAAAAACTAAATACATCTAAAACCCCGATCTGGATAATAGTTCCTATGGGGTGCAGTTGTGGCTTCATAAAATAAAGACAGCTATTCTACCACTTCCAATGCCCCTAGGAATTAGATGAGAACTAAAGGTGCAACCCTCTCAGGACATTAGCATCTCTTCTTCTTATAGATGTTGGTTGACAGTGTGGTTGCTGCCCGATCAAATCTCCTCCTGGTAGCAACCTGCCAAACTCACATGTTATCATCCTGAGCCTCTGCAGCAATCCTTCCATCTAGGCTTTCTTTTTGATTATGGAGTCCTATTTTCAAAGATAATTTGTGGTACTATTACAATTTATAAGTAAAGGTTAATGTACAACATCAGTCTCTAGTGAACTACTATATGTCTTTGTTCTTCCCTTCTGCTTCAAAGAACTAATAAGCGAGTCTTAACAGTGCATTTATCCTGTAAGGATGGTCATTTTGATAATAAGTGTTACTTTATCATGAATGCAAATTTAAATTAATACACAGTATCAACAACAAAGTGAGCTTCAATAATCAGAAGTGAACACACACACCTCTATAACTCCATTTTCAAGTTCAGGTGGCAGACCACAGGATACTGGATGGCAAGTTGGCAAACGACCACTCCATTCTCCAGAGGCTTGACAGGTTCGTTTCTTTTCCCCTTTTATGTAATATCCTTTATTACAGCTGTAAGCTACTACAGCATCAAAGCTGTAATTGTTTCCAATGACATAACCATTTTTCATCCTAGGTGGTTCTCCACAGCGGACAGGTATACAATGGATAGTGGATGGTGATGGGTTCCATTCTCCACCTCGCAGGCACTCAATTTTGCCTGTTGTGTTTAATACAAAGCCTTCCATGCATTTAAAACTTACTGTTGTGCCAGATACAAACTTTGCTTTGCTGATAGATTCTAGGATGCCATATGGAACCTCCAAGGGCTTTTCACAGAAATCAGCAATGCAATGGGGTATTGCTTTACCATCGGGTGGTACCCACTTTCCTTGTGCATTGCAAAGCATTTTACTGTTATCGGCCATACTGTACCCATCAAAGCAGTAATAATATGCAGTATCTCCATACAGCCGATGTGCACTGTCTGAGGAAGCATGGTTCACATTTGGGGGCTCATCACAAGATACAGCCATACATTGTGGAATGCTATCACTCCATTTTCCAGAAGACAGGCAGCTTATGGTTTCTGGACCAACTAAAGTGTACCTGTATAAATAAATGAAACAACAGTTTATTATGCTACATGACATTTATATTTAAGGCGCTACTGAACACACAATATCATTTTAAATAATATATATACACTTTTAAGCATTTGATGGTAACTATGCATGTTTCAACAAAGGCTTCTAAATAAAAATAAACATTTCTGGTTGGATCTTTTAAAAAATATAAACTACAACTTAAATCCATGGGTATCTTAAAATGTATGTTAAGCCAAAAATTTTTTTTTTTTTTTTTTGTTTGTTGTTTTTGACTTGTTCTGTTAGAGAGATTTTGCCTCATGTCTTGTTGATAACAGTTTCACCAGACAGGGTGATATGGGTTCCAATCCTTCTCCTCTCTATCAAAAAGTAAGAAAAAAATGTTTTAACCAGTTCCCGACCGGATCACATACTTTTACTGCGGAACAATGGCACCGCTGCGTGAAACCCCGTACGGGTACGGAGTTCACTTTAAGAGCTGCTAGAGGGTGCACGCGCCCGCTGCACAGCGGGTGGGGCGCAATGTGCGTGGCTGGCGTAAACACACAAATCCCTGTTCTGTCAGGGGAGAGGAGACATATCGTTTGCTCCTACTAAGTAGGAACAATGATATGTCTCCTCCCCCAGTCAGTCCTATCCCCATATAGTTAGAATACACGGAGGGACCACACATTTAACCCCTTGATCACCCCCCTAGTGTTAACCCTTTCCCTACCTGTGACATACACACAGTAATCAGTGCATATTTATAGCACTGATCACTGTATAAATGCCAATGCTCCCAAAAATGTGTCACAAGTGTCTAATCTGTCCGTCACAATGTCACAGTACCGCTAAAAATAAATAAAAAATTAATAAAAATGCCATAAATCTTTCCCATAGTTTGTAGACGCTATAACTTTTGCACAAACCAATCAATATACGCGTATTGCGTTTATTTTTACCAAAAATATGTGGAAGAATATATATATTGGCCTAAACTGATGACCGTGCAATTGTCAGTTAAAGCAAAGCAGTGCCAAATCGTAAAAAGTGCTCTGGTCAGGAAGGGCTGAAGTGGTTAACTTTATATACGCTTTGAGATTACTCAATTGTTTGTTTGTAGATAGGTGCAGTCTACTTTCTCCACTGCAGGTGGCGCTCAACCGCAGGGGCATTGCAGGGGGAGAGGAAGTCAAAGGGAGCATGGTTCCTCTATGGTTTCCAGGGTCATTGGGGAATTTATCCGATTGGATGCTGCCACCCCATGTGATTCTAGCAGCCACCTTGGGTCAGGCAGAGCCTATTTAAGACCCTGGCTCCCAGGTTTGGCATGCATTTCGCATTTGTGGGTAGTCTAGAGACAGGTCACCCGCCTGACAGGGACGGTGATTAGCAGCAATAGCAGCAGGGAGACTTTCCAGACGAGTAGGCTAGGGACATGCCATCCTTCTGGAGCTCTCCCCATTTGGGCTCGGACTAGCCAGGCCACATTCCGCCCCTCAAGACAGGAGCTGTCAGCATATCTGAGACCTACTCTGCTACACATTACTGTGATAAGCTCTGAGGGTTCCCAGTCAGGTGTCTTCCCGCCGGAGTTGTTGTGAATTACTGGATTCTGCATTAATACATGTTGAGTTCTGTGCAACTGGACTCTGTGTGTTTACTGCCCCTGCACCATGCTGCACCTCCCCACATGTTGATAATACAGTCTCAGACTCTGAAAAGCTTTATGTACTGATCCTGGAAAGGGAAGTTTGTATTAAAAACAATGTCTAGAAAATCCTGATTTTCGTACCCTTCTTTGCAAGTGTAGGTCACTAAATTTCCAAATGTGAACTCTTTTCCTTTGAAAATGGCATCTTTAACAATTGGAGGAAGTCCGCAGGATAAAAGCTTGCAGGTTGGAGCATCATTACTCCATTTCCCTGAAGATTCACACACCAGAGATGAAGGACCCTGCAAGCTAAGAAATAATTATGTTAATCAAATCAAAACAAGCAAAGTTGATACATATACACTCACTTTATTAGGTACACCTTGCTAGTACCGGGTTGGACCCCTTTTTGCCCTCAGAACTGCCTTAATTCTTCATGGCATAGATTTAACAAGGTGTTGGAAACATTTCTCAGATTTTGGTCCATATTGACATGATAGCATCGCAAAGTTGCTGCAGATCTGTTGGCTGCACAACCATGAGGCAAATCTCCCGTTCCACCACATCCCAAAGGTGCTCTAAATGATTGAGATCTGGTGACTGTGGAGGACATTGGAGTACAGTGAACTCATTGTCGTGTTCAAGAAACCAGTGGAGAGATGATTTGAGCTTTGTGACATGGTGCATTATCCTACTGGTAGTAACCATCAGAAGATTGGAACACTGTAGTCAAAAAAGGATGGACATGGTCAGTAACAAAACTCAGGTAGGCCGTGGTGTATAAATGATGCTCAACTGGTATGAAGAGGCCCAAAGTGTGCCAAGAAAATATCCCCCATACCATTACATCACCACCACCACCACCCTGAACCGTTGATACAGGATGGATCCATGCTTTCATGTTTTTACGACAATTTCTGACCCTACCACCTGAATGTTGCAGCTAAAATCGAGACTCATCAGACCAGGCAACACTTTCCAATCTTCTATTGTCCAATTTTGGTGAGCCTGTGCGAATTGTACCCTCAGTTTCATGTTCTTAGCTGACAGAAGTGGCACCTGGTGTGGTTTTCTGCTGCTGTAGCCAATCTACATCAAGGTTCGATGTGTTGTGCATTCAGAGGTGGTATTCTGCATACCTTGGTTGTAACAAGTGTTTTTTTTTAGTTACTGTTGTATTTTTATCATCTTGAACCAGTCTGCCCATTCTCCTCTGACATCAACAAGGCATTTTCGTCCACACAACTGCCGCTCACTGGATATTTTTTCTTTTTCGGACCATTCTCTGTAAACCCTAGAGATGGTTATGTGCGAAAACCCCAGTAGATCAGCAGTTTTTGAAACACTCAGACCAACCCATCTGCCACCAACAACCATGCCACATTCCAAGTCACTTAAATCCCCTTTCTTCTCTATTCTGATGCTCAGTTTGAACTTCAGCAAGGTTACTTCGCCACATCTAGATGCCTTAATGCATTAAGTTGCTGCCATGTGATTGGCTGATTAGCAATTTGTGTTACCAAGCAATTGAACAGGTGTACCTAATAAAGTGGCCGGTGAGTGTATATATATATATATATAATATATTTAAAATGTTGCTACATTAATAAAAAATAGTCCTCTGTAATGCTTAAAGCAGTATTAAACTTAAAACCAAAAATGTAATATATTGCAGATTACCAATCATTAGATGTGGTGGCTGCATTAGTTTTCCTTTTTTAGACTTTTCCCTCGGTTTTCCCCTGGTGATCTAGCCAGTAACACACCTCCTGTATTAGAGTGTCCCCACTCTGAATGAAGGAGCACAGGGGACACATAAGATAATGGCATTGTCAGTCTGGAGGGAGGGGAGTGTTAAATGTACTATCAGATTTAAATACACAGACAAACTGAAGCCAAACTAAGGCTAACACTTTATAATCAGTTACAGCAAACTGTTTTTTTTTTCCTTTTGAGATAAAGGTTTTACATAAATAAATATAATGTGATCATTGTAAGCACTCCTTCCAGTGTTGAATGGTTAGACCCATCCCTGTAAACTGTTACATCTGGAAGAGAGCTTGTTTAAAAAAAAAACAAAAAAAAAAAAAAAACAATAGACTTACTGGCTGGATAGCCAGATGAAAATAGAAGAAAGAAAACCTAAAAAAAAAAAACGAATACAGACGTCACATCTAAGAATTGGTAAGCTGCAATATAATAAATGTTTGCATTAGGACTACTGCTTTAACCGCTTCCCGACCAATTGCTGCTGTTATACTGCGGTAGGTTTGCTCCCCTGCGCGAGCCTACATAGCTATACGTCGGCTCGCGGGATCAGGATAGCAGGTGCACACATGCTGCACGGTGGTGCCGGTGCTCATGGCCGACGGTCGCTATGACCACCAGCCACTAGCGATCGTGACCAGGTGACACAGAACAGGGATGAGTGTGTGTAAACACACACTTCCCTGTTCTGTTCTGACAGGAGTGAAAGATCGTGTGTTCCTATTAGCTAGGAACCACGATCTGTCACTTCCTCTAGTCAGTCCCCTCCCCCTTTAGTTAGAATCACCTCCCAGGGAACACAGATAACCCCTTGAGCACGCCCTAGTGTTAACCCCTTCACTGCCAGTGGCATTTTTACAGTAATCAATGCAATTTTATAGCATTGATAGCTGTATTAATGCCAATGGTCCCACAAATGTGTTAAAATTGTCCGATGTGTCCGCCATAATGTTGCAGTCACAATAAAAATCGCAGATCGCCACCATTACTAGTAAAAAAAAAAATAATAATAAAAATATGTAGAAGAATACATATCGGCCTAAACTGAGGAAAAAAATAGTTTTTTTTATATATTTTTGGGGGATATTTATTATAGCAAAAATGAAAAAATATTGTGTTTTTTTTTCAAAATTGTCGCTTTTTTTGTTTATAGGGCAAAAAATAAAAACCACAGAGGCGATCAGATACCACCAAAAGAAAGCTCTATTTGTGGGAAAAAAAGGACGTCAATTTTGTTTGGGTGCAAAGTTGCACGACAGCGTAATTGTCAGTTAAAGCGACGCCGGATCGCAAAAAGTGCTCTGGTCAGGAGGGGAGTAAATTCTTCCGGGGCTGAAGTGGTTAAGAAATACATTTGTAAAGTCTTCTTCATGCACTTTATCTTGTGCATTACCTGTATCCTGTATCACATATATATGATGAAGTTGACTGAAACGTTAAGCCACTAATGGTAAGATTTCCAAAAGCTATTTCCTTTGGTTTAGGGCATGTGACTGATTCACAGGTTGGTGCTCCATGACTCCAGGAACCATTGGCAAGGCACATACTCTCTCCATGACCAGTTAGGATGTATCCATCATTGCATCTGCACAGCATAAGACAAAAAAAAACTAGTCACAATTCTTGGCTCATACCAATGATTTAGGCAACGCGTTTCAACAGGTACAGTCACACCTCTTCCTGAACTCTACATTTTTCTTCACGCTGTTGTGGAAACCAAATTTCAAGATATACGCTAGATTTCTAATAAAATAATAAAGCAGCAATTTACCTGAATATAACTTTTTTTCCGTAAGTGAAGTTGGAGCCCACAATGCTGCCATGTTCTGGAACTGGTGTTTGATCACAAGACACAGCTATATAAAATGAATATAAGCACAGATGTGAACCAAGGGGTTTTATAAAGAATAGAAATGTACAGACAACACGTATATGCCTAGACTACCAAACATAAGCTATCTGCCTATGAAAAAACAAACAAAAAAACACTGAATACTTCTAACAGCTAATAAAACTGCATGCCTGTATGATTCATATAAGCTGTGGGGATCCAGGAAAAGTAACTAGCAGCATGTATTAAATAGTTTCCACTGGGAAATTTAGAGTATATTTGAGGGAGATGAATAAGGGGATTTTTAACAAATATTTTATTGCTTTTTTCACATTAACAAATAAAATGAAGACATTGTTCTGTGACATAGTGTAGGATAGTTAAATGACATGTCTCAAGAGAGTGAATGAATGAACAGAACAGAAAGGAGCTACAGCTCAATATCAGTAGTGGGAGGTAATAGAATATGAATACATCAACAAAAAAAAGAATGTACAGTGGGGACGGAAAGTATTCAGACCCCCTTAAATTTTTCACTTTGTTATATTGCAGCCATTTGCTAAAATCATTTAGGTTCATTTTTTTCCTCATTAATGTACACACAGCACCCCATATTGACAGAAAAACACAGAATTGTTGACATTTTTGCAGATTTATTAAAAAAGAAAAACTGAAATATTACATGGTCCTAAGTATTCAAACCCTTTGCTCAGTATTTAGTAGAAGCACCCTTTTGATCTAATACAGCCATGAGTCTTTTTGGGAAAGATGCAACAAGTTTTTCACACCTGGATTTGGGGATCCTCTGCCATTCCTCCTTGCAGATCCTCTCCAGTTCTGTCAGGTTGGATGGTAAATGTTGGTGGACAGTCATTTTTAGGTTTCTCCAGAGATGCTCAATTGGGTTTAAATCAGGGCTCTGGCTGAGCCATTCAAGAACAGTCATGGAGTTGTTGTGAAGCCACTCCTTCGTTATTTAGCTGTGTGCTTAGGGTCATTGTCTTGTTGGAAGGTAAACCTTCGGCCCATTCTGAGGTCCGGAGCACTCTGGAGAAAGGATATCCCTGTACTTGGCCGCATTCATCTTTCCCTCAATTGCAACCAGTCGTCCTGTCCCTGCAGCTGAAAAACACCCCCACAGCATGATGCTGCCACCACCATGCTTCACTGTTGGGACTGTATTGGACAGGTGATGAGCAGTGTCTTGTTTTCTCCACACATACCGCTTAGAATTAAGGCCAAAAAGTTATTTTGGTCTCATCAGACCAAAGAATCTTATTTCTCACCATCTTGGAGTCCTTCAGGTGTTTTTAGCAAACTCCATGCGGGCTTTCATGTGTCTTGCACTGAGGAGAGGCTTCCGTCGGGCCACTATGCCATAAAGCCCCGACTGGTGGAGGGCTGCAGTGATGGTTGATTTTCTACAACTTTCTCCCATCTCCAGACTGCATCTCTGGAGCTCAGCCACAATGATCTTTGGGTTCTTCTTTACCTCTCTCACCAAGGCTCTTCTCCCCTGATAGCTCAGTTTGGCCGGACGGCCAGCTCTAGGAAGGGTTCTGGTCGTCCCAAACGTCTCCCATTTAAGGATTATGGAGGCCACTGTGCTCTTAGGAACCTTAAGTGCAGAAGAAATGTTTTTGTAACCTTGGCCAGATCTGTGCCTTGCCACAATTCTGTCTCTGAGCTCTTCAGGCAGTTCCTTTGACCTCATGATTCTCATTTGCTCTGACATGCACTGTGAGCTGTAAGGTCTTATATAGACAGGTGTGTGGCTTTCCTAATCAAGTCCAATCAGTATAATCAAACACAGCTGGACTCAAATGAAGGTGTAGAACCATCTCAAAGATGATCAGAAGAAATGGACAGCACCTGAGTTAAATATATGAGTGTCACAGCAAAGGGTCTGAATACTTAGGACCATGTGATATTTCAGTTTTTCTTTTTTAGTTAATCTGCCAAAATGTCAACAATTCTGTGTTTTTTCTGTCAATATGGGGTGCTGTGTGTACATTAATGAGGAAAAAAAATGAACTTAAATGATTTTAGCAAATGGCTGCAATATAACAAAGATTGAAAAATTTAAGGAGGTCTGAATACTTTCCGTCCCCACTGTATGTCTGCAAGCTATTGTTCATCATAGTGTTCAGATGAGGTAGATAGTCATAGACATCCCAGCATTCTATCCAGTATTGCTTCTGCACGCCATTTAGAGTATTGGAAGGATTTGACTAAGGTGGCAATTTATTGATCTGTATACTCTTTCTGTTTATTAAAGAATTAGTCAATATGCTTGTCCCCCTCAATGCATGTTTTAAGATGTTAGCCTCCATATTAGCCTGCATTAAAGTGGTTGTAAACCCTTACACACCATTTTCCCCTACAGATAAGCCTATAATAAGGATTACCTGTAGGTACTGTCAATATCTCCTAAACCTCCACGATTTAGGAGATAGTTACCATATACACTTGCGCAGATGTCATCGGCGCATGCACACTGAAGAAAGGGCACATTGGTGCTGTTTCTAAAGAATCCATGCTGTGACTATCAGCTGTTGCGCGCATGAGCGGGAGTGACATCACGCGACTCCGGACAGGCACAGAGCCAGAGTCAAATGACCGGGAGTGACATCGCGCAACTCCAGCCAGTCACAGAGCTGGAGTCCACGTCCCCTGGAAGGAAGGGGGGTGGAGATGGACACGGTCACCAGCGGGGGCATTGCGGGCTTCGTTTGCAGGTAAGTGCAATATAATGGGCTAGTATGCAATGCATACTAGCCCATTATGCTTTTACTTTGCAGGGGAAAAAAGAAGACGTAAAACCATCAGGGTTTACTTCCTCTTTAAGTAACCATTTCTCAGAACTGTAAGTCATTGAGGCAGTTCCACAGGACATGTGTTAAATAGCCACCCTCCAATTTACAACTGGGGCAACAGATAAGTGGCCAAAATGTTTTGAAACATTTTAACAAAAAATATGGAATGCGTACATTTTTTGAAAAATCGTATAAAAAAAATACGGGACGCATAATATGTTCTGTATACTAAGTCAAATTAAGTTTCCCTCTAGGTTTCATAAAGGAGATATTCAATGTGTCACATTATATACACTATATAGTCAAAACTATTGGGACGCCTACCTTTACACACACATGAACTTTAATGGCATCCCATTCTTAGTTTGTAAGGTTTAATATTGAGTTGGCCCACCCTTTGCAGCTATAACAGCTTCAACTCTTCTGGGAAGGCACAAGGTTTAGGAGTGTGTTTATGGGAATGTTTGACCATTCTTCCAGAAGTGCATTTGTGAGGTCAGGCACTGATGAGAATGAAAAGGCCTGGCTCCCAGTCTCCGCTCTAATTCACCCCAAAGGTGTTCTATCGGGTTGAGGTCAGAACTGTGCAGGCCAGTCCAGTTCCTCCACCCCAAACTCACTCATCCATGTCTTTATGGATCTTGCTTTGTGCACTGGTGCGCAGTCATGTTGGAACAGGAAGAGGCCATCCCCAAACTGTTCCTACAAAGTTGGGAGCATAAAATTATCCAAAATGTCTTGGTATGTGGACACCTTAAGAGTTCCCTTCACTGGAACTAAAGGGCCAAGCCCAAACCCTGAAAAACAACCCCACACCATAATCCCCCTTCCATCAAATGATTTGGTGTATGTTATGTATATATCTTCCTTAACAATATTTAGAAAAAAATCATCTTTATTTAAAATTTCATAAAAGACATCATTATATAGGATACATAAAAGGAAGTTTTGTTATCACTAATAGCAATATCATCATGTGCACACCTCCTTTTTTGAGAAGCATAAATTGAGCATTTTGAGGTCAATATAAATACTCTGTCATGCAAGTCAGCAGACTTTATCTCGCAGAATGCATAAATGTTTTGATTGCAAGGTGGTGGCTATATGTTACGTTTTTATCAGACCGAGCCTGTTCATCAGACTATATGGGAGTATAAAAAAATGTAATAATAAGGTATCCCTATACAATAGCATATGAGGATAAACTCAACCCCTGGGAGGACTGCAGGGGACACGGAACGGAACATATTCCTCCAGGAAAATTGGCAGATTATTTTCCAAGATATCACATTAATAATACTGTTACTTTTTTCGGGGTACATTGCTTCAATAAGGTAGAGGATGGGTACCTATTTAAAGCTTGTCACTAATATATGCCATTAATCAGGCTCAAAGGTTGTAAACTGGATCAGCCACAAGAGGTCAGTATTGTCATGATGTATCTAGGAGGGTCCAAGCAAATGTCCGCAAGACACAGGAAGGGAGGAAGGTAAACTCCAACCCCCTTGTGACTTATCCAGTTTACAACCTTCGAGCCTGGTTAAGCACATATACTAGTGACAAGCATGGACTAACGATATATATCCATCCTCTACATTATTTCCATTTGGCCCTAACACTTACCAGGGGGAATTTATACAAACTGGAGCAGACACAATCTGGAGCAGCCACACATAGAAACGAATCAGCTTCTAGCTTCAGCTTGTTAAGATAAACTTTTAAAGTGCAGGATAGAAGGTAAATAGATGTCATATACAACTTCTCTAGATTATGTCTGCTCCTATGTTACTAAAATCCCATCATAATATTTTGCCCAGTAGTTGTGCTCTCTCTCTGATATGGACCCACATTATTTTTTAGGTGGAAGCAGTTGATAAGTGAAAATACATTGCTGACATTTCTTATTCAAAAGCCCAGCATGCTCTGAAAACCGAAAATGATGGGTATTTATTGTTTATCCGCATGCAGAAAAAAAATATATTAAAAAAAAGGTAAATAATATTGGCCACCATCCATCATAGTTTCCCATTATATTTATTTGCATGTACTATAATTTTAATTCTGCACAAACATATCTAACACCTATGCCTTAATGATTCCTAACTGCTTGCTAAAAATAAGACTTTTTTGAGTTAAAGTGTCATTCCACCAAAAAATTATATTTTAGCTACCTTTGGATCCTGAGTGGCTGAATGAGACAATCACTTTTTATATCTTAGATATTGTAACAGTAATAGCTTCCTAATTCCAAACTCTTATACCTGGGATGTTTGGGTGTTTCCACCCACCTTTGTGTGTTCCAGCACCCACTGTGGCATTCTCCATAGTATAAAGTAACTTTTAGAAAATAAGGAAGAGATCATGGCAACCCCTCACAATGACCACAGCAGAGCCAGGAACAAAATCTAAGCATTTTCATACCAACAGTGGCACCAAGAGATATAACAAACTGTCAGTTTACTTTTCCATATTCTTTCAAAAAAGACATATTAGTTTTGAGTGGACTGATCCCCTTTAATGCCTTTTTTTATCCTGGCTAACACAGTGCAACTTACTTTTTACCTATGTAATTCAAAATTATTATGTACCTTGGCAGTGTGGTATTTCAGTGTTCCAGTTACCCGACTCCAAGCATATCACCTTATCTCTGCCAATCAGGATGTAACCCTCATTGCATGCAAAGGTCAGCTCACTCCCAACGCCAAACTCTTTACCAGTAAAGTTACCGTTTTCAAATTCACCAGGGTCTTTACACTTCAAAGGTTCTAAAAAAATAGAATTGCAGTTTTTTTCTTAGGTTTACGTTTCACACATATACACAATCAGATACACACACAGCCATGAAAGAACACCAAGATTTGTGGGCAGGTAACATGGGAAAAAGCAGTATGGGTGCACTGGCCATCCCTGGATCATTTTGATTTATTTTGAGTCTATTATCTACTCCCAGCATTATTGCACTGGAGGGGTTGATTTTACTTAAGCAGGCCAGATGATATCGTAGCATACAAAAAAAGGGATCCTAGTAGAAACTACCCAGGAGGAAAGCGGCTACTATGGCAATAAAGGGTCATAATGGGGACTGGCTACAAAAATACAAAATTGATTGCGTTAAAAAATTATAGCTAAAATTATGTGCAGTATGGAAAGCAATATTGTTGTAACTTCACACATACTAGATCAAGAATTAAAGCACTACAATAGTGAAGTGTAGAAATAGACAAAAGACAAAAAGGACACACAAAACATTACACATAGCAAAAAGTCCAGATGCCAAATGCCATTCACATAGAGATTGTCATGCGATATTGATCACTTGATAGGTGTGAAAAAAGCAGATCATGTTTTCTGACAATCGGTATGTGTATGGCCCCCAGGGAAGTGGAGTCACTCACTTACCTAGCCGATACTGACTTAGTGCAGATTAACTAGTTGTAGATTCATTTCTGGTGGAGGGTCGATGATTGTGGAATCATATGGTAACGGTTATATCCTTACGGTATGACTTGTTGGGAGAATGGATCCAGATTTGAGTCCAAGGGATGTAAAATCGATAGGTAAGGATGATATCCTTATCTTGAGGGCTCTTAGGAACACCGAGTCCAAGATGAGATCATTACAGGTGTATGGATCAAAGAGTAGGTTGGCCAAGATAACCATATATCGTAAATTCAGCAGTATTCCTACAAAGTCCGCTGTCAAGGTGCTTCCCAATACATGGGCTGAATATCCTTCAACAGTTTGTTGGTGGCCTATATACAGGGTACTCAATGCATTCATATACTCACTGACGGTACTAGCAAAGCCTTCTGTGGCCAGTCAGACAGTGACCAGGACTGACTACTGAGTGAGCAGGTGTGTATTGGAAAGGCACTGTTAAGTGTGGATTATAGATCTGACAGTCCACATAGCACACACCGGGACAGCTGCTTAAAGATAGCAGCTCAACTCAGATGTTCCTGTCAATAACATTGAAGATAGAAGTCCGTACGTTACCACATCCTGGTGTATTCAGATATTTCGTAACCTCCGCTGTGCTAGTGCTGGGCTAGTACTGTATGTCTGTTGCACTCTAGGTCAACAAGCTCCAAGAGATGCCGGTTGATAGAGCAAGGTAATCCATTGCGGACGCTGTTTGGGTCAGGTGGCGGTCTAAATGACCTTCCATTCCTAGTCCCTGTTGGAGCGGGGAATACTGTGGGTGGCGTCACGTGACTATGGTGATGTCAACGCGTTTCGCTGGAAAGAGTAGCATAGCTTCGTCTGGACACTTAAGCGACCTTCTGTCTATTGTCATTAATGTTCTCTGACAAGCTGTATAGAATAGCCCATTTTCTGCCTATTAATATTTATTAGGGAATGAGATCAATATCCAACTCTTCCCCTTGCCTCCACATACGAGTGTCATGTTCGTTTTTATAGTTTTAACAAGGGAAGAGGAACATGCCAGAATCATGGTAGTAGACAAAGGTGCCCGAAGGTATATACCTGCAAACAGATATGTATGCATGTAGGAGAATACAGGCAGCCCCGGGTTACGAACAAGATAGGGACTGTAGGTTTGTTCTTAAGTCAAATTTGTTTGTAAGTCGGAACAGTACCTTTTTTAAGTGCAACTCCAGTCTCAGAGACAGGAAGTTAGATTAAATCCATCTAATGAGGATACAGACAGCAGTAAAAACTTTAGTGGCTCTAACCCCACACCACACAGTACACTGTAGGTACTAGCCAAAACTAATAAATAAATACAATGTAGACAGGTGTTTGCTTTAACATATTATGATGTTTTATCACTGGGGCGTGCAGTACATCTGCAGTGTGAGATGTGTCCCATTCTGCAAGATGTCTACTCGGCAGTTTCCGGGACCAGCGTGGAACGCAAGCGGCCAGCAGTGACATCACGCCGACTCCGTTCGTAAGTAGGAGTCGTTCGCAAGTCGAATGTTCGTAACTCGGGGACTGCCTGTATATGTAAACATAAAATACACAACCTAGATAGAATATCATTGTGTAACAGCACCTATAAAATACACACGAGATGGAGAGCTACCTAGTGTAGTAATAGATGGCCTGCTTGTTTTTACCTCAGTGGTGAGGAAAGGGAAAGAAAGGAGGAAAAGGGGGGAGAATGGGAAAAGGGAGGGAGAAAAGGGGGGAGGAGGAAAGATTTTTTAGTACAAGATACAGAGGATTAAAGAGGAAAAATGGTATAATCACGTGATGCCACCCACAGTATGCCCCGCTCCAGCAGGGACTAGGAATGGAAGGTGATTCACACCGCCACCTGACCGAAACAGCGTCCACCATTGATTACCTTGCTCTATCAACTAGCTTCTCTTGGAGCTTGTTGACTTAGAACAGACTTGCAACAGACATACAGTACTAGCCCAGCACTAACACAGCGGCGGTCACGGAATATCTGAACACACCAGGATGTGGTAATGTACGCACTTCTCTCTTCAATTTTATTGACAGGAACAGCTGAGTTGAGCTGCTTCCTTTAAGCGGCTGTCCTGGTGTGTGCTATGTGGACTGTCAGATCTATAATCCACACTTACCAGTGCCTTTCCAATACACACCTCCTCACTCAGTAGCCAGCCCTTGTCACTGTCTGACTGGCAACAGAAGTCTGTGCTAGTACTGTCAGTGAATATATGAATGCATTGAGTACCCTGTATCCAGGCCACCAACACATTGTTGAAGGATATACAGCCCATGTATTGGGAAGCACCTTGACAGCAGACTGGCTATCAACTTTGTAGGAATACTGCTGAATTTAGGATACATGATTATCTTTGCCAATCTACTCTGTGCTTTCTCCATTATTTGAACCATGGCCATAGGACAGCCAGTCCTTTCTTCGATCCACACACCTGTAGTGATTTCATCTTGGACTCAGTGTTCCTAAGAGCCTTCAAGATAAGGATATCATCCTTACCTATTGAATATACATCCCTTGGATCCAGTGTCCCAACAAGTCATAACATAAGGATATTACCGTTACCACATGCATCCACAATCATCGACCCTCCACCAGAAATGAATCTACAACTAGTTAGTCTGCACTAAGTCAGTATCGGCTAGGTCAATGATTGACTCCACTTCCCTGGGGGCCATACACATACCGATTGTCAGAAAACATCAACTGCTTTTTTCATACCTATCAAGTGATCAATATAGCATGACAATCTCTATGTGAATGGTATTTGGCGTCCAGACTTTTTGTTTATGTGTAATGTTTTGTGTGTCCTTTTTGTCTTTTGTCTATTTCTACACTTCAATATTGTAGTGTTTTAATTCTTGAGTATACATGAAGTTGCAACAATATTGTTTTCCATACTGCATGTAATTTTGGCTGTCATTTTTTAAATCAATATATTTTGTATTTTTGTAACCAGTTCCCATTATGACCCTTTGTTGCCATAGCAGCCACTTTCCTCCTGGGTAGTTTCTACTAGGGTCCCTTTTGTATGCTTAGATTGGCTTGGCTATGGTGATAACACCCGAATGTGGTAAGTGGTCCAAGGATGACTAATAAATATAATCTTGTGGATATACCTTGATAGGACCTGTTACTCTCTTGCTGTGTTTATGCTCAGATGATACCATACACACAGTCAGTGTTGATGGGGGAATGCCTCCTGCTGCAATATTGTTTTCTGCCAGTGGGGACGCAGGGAGCATTCCTGGCTGGCAGAATACTATGGTTACTGCCAGCGACTATACAGTGTGTAGAAAAATATGACATGCTGGTTGTACCCATGTCAATGGATGGATCGACTTGGGTACAATCAGCCCGCCCATACATTGATTGGCCGGTCCCTGCTGAACCGGCCAATTTTCGATCCATTTATGGTCGGCCTGAAACTACTCATATACATGAGAAGACTATCCTTCTACTTGGATACAAAGTATGTTTATGAACATATAGTGAGCTCCGCATACAATTCCTCAGTCTTGTGGGAAACAAATTAATAATGTGGAATGGATATGACTAAATGACTGCTATGATTTTCCTAAGATAAATCCAGGCCCAGGGTTGTCTGTTCAGTCCATAAACATGCATATATACCCTGAAACAATTGTGCATGTAAATGAAAGGATCTTTTATAGGATGAATGCCAACATATACTGTGACATACTGAAGCAGAGCATGATCCTCTCCCTTCGGAGACTGGGACACAGGGCAGTATGTCATGTCAAGACTCCAGTGGCAACCTGTGAAGCTCTGGTGAACTCCATGCCCAAGAGGGTTAAGGCAGTGCTGGAAAATGATTGTGGCCACACAAAATATTGACAGTTTGGGCCCAATTTGAACATTATTACCTAGGGGTGCAGACTTGATGGACCACTTGGTCCTCTTTCTGCCATCAATCTTTTATGTTCCTATATTTAAAAAAAAAAACAAAACAGTACAGTCCACCCTTTTATTTTGCAGTTACCTAAACACATTTTTCCATTGCCGGTATAGGGAGAGATACAGGTACATATGTAGGAGCCTTCAGTATTTGTACATGACGCGTGTTTATCACAATCCGACCCAACTGCACATTCATCAACATCTTAAAAAGAATACATATAAAACAAATAAATTACTTATTTATATATGAAGTTGCTGGTTATTTTTAAACAAGTTGTTCAATTCAAGATCACTTCTCCAGGTGTCATTTAACAACATCAAAATGGCTTTTTGTTTTACAAGTATAACATTTTATTTCTAGGTAATATTTAAGCAACAGACAAAACATTCAAATACAAGAGTATTTTTTCTTTTACAAATTGTAATTTCATACTTCAACAAAAACCAGACAAGAGGGGTCATTAATAATAGCAGTGCAAATAAAAATCATGGTTCCTGCCTCAGCAACCAGGCTGCAGGTGTAATTTTCCATAAATTATCCGAGCGTTGTTCTATGTGTATTGTAATAATTTTTAGCCCAGTCATCGAGTGATGAATTAATTCATAGAACTTCCATGTCAAAGGCATAATTGATAAGTACAGTATTTTTATTTAGCTATTGCTTGTTTGCCTGGAAATAAACTGCATTTATGAGTAGAAAAATTGTTCAGCATTTTCTTAAAGTTGAACTCTTTGCTAGCATAAAATATACCCCTGCAGTGCCCCCCCCCCCCCAAATCACTGCATGGGTAAATGCTTGTTTTGTCTAGATGGTGATGAATAAGGTGAACTACTTTATTCTTATCTCCACAGGTGCTCATCTCCTCTCTCTGACAGTCCCAACTGGTCAGCAGGCTCTAAAGCCGCGTACACACAGTACGATTGTTGGGCAACCAAGTGTCAGATTTTTTTTCAAAAGGGCATGTGCCAGGATCTTGTCTTGCATTCTAACAGTACACAATTGTGCCACGTGAACTTTGTGACATACTACGAGGAATTTCAGCTCTTCAGCACCACCCTTTGGGCCCCTTCTACTAATTTCGTGTTTGGTGAGCATTGATTCCGAGCATGCATGTTTTTACTTTCGACTTTTGTGTGACGGATTTGTGTACTCACCATATGAAAATCTGAGGTCAAACCAAAAATTTACTAGCCTGTCATCCAACATTTGTTGGCCGAAAGTTGGACAACAATTGTCAAAAGGAGCGTACTAATGGTAAGATTTTTGGACAACAGTGTGTCAACAGCCAATCCCCTGCCAACAATCTTACCATGTGTACGAGGCTTTAGGGTCCTCACATACAATGCAGGACTGCTGGTTCTGCATTGTATGTGATGTTGGGCAGCTGTGACCGGCTGAGTTGCAAAGAAGATGCTTCATTAGACCAGTCAAAAAGCCTGGAGAAAGCCTGTTGGAGCTAAGAATAAGGTAAGTAATTCACCATATTCATTGTCCTCTAGACAAAACAAACTTTTAACCCATGCAGTGCACCAGAGAGTGGGGGTAAGGGGCTATACCATGGTTAGAATTTACAGCAGCCTGAAGTGGGGCTTAAAATAATAATAGTATAAGCCAAGGGTGAGAATGCAGCAACTACTGTAAGTGGAAAAGAGGGTCAACAATGTCAGAAATGTTATGTTTCTGGTGTAAAGTATAAGATTTCGCAAGATGGAGGCTGATTTTGGTAAAGAACATGAGACACTTCACTCAATTCACTTCAAATATCCAATTTTGTGAAAACCCAGTTCCTGTTCATTTTTTTTTTTAATCTGCATTAAATGGGTATGGGATTGGGAATTCAATGTAAAATATGCAGCTAAAATTTATTGTGAAGATTCTCAACTCCTCTATTTAATCAGCGCAAGTTACCTTCAAAGGAAAACTAAATTGTAAGTAACTAAAATGAAAATGTACTTTTTACTATATAAATATTTACATAAAAAGGACCTGGTAGTCATTATGCAGTTTAAACTGTTTGAACTACAGACAAACAACTTAATACATACTTGGAATACATGTAAGGGAGCTTTTTTACTTACCGAAGGATATGTATTTCTGTTCATCCAGTCTTAACTTTATGCAGCCGTCCACGCCGTCCCGCCTCCTCCTCGTCCGTCCGTGACGAGGAGGAGGCGGAGCTTTGTTACAGTGGCTGTGAGTATAGGAAGTCTACACCGTCCATGCCGTCCCGCCTCCTCCTCATCCGTCCGTAATGAGGAGGAGGCGGAGCTTTGTTACAGTGGACCGCGCGGACTTCCTATACACACAGCCACTGTAACAAAGCTCCGCCTCTTCCTCGTCATGGATGGAGGAGGCGGTACGGTGTGGACGGCGCAGACTTGATATACACACAGCCCTGCTGTAAATAGGAGGGGACAATGTACGGCGTAATATGGCTTTCCTTCCCCTGCATCAGTACTGACACGGCACCAGATAACCTGACTCAAGTATAAGCTGAGTTTTTCAGCACATTTTTAGTGCTGAAAATGCCCCCCTTGGCTTATACTCGAGTCAGGTTATCTGCCGCCGTGTCAGTATTGATGCGGGGGAAGGAAAGCCACATTACGCCATACATTGTCCCCTCCTGTTCACAGCAGGGCTGTGTGTATATGAAGTCTGCGCCGTCCAAGCCGTCCCGCCTCCTCCTCGTCCATCCGTGACAAGGAGGCGGAGCTTTGTTACAGTGGCTGTGTGTATAGGAAAAAAAATGTGCTGAAAAACTCGGCTTATACTCTAGTATATACGGTACATCTTGCAGTTTGGACTAATGGCACTGGTTTGGTTCAATGGTACTTTTCAGACACTAGTAAAACAGTTCAGCAGTAAGTCTTGAAATCTTTTGGTATGTCCCAGTGAGGTGACCACTGCTAATAAAAGCAGATGTCAACCCTAATGGAAGGTCATTAGGTTTGTAAAAGAAATACCGGTATATATCAAAGAGTAATACTTGTTTCTACCTTTTTTTAAAAGAAAAAATGTTGCATTTCTGGGTTGTTCATCTTTGCAGTTACTTCCTGTCTAGATGTATGCATTTTTGTTCACCTGTGGAATAATGTGTAACAGGGTGATTGTGATAGTAGATCAATTGGGAGTACTGTCACATAAAGATGCCTTAACAAGTACCTTAATGGCAGTGTTATTTTAATGACAGCAGCATATTTAAAAATATTAAGGGTCCATGCACTCTGGTTTAAAGTGGTTGTACACCCTGTAAACCACTTTTACCTACAGGTAAGCCTATATTAAGGCTTACCTGTAGGTGCTGGAAATATCTCTTAAACCTCCACGGTTTAGGAGATATTTACAATAAAACCTTGCGCTCATGTCTACTGCGCATGCACACTTTAAAAAGGGCAGATCGCGACGTTTCTAAAGGGGTCATGCCTTGACTGGCGGCTCCTGCGCACATGCGTGGGAGTGACGTCACGCGACTCCGGACAGTCACAGAGCCGGAGTTTGCGGCCCCGGAAGGAAGAGGGGTGAAGATGGACGGTCGTTGCTAGTGGGGACAGCGGTGACATCGCAGGCTTCAGTTTCAGGTAAGTGACACATAATGGGCTACTGTGCGATGCATAGTAGCCCATTATGCTTTACCTTTGCAGGGAAATAAAGAGGAAGTAAAACCCATCAGTGTTTACTTCCTCTTTAAAGACCGCTGCCAGTTTTGTGTTTTGCCTGTAGAAGCAGCTCAGTTTTATTCTATGTGTCCATGCACATTAGGACATTTAGAGGCATATTTTAAGCTCAGCGTTTAGAGCCAGGAAAAACACCCTTCTGGTTTGCATTTTTCTGGTCGATAAAACGCTAAACATTCCTAAGCTCTTCTAAACTCCTCTACAAAAAATCTCTATAAAAGCGTTTTTTTTTCTGTCAAGGAAGCAGGTGTTTTTTTAAGCCCAGTGTGCATGGAGCCTGAAAACGACTTTTAAAATTATATTAACATGTTTAAGGCATGCAGTATATGAGATTGCAGTAATTTGGCATTGTTTTTATGTTCATGTTCACAAATTTCCTTTGTGGCGTGATCCACATAAAGGCACTATGAGATTTTCACAGTCTGACAGACAGATCTCAATTACCACCACTTACTTTTTTTCTACCTCTGTATCCATATGCTAATGGTGAACATCACAGTGGAACATGTATCTATTACAAAGAAAAACAAGCAAAGGTGAACATACCGAGACATTTAGGTGAAGTGCCATTCCAGCTTCCATTATCTTTACATAACATCCGTGAGTCTCCCAGGAGGTAGTATCCACTGTTACACTGATAGGTCACCGTGCTTCCAGCAAAGAAATCTTCATCACTGTTAATGCCATTTCTCAAATGAGGAGGTTTTCCACAGCTAATCCCTTAGGGAAATGAGAATTTATGGAGCAACAAAACAAAACTGACACATCATTAAAAATGAAGCAGAAATGTGAGACATTTTCAGTACAGGTATTTAGAGGTTCTTGTAAATATATGTATAAATAATCACAATACTCCATGTAAGTTAAACATTCAGACAGGCTCAAAAATTAATTGGAAGGGTCAGTCAACTACCACAAATCCAAGCTATATATGTATTCTCATATCTCCCAATAGTCCTGCATCTCATGTATGTGGGCGGTGTTACTATAGCAGCCGAATATTGGAATGCTCATTTCTGCACCTAACTTCAATTATTTTGCTGTTCTGTCAGTGGGTGTGATCTCCTGCCCAACATGAGCACTAGAGCTCCAGCAGAGAGGAGTAGCAGAGCAGAAAGCAGAGCATAAACAGGTAAATAGTTCACTGAACACCAATGACCCCCATAGACACCAATTTCCACCACCCTAACCTCAGAAATCACCAATACCCCCTTCCCCCTCCACAGTGTACCAGTGCCCCTCTTCTGCCCCCCCCCCACAAATTACTGGGTCTCCTTCTTTTGCCCCACAGAGCACAGAAGTCCTCCCTCTCCCAAGACTAAGTAAGCACCAATTCCATCCTCCCCTACATCCACTAAGCACCAATGCCTCTCTCCCCCCACTAACCACCAGTGCCCCCTCTTCCTCCGACTGTGGCATTTTTTCTCCAGTTTACCACCAAAGTCAAGCATTTTGTTTCTCCCACTGACTCTGAGCAGCTTTTCCTCCCACTGACCACCAATACCAGGCATTTTTTCCCCTTGTTGACCACAAAATTTCAGACCAAAGCTCGGCTATTCAGACAAAGCCATAGCCGAGTCCTTACCAACCAGTGAAATCCCTGGTCATATAGGCAAAGGAGCTGAAGATAGTTTAAAAAAAAAATGTGTGGGGGTTTTCCCCTTAATTCATTACAGGTCCTTTAAGTCTAGTATGAATTTTAAGGGGGACACCATTGGCAAAAAAAAAGGCATGAAGTTCCCCCAAATTCTATACTACACCCTTTGGGTATGGATTTTACAGGGGAGCCCTATGCAATGAACATATATAGCAATGAGTACATACAACAATAATAGGTGAACACTGCTAACAACATGTTTCACAAACATATGAAGACAGACACCTATATATACGACATACCTTGTTCATAATACTATAACATGTTCAATTACATTTTAAGAAAATTAAATTCTGATATAAAAGATTTCCAAAGTGTGTCACATCCCATGAGAAATAGAAAAGAGAGGAACCCCTGGGGGTGGGATTTTTAGGGCATTACCAACAGACAATAAAGATAAAGAATAATAACTTTAATAATTGTATAGAAAATACATAGAATATCAAACAAAGTCATGGACATCGAAACATCAAAATATGCAAATTGATGATACAGAAATCCTATACTCTAACGAATTTCAGAGATGAATGTACTGGGTTTTATAGGTCCCAGTACACATGGCCTGCCCCAATTGAGGACAAGACCCTTTTTTTATGATTGGGGGCATAGTCCATATATATTTTTTGGGTACATAATCTGGGCTGGAGATACCTCTTCTATAGAGATTTACTCTAAGCGGTGATAATGTGGATAGGATGGATAACTCCATGTGACAGGGTCCTTCTTTTAAAATGGATATGGACAATCTCATGCATGTGAAATTGAATAGGATATTATATATTTCCTATTAACCCCTGATGAAGGAGACTACATTCATCTCTGAAACGCATTGGGTATAGGATTTCTGTATCATCAGTTTGCATATTTTGATGTTTCTATGTCCATGACTTTGTTTAATACTCTATATATTTTTCTATACAATTATTAAAATGATTATTCTTTATTGTCTGTTGGTAGTGCCTTCAAAATCCCACCCCCAGGGGTTCTTCTCTTTTCAATTAAGGGTCGGTTCACATCTGAATCGCACAGAAACGCGGCCCACGTTCTTGGGAAATTTTCAGCTCATTTATTTGAATGTGCTCAAATCACACTGGATCACATTAAAATTAGTGCATGTGCTCCTTTTAAAAACGCAGTTCAACCTAATTGCGTGGTACTGCAGGTAAATGCACTGGGGCGTTGTTAGTAATACACTGATAATCGCAGCAGATCCCACACCCAGTGCGTTTTAAATGTGATGCTGGAAAAGCGCAGGGTTTGCAGGTTTTTTAACTCCACGTTCTGGTGTGAACGGCCCTCAAGCTAAAAAAAATTTAAACAAATCTTTAAAAGATATGCATCATAGTGCAGCAAATATTTTTACAATTGTTTATGGAAAATAATAATTTCTGCTTTTTTAGCTTCTGTTGGTATATTCTGCATACTGTTACTTTTAAG
Organism: Aquarana catesbeiana; assembly: GCF_042186555.1. Taxonomy (NCBI): domain Eukaryota; kingdom Metazoa; phylum Chordata; class Amphibia; order Anura; family Ranidae; genus Aquarana; species Aquarana catesbeiana. The sequence goes on along the minus strand of NC_133324.1, from coordinate 458,477,851 downwards.
TTATTATTTATCATGTATTTAACCATGAGCATCTTCTAAAATTAACACAAATTTCTACTGCTCACAAATATCTATAAACATGTACCACTAAAATCCAGAAAAGCCTCCAACATTACTACATAATACTGCCCCAATCCATGCTCATTTCTATGATATTCCACCATTCTGAGGAATAGGATACTAACTTTCACATCTTGGCCGGGGTTGATCCCATTCTCCCAGATTCTGGCACCGTTGTTCAGAACTGCCTACAATCTGATATCCTGGGTCACAAAACAGACTGATCCTGGAACCTGGCTTAAGGTCACTGGTCAATGTGTGCAAATGTGGTGAAAATGCCTCCAAAGATGGACAGTCTGCATGGTATATAAATGGTAACATGATAAATGACAATAACTCTTGTATTGAAAGACACAGGTAGGAAAAGATTTCTACATACAGTATTTACCTGAGCAGAATTTACTCTTGTGGTCCACTTTAACCCTTCCAACCACGCCTGGCAGAAAATCAGCCCAAGCCAACACATTTCCTTTTTGGAGGTCATGTGGACACGATGTAGCTAAAGATCTCACCTACAGTAGTAGCATACAGATTACTCAATTGTTATACAACCCTGTGTCATTCATTCTTTTTCATGGGCAAGTTGTAATTATTGATTGTTATTTAATACATAAGGCCTTTTTTACTCATTTACCTGTTCTGGTGAAAGTGGGTAATCCCAAATATTAAGCTGACTGAGTGATCCCACAAAAGATTCTGCTGGGTTAAAACCTTCTCCCCTTTGATCTTGCTCTTGTGCAAGGACTAATGCTCCCCCACCTAGATGATCAGAATATCACATCCAACATTAGAAAGTGTAAAATGAAAGGATAATTAAAATAGGAGAATTACAAGCACATTAAAAATAACAAAATTTTGCTTGCTCTGCAGGTGCACAGTAGACACTAGTTAAAATCTGTTTAGACTGAAAGGTTTGCTCTAAGCTATAAAATAACAGCAAACTGACACCTCCCCAGAGCTTGTATAAGCATTGCTTTGACTTAATTATTGCAAAGGCAAACAATACTTGAGTACACCACATTTTAATAAATGTGTAATATTAATCTACTACTTCTACCCACCAGGGATGTGCATTCCAACAGATAGTCCTTTTCCACCATCAGACAGTCTTCCATCAATGTACACTTTCCAAGACCCATCACTATTTGTCCAGGTGACTGTAATGTGATGCCATCTACCATCATTCACTGAAGGGCAGTCAGTTATTTTCTCCTTCCCATTGACATAAAGTACCCACCTGCATAGTAGGTAGTTACTGTTCGTTAAATGAATTAGTGTAAAACTGTACACACATAACAAACATCTCTTTAACAGGCAGAGTATGAATTTAGAACACATTTCAAATGAAGGTCTTTTGTCAGTGATATAGTAAAGAAATATATGTCCATAACTCATTGCAACCAGATTTACACACACATTTCTGTTTTTTTTCAGGTTTGTCGGATTAGAGAAAACAGAGCAGCCACATTTACTTAACACATCTTCAGGCTATGAATCCTGCTTAGTAGAACTGCAGAATGATTGTGCTTTACGGAAACCTACACTGAGAGAAATGGAGGCTGACATTTTTTACCTTCTTTTCAAATACTAGTTACTGTATGTAGTGAGCTTCAATACTTTTTCAACTACTAACCTAGAGCAATTATTTAGATCAGGCCTTTCTATGACTTGTGCAATATTACCAGAGGTTTATGTCTAACTTCTACTATTGCAGATCCACTTACTCATCCCACCAAAGGGAGCACATGTTGGCTCCATGGTGAAATGGTATGAAGAGGTATTGTCTTTGGGGCAGACAGTTTAGATTGATTGCACACTATTTTCTACTACAGTGGATTCAGACTTTAACGTTTATGTAGAACACAGGCTTGGGATCCATCAACAAAAGGCTGATGGAATATCATGAGTCCAAATTGTATTCATCCCCACAGTTTGAGACTGAGGGAGAGAGTATGTGAGGCACTGTCTTGTAGAGTTGTGGATGGTGTCACCTAGATCCTTACCTACATATGGCGAGGTTCTCCAGGGTTTGTGACTGATGTGGAGAAAATAGGCTTTTCGTTTGCTCTGAATCCTAATAATTCACTGTTCTAGGTCCTAGACCCTGGAGGCTTTGAAGAGCTTTGGGTAGGAAAAGGTCTCCATTCCTAGGTTTACATCTTACCTCAGATATCGTGATTAGTCTCAGCTGTGCACAGGTCTTTATAAATGTGAGCTAACTGATGCTCAGGGCTCTCTCTCGCTCTTGTTCTCTCCACTTGGAGAGCATGCTGTTGCGTGAATAGGCTAACTGTTCACAGAACACTAAAATGTGTAAGTGTTGTTTGCTTGTTTTGGGGAACCCACTAGAGCATACCCTGTTAGTCAACAACTGACCTGAGATAAATTAGTGACTCATTTAAGCAGATGTTATTTTTTTTTTCTTTTGCTATGGACTTGCTATACAAAGCCCCCTTGCAACTGACATCTGTGCAGGTGCAGGCCCCCAAATGCACTCTGTCTGCATTTATGGACATGCATCTGTACCTGCACCAATGTCAAATTGGGACCGGGGGCTGATCAGTGCAGTCACTGCATCCCAATTGACATGAAAGGGATTGTCTGCACACGGAGGCATGAAAACCCGGGCATTCCATGCAGGCAAAGACATCCCTTACTTGGGTGTACGCATTGAAAAACCCTGTGTGGATGAGGCCTTAAATACAAAACTGAACCTATTTGTTTAAAGATTGTATTGTAAACAAAATGTTATTCAAGCATTTCAAAAACAAGTATACAAAAAAGTAATTCATTGATATATATTAAACTTTATTTACCCATTATAATCTGTGAGTAGGAACGCGTTATCACTGCCATTTTCAATGGCATATGATATTGGTGTCCCATAATTTGTGACATCTGTGGACCTCATCCAAAAGGCACAGGTGATGGCATCCAGCGTAGGTAAATGATTATCAAGCATGACATAGCCATATATACCAGAAACCTCAAAATCCAGATTAAATCCAGAAGGCTGTTCTGCAGCAAACAAAAACATATCAGCATTTCTGTGAGAGTATTTAGATTAAACTTGCTTGAGTTTATGCACTGGATGCATTGAGTTGCATGTAATACCAAGATATCTTACTCCCCTTCAACTTCTTGAAAGAAAAGGTTGGGGCATAGTCACGCAGAGATTTCTGACATATGGAACAGTCAGAGTTGGAAAATGTCACCCTATTCTGTCAATGTTTTAATCTAGTGCCTCAACCATTATCATTAATCTAAGTCTAAAGCCCCGTACACACGATCAGACTTTCCGACAACAAAACCGTGGAATTTTGTTTGAAGGGTGTTGACTCCAACTTGTCTTGCATACACACAGTCATACAAATGTTGGCCAACAATTACGACCGTAGTGATGTACAAGACATACGGCAAGCCGATAAAAGTCATAAATAGTCATGTGATATCTCCATTACGAACGCTAGTTTTACAAGACCGACGGACTTGTGTACACATGATCGGAAAGTCCGACAAAACACATTTGTTGGCGGAAAATTTGAGAACATGCTAGCCAACATTTGTTGGTGGAAAGTCTGACAACAATTGTCCGATGGAGCATACACACGTTAGGACTTACCGCCAACAAGCTCACATCCAAAATTTCCCACTGGAAAATCCGATCGTGTGTATGCAGCATTAGCCTAACCCCTTCAATTCTTCTTTCCTAACACACAATAGGGTTGATTTATTAAAACTGGAAAGTGCAAAATCTGGTGCAGCTGTGCATGGTAGCCAATCAACTTCTAACGTCAGCTAGTTCAATTAAACTTTGACAAAAAAAACTGGAAGCTGATTGGTTTCTATGCAGAGTTGCACCAGATTTTGCCCTCTAGTTTTAGTAAATCAACCCCAGTGTAACATGTAACTACTTCCCCTAAACTTAAACCTAAGTCTCAACCTTCTAACACCTACAAATGCATCTCAAAAAATTTGAATATCATCAAAAAGTTAATTTATTTAAGTAATTCAGTTCAAAAAGTGAAACTCATATATTATATAGATTCATTACACACAGAGTGATATATTTCAAGCATTTCTTTCTTTGAATTTTCATGATTATGGCGTACAGCTAGTGAAAACCCAAAATCCAGTATCTCAAAAAATTTGAATATTACATAAGACCAGATGGGTTTGCTGGCCAATCAAACAACTTTCCATTATTATGCTTGGATACAGCACTCTGTGAACAGCCAGCTTATTTAGCAATAACCTTTTGTGACTTACCCTCCTTGTGCAGGGTGCTGTCTTCTGAGCAGCTGTCAAGTCAACAGTCTTCCCCATGATTGTGTAACTGACTGAACCAGCCTGATAGACCATTTAAAGAAAGGAAACCTTTACAGGTATTTTGAGTTAATCAGCTGATTAGAGTGTGACACAATGAGTCTACAATATTGAACTTTTTCACAATATTCAAATTTTCTGAGATACTGAATTTTTGTTTTTCACTAGCTGTAAGCCATATTCATCAAACTGAAAAGAAATATATCACTCTGTGTGTAATGAATTTATTTAATATATGGAGTTTCACATTTTGAATTGAATTACTGAAATAAAATATGTTTTTGATGATATTCTAATTTTCTGAGATGCACCTGTAGGTCAAATACTAAAGCAATCGAAAGCAAAGCATAATGGAGCCAGCACTTCTGGAGAAAAAGTCTTTATAATGTTTATTCCAATATGACCATGTACAAAACGGTGAGGGCTAACGCGTTTCAACGGGAGCCTTGTTCACAGCAATACTAAAGTAATTCCTTACACAATTTAACATATTCTACAATACAGTCAGCTCATCCTGGAAGGTGACTATCATGGCTGCTCAGAGCTCCCAACGAAAATTACAAGAGTGGAGAAATCCTAGCACTAGAAGCTACTGATCCACAATTAGTACACATGAAAATAGTTGTGTTCATTACTTGAGTGAACCTGTATTCCATTTACACAAAGTCTTACCTAAAACCAAACACCCTAAGATGCCTCCATTACCTTTTTTTTGTATCCGTCTCCTGTTTTCTTTCATATGTAACTGAGGCCTGACTTCACTGATTTAGGCCATGCATTATGCAAATTTCTTTCCTTCAACCACAAGGTAAAGAAAAGAAAATTGCTTGATTCTCCCATCCACACAGTCAGTGTGGATGGGGGAATCCCCCCACTGCGCTATTGTATTCTGACAGTGAGAGGTTTCCCAGCTGTCGAAATACAATGATCGAATGAAAAAAATGACAGGCTGGTTGTACTAAAGTTGATCTACAGATTGACTTTAGTACAACCACCCAGCCCATAGATGCTAGCTAGGCTCTTCAAATTGCAATTCTATTGTCCAAATAGTCTGCCTAATTGGACATAAAGAACACACTTATCTGACAATGGCACATCGGTTGGGGTAGCTTAGCTTTAAACCACGCACATAGACCATAACCAAATTAGACTGAATTAACAATTGTTTTAGACAGTATGTGTGCCTCTTGATAATGCATGTTTTTTAGTTCCTGTTACAGGATCAAAAGGTGCAGTAATAACCTGTATTGGCATGCTTCTTCTACAGTGTTACTGATTAATTCACGTTAGCTGTTGCCCCAATGTGGGCAAAACAAGACCTGGCTAGCAGAATATTATAATATTCTGGTAAAATAATTGGAAAACAACCAAAAGGGTCCAGGAATCCTACCAACCACATTTTTTGAACCAATGAAACAATACTAGTTAAAATACCCTGAAATGTCCCGGGTGTTTGGCCGGCATAATTGTCTGGAGTAAACTTGCTTACAAGACAACATATGAACATGTTATACAATGTAGTAAATAAATAAATAATTTAATAGATGTAAAACCAGTGCTTTTACTGCTGCAATCAAAGTGAGAAATACCTGTTTCACACCTGCTTCCAGAAAATCCTGGAGGGCATTTACAAGTGTAGGAGTTTATGCCATCTATACATTTTGCGTGGTTAAGACAGGGGCTAGATACACATTCATCAAGGTTAATTTCACAGAACTGTCCAGTGAAGCCATCAAGACAACGACAACTAAAAAAAATTTAAATAAAGAAGGACAAAACTTGATGTTGCAGCAATTTACAAAAAAAGCAATCTGTAAAACATTTCTTGTATACCATGTTTAGAAAAACATAAAGGATGAACATTTCTATGGTTTTTCTTTGCTCTGTTCCTATATGTATATACAGGCAACATTCTTTATGAACCATCCTCAGAAGAGAAGGCAACTTAAAGTCGGTCATGCAACACTATACCTAAACAACATATTTATAATTTTTTTCACACAAATATAGTTTTCTTTTGGTGGTATTTAACCGCTTAACGACCAGTCGCTGTCATTATACTGTGGCAGGTTGTCACGATCCCGCGAATCGCCGTAGCTATACGGCGGCTTGCGGGATTGGGATAGCAGGCGCATGCACACGCCCGCTGCACTGCAGGGGTGCTGATGCTCGTGGCAGATGGTCACGATGACTGCTGGTCACGAATGATCGCGGGCACGAGAGGCAGAATAGGGATGTGTGTGTGTGTAAACACACAAATTCCTGTTCTGTTCTGTTCTGTGAGGAATGACAGATCGTGAGTTCCCTAATAGCTAGGAACCACGATCTGTCATCCCCTCTAGTCATACCCTTCCCCCTACATTTAGAAACACACACAGGGAACACAATTAACCCCTTGATCGCTCCCTAGTGTTACCCCTTCCCTGCCAGTGACATTTTTACAGTAATCAGTGCCTTTTTATAGCATTGATCGCTGTATAAATGGCAATGGTCCCAAAAATGTGTCAAAAGTGTCCGATGTGCCCGCCATAATGTCGCAGTCCCAATAAAGATCGCAGATCACTGCCATTACTAGTAAAACATAAATAAATAAATAATAAAAATGCTCTTAATCTATCTCCTATTTTGTAGACACCATAACTTTTGCGCAAACCTATCAATATACGCTTATTGCGATTTTTATTACCAAAAGTAAGAAGAATACATATCAGCCTAAACTGAGAAAAAATTCGCTTTTTTTTTTTTAAAAAAAAGGGATATTTATTATAGCAAAAAGTACAAAATATTGTGTTTTTTTCAAAATTGTCGCTCTTTTTTTGTTTATAGTGAAAAAAATAAAAACTGCAGAGGCGATCAAATACCACCAAAAGAAAGCTCTATTTGTAGGGAAAAAAGGATGTCAATTTTGTTTGGGTGCAGCGTCGTACGACTGCGCAATTGTCAGTTAAAGCGGCGCAGTGCCGAATCGCAAAAAATGTCCTGGTCATTCAGCAGCCAAATCTTCTAGGGCTGAAGTGGTTAATTACCACTGGGTCTTTTATTGTTTGCTAAATAAACAAATAAAGACTGAACATTTTGAAAAAAAAAAAAAAAAGTTTTTCATAGTTTGTCATAAAATTTTGAAAAGAGGTAATTTTTCTCCTTCACTGATGTGCGCTGACACATTGGCAGCACTGGTGGGCACACATTGGCAGCACTGGTGGGCACTGTTTGGACTGCACTGATAACCAGGACACTGTAATCAGTGCCCTGATTATCAGTGTAGATGTCCCTTTTAGAGAAGTCAGTTATCAGCTCACTTCTCTGATCCTCATGCTGACAGCACGAGGAAAGAAGTGCCGATAACCAGCTTCTATTTGCATCCGTTATCAGCTGTGACTGGCTCTTTACCTCATCTGTGATCAGCAGTGTCCTCCGGACATAAACAAAAAAACTATTTTTTTTTTTTTACTTTCAGCTATAATACACATCCAAAAAATAAAAAATAAAAAAAACGAAGTTATTCATCAGTTTAGGTCTGTATATATTCTTCTACATATTTTTGGTTAAAAAAAAATCGCAATAGACATATATTGATTGGTTTACGAAAAAGTTATCACATCTATTTTTATTTATTTATTTTTTGTTTTTACTGGTAATGGCGGTGATCTGCGATTTTTAGCGGGACTGCGATATTGCGGCGGACAAATCTGACCCCAAAGTGCACTTTTTGGTGACCAGTGTCAATATTACATTAATCAGTGCTATAAAAATGCACAGATCAATGCAAAAATTACACCGGCAGGAAAGGGGTTAGCACTAGGGGGCGATCAAGGGGTTAAGTGTGTTCCCTCACTTACTGGAACATGACAGAGATCACTGCTCCCAATCACTGGGAACAGAAGATCCCTGTTATGTCACTAGGCATGGGGAATGCCCTGTTTACACTGGCAGTTCCTCGTTCTGACTCTCCCCGCTGCGATCACGGGCCACCGCCGGACATCGAGTCTGCGGGACCCTGCACAGGAGAGCCATTCTGCCAATGTATATCGGCGTGAGCCGGTCGGCAAGTGGTTAAAGTTAGCATATAGAAACTATCATATCGGCATAATCTGATTTGCTCTTGTGAATGGAACCCATGCCAGTTCACTGATCCCTACAGAGAACCAGAGCTGGAGTGCCTGTTTTTAAGGGTAAGAGAAAGTTTATAACTTTTCTTTTATTCCACATACTTGTTTTAATAGTTAGCATATTGAAACTATAGTATTTACAAAATCTTAAAATGTGAATTTTGTACAGGTGCATCTCAAAAAATTAGAATGTCATCAAAAAGTTAATTTATTTCAGTAATTCAATTCAAAAAGGGAAACTCATATATTATATAAATTACACGCAGAGTGATATATTTCAAGCATTTCTCTCTTTTATTTTGATGATCATGGCTTACAGCTGGTGAAAATCTAAAATTCAGTACCATATATACTCAAGTATAAGCCGAGTTTTTCAGCCCATTTTTTAGGCTGAACCCCCCCCCCCTCGGCTTATACTCGAGTGAGGGCAGGGATACCGGATATAGGGATATAGGCTGCTTGCCCTGGGGCCACTTTTAACTGTTGCTGTAGCGCTCCCCTCTCATCCTCCCTTACACAGCGGGAGACCGCTGTGTCTCAGAGCTCAGTGTGGAACTTTTGGCCGTGCTGTGACAAAAGTCCCGCCCCCTCTCCCTCCCTTACACAGCAGGAGACCGCTGTGTCTCAGAGCTGACTCTGAAATTTTCGGCTGCACTGTGATAAAAGTCCCGCCCTCCTCCTAGACCAGCTTGTGTGATAGACAGAACACTGCATCTATCACACGAGCTGGTCTAGGAGGAGGGCGGGACTTTTGTCACAGCACGAAAGTTTCACACTGAGCTCTGAGATACAACGGGAGATGCCCACTGTGCAATCCAGGTACTGACTGCATGAATGGGCACACAGTCACTACTAGTGAGATTGCAATGACGGGCACATTGAGGCTGCAATGACAGGCACAATGAGGCGGCAATTATGGGTGTGAGACTACAATGATGGGCACGGTGAGGCTGCAGTGATGGGAACGGTAAGGCTGCAATGATGGCCATGGTGAGGCTGCAGTGATGGGCACAGTGAGGCTACAATGATGGGCACGGTAAGGCTGCAATGATGGGCATGGTGAGGCTGCAGTGATGGGCACAGTGAGGCTACAATGATGGGCATGGAAAGGCTGCAATGATGGGCATGGTGAGGCTGCAGTGATGGGCACGGTAAGGCTGCAATGATGGGCATGGTGAGGCTATGGTGATGGGCACAGTAAGGTTACAATGATGGGCATGGTAAGGTTGCAATGATGGGCATGGTGAGGCTGCGGTGATGGGCACGGTAAGGCTGCAATGATGGGTTGTGAGGCTGCATTGATGGGCACAGTGACGCCGGCAGCCTCTGTGTTGTCGATGCCGCACCGCATCCTGAAAATTTACCAGTAGTTGCTGCATTTCCCACCCTAGGCTTATACTCGAGTCAATAATTTTTCCCAGTTTTTGTGGTAAAATTAGGTGCCTTAGCTTATATTCGGGCTGGCTTATACTCGAGTATATACGGTATCTCAGAAAATTTTAATATTACATAAGACCAATTAAAAAAAGATTTTTAACCTCTTGGCATCCGGAGGCCGTCATATGACGGCCTCGACTTTCGGGGCTTATATCTGAATGATGCCTGAGGCTAGAGACATCATTCAGATACCGGCATTTTCAGCCGGCGATTCCGTACACCATAAGAATGATCATAGTGGCTGTTCCGCCGCTTGATCGTTCTTACGGGCGGCGAGAGGGGACATCCCCCCCCTCCCACCGCCCTCCGGTGCTTCTACCAACTCACCTCAGCGATCGGTGAGTTGGATAGCGGATTCGCCGGATGTACATCATAGAGATTTCCGGCGGACCAGATGGTCGCCGGAGTCTCTATGATCGTTCGTGACGTCATAACATCGCGCCCGGCCTCTGCATTAAAAAAAACGGCGCCGCTTCGGCTGGGAAGCGGTGATCTTTTTTTTTTTTTTTTTATTTTAGGCTTCCCAGCCTAGAGGTGAGATGTGGGGTCTTATTGACCCCATATCTCACTGTAAAGAGGACCTGTCATGTCATATTCCTATTACAAGGGATATTTACATTCCTTGTAATAGGAATAAAAGTGATCAAAAAAAATAATTTTTTTTTTAAAGTGTCAAAATAAAACATTTTAAGTAAAATTAACAATAAAAAAAAAAAAAAAAATTTTTAAAGCGCCCCTGTCCCCGTGAGCTTGCACGCAGAAGCGAACGCATACGTAAGTCCCACATATGAAAACGGTGTTCAAACCATACATGTGAGGTATCGACGCGAACGTTGGAGCAAGAGCAATAATTTTGGCCCTAGACCTCCTCTGTAACTCAAAACATGTAACCAGTAAAAAATTTTAAAATGTCGCCTATGGGGATTTATAAGTACCAAAGTTTGGTGCCATTCCACGAGTGTGTGCAATTTTGAAGCGTGACATGTTAGGTATCTATTTACTCAGCGTAACTTCATCTTTCACACAATGCAAAAAAATTTGGCTAACTTTACTGTTTTGTTTTTTTTTAAAGTATGAAACTATTTTTTTTTTTTTAAAAACGCGTTTGAAAAATTGCTGCGCAAATACCGTGCAAGATAAAAAGTTGCAATGACCGCCACTGTATTCTCTAGGGTCTCTGCTAAAAAAACATATATAATGTTTGGGGGTTCTATGCAGGGCCGTCTTTAATTTTGATTGGGCCCTGGGCAAACATTTTCTTGGGGCCCCCCCTGCATTCTGAGACATACAAAAAATAGCAGGTAGACTCAAAATCAGTTTACTGCAGCAGATCACGCAGCGATTGCAATTGTTTGCCAGATGTTACAGCCTATCATTACTGCTCAATGGCTGGTTTCTAGAGGTTACAACACATAATTTCTGCTTGCCGATTGGTTGCTAGAGGTTAATGTACATTATTAGCGCTCGCTAATTGGTTGCTAGGGGTTACAGCACATCATTAGCACTTACTGATTGGTTGCTAGAGATTAAAGCAGATCACTACTGTTTGCTGATTGGTTGCTAGAGGTTCATGCACATCATTACCTCTCACTGAGCAGTGGAGCAATCCCAAATAATTGAGCAAGTAAAGGGGCACATTAATACACATACTACAGGAGAGGTTCAGAGACTGCGGACATACTGCAGGAGAGAATCAGAGACTGCGGACATACTGCAGGAGAGACTCAGAGACTGCGGACATACTGCAGGAGATTACCAGAGACTGCGGACATACTGCAGGAGACACTCAGAGGCTGCGGACATACTGCTGGAGACAGAGACTGCAGACATACTGCAGGAGATTACCAGAGACTGCATAAATACTGCAGGAGACACTCAGAGACTGCGGACATACTGCAGGAGACAATCAGAGACTGTGGACATACTGCAGGAGATTACCAGAGACTGCGGACATACTGCAGGAGACAATCAGAGACTGCAGACATTATACAGGGGATGGTCAGAGAACTTTCAGCAATGCACAGCTGTACAGTTAAATAACACAGCTCAGGGTTTAAATAGTCAGGCATTTTATGGTTGTAAGGACATACCTGGCCAGACAAACTCACTACATACATTCAGGACTGTGGGCGGGTCTTCCACTCTCTGCTCTCACTAAAGCAGCTGGGAGCTCCACTGATGCTTTGTTGGGGGGCCACGTCACCCGTGAATTGTCGCCCCGATGACAGCTTTGCAGAGCGCACAGAGGACATGGGAGGATGTATTCCTCGCTAGCCAGGTGAGAGGGGGCGGGGCCGGGAGCTCCACTGACGCTCTGACCCCGCCCACGTGCAGCCTGTGTACTGGGAATAGAGCACCTGTAGTGAGTGCCAGTGATCGGAGTGGGAATGTCATTGGAGCTCCCGGCCCCACCCCCGGACCTCTGTATTCACCAGCCAGTATAGAGGGGGCGGGGCCGAAAGCTCCACTGACACTCCCACTCCGATCACTGGCTCTCACTACAGAAGCTCTTTTCCGAGTACACAGGCTGCACGTGGGCGGGGTCAGAGCGTCAGTGGAGCTCCCGGCCCTGCCCCCTCTCAGCTGGCTAGCGAGGAATACATCCTCCCATGTCCTCTGTGCGCTCTGCAAAGCTGTCATTGGGGGCGACAATTCACGGCTAGCGTGGGCCCCCCAACAGAGATTGGGCCCAGGGCAAGTGCCCCGTTTGCCCTGCGCTAAAGACGGCCCTGGTTCTATGTAATTTTATAGCAAAGAAATGATGATTTTTGACATGTAGGAGCGAAGTGTCAGAAATGGCCTGGATGCGAAGTGGAAATGTTGGCTTACTGAAGAGTCCATGTACAGTATAGTATGCACTGAATACTTCAATACTTGCTTGGGGCTCTTTTTGCATGAATTACTGCATCAATGCAGCGTGACATAGAGGCGATCAGCCTGTGGCACTGCTGAGGTGTTATGGAAGCCCAGGTTGCTTTGATAGCGACCTTCAACTAGTCTGCATTTTTGGGTCAGGTGTCTCTCATCTTCCTCTTGACAACACCCCACAGATGGGGTTTAGGTCAGGCGAGTTTGCTGGCCAATCAAGCACAGTGGTACCATGATCATTAAACCAGGTATTGATACTTTTGGCAGTGTGGACAGGTGCCAAGTCCTGCTGGAAAATGAAATCAGCATCTCCATAAAGCTGGTCAGCAGAGAGAAGCATGAAGTGCTCTAGAATTTCCTGGTAGAGGACTGTGCTGACTTTTGACTTGATAAAACACAGTGAACCAACACCAGCAGATGACATGGCTCCCCAAATAATCACTGACTGTGGAAACTTCACACTGAATCTCATGCAACGTGGATTCTCCACTCTTCCTCCAGACTCTGGGACCATGATTACCAAATGAAATGCAGAATTTACTTTCATCCGAGAGGACTTTGGACCACTGAGCAACAGTCCAGTCCTTTTTCTCCTTAGCCCAGATAAGACACTTCTGACATTGTCTCTGGTTCAGGAGTGGTTTGACACAAGGTATGCGACAGTTGTAGCCCATGTCCTGGGTATATCTGTGTGTGGTGGCTCTTGAAGCACTGACACCAGCGGTAGTCCACTCCTTGTGAATATCCCCCAAATTCTTAAATGGCTTTTGCTTCACAATCGTCTCAAAGCTGTGGTTATCCCAGTTGCTTGTGCATCTTTTTTTTAACCACACTTTTTCCTTCCACTCAACTTTCCATTAATATACTTCAATACAGCACTCATTGAACAGCCAGTTTCTTTAGCAATGACCTTTTGCGACTTACCCTCCTTGTGGAGGGTGTCAATTACTGTTTTTGGACAACTGTCAAGTGAGCAGTCTTCCCCATGATTATGTATCCTACTGAACCAGCCTGAGAGACCATTTAAATTAATTAAACCTTTACAGGTGTTTTAAGTTAATCAGCTGATTAGAGTGTGACACCATGAATCTACAATATTGAACTATTTCACAATATTCTAATTTTTAGAGATACTGAATCTTGGGTTAACACTATCTGTAAGCCATAATCATCAAAATTAAAACAAAGAAATGCTTGAAATATATCACTCCGTGTCTGTAATTACTGAAAAAAATTACCTTTTTGATGATATTCAATTTTTTTTAGATGCATCTGTACACAGTTCACCAGAAAGAGAGGGATGTTGGAAAGCATACTGTATGTATAGCAAAACAGTAACTGATACTAAAATGTTCACTAAGATGATCAATATTCAACAAGTATATTATAAATGTGTCAGCAAGACTGTAAGTACAATAATTGAATGGTTAAATAGTATCATCATATTTTTCTCAACAAATTACATGTGCTATTTAGGGTCCTTTACATTTCCACATCTCTAATTTGTGTTCATGTTCCCTGCATGGCTGTCACTGTAGGTGAAAATCTTGTGCAGGTGTGAAGACATCTGGGACTTTATTAATGACTGCTAACACAAGTCTGACAAGGAATAAACTTGAAATATGCAGTTTTACATGACCTCAACTTTGTTATGTTTCTCTCATCATAGCAAATATGGAAATTAATATTGTTCTTCAAATTGAAAATAAAAAAAAAAAAAAACTCAAACTTACTATATATTAGGTGCAGAGTAAACGTTTAGCCCATGAATGTATTTGTTATAGCTAAATTAGGATGCACCCACAGTCAAAAGATTGCTTAGCAACCCACCTCTCCAGGTCGACCACTAATGGCACGTCTACTGCTGGTCTCTGGAGCCCATCCATGCCCCGTAATTCCAAGAAAGAAAGCTCACACGTTGATGACATCACCAGTTTTGGTGGATATATTCAGCTATACAAACCATGCTTCAAGTACTAGGACCAATTGCGGCCCATAATACAGGGCGCAGGGGCCCCCCTATCCATGCATCTGGCTCCCTAATCTACATGCGGGGTGCCAGATGCAGGGATTTCAATGTTTTTTAGGTTTTTTTGGAGCACGTGATTAAAGCCAGAGGCTCTAGTAGGCTTCAAAAAAGGGTGGGCTCGGGGTCACAACCCAGTTGTGTGACAATAGCAAATTAATATTCACTATTGTCACACTTATTCTCCTCCTGGCCAATCAGGAAGCGGGATCGTAAGACCTGTTTCCTGATTGGCCGAAAGGAGAAGCAATTCTATTGGCCTAGGTGGAGGTGGGAGGAGGAGAGAGGAGACGCACTGCCACGCGATGCCGAGGAGGAGATGCAGGGGAAGCTGCCGCCCGTCGCCCGGAGGGAAGCTCTGCCCGCATCATAGATGGGGTAAATGCGGGCTGTTAACCAACCGGGGGGGGGGTATGCGGGTGACATGACCCATGGAGGGGGGACTGGGGTGCGGACGAGAAAAAAAAAGCACATCGTTGACATCACCAGCATGGCCAAATGTGTTCAGCCATACAATCTATACTGCAAGTACCCACCTGAAGACCACCCCTCTGATGTGCTTCACCCTTACTGGCTTAACTGTAGAGTCCTAGGCAGTGGCGGTGGTATATTTTTTTGGGGTGGGGGGGTGGCTGTAAGCAAATGCATAATCACACCTACTTTCAACCTAACCACCCAGACCGCACTTAACTATACTCAAGCACACATTTTTGCATGCCAAGTTTTTGGGAACATAAGTGGAAACCCCGCATTTATAGTAAGCTAAGTTTCCACCTGCTAATATGACCCAATGATGAGTTTGGCTCCTAAGGCCCCTTTCACACATGGCATATCCATTTTGACGGACTCTGCTTACTCAGCAGGGGATCGATCTGATGATCTCCGCTGAGCGAGCGGATGACAGGTCCCACTCCGCTCACTGTGCAGAGGCGGACCTGTCAGAGCCCCGCTGTCCTCTATGGGAGATCAGATGAAAACGGATCCGCCTGTCAGTTTTCATCTGATTCCATCTGATCCAATCTACCAGATGCATTGAAAATAGGGTTTCCATCCATTTGGATTTGGGGGACCGGACCGGATCGGATAGCGTCATAGAGGTGAATGGAGCATCCGATCAGATCTGCCTGAAAATGGACAGGTGGACCTGATCGGACAGCGTGTGTGAAAGGGACCTAAAGATTGTAGAATATAGCTTCACACATCTTTATAGATGTAGGTTGCACATCCTTGGGGACGAATCCCTCATATGAATATGTTTGACTTTGCCTTGCTGATATGATGAGGAAATTGTAATCAATGTTCAATGTTTTTTTTTTTTTTTAACATGTACAAGTTAACACATTTTCACTGCTGTATTTGGATTTATTTGCAATGTGATGTATTTGATTTTGACAAATAAAGCTTTTGGGAAAGAAAATAAAGTAAAGAAGCCTGACAAAAAGAGAAATAATGCAGCCACCCTCCAAGAATTAGTAATCTGCAACTAAATACATTTTTGTCTATGAAATTAATACCGTTTTAATGGTTCATGCACATGGAGATTTTTAGGCAATTTAATTGTCTAGTGCAAATATACCAGTGCTTTCCCATGCCCGGGGAAAGCACTGTGAACAGCTGTATGAGGCTATACTCTTGTAAACACTGGTGCTTCTTTGCATCTGTGTTTACACGCATGAGGGTCCGATGTATTTTCCTGAGATGCAAATGCTGCATTTAAAGCTGTACTCTTGGAATTTCACAAAGTCGTAAATTCTCAGTTCGTATAGGGGTGCAGGGATAAGGTATAAGACATACTGTATTCCTAGCTTCAGCAGGCAATCTCCATGTGACCAGTCCAGTGCTGATGTCTCTCTATTTCCCGCCACCGTCGCAAGTTTTCCCCTCACTTAGAATACAGAGTTAATAGCCTTGCACTACTTTTGATGAAGCTTCAGGCAAATTAGAACAGTGCTGAAGCTTGCCAAACTGAGCAATGTAGTAAGTAATGCAGTTGAACCCCCAGACTAAATGAGCATTTAATCTTTGCAGGGCCTGGGGGCCCCACCGCAATAGTAGATTTTGTCTAATTCCCAGAATGCAGAGCTTTAAAATGCTCGTTTGACTTTCCCGAAGGAGTTCAAACTGACTCTGAATAACTCTAAATCTTACCCAGTGAAAAGCAAAAAGCAATTTAGAGTTGAAAAAGTTCATAATGTTCAGAGCTGGCGATCTGCCTAAAATGTATAACAACTTATATTACTTTGTAAAAAATACAATAAATGTTGTAATTTAGTTTATAACACATGGATGGCAAAGACCTCACTTTTGTGTTTGCAGAAAGACTGCAGCGTCTACATGGGGGGGGGGCATTTAAATAGTTGGCATACTGAAAAGTGGGTGATTTCTGCACATTTCTAAAGTATTTTTATTTCTTCTAAACCATGTTATTTATAATAAATGTACTTTCTTCTATTTTGTGAGGTAAATACTGAGCTGATTGTATTTCGTTTGAAAGGGGCAGAAAAAGCATGGATTTCAAGATGCCCTTTACAAGACTCAGTTCTCTAATGGACAAACAGTCATCACCTGTAGCTGTCAATTCCATCTGTGCAGGTGGCTCCATTCTTGCAAGGACCACTTTGGCACTCATCAACGTTGTGCTCACACACTTTGCCTGCGTACCCAGGAGGACAAACACACTGGAAATCTCCTTTCAGGTCTCTGCATTCTCCATTGTTTAGGCAAGGCTTTGACAAACATTCATCTATTTCTATTTCACAACGCGTACCTGGAAAAGAAAAAGCATAGCCAAGTAAGACTAGTAAAGAATGAACTTAAAAAAAATAAACTAAAAACACTACATCATTTGCCTAGACTCTTTTCACAATCCATGTATTATATATATTTACAAAATCTTAATTTTCTCATCTTCCTAGAGCATTTGTGATGAAATTGGATAGATTTGCTACTCCAAATTTCTCCCTTTCGATTCAGGGCTGTACAATTTGGGGGTTTCACACTGCTTTCTGTGTTAGAGTCAATGGTTCTAAAGACAAAGTAAAAAAAATGGTAGGACAGATGTCCCGAATGTGTACAGCCACACCAAATATCCATTTCTGTCATAATTTGCCATCTAGCTATCATTGATAGCTGAACTGTAGCAGAACAGTCCACCCACAGTCAGCATAGAGGAGTGTCAGGAAGCCTGATCCAACACAACATTTGTAGACTAAAGACTTATGCCCCATACACATGATCGGACATTGATCGGAAATTCCGACAACAAAATCCATGGATTTTTTCAGACGGATGTTGGCTCAAACTTGTTTTGCATACACACGGTCGCACAAAGTTGACGGAATTTCCGATCACCAAGAATGCGGTCACGTACACCACGTACTACGAGACTATAAAAGGGCAGTTCAGAACCAAGTACGGCACCCTTTGGGTTCCTTTTGCTAATCTTCGTGCTTTTTCAGACTCGTGGTTTTCAGATCGTTTTCTGCTTTTCAGTTTGTGCTTGTGGGTTTGTATCTGGTCTTCAGTGCGTGCAGCGAGTTACCCTTGACTCTGTCATTGTGTTCGTGTTCGTTCGTTACTGATTTTCAGGTCGCTCTTCACAGGCCTTGCTGTTCTTCAGTGCATTCTGTTACTTCGTTCTGAGCAGCCGACCGTTTTCTAGCCATGTTGCGTATACATACTCCTCATAGAGTTCGTGCTGTGCGGGGGCTTGGTGTTGGGGTCCTTACTTTGACACAAGCCCAGTCCATGAACAGGGTGGGGAGGAGTTCATGGACCAAGAATTGGTTGCTCCAGCATGACCAGTTCTGTCATATGCCTGACGATTTCAGGAACTTTCTCTGGATGACGGACCCCGTATTTCACCGTTTGTTGGCTTTGCTGACCCCTTATATTAGCAGGCAGAATACCTGCATGAAGCAAGCCTTCACTCCGGAGCAGAGGCTTGTCGCCACCCTGCGGTACTTGGCGATGGGGAGAAGCCTGTAGGACCTCAAGTTCTCGACAGGCATCTCCCCCCAGGCTCTGGGGATCATTATCCTGGAGACCTGTTCTGCCATCATTCAGGTCCTGCAGAAGGAGTATATTAAGGTAAGATTTTTATCCTTTAATATCAAATTTTATTGTATTTAATGTTTGATAATATATTGTATTTCTTTCCTCATTCCCTAATTACCATGATTGTAATATACTGTGAATGTCCCCTTTGTCCTCATGCATGCTGGAATTTTAGGTAATTTTTTTTTTGTCCTTCATACATATTTGCCTTCACTTACCTCCCCAGCATGCTCTCCTGGCCCTATATTCACCTCATGTAGTCACTTAACAATATATTTTGTCAGCTCCATAGCAGTGCTTTACCCTAAACACCCCCTAAAATGTGTAAAATTGTGATTTGTGCTTTAAATTCAGACAGAGTGCCAGAGGCTTTTTTTCGTATCCCAAAATCATTTGGAACCCTCCCTCCCCCCCAACTGCTAACTCAGCTGATACCAATCATCTATCTGCTGACTTTGCCAAAGCCATACACACTATAACCACCTCTTTAATGGTCAGATTTATGGATGAATTCCCCAAAGCATGTAGTGCAAAGTCCTGCCTGAATACTTGCAAATGGTACTGTTTAAAGTGTTTGTATCCTATTATTATCTTGATAGGTAATAGCAGAATGTCAAAATGTGCTTAAATGTGTACAGTGTGTATTTATCTCTTTGTATTATGACACTTCTTACCTGTCCAGTGGGCTGCCAATAGTGTAAGTAAGGAGGGGCTGGCCAAACTAATACACATTATTTAGGCATTCATCTGTCAATGAAGTGGAGGGGGTTACCTGTCCAAAACATATCCCCCCCATAAAATTTTAGAAATGGCCCATGAGGGGGGGGGGGGGATCTGATAGGTGGACCTTATACCTTTGTCTTTAAATACTCCCTAAAATAAATGTTATACTGATGTTGGCCAAGAATGTTTGTGTCTAATCTGCTTTCCATGTTTATGTGCAAAATGATTAATTTATTTTTCTTGTTTGACTCCACAGTTTCCTTCCAACCCACAGGAATGGCAGACTGTGGCCTCCCACTTTGCCCAGCGGTGGGATTTTCCTAACTGCGGAGGTGCAATTGATGGGAAACACGTTCACATCGTCCCACCACCCAACTCGGGGTCATATTATTATTATTATAAGGGGTTCAATAGTATTGTGATTTTGGCGGTGGTGTAGGCTACTTATGAGTTCCTGTATGTGGACGTGGGGAAGAATGGCCAGATGTCAGATGGAGGAGTCATCGCCCAGAGTTCTACAGGCGTCTCCAGAATGGCAGCTTGGACTTGCCACCTTCAGAAGACAATGTGGAAGGACTCCCATTCGTCTTCGTTGCGGATGAAGCATTTGCGCTGGGGGACCATCTTATGCGGCTATTCCCGATGAGGACCCTCACCCCTGACCAGAGGGTTTTTAATTACCGGCTGGCCAGAAGAGTGGTGGAGAACACGTTTGGAATCATGGCCAGCTGGTTCCGCCTATTTCTTACACCCATACACATGGCGGAGTATAAACTGAATCATATCATCCTGGCATGCTGTGTTCTCCACAACTTTTTAAGGTGAAATTCTGCCAACTATACTGCCTCAGTGGAGCCTGAGGCCGGAATTCATGGAAATGAACCAAACCTGACAGCGCTTGAGGCTGGCCATCCTGGCTTGCCCCCTCTAAGTGCCCACGAGGTCCGTCTAAGATACCTTGAATACTTTGCGGGTAGAGGGGCCATCAATAGGCCAGACAACGTCTGAGCCTTTTTTTCAATAAAAAAATTAGTTACCTACTAAAATATTTGCTGACATTTATTACTGCTTGTGTTTCTTTTAGCTGACCCTGAAAATGTGTGTAGTCCTGAAAATGGCGTGATTGTGTAAAATTATAAAGCACTGTTGGGTGTTATTTACTAAAGGCAAATACACTTTGCACTACAAGTGCACTTGAGACTGCACTGAAACTGCACTTGTAGTGCAAAGTGGATTTGCCCTTAAGAAATAACCCCCATTGTCACAGAAAACACCAATTTTACCACAACAAAAGTTTTGGAGCATTGAAAGAAGAATCCACACATTCTGGATTATCAATCTTTTTAATACAAGCACAATCCCATGTGCATTTATAAAAGGTTTTTAAAACAAACCAACATGTTTGTTGTATAACATTTTTTTGGGACACATTAATAAAAGTCAAAATGTCCATTTAAGGTCAAACAGGCATGTTTAAAACCAACACGAAATACACAAATCTGGAACTTTCAAAGTTCAACTTTGTTATAAATTGAAGGCAATATCAGACATGAGTACTTATGAACTGTGTTGATATTGCGTTCAGATGGGGGGAAGTCACCCCTGGAAAAGCCAAATTTTGAAGATGCACACAAATTGCAGAATGTCAACATGTGCTAGCTGCCATCACAGGGGATCAAGGGATGTGTTTTGTCAGGTTTGGTTCATTTCCATGAATTCCGGCCTCAGGCCCCACTGGGTGCAACCCCTTCCTCTCAGCTACTTTATTATTGAGGGAGGGGTTGCACCCCCAAAACGCCTACATTGATCTCCCGTGATGGCAGATAGCACATGTTGACACACTGTGCATCTTCAAAATTTGGCTTTTCGAGAATATGTAAAAAAATGTGAGAAATTTTTAGATTGCAAAAAGCACAAAAGAGGGAAGGGATTTGGAGGTGTTTTAAACTCTCCTTAAAACATCAATGATGTTCATTTTGTTTTGAACATCATTGATGTTTTTCTGGATGTTTTCCAAGTCCCTATTACACCCCATGATCTCCCCGATCAGGATCTGTGCACTTTCACTGGTGAAATGACCTGGATCCACAACATCACGATCACCTAAAAATATAGAAACAAAAACACACCATGTATTATAAATATGCCGCCATCCATCTCTTACCTGAGCTTGTGGTTGCAGACACTCACCTGTTGTGGTGACTATTTCGATTACGTCTCCCTCCTCCTCCTCCTCCTGTTGGCTTTGGGGGATTTCACCTTCTTCATGAGGTGGAGGGTCTGTTGTCTCCTCGGATGAGTGGTGTCCTCTGAGTCTTTTCTCCCCTATGTAAAAAAAAAAATTGGTATACTTAGCACACAGATATTTCATGCCAGAAATAGGAATATGAAATGTTGCTTGGAAGTGCCGTACAATTGTCTATTTTGGCAGAGTTCCAAGATGAAGAAATATTTTTGTCCTTTGTCAAGCTTGAATACTTACCTGTTTTGTACAAGCTTCACAGATGGAGACACCCCTATAGTATACACTGGAGCACCTGTGTGGGCCCCCTAATAAAAAGGGTGTTCTTGTGTCCCACACTAGTGCTCCAGTGTCCAGATGTGTAAACAGCTGCTGAGTGTCCTCTTCTTACACAGAATCTAGTTTGCATTTCATTCTAGTTCCAAACCCATCTACACAACAAAATTATTTTAAGAGAAGTAGGCTAGCAAAAATGTATTCAAATGCATATAGCCAAAACAATGGTGTTTTCTATGCCGAACGAGCAATGTTTCATACGAACGAACAATGTGCCCGTGAACATGAAAGTTGCCATTTAAAACTGTACAACAGTTAAGAAAAGCACATGGAGCAGCACGAACGTAATAAAAATAACGAACACAGGACAACTGTGCACACAGGATGAATTAGGAACACAGGACAACTACTTACTTTTTTGCAGCACTCTCCTGATCCTTCTGTACTGCTCATGCTCCCTTAATTTGAGGTCCGTACCCCAAAATTCCGGTGCAGACTTTTGACAACTTTCGCCATTATCTTGGCCTTTCTGACATTGGGGTTGGGGTAAGGTCCATATTTCCCGTCATAGTCGGCCCTCTTCAGGATGTCCACCATCTCCAACATCTCCTCAAAGGACATATTTGAAGCCTTAAATCGTCTCCTTCTGGATCCAGATGTTTCAGGCTCCGGGCTTTCCTCCTCCTCGTTGGTGTAATTAGAGCGCACCTGCTGTGTCTCCACCATGTGCTCTTCCCCACTGTGCCAAACGAGAAGGGGCAGGAAATAGACTAGAAAGAACGTCAGGGGTGGGCGGAGTTTCACGCATGCGCAGTGTATATAAAGCGCAAGACGCGTGCGTAGTACGTACGATCTGTGAGCAGAGGAAGGAGTATCGGAGGCGCCGATCGTGATAACGAAGGTAAGATTTAAAATTGGGCCTATACTGCTTCTAGATTGAGGCCTGTATTTGGACAAGTTTAGAAGACTTTAGGCTAACATTAGGGTTTGTCTGGTGTTGTGTCTTGCAGTGAAAATGGATCTAGTCAATGATCAAGACTTTATGCCAATCTTCATAGATACGTTCAGGGAGCTGCCCTGTCTGTGGCAGGTAAACCACCCCGAATATAAGAACCAAACAAAGAGGAAAGCAGCGCTGGATAATTTGCTGCAATTTGTGAAGCCGGTGATCCCCACGGCAGACATCACCTATTTGAAGATCCTAATTGGTGGCATGAGGAGCACTTATCTAAGGGAGCACAAGAAGGTCCAGGATTCCCAGAGGTCAGGAGCAGCAGATGACATTTATGTCCCCAGGCTGTGGTACTATGACAGACTGCATTTTCTGGCAGGTCAAACTGAACCCAGGCCAGCACTCTTCAGTCTTCCTTCCAGGCTTCCTTCCTCCCCAGC
Source organism: Aquarana catesbeiana (assembly GCF_042186555.1). Taxonomy (NCBI): domain Eukaryota; kingdom Metazoa; phylum Chordata; class Amphibia; order Anura; family Ranidae; genus Aquarana; species Aquarana catesbeiana. Next base: position 458,454,336 of record NC_133324.1, on the reverse strand, counting down.
TGAGGCTTCTGACGTCCAACCTGAGCCTTCCAGGCAGCAACATGTGGAGGAGCCCAGCTTGAGTCAGGTATAGCATTCTTCTAAATATTTCTGGTTGTCCAATCAATGATGTTAAATAGATGTTAGTTTGGAGTACTAATTTATGATTGTGATTTAGGAACCAAAAACTAAAATGATGTCCCTTTTTCATACACAGGAAAGTCTCAGCCAGGTGGGGGCCGGACCAAGCAGGCTGCCCAATACCCAGTTCCCTCCCCTCCGCCTTCAAAGACAAAGTGGCAGGAAGAGGAGTAACCTGGAGGAGGCTGCAATAGGCCTATTTTGGAAGGCTACTGAGGCCATCAGAACACCCCACAGTGTGGAAGAGGATTTTGGTAAGCTAACTGCATGCAAAATGATGCAAATGAAGGAGGGCCAATGCCTCTTATGCGAGTTTGTAATTTTAGAAGCTCTAAATAAGGGGTTGAGGGGCCAACTCACATGCCAAAGCCACATTTGTGAGCTCACCCATGGTCCTCCTCCTCCTCCAGGTCCTACTCCTCCAGGTCCTACTCCTCCTCCTCCTCCTCCAGGTCCTCCTCCTCCTCCTCCACCTGCCACACCTCCAACACCAGAGCCACAGCCGGGAAGGAAGCGTGTAAGGAAGACCAGTGAGTGATGACCCTGGGTTCAGTCTGGTCTGGCAAAAGATGCAGGCTCTTGTATGACCACAGCCTGGGAACATACATGTCATCTGCTGCTTTCATGATCTCTTGGACTTCTGGACCAGATTGTACTCCCTTAGATAAGGACTCCTCAGGCCACCAATTTTGCTGTAAAATAATTGATGTGTGCCCTGGGGGTCAAAGGCTTCACCAATTTCTGATGTTTATCCAGGGTTGCCTCCCTCTTTGTTTGGTTCTGAGCCCTAATAAAGGATTTTTTGTTTTATTATACTCGCCTATGTGTGTTTTCCTTCAAAAAGGACAGTTTGTTTGTGAGGAGGCAGGTACATTTCTAAAATACAATGTGAAATTAACAAGAGACACCAACACCAAACAACCTCCTTGAGATTAAATAATACAAGATAATAATGGTGTTGTGGTAACTTGACACACCAAACACACACAAAAATATTCTGGAGTAAAAAAAAAAAAAAAGATCAAGCTTGAAAAAAATACAAACAAAAAAAAAATTATATCTTTTTGGTCAGATGTGACAAATCAAAATATATTGATGAAATCATGATAAATAATAAAGAAAGAAGTTTGTGAGTAGTATGTGTGAATATGAGCAGCAAAACTACTTCATTCTTCTAGCATTATAAAGAAGAAGAGAGTGCGCTGCATTAAACTATTTAAAACATTGCAGCCTGACGAAAGTGCTATATCCATTCCGAACGCTAATTTTACCAGACCGAGCTGTTCCGTCCCGGAATTTATTCTGAGCATGCGTGGCACTTTGTGCGTCGAAATTGGCCATGCACGGTTGGAATTGACGCGATCGGATTTTGTTGTCGGAAAATTTTATAGCCTGCTCTCAAACTTTGTGTGTCGGAAAATCCGATGGAAAAAGTCTGATAGAGCCCACACACTGTCGGAATTTCCGACAACAAGCTCCGATCGCACATTTTCCGTCAGAAAGTCCGACCGTGTGTACAGGGCATTACTTACATCTTTCCATGCAGTGGGTATAGAAAATAATCCCCCCCCCTTCTTTAAAAGAATCACATTCTGTTGCTTTGCAGCCTGAAATGAAAACAGACACAGTTTTTGCTTTATCCAGCTGTATTTACTAGTGCAACTTATAACATCCAAGTGAAAGATATAATACCAACATGTCAGAAAAAAATAAATAAAAATGAAAAACTGAATCACTGATTTGGAAAAAGTATCACCTCCCTTATGTCAGTATTTTTTTGGACAACATTTTGCTTTATTTACAGCCTTTAGTCTGTTGGGATATATCTCTACTAACTTTGCACATCTGGACTTTGCAATATTTGCCCACTGTTCTTTGCAGAACTGCTCAAGTTTGGTTAAATGTGATGGTGACCATTTGTGGACTGCAGTCTTCAAGTCATTCCACAAATTTTCTTGTACAAAAGGTTTTATTGAAGATATAACAGCAGAAAAGTACAAAAACAGTGATGGATACATCATGAATTAACATGCTTAAGGCTGCCGGTATCCGGCAGGTAGAGCTATTGTTCAAAGATTTAAGCCTGGACTCAGACAATGCAAAGCTGAGGTCCGGCCAACATACCAAGGCATATCCATATAAAATGATAAAAGAATAAAAAAAAGGGGAACAAGAAGAACCAGAAATAAAATAAAATCAGATTAAACTAAATAACCTCAAAGAGGATAACATATCTCTGAATGTAATAATTTGTGTGTTATATTAAATTTCCAGTCTATATAGAGTTAAGCCCGAGGGCCCGAATGAGAAGAAAGAGAGAGAAATTGAAAGTGGGGAAAAGAGGGGGGAAGAAAGAAAGGGGGGACCCTGGGGTGGGGGGAACGGAGGCTCATTATAGGGAAAGGAGCGTTAAATCAAATCTTGATGGGCGATTGTAAGTCACCCAGGGTTGCCATATCCTGAGGAACTTATCATGTGTGTCCAGCAATATGGCCGTAAGCTTCTCATTTACCATGATATCATTGAAACAGTTTTTAACTGCTTCAAAACTAAGGTTTGGGGTTTTCCAGGCCCTTGCTATGGTGAGTTTAGTTGCAGTGAAAATCTGTGCTGCTAACTGATGTTCAGGACGAAGAAGTTCTGCAATCGGTTTCCATAAAAGGGCCTCAAAAGGGTCCCGCTTTATGTTGGTATTAAAAAGATTGCGTAATAGTGCATACACTCTAACCCATAAGCCCCGTACACACGGTCGGATTTTCCGACGGAAAATGTGTGATAGGACCTTGTTGTCGGAAATTCTGACCGTGTGTAGGCTCCATCACACATTTTCCATCGGATTTTCCGACACACAAAGTTTTACGTTACTGCGTTTAGAACGATGTTCCGACAACTTTGTGTGACCGTGTGTATGCAAGACAAGTTTGAGCCAACATCCGTCGGAAAAAATCCTAGGATTTTGTTGTCGGAATGTCCGATCAATGTCCGACCGTGTGTACGGGGCATTAGTCTGCAGACCCTGGGACAGGTCCACCAAATATGCGCCATTGTGCCCTCCTGTGAGCACCCATGAAAACAGAGGGGAGAGTAAGATGGGATGAAGCTTGCTAATCTAGCCAGGGTATAATACCATCTATAGAAGACTTTGTAAGCGTTCTCTAAAAAGAGAACGTTCTTAGAGCATTTAGATCGCAATAGTCATGTTATGCTAATCCTCCGGGTCTAATTGTTTCCCAAGCTCGGCCTCCCATTGGAGATGGTAAGGTCTCAATGGTGTTGTCTTAGAATTAATTATAGCGGTATATATTAGGGAAATCAGACCCGGGGATTGGGGGAGTGATCTACAAAGGCTTTCAAATGGAGTTATGGTAAAGGGGGCGGAATGGGATGTTGTAAGCTGTTGGAGAAAATGTCTAATTTGCAGGTAACTGTAATGCTCCCTAAGGGGGATATCGTGAGAGGAACGTAAGGCCGCAAAAGAAAAGATCTTGGTTGGGGTGAAAAACGAATGGATATCTATGAAATCATGGTCGGACCACCACTTAAATTGCAGTGGATTATCACAACCTGGTTGAAATAAAGGGCAGTGGAGGAGACGAAGTAGTGGGAGATGAGGAGAAATTAGGCCTGCTGAGTATTTAACCGCATCCCACAGTTTGAGGGAATGAGCTAGACAGGGACCTATGGTAGGGGGGCGATGTGCTTTAGGAAGCCAAGGAAGAGAAGCTAGGGGCGTTGGGTGTGCGTCGACTAAGTCAATGGTGGCCCATAGTGGCATTTGTTGCTTTTCATGAAGGTGAGATAATGGGGCGATACCCGCAGCTATATAATATGCTTGCAGATTACGAACTGAAAGGCCACCATTGACTTTGCGCGCGTAAAGCACTTGTCTCTTGATCCTGGGCCTCTTGGGGCCCCATATAAACTTCATAATTTTACGTTGATGTATTCGAATGATATGGGGGGGCACTTGAACTGGCAAAACTCTAAAATAATAGAGCAATTTAGGGAGGTACGTCATGCGTACCGTCGCTATTCTGCCAAACCAAGAAATCGGAAGTGTGGACCAAGAGGAAAGCATAGCCTCCAGCTTTCGGAAAAGCGGGGGAAAATTGGCTTGATATAAGCCCGAGTACTTCGGGGTAAGTTTAATACACAAATAGGGTAATGAGGTTAACCACTGAAACGAAAATGCCGACTGCAGGGCTTCTAATTCCAGGGGCCGAAGGTTGATATACATCGCCTTAGATTTTGCCGGATTAATGGAAAGGCCCGAAAACGAGGCGAAGAAGTCTAAGAGAGAGAATAAATTGGGGAGGGAGATAGTAATGGGTTTAGTAATGGTTAATAAAATGTCATCTGCAAAGAGGAACAATTTGTGCACGGTGCCTGCTATTTCTACTCCTAAAATATCCGAATGAGAGCGTATGGCCTCCACCAGGGGTTCAAGTGCTAGTATAAATAGAAGGGGGGAGAGCGGGCATCCCTGACGTGTTCCCCTCTTAATAGGGAAAGTAGGCGATTCATATCCATAATAACGCACTTTAGCCTGAGGGGAGAGATATATGGCTGAGACCCACCCCAAAAAGGAGGTGCCAAAACCATAGTGTGTGAGGACCTGTGTCAAATAGGGCCAGGATAAGGTATCGAAAGCCTTATTAACATCTAAAGAAAGAAACATTGTCTCCAGGGACCTTTCATGTGCTATATGTTGGATTTGGAGGAGTCGTCTGATGGCATCTCCTGCCTGTCTGCGGGGGACAAATCCCACCTGATCCTTTTTTATCAGGCGCGGTAGAAAGGAATTCAAACGGTTGGCCAGAATTTTTGTCAATATCTTCATGTCAATATTAATTAAAGAGATTGGCTGAAAATTTGCCCAGGAAGAATGGTCTTTGTCTGGCTTAGGAATTATGATAAAAGTGAATCATTCATCACCCAGGGAGCCTGTTGTGGTTTGTTGAGTAGGGAACGACAGACAGTTAGAACCGGATCGTGGTCTGACCAAGGGACTGCTAGGATCGATACCGAATCTATTAAAGGGAGAGGCTTCCGTAACATAAACGAATGGTCGATTCCAGAGTGAGAGTGATGAGGATGGGAATAGAGGGTGTAGTCCCTGCCCATGGGATGAAATTCTCGCCATAAGTCCACTAGGTCTAGATTTTGTAGGGCCCGCAAGAACTTTTTTGCCCCAGGAGGGGGGCCTTTATGACCCGCCGGGTACTTATTGAGTGTCACGTTCGAATCACCCGCCAACAGGAGGGTGCCTTTCTGGTAAACCTGTAACAAGGAACAGACATGAGACAGAAATGGGCCCGGATTGTCGTTCGGAGCGTAATAGGTCATGATGGTTACTTCATTATCCTGAACAGAACCCTGTAATAGAAGGTACCTGCCATTAGGGTCAGCTATCTGTATATCGCATATGAATGGGACCGCCTTTCGTATAGCTATAAGAACCCCTCTTAGTTTAGTAGGACCGTTAGTTAAATAGTCTTGGGGATAACTTGCTGCAAAATATTTGGGGCAGGAAGAAGAGGAAGAAGAGGAAAAGTGAAACAGGCTATGTCTATTTTTTGTTGCTTAAGGTATTTAAAAAATTCATGCCCTGAACATTCAGGGACAGCCAGTGAAGGGTCATTGGGACTGAGTTATAACGCTATGGACTACTCTATCCGCACACCCCAGGGGCCGAGGGAAAGGAAAGGGGGGGGGGGAAGAAAAGCAAGAGAAGAATGGTAAAAGCAAGAAAGAGCATAAGGTATGAGAATACCGAGAACTCTAATTAGAGTATGTAGTGAATACATTGACGTATCTTGCCGTGGGCGATTGGGCCCACAATGGGGTGAGGCCACAGCCAAGACAAATACCTTAGCTATGTGCCAACCCATGGGGGGAGCAGTGGTCCGTCGGAACCACCGGCCTATAATGAAGATAATTCAAACGGACTAAGTGAAGTTGACATAAAATTTAAACAATCCTTAAAGATAGCAACAAAATAAGCAACATTAAATGAGTTACAGTATGAGAAGCTCAGTGCAAGCTTGACCCCTGAGGGTGTGGATGCAGGGGCCCCCCCGCCTCCCAGGGATGACAGCCACAAGACCGTCTCCCCCAGGAGGCGAGGCGGGACCCCACACTCAAGTCAAGGCGCCAGCCCTGTCACTCCACTGAACAGGAGCAAAGGGACCCGGCGAGTAAACAAATCAAACAAACAACCTGCACAACCTTCAGTGGAGGCATGACCCCAGCCTAAAACCATTCACCCTTTACCCCCCACCCTACCAGGCTTTAAGAGTAATTTGCTTATGTCTGATGAACCCTCTAGTCCATGAGGGCTACCAGCAATATAGAGGTAGTTCAGGGGGCAAGCTGTTGTCGGAGACCCACCAGGGGATATCATGTGGGGTGGTCCATGCCCCAGACCGCCATCTCACAGGTGGGGCAGTCTATGATGGGGCAATGACGCCCCCAGCAACTCTACAGTCAACTCGATAGGGCAAAGGTACGGCAGGGGGAGGTCCTCCAGAACAAGCAACTGAAATCCTCAAGTTAGATTGGAAGTTAGAACTCAGAACACTAACAGTCAGTGACACACCAAATCAGACGGCCAAGAAAAGTGAACTGCACATCATAGAAAGATAAAGGTTTTCATCCATTATTAGCTGGTTGGAATCGTTGGGCCTGCAGGTCACGTGATGCTTGAGGGGGTTTACGAGGAGGCCTAGAGGGACCCGGTTGAGAATGTGAAGCCTGGGCCTCAGCTTGGGATAGAGGGATATCCAATTGCAGATCCTGGAGATGTTGTTTTAGGCCTGATGGGGAGGTGGCATGGAACTGACGACCCTGGTGGGAGCAAGAAAGTTTAAAGGGGAACCCCCATCTGTACTTGATCTGATTGGATTGCAGAACTTGGAGGTAAGGCTTGAGACCTTGGCGCCTGGCAATGGTGACCGGCGAGAGGTGATTGCCTTGAAAAGAGATATCCCGTTGCTCTCGAGCAGATTGTAAGAGTTTCTCCTTGGTCTTATAATAGTGGAATTTGATGATAACATACCTTGGGGGGGCCTTCGGAGGGTTTAGGGGCCAGTGACCGGTGAATGCGATCAAACTCCAGCCTTTCCTCCGGAATCTCAGGGGCCAGTTCTTGAAAAAAAAGCGGTGGCTGTTCCTTGCAGGTCCGTGATCGTTTCAGGGAGTCCGCGGATACGAAGGTTATCCCTGCGTGCCCTGTTTTCCGCGTCCTCTAATTTATCTCTGAGAGCGTCCAATTCTGCGGACATTTTGTCTACCTCCTCCTCATGGCCCTCCAGCACAGTGGTAGCCAGGTCCATTCGGTGCTCCAATTGATTGGTGCGGTGGCCTATCTCTTTAAGACCTCAGACCAAGTCCGAGGAAAGCTTTCGGGAGGCAGCCATTATCTCATCTCTTACAATGCTGCGGAATTTGGCCAGCATAGCATCAGGGTCAGCAGGGTGGGGACTTATACGATCCGTGGGGAACAGATGAAGGCTTTCAGCAGGAGATCCCTGTCCCAAATCAGAGAGTTGCGAATCATCATCAGGTTCTGGAGGCTCGGGCGCCATCTTAGCTCTGCCTTTAACTGGGGCTGGGGATTTGTTGCTGCTCTGCCTGTTTTTTAGCTTGTTTTTTGTAGAGCGGTACATTACCGCTTGCGGCTCCAGGTATTCCTCTATCTCTTGTGGAAGAGCGGTCTCCTCCTTGTATTTTCTATGTCAGATTAGGCCGGGTAACAGTTTCCGACGGCGCGGAGTGGAGGAATCAGACGTCCATTACCTTCACTCACGCGTATGCGCCCCCCTCAGGCAGTGTTTTACATAGCAAGAGAAAGGGCTCCATTAAACATGATGAAATCATTGATCAATAGCCCTGTGGGCTTATATAGTGTTGGTGGGGGGGTGACTATTAGGGCAGGTGGTACTTTAAGCCCTGTGAAAAAGTGTGCAGCCGAGTGACAGTAAAGAAAAACGCTTGAGAGTCACTGGAGTACCAAGATGGGGCCCGTATCTCAGGGCCACTTAGTGCTAGGAACTCCAGCTTTGGATATGTTGTGGTATCAGTTCCCCTGAGATACGGGGCCCCCCAAAAAATGAAACTTTTTGCTGCAGAAAAGTGCTTGACTCGAGTATAAGTCGAGGGGGGCACTTTCAGTACAAAAAAAGTGCTGAAAAACTCGACTTATACTCGAGTATATACGGTACTTAGATGTTTATTTTATTAAAATAGTTACAGTGCCATCATCCATTTTCAGAAATAGAAGAGTCAATGTAAATGAAACAGTGTGTGTTTAGTATCACTTTACCATTTTGCTGTATTTGAATGAAAATCATACTGTGACTGGAGTGCCAAAAAAAGTGCTCTACTGAACCAAGAAACCATTCATTTAAATGTTCTTGATAAAAGAGTACAGGTAATTCAATGGTGTTTTGTACTGCCTATGGAGAGGTTTATTAGACTGCACAAAAATGTACAGTACTGTGCAAAAGTATTGGCAGGTGTGAAAAAAATGCTTTAAATTAACAATGCTTTCAGAAATAGAAGTGTTAAAAGTTTATTTTTCCTCAATTAACAAAATGGAAAGTAAATGAACAGAAGAGAAAGCAAAATCAAATCAATATTTGGTGTGACCACCCTTTGCCTTCCAAATGGCATCAGTTCTTCTAGGTACACTTGCACACGTTTTTTGAAGGAACTCGGCATGTAGGTTGTTCCAAACATCTTGGAGAACCAACCACAGATCTTCTGTGGATGTAGGCTGCCTCAAATTCTTCTGTCTCTTCATGAAATCCCAGACAGACTCAATGATGTTGAGATCAGGGCTCTGTGGGGGCCAACCAACTTTTGGAGTGCAAGGTCTGGTGGATTTTTGGATTTCAGACCCACATTCCCTATGGTCTTAATCGCTGGCAGGATCTGGATTAGTATTCGAGATATATTCCAATCCTGGTCTCTACAGTACTCACATCCAAGTTTTCCCATTTTGGTTTGTGTTATCAATTTTGTATCTATATAAATCTATTTATAGTGAAATCCTTTTTTACAACAACTGATGTTTTGTTTTTTGTTTTTAGCTAGATGACAGTAATTCTTACATCTTTGGTACTCCATGTTTTATATGCATTTTTCTATTGCGTTAATGGTGTTTGATTTTAACTTATCCTTCCCTCACTCCTCCCATTTTTTTTAAATATGCGACTTTGAATTTTTATTTAAAGGTGTCTGTGATTTTAGCACAATAGCCATGATTAAGGCCTGATCGGCTGAGACGCACATTTTTTTTTAATGCCCATATAACACTTAATAAAAGATAACCGCATGCTGCTACCTACCGAAGTCAACTTTTGACTAGTAGTACATGTACAGTATAAGAATATTCAGAAGAGAACATGTATGACCATCTCAAACTTGCCCCTTAAAAAATACATTAAAAATAGATAAAAAGTGCTACAAAAAATTATAACATATCCTACTCCTGTAAAAAAACATGATAGCACTTTCCAACAATGTCACTCGTGCATGAATGTTCAGTGCCCTTTCAACTATTTTTTATTCATATAACTGATATAGGATTATATTGTTCAGGTATACTATCTAATGTAAGCTCCTTGGGGGCAGGGACTAATGTGAATGTATAATATATATGTAAACGCTGCATACATTGATGGCGCTATATATATACCTGTAATAAAAAAAAAAAATAATGTCTTATCAAAGTCAGTGATGTAAGCAGGGAACCATTGGGAGCCACTTCATAGTTCCCTATGTCCCACAAATTCTTTTTTGGCAAGACCTTTGAGATTAAAAAAAAGGAGGCTTAACCTTCTTTAGACGTTAGAGCAGTAAAAATGTAGAACTCCCCAAGAAGTGGTACTAGTGTTGACAACTTCCAAAAAAATTCTAGACGTCTTCCTCAGGAGATAGAATATTCAGGGCTATTGTTAGAGGATAAAAATCACACACGCATACACGTAGATTGAACTGGAAGGATGTGTCTTTTTTCAACCTTATAAGCTATGTAACTATGTAACCTCCTCTGCTTCCCCAACTAAACACTGGGATGTTAGGGGCATTAAGGTAATGGTCCTCTTCGGATTATCCCGCTGGGAATCAGAAGAAGATTTAACAATACGGTTTACACTAAAATTCTAATTGAAAAATACTATTGAAAAATAAAAGCATATAATAGAGCATTTTTCAATACATCCATATTTATGTATCACACTTGGGTGTGTATATTTGGTATTTTTTTTAAATCTCTCTGTAGTGACTTTAAATCTATTGACAGTACTGTACATATTGCATGTTACTATTCATTTAGGCAGGCATCTGATTAAAATTCTTGGCTTGCATGCAATATGACTAATTATCTACATGCATATGTTTCCAAAATAATTTGTTAGTGATCAATCATGCAAAAATGTAGAAGCAATCTTATGAAATATAATTATCGCATAAAACTTTGATTTGATACAGCAGGCTCCATATCACAAAACATAAATATCGTTAAGACTTTCAAAAGCAGGATTTGTCAGTTAAACAGTAGAGGTGGTATAGTGTCCTGGTGCGGATCGCCAACTGACAATTGTATCATGTTAGCATCATAATACACCACTCACAATTGTTACATAGTACCCTGTATTTGTATGATTTATACCTTATCCATGGTTATCAGACGTGGATACAGATTGTTTTTCTTTGTCTCTTGAGAAATGTTCTGTATTAGACATATACAGAAGCTTCAGGTCATACTATCTGTTCTGGCAAGTGTTATTGCCGGCATAAATTGGTACGTTATAAATGAGTCCACCAGGCTGTATATTTCAAATGCTATAACACTAATCAATGTTTTATTTGCTCTGGTCATAAACTGCACATAAACACCGCTTAATTCAATCCAAGGTCACTTGATTCATGTAATATCGTGGAATAAGTAACCTTCAAGCAAGGGATGCTGTAGGATCATAACAGCTATTCTGCCTGTTATTGAGGATTAATGCTGAGAGCAGACAATAGACATTTGCAGTGAGCCATGGTGCTGAGAAAATTGGCATCTACTGCTCTTGCTCTGCAGGTGCCTAAGACAGAATATGGAAGGCAGTTATATCTACAGGTTGTTATTGTGCGTCTCCTTCATTTTTTTTTATACCTTTATTATTACAGTAAAAAACTTTTATGATTGTTTTCCAAAAGTCATATCATTTACCTTGTATGCATGCATGCATACAAAGAAGGATTATTTAACAAATAAAATGTATTTTATTTTTAATGGTTAAGGTATTACAATATTCACCAAGGTGATCTGGTTACCTTGAAAATCAGCAGGGTATCCTGGGCTTAAGCCGCAACATACACACATTATCCTACAGCAAGAGGTAATTTGAGGCCAAGGCATACTTTTTATATTACAGCAAAGATAACCTACATAATCAGTCTAGACTATGGAGATTAGGTAGGACAAAGAGGATGCCGGATAGAGAGGCATTAAGCATTAAAGTGGAACTTTCAATAACTTGCATGAATTCTCTGCATGAATAAATTCCTGATATGTCACTACATTCAGTAATAAAAAAAAAAAAAAAACTGTTCCTTTCTTTATTATTAAAAAAGTCTTTATGATATTAAAACCAATTTTTTTTATTAAAATAAAAAAGACGTTTATACTTAGTTGCTTTGCTTAACTACTTTGCGACTGCCTGCTGTACATATACTGTGGCAAGGCGGCTCTATTACGCAAAATCACGTACCCGTACATGATTTTGTCAATGGCCACTGGGGGGGGGGGGGGGCGGCGTGCGGCGCCGGAGCCGCGATCGCATGCTGATTTGCCGCAGGACAATCAGGAATACGGATTAGAGTGTCCATGTAGTGAGCCCATTCCCCCACACAGTTAGAAACACGCTGAGGGAACACACTTAACCCTTTGATCTCCCCTGATGTTAACCCCTTCCCTGCCAGTGTGAATGAATGAATGATTTGTAGAGAGCTGCAAATGCGAACTGAATCGCCTCAAGGCGCTATATGCGTTCTATGTTGTCAGCTTTTTAGAAAAGGAAGGTCTTTAGTTTTTTCCTGAAGGCCTGATGGTTTTCTTCCATGCGGATGTGGGTCGGAAGAGCGTTCCATAGTCGAGGTCCTTGGACTGCGAATCTTCGTTCTCCCTTTGCTTTGTAGCGGTATTTGGGAATGATGAGAAGGTTTTGGTTAGCTGATCGAAGACCGCGATTAGGTGTGTAGTGTTTTATTTTCTCCCGGAGATATAGCGGAGCGTTTCCTTGTATGCATTTGTGGGTGAGGCAGAGGGTGTTGAATGTGATCAGATTCTTTACGGTTAGCCAGTGTAGGCAAATAGGTAAATAGATTCCCAGGGTTTTTTTCCTGTTAACAGTCTTGCCGCCGTGTTTTGGATGAGTTGCAAGCGCGCAAGCTGATATTGGGGTATTCCTATGTAGAGCGAATTTGCGTAGTCGAGTCGGGAATTGATGATTGTTCCCACAACTGCCGCTTTGTCCTCTTCTGGGATGAAGGGGATGAGTCTACGTAGCAGGCGGAGGAGATGGTGGGATCCGCTAACTACTGATCCTATTTGTGCATCCATTGTCATTTCTGAGTCAAAGATGATTCCGAGACTTTATATCGCATAAAAAAAAAAAAAAAACGCAGAGGTGATCAAATACCACCAAAAGAAAGCTCTATTTGTGGGAAAAAAATGACATAAATTTTGTTTGAGTATAGTGTCGCATGACCACGCAATTGTCAGTTAAAATAACGCAGTGCCACATCGCAAAAAATGGCCTGGTCATTAAGGGGGTAAAACCTTCTGTTGCTGAAGTGGTTAATGGTATTGCACAGAGCAGTACCTTACCTCCTCCTCTGTAGACCCCTGCCAGAGCTGGCCCCCATAGCAAGCCATATGTTATGGGGCACCTGTGCGGGTGCACTCCCAAGTTGGACTGTGTGTATCCATAGACACACACACACTGCTGCTTGTCCATGCCCCTTGCTCCCTCCTTACAGGATTTGACTGACAGCCCATGGATCCTGCTGCTGCCTGTGTCTCCTTTGAGACCAGGTAGTGAAGGCAGTCCTGCAGCCAGGACAGCACTGACAGGACTGACAGTTTCAGTGCGAATACAAATTTGGACGCATTTCTGTTTTTTTGGAGATTCAGATGTGTCTTTTTTTTTTTTTCCGGGTGCGGCGGGCAACAAGATTGAAAATGTATTTACATGGGGGGAGGGGGGCACTGTTTTTTTTATTTTTTAATAAATGGATTGTCAAAAACTGTTATGGAATTTGGAGGGGACCCAACACCATTTATTTTTAACATTTTTCGATTGCCGTCAATAATATAGTATTACCGGACATGTAAATGTGATTTCATGCATTGTTTTTTCTTAAGAAATGTAACTTTGCTGCAGTGTGTTCTATACATGATATACTGTAGATGTGCCACTTTATAGGCAGACTAAGGGGACCCACCAGACATGATATTTAAAGGAATTTTTAATTTGTATTGTTTCATTTATTATAAATTGACCCGTGGTTGCAATTGCTGGCCCGGCTATTTAGAACAAAAATAAAGGAAGAAACGGCATTGGGCCCCCCTCCCAAAATCCATAACAGACCCTTATTTGAGGAGCATGCAGCCTGGCAGGTCAGGAAAGGGGGGGGGGACGAGCGAGCGCCCCCCCCCTCCTGAACCATACCATGCCACATGCCCTCAACCCCCCACCCCAAAGCACTTTGTTCCCAAGTTGATAGGTACAAGGGCCTCATCCCCACAACCGTGGCAGTGGTTATGGGGGTCTGCGGGCAGGGGGCTTATCAGAATCTGGAACCCCTTTAACAAGGGGGCCCCAGATCCTGTCCCCCCCAATGTGAATGAGTATGGTGTACACAGTACCCCTACACATTTTGATTACATGACACTGGAAACGAGAACTTAGGAGTGGAGGAGAGTCTAAGGAGACAGGTTTTTTGTATGAGAGATCAACCCTCTATCTATGTGAATCACACATAGATAGAGGGTTTTAAGCTGTGTGATATTGTGATGATTGTATTATTATAATTACGTACTATTTGCACTAGGGCTGTTGAAATTAATCGCCGAATCGATGCATAGGCAGTTGACCGTCCACGATTCGGCATCGATGCTGTAGCCTTAAGGCATCTTTAAGGATGACGTCATCCTCGCGCCGTTCCCTGCCTCCGAAAGTAGCCGAAGCTTTCGCGCCATTCCGAGTGGAGCCGAAAGCAGCCGAAGCTTTCGCGCCGTTTCCTCCTGACTCCCGCTGACGTCATCCCCCTGTGTCGCGGCTCAAAGAGAGGAGACTGCAGCAACGCTACAGTGTCCGTCCGAGCTCCTCGCATATATGAAGTTGGCTCGGCAAGTTGCACCCGGCCCGCATAATACAGTGCTCAAATCCCATGTGAGGTATCGCTGGTATCGTCAGAGCGAGAGCAATAATTATAATTCTAGCACTAGACCTCCTCTGTAACTCTAACCTGTGGTAACCGTTATTTTTTTTAAAAGTGTCGCCTTTGGATATTTTTAGGTACCGTAGTTTGTCGCCATTCTACGAGTGTGCGCAATTTTAAAACATGACATGTTTGTTATTTATTTACTTGGCGTAACATCATATTTCAAATTATACCAAAAAATTTAGGTTAACTAAAGTTTTGCTGTTTCGTTTTTTTTTTAATTTATGAAAGTATCTTTTTTTTCTCCCAAAAAGTTGCATTTAAAAGACCGCTGCACAATAAATTAAATACAGTGTGACATAAAATATTGCAACAATCGCCATTTTATTCTCTAGATTCTCTGCTAAAAAATATATATAATGTTTGGGGGTTTTCTAAGTAATGTTCTATCAAAAAATATGGATTTTGACGTTTTAAAAAACACCAAATGTCAGAGAAATAGGCTTAGTCATAAAAGGGTTAAAGAAAGAGTTTAAGTGACCATGACCAATGCCATTTAATTAATTATGGTTTATGCAGGTCTATCTCTAATCTATTGAATGTCCAATGTCTTGTCTTAGTGATTGATCACAACTTCATTGATACCTTTTGTATGATGTATGGTTTTGCTCATCACTGCCCTACACATGCTGCTGCAAAACCATAATAATAATACCATAATAATACACAAACAAGATAACTAATGAAGTTGTGATGTGAATCATTCACTAAGACAATGAATACATAAAACTAGAAATAATGAAATGGCATACATTGTCATTTGGGGGGGGGGGGATGTTGGCGGGACAGGGACATATGTTGTTTGTAGCTGTTTGTGACGTGTTCAATGACTAATGCAGTGCCAGTTGATGTCTGACCATGGCGGCCGGCTAGCAGTAGCACAGATCACAGATAAGATGAGGGCACATTTTTAACACATAGATAGTTACTAGTAGCATGATAGCAACTAAGTGCGACTGCGATGCGAGTAGCTAGCTAGTGATGGCGTGTGGGGTAGAATAAGGATTTTGTGGCAACTATTTGTTTAACATTATCAAATACAATTACATACACTTGTTACTTTTCTGGTGATCTCGTGGCAGGCTTTAGGTTTAATCACTTAATTTTTGTTTCTTCTTCTTTTAATACTGACAGAGTTTGTAGACAACATTCTCGTCATCACCCCTGTCACAATTACATGGCATGCTACTGCTAGACTAGTAAAAATGGCAGAAGGAGACCAAAAAGACAGAGAGATAAAAAATGCACCTAGCTTTTTAAAAGCAAACATCTGGGCACATTTTGGCTTTTATGAACATGAACAAACAAGTGGGAAGCTTGAATTGGACAAGTCATACGCCGTGTGTAAAGCCTGTCACACAAAAATGAAATATCTAGGGAATACTACTAATATGAGAAACCACGCTAGCCGTTTTCACTCAGATGCTAACACCTGCCACCACCCCCACCGCCAATGTCGCCAAGGCAATAGACCCAGCTCAGCCAAGAATTGATGCAATATTCTCAACTTTGCCGCCCAACTCTGAAAAGGGGAAGAGAATAACAAAAGCTGTGGCAGCTTTCATAGCTAAGGACCTGCGCCCTTAATCTGTTGTGGAGAACACTTGGTTTCGCTACCTGTTGAAGAAGATAGAGCCGCGTTACAAGATCCCATCACTAAGTCACTTTACAGAAAACGTTATATCTGCACTCTACCACGAAACTAAAGGTCAGATAATTGCGTCAATGAGCCAAGCAAGTCGAGTCGCAATAACGTGTGATTCATGGACTTCAGTCACGACGGAGTCTTATGTTACAATAACAGCACATTACGTTAGGGAGTGGAAGATCTTGTCGCATGTGCTGCAAACAAGAGCCATTTATGAGTCTCACACAGGTGCTCATCTGGCAGAGCTACTGTCTCGTGTTGTGGAAGAATGGCAACTGTCCGATAAATCTGTAGTGCTTGTGACCGACAACGTGTCAAACATGATTGTTGCAGCTCAAGTTGGGAAATTCCCCCATGTGAAATGCTTCGCCCATACACTAAACCTTGCATCCCAGCGAGCGCTGAAAGTGGCCACACTCTCCAGGCTTCTTGGCAAAGTGCGACAGATATCCACATTCTTTCATCGCAGCACTAGAGCAAGCCACTGTCTAAAAGAGAAACAGAAATGTCTTGGCCTGAAGAATCAAAAGCTGATAACTGATGTGCCAACAAGATGGAACAGCGCATATGACATGGTCGAGAGGTTCTTAGAACAACAACCTGCAGTCTGTGCCACCTTGCTGTCTCCAGAAGTCAGAAGAGGAGAGTCCGATCTCTGCACTCTCAATGAAACAGATGTGTCAAATGCAGAGGATGCTGTGCGTGCATTAAAGCCAATAAAGGATGCAACCATGCTGTTGTCAGAAGAGCGCAATCCAACAGTTTCTCTCATTGCCCCTCTAAATGCACAACTCCTCTAGAGCATGACAGACACCATGGGAGACACACCCATGATCCATGAGATCAAGAATGCCATCAGAACAGATCCTCAGAAGAGGTACAGCAGTGAGGCAGAGAAGAAGATCCTTCATACAGCCTCTACACTGGATCCTCGCTTTAAGGGACTGCCTTTTATCCTCACAGAGGAGGAGAGATTGGAGATATACAAAGGAGTGACTGAGGAGGCTGCATCCTTGGAGGTAATTCAATTAATTTGAATTTCATCATGTTTCTTGAAACGAACTGTAACTGGTAGCTAGCTACAGCTTGCTACATACTAGTGTAAGCCACGCTTCTGAATCTGATGCGGTGCAAGAACTGCACCGTCCGTTTCCTGTGCTTTTTCATCACCCCATCAGAATCATAGGCAATTTATGTGTTTTATTTATTTTTTTCTATTCTTTTTTGTTCAACAACATTACATCTAAGAGGACACATGAAGAGGATCCAGTCACAGTGCCTAGAAGAAAAGAAACTCTGGAAGAAGAAGAAAGTTCACCCGTCAAGGACAACCATTCTCCATCTCCTCCCAAAAGAAAGGCCAGATCGCTGCTCATGAGTTTGCTGGGACAGTCTTTCACTGACACTGAAGGTATAATAGAACCCAAGATCCCCTATGCCAAGGCTGAAGAGGAAATGGAAAACTATTGTAAAGCCCCACCTCTGCCTCTCACTGAGGACCCTTTGAACTGGTGGTGTGAGCATGAGGTCATATTTCCCCTCCTTTCTCAGCTGTCAAAGCAATACATGTGTATTCCAGGCACAAGCGTGTCTGGAGAGCGGGTTTTCTCCACTGCAGGAGATGTGGTAACTGCAAAAAGAAGCACCCTCAAACCAGAGCATGTGGATCAACTAGTGTTCTTACAGAAAAATCTACACATTCCCAAATCCTGAGCAGCATTGCTTGCGCCTTGCAGTGATCCATTTTTTATTTATTTTTTTGGGTTATTTTTTCATGATTGTTGGCATATCCAGGAATTGCTGATGTACTGTTGTGTCTGCCAGTGCCACTGCCCCTGCCCAGCCCACTGTCTGTTAGTCTGCCACACCACACCAGTGTTGTTAATTTTATATATTTTGTTTATAGCACAGCACTGTCCGTGTCTACCACTGAGATTTTGATTTTTGAAGATTGTCAAAAAAAAAGAAAAAAAAAAGATTTTAAAAGATTTTAAAAAAGTAGGGGTTACTTTAACCCTCAGCCAAATACTAAAAGTTCCAAACAACTGATGCCAATTGCCTAACCAAGCCTCATCCCCTCTCCCCCCTCAGCCCAGTCTCTATCTCCCCTCCCAGTATAACCCTCTCCCTAGTCCCTCTACTCCCCTTCCCTCTCCCCCTACCCTTCCCCTTAAGGCCCTCTTCCCCTTAAGGCCCTCTTTCCCTCTTCCCCTCTCCCTCTTCCCCTCTCCCTCTTTCCTTCCTTCTTTTCTCTCTCCCTCTTTCCTTCCTTCTTTTCTCTCTCCCTCTTTGCTTCCTTCTTTTCTCTCTCCGTCTTTGAAGAAGGAAAGGCAGAGAGAGAGAGAAGGAAAGGAGGAGAACTTCTCTCCTCCTTTCTCTCTCTCTCTCTCTCTCTCTCTCTCTCTTTCTTTCTTTCTTTCTTTCTTTTTCTCCCTTTACCCTTTCCCTTTACCCTTTCCCCCTTTCCCTTTTCCCCTTTCCCCCATTCCCCTGTCCCCTTTTCCCCTGTTCCCTTTTCCCTTTTTCCCTTTTCCCCTTTTCCCTTCCCCCCTGTCCCCTTTCCCTCCCCTACCAATGCCATCCCCCTCTCCTCCCCCACCCCCTTCTCCAAACATCCCCCTCTCCCCAGTCCCCACCATTCCCCTTCATCTCTACATCCCTCTTTCTTTTTTTCCCTCCCGAGTCCCTCCTATCTATTCCCTAAGTCATTTTCAACAAGACCTTATAACGCCAGTTATGCCACTCTAGTCTAGCGTCAACTCAACGCAGTCACAGTCACACTGTTGTTGACTGACTGACTGGACTGTGGCAGCAGGCCTGCAGGTGGCCGTGGCACTGGCAATTGCAAACAATCAATGATCATCACAGTGAACTGAACCTGGAGTATATTATATGTCATATAAATATTATATTTGTTATAGGCTGCTTTTCTGGCACTGGAGGAGATGGAGAATGGTTTTCTATTGTGTGTACAATTGTCCATTTAGAATTTTTATACTAGTGTCGTCGTGTCATGTGACTGTGGCGTGTTCAGTGTCAGTGTGTCTGTCATGCTCTGTGACTGCCTGTCTGTTTCTAGGGGTTTAACCTTCAACCAAATCAATTCTGTATTTAATTCCAGACAACTGACTCCCGCCAAGCCACCAGAATCAAGAATAAATTGAATCTTAAAACTTGGAGTAAATCTTTATTGGATCACACAAATATACACACACAAAAGAAAAATCACACACCGACCTGATGAGTGGCTGACTGTGCCAGTGCCACTTGCCTTGCCTGCTTGTTGTTAATGTTTACACAGTGGCCTGCCCTTTCTCATGATTTACGTCTGACGTGTGTGTGTTTTGTTGGTATTGTGTGTGCATATTTCTGATCCCATAACGGTTTAACGCAAGGTTTTAAGCTTCAATTGATAATTTATTCTGTCAAGGATTTTCGGGCTTCCTCTAATGGTGGCTTGGCTTGGCTTCAGTTACAGGTGTATCGTGGTAGAGTGCAGGTAACGTTTTCTGTAAAGTGACTGAGTGATGACTTGAGTGACAACAAGCTTTGCTAGCACTGGGGGGAGATGGAGAATGGTTTATTTTTGAAGATTGTGTCGGACACAAATCTTCAAAAATGTGTCCATCGAATTTTCACACTTGATGTTATATTGTCAAATGTCAATGTTTGAGGGGGTCAACTTAACCCTCAGCCAAATTAAATTCTAAAATTTTTATTAATTCCAGACAACTGACGCCCACTAAGCCACCAGAGGAAGGCAAATCCTTGAAAGAATAAACTGAATCTTAAAACCTGGAGTAAATCTTTATTGGATTACATAAATACACACACAAAAGAAAAACCACACACTGACCTGATGAGTGGCTGTGCCATTACCTGCCTGACTGTGGCCAAGGCCCAGTGGCCTGCCCTTTCTCATGATTCTGATTCACCAACGCGCGTGCATATTTCTGATCCCATAACTGTTTACCTCAAGGTTTTTAGCTTCAATTGATTTATTCTGTCAAGGATTTTCTGGCTTCCTCTAATGGTGGCGTGGCTTGGCTTCAGTTACAGGTGTATCGTGGTAGAGTGCAGGTAACGTTTTCTGTTAAGTGACTGGTTGACATTATGATGTGTATTGTCAATCAATTGTCAATGTTTGGAGGTGTCAACTAACTTGACCCTCAGCCAAATATTCTAAAAGTGTATTTAATTCAAGACAACTGATGCCCGCCAAGCCACCAGAGGAAGGTAAATCTTTGAAAGAATAAATTAAATCTTAAAACCTGGAGTAAATCTTTATTGGATCACACAAATACACACACAAACAAAAACACAAACCGACCTGACCTCATGTCTGACCGTGACTGTGCCATTGCTCGGCGCCTGACCTATGGCCTGCCCTTTACCATTATGATTCAGTGATGTGTGTGTTTTTTTTTGGTATTGTGGTGTGTAACTGTATATTTGTGATCCCATAAAGATTTGGCCAAGGTTTTTAGATTTAGTTGACAATTTATTCTGTCAAGGATTTTCAGACTTCCTCTAAAGGTGGCTTGGCTTCAGTTACAGGTGTATCGTGGTAGAGTGCAGGTAACGTTTTCTGTAAAGTGACTGGGTGACACAACTCCGAGAGCTTATAACGCCGATCTAGCCATCCATCTGTGTTGACTCGCTGGCGCTGGTGGTGGTGGTGGTATTGGCAAACAATCATCACTGTGAACCAGGAAGTTGTGCAACACACTGTGTAACTGTGTTACAGGTTCATTGTGATGTTTGCCAGTCAATAACTGGAAGTGCTCTATTTTATATAGATGTAGGTGTTACTGTTTACAAGTTATATTTTACTTCTTCATAAAAGAAAATATTAAAATGTAAACTACTGCACAAGGCCAGCACTGTATGTGTATGTATTATACACAACAGTTTGATGTCACAGTACTCTTTTAAATAAATACTGTTGTCTGCTGCATTGTTCATGTTCAGACTTTGCTATATGCAGGGAACTTGGTGTAATTTGTTTAAATAGCAGACACAAATAAATATATTTCTTCAATTTCTGACTGCTTGAATTAATTTTTTGATGAAAAGTTGAAAACTATGGGCACTTGGGTATTAATCGTGATACATCGTGATGCATCGTGATGCATCGCGGAATCGAATCGAATCGAATCGTGGACCAGATAATCGTAATCGAATCGAATTGTGAGGTGAGTGAAGATGCGCACCCCTAATTTGCACATGGTGGGGTATTAGAGTATTTTACAAAAGTGAGTACACCCCTCACATTTTTGTAAATACTGTATTTATTGGCGTATAACACTCACTTTTTCACAATGAAAATCTGGTGCAAATAGCGTGTGTGTGTGTTATACGCCGATACTTCAATTTTAGCTGCCTCGGAGGGGACAGGGAGGGGGGCGGTACGAGCGCCGTCAGATTACATACAGTGAGAATCTCCTGTTTACTTGGCGGCCTCTGTAAAAGGAAGTCCCGTCTCCTGGGCCGCCATTGGACCACTGTTCTGTCTATCATAGGAGATTCTCACTGTATGTAATCTGTCGGCGCTCGTCTTGCCCCCCTCCCTGTCTCCTCTTGGCTGCAGATGGACATCGATCAGGCTGCACTGATGGCAATGGTGAGGCTGCTGCACTGATGGCAATGGTGAGGCTGCTGCATTGTGGCAATGGTGAGGCTGCAGATGGGCACTGACCCTTATTTTGCTTCAAAGCTCCTTATTTAAAATTTGTTTTTACCTAAAGCTCCCCTCTTAAAATGAATGTGCGTGTTATACGCCTGTGCGTGTTATACGCCGATAAATACGGTATTTTATTATATCTTTTCATGTGACAACACTGAAGAAATGACACTTTGCTACAATGTAAAGTATTAAGTGTATAGCTTGTATAACAGTGTAAATTTGCTGTCCCCTAAAAATAACTCAACACACAGCCATTAATGTCTAAACCACTGGCAACAAAAGTGAGTACACCCCTAAGTGAAAATGTCCAAACTGGGCCCAAAGTGTCAATATTTTGTGTGGCCACCATTATTTTCCAGCACTGCCTTAACCTTCTTGGGCATGGAGTTCACCAGAGCTTCAAAGGATGCCACTGGAGTCGTCTTCCACTCCACCATGATGACATCACGGACCTGGTGGATGTTGGATTCCTTGTGCTCCTCCACCTTCCATTTGAGGATGCCCCACAGATGCTCAATAGGGTTTAGGTCTGGCATGCTTGGCCAGTCCATCACCTTTACCCTCAGCTTCTTTAGCAAGGCAGTGGTCATCTTGGAGGTGTGTTTGGAGTCATTATCATGTTGGAATACTGCCCTGCAGCCCAGTCTCTGAAGGGAGGGGATCATGCTCTGCTTAAGTATGTCACAGTACATGTTGGCATTCATGGTTCCCTCAATGAACTGTAGCTCCCCAGTGCCAGTAGCACTCATGCAGCCTCAGACCAAGACACTCCCACTGCCATGCTTGACTGTAGGCAAGACACACTTGTCTTTGTACTCCTCACCTGGTTGCCGCCACACACGCTTGACACCATCTGAACCAAATAAGTTTATCTTGGTCTCATCAGACCACAGGACAAGGTTCCAGTAATCCATGTCCTTAGTCTGCTTGTCTTTAGCAAACTGTTTGCGGGTTTTCTTGTGCATCATCTTTAGAAGAGGCTTCCTTCTGGGACAACAGCCATACAGACCAATTTGATGCAGTGTGCGGCGTATGGTCTGAGTACTGATAGGTTGACCTCCCACCCCTTCAACCTCTGCAGCAATGCTGACAGCACTCATAAGTCTATTTCCCAAAGACAACCTCTGGATATGACGCTGAGCATGTGCACTCAACTTCTTTGGTCAACCATGGCGAGGTCTGTTCTGAGTAGAACCTGTCCTGTTAAACCGCTGTATGGTCTTGGCCACCATGCTGCAGCTCAGTTTCAGGGTCTTGGCAATCTTCTTATAGCCTATGCCATCTTTCTGTAGAGTAACAATTCTTTTTTTCATATCCTTTGAGAGTTCTTTGGCATGAGGTGCCATGTTGAACTTCCAGTGACTGGTATGAGAGAGTGAGAGCGATAACACCATATTTAACACACCTGCACCCCATTCACACCTGAGACCTTGTAACACTAACGAGTCACATGACACTGGGAAGGGAAAATGGCTAATTGGGCCCAATTTGGACATTTTCACTTAGGGGTGTACTCACTTTTGTTGCCAGGGGTTTAGACATTAATGGCTGTGTGTTGAGTTATTTTGAGGGGACAGCAAATTTACATTGTTATACAAGCTGTGCACTCACTACTTTATATTAATATTTACAAAAATGTGAGGGGTGTACTCACTTTTGTGAGACACTGTGTGTGTGTGTGTGTGTGTGTATATATATATATATATATATATATATATATATATATATATATATATATATATATATATATACACACACAATATTAATTTTTAAAGTGAAGTGAATCCACTTAGAGTGTACAGCAGCTGCGCAGGGTCAGAGAATTTTTGCACTTAGCACTTTAGTAAGAATTAGGGTGGCGCTGATTGTCATATACACATAATGGTATGTGTATAGTTACGTTGGTCCAAGCTGGACCAAAACTATGTAAAAATACACCATGCCTGGAATTTGTCTTTATACTGTAGATATTCACTGATGGGCAAAATATTGTCAGAGATGAAATCATTTAAACCTAATTTTCTTTAAATCTTCATGCATATTTAACAAAGGCAGGATCCATGGCCAAAGATATCAATAAGACAATTCAACATATGGTTGTACCGAAACTGCCTGTGTGGTTACTGCTAAGCTAGCCATAGACATGATATGGCCGGATGACAATATTATTTCTGTAGCAGTAGCTTATGACTCACTGTGACCTTTCTAAGGGGAACAAATATAAATCAAACAGATTGAAACAAACAAAGAGATGAAAACCTTGACCGATTGTTTTTTTTTTAATTTCCCGATAAACTGTTGCCAGGAACTGTCAGCCTGTGCTCGCTCCTCCTTCTTAATCCATTCATGTTTATGTGACAGCTAGCCAATAGACATGCCTTTGGGCAGTCAAATCCTTCATGACCTATTGCCCTTGCAAATCCTTTTTGACATATCCCATATCAAATCATCTTTCATATGACATCTCATGTTTCTCATACTGAATAACATCGCATCTGCACAAATTGTTCTGTAATTCAGCAGGAACAACAAAGAGAAAGCCAAAAAACTTAAGTAGAAATACAAGCTGTAACAAAAAGGGAAATCATTAGGAAAGATATATGGGAGCTGGCAATGCTGACTTTGGGGATGTCAATAAGTTCGAACACAAACATGTATCCAACACTAGAAAAGCAATGACTAGCATTGAGTAGCTTAGCTCAGTGTTTCTCCACCTTTTTTCAGTCAAGACACCCTTTAGAATTGCGCACAAGCTTGTGGCAAACCAGTCTGAGGGCTTGTTCACACTAGGAGGTGCCTCCATGCATGCTTTTTGGCGTGTGAAAGACAAAAAAAAGCTGCAGGAACAATTTTTAAAACTGTGCTGCACAAAAATGCACGGTACTGCAGTGCCATGCATTTTAGCAGGCACAAATTCAAGTGCATTTGCTAGATGCATGGGCACACCATTAGGAACTCATGTGCATCTTTAAAAGTCAGAGTGTTTTTTGTGTGGTGTAGGAAATAGTGCCTGGTATGGACAAGCTCTAACATGTAGTTTGTGAGGCAGAGTTCAGTGGTCAGTAGGTTGTTATACAAAGTTGTCTTGTAACTGTAGAAATCAAAGAACAGCATGTAGCAGCAGAATAGGGCAGCGTGCAGTGATAGGGTGGTTAGTGAGCTGTAAGTAGTGGCTTTCAGTGAGTTCAAACAATCAAAATCTCCTGCTCTCGAAAGTGATAGTGACAGCAGTAGATGTCACCTAGGATTTCTATGGCTCCCGGTAAAGGTACAGACCTCCAAGGGTCAGGGGACACCCAATGGAAACACTGTAAAAAAACGAAAAGAGGGCGCACCAACCTTGCACATTACCCAAGTGGTCTTTATTGGTATAAAAAGAAAGGGAATATACTCACAAACAAGTAGCTAATTAAAACATTTCAAAGTCCACAGTGGACACAAAGCGACCAGGTCACCGGGACCGTGTCCAGCACACCGGAGAACTTTCCAGATGGCTAATGGGTTTCGAAGGAAGATCCCCTCTTCCTCAGAGCCCCTTCCTAAGAGCCTTTCAGTGAGTGGCATGTAGTGCGTTCCACGGGCATATGCAATTTGAAAGCGTGACATGTATTTAGTTACTCACCGTAACATAATTTTATATTTTACCAAATGATCGGGTATTATATTGTGTTTTTGTTCTTTAAAACTTAATAAAGTGTAGTTTTTCCAAAACAATTGTGTTTGAAAAACTACTGCACAAATATCGTGTGACATAAAAATGTGCAACACCCACCATTTTATTTTCTAGGGCCTCTGCTTAAAATATATCTAATGTTTGGGGGTTCTAAGTAGTTTTCTAGCAAAAAAAAATTTACATGTAGGAGAGTAATGTCAGATCTGGCCCAGACTGGAAGTAGTTAAAGTTTTCATTCATGTCTCTCCTTTCCATTCTTTCCTCAGGACTATGCAGTACATATTAAAATGGAGGTAAACTCCACTTTTGGACTTGTACCTACAGGTACGCCTATAATAAGGCTTACCTGTAGGTACAGTGAATATCTCCTAAACTTACACTGTTTAGGGGATATTCACAAGCGATGCTGCCGGTAATGCCACCATACATGCGTTCTGTAGGGACGGTATACCGTCCGACATAGTGATGCCACCGTGGCTCCAGCCATTTATATAGCCGCAGTCCGCGAACCCAGAAGGAAGACAGGGTGAAGATGGCTGCGCCGGGGATCCGTGACAGTGCTGCATGGGAGGGATCTGCTTTACAGGTAAGCCTGCCATGCAGAGCATACTAGTACATTATGACTTAACCCTGCAGGGGGGCCCACTTGATATTTATTTTAGTAGCAGTTTGCTACTGCTTTAAGTTCCCGAAGTCTTGCCTAACATGTTTTATCCCTCAGACCATTCACCATTTTTGTTGCCTGTCTCTGGACTTGTGTCAGTCAGTGAGCATTATGTAGTGCCAGTCAGTGGACACGTGGAATTCTTGCTTCTTACTGGAATCCAGAGGACTGTCAGTCCAGCAGTTAGCATTTTCAACCTCTGTATTCCTCTGATTTATGATTACAAAAGCTCATGTTTAAATTCAAGGTGAAAGAAAAACGGGAGTGTTGTCTATAGCAAATATATATATAGCCAGCTGCAGTTAAAAAAAAAAAAAACAAGCATATTACTGGTTACCACTGGCAACATCATTATTTTCCTTTTCTCCTGTTATTATACATCTGCAAAATAAAACAGAGCGCAGTCTTTCTTCAGTTTGCTCCCATGGGTATGTATTTCAAACTCCTTCATGCAGCACCAAGCACATTTCTCAGACTTGCCAGCCGCCATTCAACCATGCAGAGGCCTGATAAAGAGAATGCAGTTCTGGTATCTGTCATACATCTGACTAACACATTTCAACAGATTCAATAGTCACATCTCCTTTGTACTGCAGATCAGCTTCTGCTTTACAATTAATTCCTAGAGGAGTGTGTGTGTATGATTTTCTTTGTTAATAAACGTCATAACAAAAACAGTTCAATCTATTATATATTGTACAAAGAACTATCATTCAATGTGACCCATGTAAATAGAACAGCTGTCATCTGTTAAAGTGGGATGTCTATTAATTAAGGGGAAAAAAAATGCAAAACAAAATCGGGTTTAAAATGTAAACACACATAGGGCTTCTTCACACATGTGTCGATTATGAAAAATGAAGCAATGCTCATTAACGCTCCTTTAGCATTTATGATGTGTTTATGACATGTTTTAGTTGTGTTTATGAAGTGCTGAAAAAGCACGAAGAATGCTTGAAAAATACTCATGGAAGTGTTTCTTTTCTAGTGAGAAGTGCTTAAAGGGAAAGTGATGTAGAGGAAATTATCTACTTTGAGGCATGGTTAAGCTGTGGTGTCACAGCAGACATTTTGTGAGTTCAAGATGGATTCATATACTTTGAACTCTATGACACTTGGTTTGGTCCAGCTCAACTTTGCTGAAACAAAAAACCTTGTATTATGTAGCCGGTTGTCTCACTTCTCAATGCTAATGACTGGGGCCCTGATCCCTGTGTTTAGGTTGGATCGCACAGCTATGCAGCCACCCAGCCTTTCAATTCCAGCTGCCCATCTTCCATGGTGGGTTGGTTGACTCTGGCGCATGGAGGAGCAGCTAGGAGGCGTTCTCTCCCTGGCTGGCCTCTCCTTTGCCACTCCCTCATCGGCCCGTCTCTGCTCGCTGCTTGAGTCACATTGATGACTGCGGCACATGCGTGAGTTTCAGGCGCATGTGCAGTGGCTATTGGCTGGGCCAGATGACGCCATTATCGGCTACGCCACTCAAGCATCCTGGCCGGGACAGATACACAAATAGGCGCGTTGGCGCCCTGTACAGTCGCGATTACCACGCTGGATGGTACATGGTGCGGCCGATGTCATAAGCGGAGGCTCTTTCTTTTTGGTATGTCACCAATGCTAGTCCTTAGTGCGACTCCTTGTTTGATACAGGAGTGAGTATGTTGTTGCCGCTTTCCTGTTCTTATGGGTATAGTAGCTAAAACTTTAGCTACTATACAGGACCTATATTGTGCTATCTTGCTACTGCACTTTGGGTTTGTTATTTTGCGACATATCCGTTAATTACCAATGGTCTTCGGTCAAATATTTTCCCTATCCCTGCTGGGTAAGTCGTTTTCCCTATATTACTGCCATTCAACCCTCTTTTTTGTTTCAGTACTATACCACATTTTTTAGTATTACTGTATTTATTGGCGTATAACACTCACTTTTTCACCATGAAAATCGGGTGCAAATAGCGTGTGCGTGTTATACGACAATACATCAATTTTAGCTGCCTCGGAGGGGACAGGGAGGGGGGCGGGACGAGCGTCGTCAGATTACATACAGCGAGAATCTCCTGTTTACTTGGCGGCCTCTGTAATAGGAAGTCCGGTCTCCTGGGCCGCCATTGGACCACTGTTCTGTCTATCATAGGAGATTCTTACTGTATGTAATCTGTTAGCGCTCCTTCCGTCCCCTCCCTGTCCCCTTTAGGCTGCAGATGGACATCGATCAGGCTGCATTGATGGCAATGGTGAGGCTGCTGCATTGATGGCAATGGTGAGGCTGCAGATGCGCACTGACCCTTATTTTGCTTCAAAGTTCCTTATTTAAAATGTAAGGTTTTTTTTCCTAAAACTTCCCTCTTAAAATACATGTGCGTGTTATACGCCGATAAATACGGTAATTACTGTAGATCTTATTCCCGTTCTTTATAGAGAGTATTTAAATAATTGGTGATATACCTCCACAGTCTCTCTGCTGTATCCTGGACATCCATTTATTCTTTTACCACCTGTTCTTTAGTATGATAAAAACACTGTAAGACTCCATCTTGCATTCCTTTTTACCCTTTTCTGCCTGCATGTAGCTCATGTTGTAAATTTATATTCGGCCATGAGTATATCTTTCCTTATGGTTTAATCTACTACCATAGGACTTTTTGCTTACTTTTTGTTGTAATACTCATTTTAATATTTTTGGTATTAGTAAGATAGTGTTGCATGTGTCCCCATAGCTGTTTTTTTGATTCTCTACACTTGAGTTATGGCTTTCCAGTCCTTTGCATGCCATGTGATGGACAAGCCCATCGGAATATTGTCAATCATCATATCCAAGACGTTTTCTATGATTATACACAATACAATTGTTGGTGTATGTGGTGGTGTGATCCTTTGTATTTAGGCAATTCTTTCATTGTGACTATGTTTTAGTAATGTCTGTTTCTTTTCTTTTTTTTTTAAACCTTTTGTAATAAAGATGCTCAACTTTTAACTCTGTGTATTGTAGTGCCTATAAAATCCATGTCAATGTTTCTAACCAGTATTACAATTTAATTAGGACGTGGCACTTTTTTTGTTCTTGCATCTACAGTGCCACCCTGTGGTGATGCAATTAAATCCTTTTTCCAGTACTTATTTCTCAAGTACCCCCAAGAGGCCATGTTTGCAGGTTTTTTTATCTTGCACAGGTGCTTTAAATCAGAGTTAATGGCTTGGTATTTTGGACAGCTATTTTATCTAAGAGAAATTCCCAATGGCCTCTTGGGGGTACTTGAGGACTGAGGTTGAGAACCACTGGTGTAGGTGGAGGGGGTTCATATTGCTCTGAAGGAGGCCTCTGACACTACAGCTCCCTCTAAAAAATATCTCAAAATGCTTTGCATTTGCAGAAACCACATTACTTTCAAAGGACACATTAAGAATCTCCTCAATAATATTACTAAAAAACGTCTTTTTAAACTTAATTTACAACATTGGATCAAAGTTGCAGTAGTGCAAACCTGTTTTTTAAAGCTGATCTTCATGCAGATAAAAAGGAAAACATTTTATTGAGATCGGTATTCATTAAAAATCAGTTTCAAAATCAAAATCATTCCATGCATTTTTACACAGTGCTATGATCTTCCTTGATAACAGCCTTCTGTAATCTGTGGAGAGGGAAAGGGAGGGCAGTAGGCTATGGCAATCAAGGTTCTATTGCTTAAATGCAAAATGCTTACAGCAGAAGAGATACCAGGGCGACTGATCAGCATGCTTCTTTCTTCATCGGCCAATTACAGTTCACCGCCTAGACTGTATTAGTTAACTGAAATGTAGTCTGCAAAAAGATCCAGCAACTGACAAGGGTGCTTGGATCACAAGACTGGCTGAAAATCATTTGAAATATAAAGCAGTTCTTGTATATTTGTTTAAAATCCATATTTTGCTGTGTGCATCATGGAGTGATTGTAAAGGCTTGATTTTTTTCCCTAAAATAATATTTTTTTTTATACTTACTTGCTCTGTGAAATGTTATTACACAAAGCAGCCCCCAACCTCCTCTTCTAGGGTCTCTCGCCGGCACTCTTAGCTCCTCTTCTTCTGTGTGTGCCCCCAATGCAAGCGGCTTGCTATGGGGGTACACCTGCAGGATAGAATCTGACTCGGGCTCTGTGTGTCCATAGACACACACAGCATGATGGGCCCTGCACCCTGTTCCCTCTCATGATTTGGTTGACAGCAGTGGGAGAAACAAAAACCAGCATCGCTGCAGGTGAGCACAGTGCTGTATCGAGAAAAGACTCAAGTAAGTACAACATTATACAGGGTTGTGAGGGGGTGATATAAGTACTGGGACATTTTTTACATTAATGCAAGAAATGCATTAAGGTAAAAAATATCTTGCTTTTACAACCACTTTCCGTTTTAATGAGAAGTCTGCCTAGAGTGTATCACAGGAAAATGAAACGCAGCTTACTGGATAAGCGAGCACCACCAATACAGCATGACTGAACTTCAAAGAAACAGTATACCTTTACAGCTTTCATTAAAACTTACATTTTATAACACGTTCCATAAAAGAGTACAGTGAGCAAGCAGACTAGTTCCAGAAAAGTACTGTTTTTGTGCAGAATGTCAAACTTGATCATTGTAGATATACATATGAGAGATGGTTTTGAATGGAATAATATAAGTTACTTAATTTTAGACATGGCTCTTTACTCTGCTCATAATCTTAGTTAACACATATTAAAATATTAAATTATTACATGTTATCATCTACAAAGATGCTGATATTATAGTGACACTAAACTCTGGTTTACAAAAAAAAATTGGTTCAAGAATGTATAGCTATTGGAAAAATTTACATCACACTGGAGAGGTAGCAATTTAAAAAGACACATCCCCCGCCAGGAAACCCGGTGGATTTATGACTTAAAGTCATATAGTCTCCTGGGTCTCAACATGGAATGGGACATTAATTGCTTCATTGATAATAGATAATATCCAGTTAAATATCCTGATATACAAGTATGGTAATATAATATCACATAGAGATGCCTGTGGATTTGGTAAATTCGTTTTAATATTTTTTGGTAGTATATATAATCCTCCCCTAGTTTGTCCGTATATAGTTATTTGATTAGGGATAGTACATGTCTAGGATGGAGTATGTATAATACACCCCTTATATACTTTACAAGATTGAATTTTTAAGGCATTAGCTCTATGTGTATGAGTGCTGGTTTGTTTTTTTGGCTGTCGGGCGGAGTATGCATAGTAGTACAGGTATAGAAAGACAGTAAGCTGATTGGGGTGATGTAAATAGTATATATGGATGATTTTTGGAGATCAGATTGGAGGATAATTCCTCTATTCCTCCCCTTTCTATGTATACATTTTTTTCATATACATTTGTTTTATTTTATTTTTAAATTAGTTTAAATTATATCTTTTGTATGATATATATATATATATATATATATATATATTTCAATATATTTTTATGTATTTATATGTATGTATTATGTATTGCCAAATACAATATTCAACAATTATAGTGATAACTATATTTTTACATATATTTTTTGGAATTTATCATGTATATATTGGAACATTTTTTATTTAAAGTACTTTCCAGATGGATGCTGCATGGAATATTTTTAGAAAATACTTTTATAAAATATTTCCATTGTTTATATGTTTTTGCGTTTGAATAGAAACTGTTAGAATGATGTTCTGTAAAGTACTTTTATTAGGCTTAAATTGTATATGATGTAAAATTTGGATGCTGGATGTAAAATTCTAGTATTTAGGTGACACCGAAGAAGAGGAGCTGATATTGGCGGTTCCAGTGTCTCTCCTGCCTGTTACCATTTAAAGCCTGTTGAGTGACATCTCAGGAGAGCCTCCATTCCCAGACGATGCCTCTTAAGGGCAATGCGTCGGGTGGAGCTGAATTCTGTGACCACGTACCAGCCTGCAGACTAGGTCTGTGTTTTATCCTTCTTTGTGCCTTCTAACGTTTGTCTTCATGTAAGTGCAATGGTTACTTTTAAATAAATGGTAATTTTACATACTGCACTATGAAGTTTCTTCCTTTTTAAACCCTCTATGCTGGATAACATCTGCAATAGGTTGATCCATGGCACCGGAGATGTTTGAAAGATATACTGTATCTGAGTGAAGCTGACCTCTTACCAGGAAGATTTCTCATGGGAGCCTTGGGAGTGGAATACTCCAGCTGGCCGATATAGACACGAGCGAGTTAGATCCTTATTTTTTGGGATCAAGCCTTTCTGGTAAGCGGCGTACAGTTTTTTATTGTGGGAGAGAGCACCATATGAAGCACTGATGTTTTGTGAATCACTTTTCATCTGCATAAGAGCACCTTAATGACCTTTTTTTCACTGGGATTTTTCCTCTGATGGTTTCCCTATATGGACTCAATAATCTGTTGAACATTTAGCATTGGCATATACATTTATTTTAGGTTGCGCACTTATCTGTTTTAAATAGGTATGTTTTCTTAACTCAAAAAAATACCTTTTCTCAGCCTCCACTCAATCACCAAATTCCTTTTCTTTTTTTTTTTGCTGCTGTGATCTGACTTCCTGTTAGAAGGTGGCTATGTTCATTCTCCATGGCCCCACTGGGGGAGATTTACTAAAACTTGTGTACTGTACTCAGAATTTGGTGCAGCTGTGCAAGGTAGCCAATCAGCTTCTAACTTCAGCTTGTTCAATTAAGCTTTGACAATAGAACCTAAAGTTGATTGGTTACTATGCAGAGCTGTTCCAATTTTAGTAAATGTCCCCGTTGTGTGTGGGAACATATCCACCCTCTCTTGCTTGCTAATCAGATATACTATGGACTATGGTATGTGCAGTGTGCATAGAGCAGTGAACATGACCGCAACTAACTTGCACTGCTCATATCAAACAAAATGGAAGTGAAGTGGAGAATGAGAGATTTTGGAGCCCATGGAAGATGTGACAAGGTGGCAGAAGGACACAGTAAGAAACAATTTCCACAAAAATTGATTACAGGGCCATTAATTATGGGATGTGTATAAGTTATTTTTGGAAAATAATGATATTGTTTAGTGTCACTTCATTTCTAAACTCTATAAAGACTAAAACACTTTTAAAAAATACCAGTGTTCAGTTTGCATTTCCTAGTTTCATGTACTAGTTAATTTTTTAAAATCCGACAATAGATCATCACACTTACCCAGAAATCCATTTGGACATCGACAATGAAACATGTTTACTCCATCCACACAGCTTCCCTCATTTGTACATGGATGTGAAGCACACTCATTAATGTTTTCTTCACACAAGGCACCTTGCAAGGAAAATAAAAATATTTTTCTTTTAAGAAAGAACTGCAATAACATCATATATCAAACATCAAGTTTTGTGCAAGGCTGAGCAACAGTCTCTAGTGAAAACACAGTGTATGCTGCAGATCATTTCATTGTTTTATGTTGTGGTGCGAGAAACAAGAGTTATTTTTTACTGAATAAGTACTTACCTTTTGTTTTGATGATTTGAATTTCTAGCCAAAGCAGCTTTTACTTTATATTTGAAGGACAGAGCATTAGAGTCTACTCAGAAGATATCACCTCGATAAAAAAAAATAAAGTTCCCTTTACCAATCCCCATTAAAATGCATATACGGTTGCAATTAGTTCACTTGTTGAAAAAATTGGGACCAGGAATGTTGCTGGCATCCTATGGGACCTCGGGTATTTCTTGGCCCACTCAAGAGGGTGCTTTGCACCAACTTAAGGGCATGCCCAGAGCCATATTAAAGAGACATCTTAGGTATAATATATTTTTACAATGTTACAAAGGTCTAGCTTGGATCAATATAACCATGTATATACCATATCTGGCCAATGCCTCTGGAAGCTGAAAATCACTGAAGTAGACACCAATACTCCAGTGATCTCCACTTGCTTCTGGGTCCCATGCTTAGTGGCCAACCTCCTGTGTTCACGATGCCAGCCACTTTGCATGGGACTCAGGAGCAAGTGGAGATCATTGAAGTAGCAGTGTCTACTTCAGTGATTTTCAGCTTCCAGGGGCATCGGGTATGCTATTTACATAGTTGCATTGGTCCAAGCTGGAGTGATGTAGCTATGTAAAAATATACCATGCCTGGAATTCCTGGCCCATAGTAAAAATAATAATTTGTTTGACATTAAATACTGGCCCCCGGTATTTTTTTTTTTACTATGGCCGATTCTCTTTCCGATTCTCCACCGGTAGATTCACCATGGCATCACTTTTAGAAGTGGCGGGAGGGGTGCCCCCCCCCCCGTTCACCCTCTCCCGCCGGTTCCTGGGCTTACCTAATGGATCAGTGAAGCCCGAGAGCGAACCGATATGGTCATTATCTGGGTATGGAGAAGAGTGAGGCCAAGATGGCTGCCACTCATCTCTATGCCCTTGGAGGACCGGAGCAACGTCTGACGTCACTTCCGGTACCCGCGCCATAGCAAATACTTTTTTTTTTCTTTTGCTTTTAAAGGATAATTTGAGATTTTGGGTCTTTTTGACCTCTGATCTCTCAATAAAGAGGACCTGTCATCCTTATTTCTATTACAAGGGATGTTTACATTCCTTGTAATAGGAATAAAATAAATAAAAAAAGAAAAGAAAAGAAAAATAAAGGGACAGTGTAAAAATAAAAAGTAGTATAAATAAAAATTAATAAAAATGAAAGCGCCTCATCCCTCCATGCTCGTGCACAGAAGCGAACGCATATGTAACTCGAGCAAGCAAATTTAAACGGTATTCAAACCACACATGTGAGGTATCGCCACAAACGTTAGAATGAGAGCAATAACTCTAGTGCAAGACCTCCTCTGTAACTCCAAACAGGGAACCTGTAAAAAAAGCACTGTTGTTTACCACCATTCCATGAGCATGCGCAATTGTAAAGCATGACATGTTAGGTATCTAATTATATGACAAAACATCATCTTTTACATTATACAAAAAATTGGGGTAAATATTGTGGGGGGGGGGGGGGGTTGTACTCATTAAAGTGTATTTTTTCCCAAAAAATTGTGTTCGAAAGACCGCTGCGCAAATACTGTGTAATATAAAATATTGCAATGATCGCTATTTTATTCTCTAGGGTCTCTGCTAATATATATATATATATATGGTTGGTGTTGCCCTCTTTGAACTTACTGCTCCAGGTATTGCCACTATGGAAAACACAAACCTGGGCATGGCTGAAATATAGGTGTGCTTTAGGAACCCTTTCACACTGCAGAGCCTCTAAAACCTCTTTTGCGTCGCTTTTCGGGCGCTGCTCATTCATTTTTTGGGAGTGCCATTTATAGCGCTCCCAAGCCGCCCCAAAGATGCTGCTTGCAGGACTTTTTTTAATGTCCCGCAATCGCACCGCCCGAGTGTGAAAGCACTCATTGCAAAGAATGGGAGGCAGTTTTCAGGTGCTTTTTAGAGGCTATTTCTAGCGCTAAAACACCTGAAAACTGCCTCAGTGTGAAAGGGGTCTAAAATTGACCCCAAGCCTTCACTGGTTTGGAGTTAATTTTACTTCTTTTAAAGCTCATAAATTTCAAACTGAAATTTATCATTTATTTTTTATTAACAGAAAATAATTTATTTTGGAACTACCTAAACAAGGTATGTCCATGACCTTGGTTTTTCAGTCCATTTTACCTTGCATTCTAAAGGCTCGTACACACTATAAGAAAACCAGGCAAACATTTTCGTCCAAAGAATTTTCGTACGATTTTCGCATAGTGTGTACACAACTTTTAACAGCCGATTCTGACTTTTCGAACGAAAATTCCCGAAGGGACAAACTCTAAAATGTTTCTCGTACAGGAACAGAACGAACGATTTTTGTTTAATGTGTACTGTTTTCATAAAATTTTTGTACAAGAAAATTCAGGAAAGGAAGACTGCGCATGATCAGAAACAATAAACAACAAAAAAAAAAAAGTCTTTGTCGTACGAGAATTTTCATATGAATTTTTGTTCATCGGTTCTAATTTGCTGTAAAACTGAGGAAAGTCAGACGATCATTCACCTGATTTTCTTATAGTGTGTACCCCACTTAAGTTTTGCCTTCAGTCTGCCCCTTTCTAATTGAAAAGTACACAGCACTAAAGAGCAAACTGGTCGTAAAAGTAAATTGTTTTTACCGTAATGCATTCTCTGCCTTAAAGTAGAAACCCTTTCATGTTTTGCACCCCTCCAGCCCCCTACCTAAATACTTACCTGAACCTGATCTCAATTCAGCATTGTGCCCGAGAGCAGCTTTCTCTCTCTCCTCACTGGACAAGGAGGCAGCAGCAGGAGACATTGCCACAACCACAGCCTGTGAGGAGGAATTGGGGGGTGGGGCTGAGCCACATTGTGTATGTCAATAGACGCACACAGCCTGGCTCAGGATTGAGCCTACATCAGTGCCCCCCTAGCAAACAGCTTTCTAGGGGGGCACTTGGAATAGAGGAGGAGCCAGGAGCACCAGCAGGGGACCCCAGAAGAGGAGAATCAGGGCTATTCTATGCAAAACTATTTTTCAGAGCAGGTAAGTATGGCATGTTTATTATTGAAAAACAAAACAAAACATAGCTTTACAATCACTTAAGCTGGCCATATACTGTGCAAATCTTGGCTGGTTCCTGATAAACTGTTCGATCATTATTTTGTCAAAGGACACTACTGGGATGAAAAGCAGCTGCATCCAATGAGACGCAACCATTGCGTGTGTATTTTGTCAGACGCTGGGGCTAGTTGTCAAATTACAGCAGGTACGACAGGAAATTCATCCATCCGTACTGTATAATCTGTTGGATTTTTTTTTTCTTTTTCGTTCAGCCTGCAGTGTCTGGACAGCTTTTAATCAGCTGAGTATGCTGTTCAGCTTGATCAGAAGCAGTTATGATTAGTCTAAAAACATGTAAAAATGTGTCTAGAGATCAACCTCACCTAACCATATGCAATATTTCACACTGACCTGACTAAATGAATATTTTAATGTGCTTTTTTAGTCCAGAACAAATATTTAAAAAATATCTACAATAATACATATTTAAGAGGACATAAATGGAAATAGTGCTTCAGCTGGAAAGTCTTTAGGTTTGCAGATGAGTGCAAGAGTAACCAGCACACTTATTTTCACACTCATCTAAGAGCATCTGGGAGCAGCTTAGGAAAGATCCTTCAGGCAATACTTGTCACCTAACTGAAAAAAGTAAATACGAAATAACAACATACAATATTGTATACTGACTTGATCTAAAACAAATGAAACCTTTTTATATTTATATTTTATTACTGAACCTAATAAGGCTATATGCAATAACTTTAAATATTCCCTCTAAATGCTGCAGTGAGCCTTTCATCTTTGGTGAGATGATTGTCATTAGTCTTGCATGTCTGGAGG
Organism: Aquarana catesbeiana; assembly: GCF_042186555.1. Classification (NCBI taxonomy): domain Eukaryota; kingdom Metazoa; phylum Chordata; class Amphibia; order Anura; family Ranidae; genus Aquarana; species Aquarana catesbeiana. The sequence goes on along the minus strand of NC_133324.1, from coordinate 458,416,641 downwards.
GATAAATAACAAAACAGCTTTATGACCCAAGGCCACTAATAATAGGTTTGGAATCTCCAGTGCTGAAATAACATGTAAAGAACTCAACAAGACAGATTTAGATAAACTCATGGATTCTCAAAACTTAATAAATAATATGTGCTAATATTATACTGTAAAACTTCATTAATGTAAATACCACTGTGGCTGTCCATAATGATCAACAAACTTGGTAATAACTTAGGATAATAGTATCCTTTAAAATGTCACATCCCATAATCTGGGATGCTCATTTTATATAATTTATTATTATTGTTTATTAAGTTTTGAGGTTTGTTGAGTTTATTTATCTATCTGTTGGTCTTGTTGAGATCTGGAGGGATGCATGGGGTGCAATATTTCTCCATCTGTCTGTCTTGTTGAGATCTGGAAGGATGCAAGGAGTGCAATATTTCTCTTATTACAAACTTTGGACTGGTAATGTGAATAAAGTTCTTAAAGCGGGGTTCCACTCAAATTTTTAACTTAATCTTACCCCCTTCAGTTAATTGCGTAGATGTTCAAATGCCACACAAAATTTTTTTTTATCGCTGTAATTACCTTTATATTGTACTTTATTGTGGCAGTTCCTGTCTCTCCTCCCATGGGAGTAGGCGTGTTTATTGCCTTTCCCCGGCGCCTCACTGTCTCCTGGGAGCTTAGTGTCAGGCTTCCCAAGATTCAGTGCGGGAACAAGGATCATGCGTGTGAACAAGTTGTGAATGAACAGCATTCACCGCATCCAGGAAATCAATGCTTGTGGGCTTCACATGCCCATAAGCAAGATGGAAACAGCCAGCATCACATTTTTAAAGTTATTCTTCAGTATGAAAACAGACAGAGGCGGAAATATTACACCCAAACTGTGAGTATTATTTTGGGGTTAGCAAAGTGTCTCGATTACCTAAAAAAAAAAAAAAAAATTGGTCACCGGACTCCCACTTTAATATAAGCCTGCATGCATTAAATGACATTAAAGGACATTACTTTGAAGATACTTAGCATTTTAGGGTTCATTGGTTTTTACCAATATACTCTTTATCTGTTTTTGGCCTACATTAGAAGCTGTTTTTCCCAATTAGCCTTAAAGTAGAACTATAGGCAAAGCTTTTTTTCATTCCAGATAGAGTAAGGGAGGGCTATGACCCCTGACAGTTTTTTGTTTTTTTTTGCAATGTGTCCCACTAGGGAGACTTACCTTCACTTCCTTTACCATAGCCAAAACAGGTAGTGAGAGGAAATCCCCACAACTTAAGGGAATCTTTAGGGGCCCCCAGGGAGTGTTTACATGACTCTCCCCTATTTCTCAGAATTCCCTCAATGCACTCTATAAACAGAACTGTGCTTTGGCCATGCAACATTTTTTAGTTTTGGATAGACTAGTGATAGGCTTGAATCTCTATCAGATTTTTATTGCCCCAGAGATTGAAGTGTTGGAGTGCTAAACACAAGTGTGAAGGATTATTTGTAGGCATGCAGTGAGGGCAGTTTTTTGGAAAGAGGTATACCCAGCAGAAGTCACTGTAGAGGTGATGGAAAAAATATGGTCAAGAAATGGAGGCACCAACCATGTTTTTATTTGCCAAAGTGAGAATCACAGGAGTATCCAACATGTTTTGGGAACTCAATAAACCTTTCACCAGAGCTTGTAGTAGCAGAATAAATAACTATACAGCATACTAAACAAAGATGAAATAGTTAAAAAGAATCATACCATGTGCAGCAAGGCTCATTCTGGGTGTCGAACAGACAACAATGAGATTAGAGCTGAATAAGACCTTCAAACGGATTTACCTATAAAGTAACTTGACCAACTAAATACAGTTTATGCTCTCAGAATTTGACTGTAGCAATTTACTGCTGTCTGTGACACATCTAGAGAGAGAGAGTTTTAGGCATTGTTTACACTTGGTATTGAGGGATGGTAAAACCCTATGGTTCAGCTATGTTTTTATCCCCCTCAGCCGCTCCTCCTGTTGCTGCTGATGGTGTACACATGCTGTGGTCGTGATGCTTTGCTTCGCAGCAGAAATTCTACCTCCAGTCATGCTTGGTGGGTGTTTTCACACTTCAGACAGCAAAGCAAGTCTAAACGATGCCTTACTTACTATTTGTCCTAGTGACAACTGAAACCAGGACTTAAAGTGAGGGAAAATCTAAAAATGTGTGTTATCACCAGAGCAAGAATAAAGGGATATTCATTTAATAGGGATGATTCCAGCTGTGTCTACAGGACAGGAAGCGAAGGGAAATCTCCCCAATTGGACACAGAATACATTTCAGGAGCTTTTTCAGTATTATAATTAAAAGTACATTGTTGATATACAACCTTTTTTTCCCTCTTCTATTCTGATCATAAAACATTAATTGTTGGTGGTCTTAAAATATGTGTCTGGGCACAATAATAAATGAGGAGATCTCTGGAAAATATGCTTCTGTCTCTTCAAAAATGCTGCAAGTACAGAAAAAACCCAAGCTATACTATTCAAACATACCCATATATGATGCAAATACAGATAGTTCTTTAAATCCAAAATCAATGTCTTTGTAACATAAATCCACACATTAGGTGATCAGCATCACATGCTATTTCCCATTTGTCCAAAACAAGTGCAAAAATATGATTGTTTGTGATATACTCTGTAAAGAGAGATGAAGGAAGAGAGAACCTGGGCCGCCTCACTGTCTCCTCGCTCCTGCACGCCATTGGAGAAAATCTGACAGCTGCTGGATGGCTCTTCGCACTCTCCATTTGCAGACAGAGGAAGGACGAGGAACTCACATTAGGACTCAACACTACATACCTGATTATACATACAATCCTGTAAGTGTTTTTAACCCCTTGTGCACCAGACAAACCTGTTAATACTGCACTTAGAGGCGCTTGTTATTTCTTCCTAATCTTCCAGAGTTGCTTCTCTTCTACTAAGAGGAAGCACGAGGAACATACGTTAGGACGCTACATTACATGCCTGATTGTTTCCACACGCTTGTGCGCTATATTAAATCAGTCAATACTGCACATAGAGGCGCCTTTCTTTCTTTTAAACCTTCCATAAAGAGAGAAACTACTTTCTCCTGAAGATGTCCGTTGTTGATGACAAAATGCAATGGGTGAGGCTTTTGGTGACATAATTCCCACTCTATGGAGTGCAGGCCAGTGCAGCGCTTCCAGGTTTAAGCAATTTAAGTTCACACATACAGTGAGTGGATTGGGTTCCATCTATTTTAATTTAATAAACGGAATTATACCATGGAACTTTTTTTTCCTCTCTTTTCCTGTGAAAACAGAAATATTTTCTGTGTGCTGAATGGAGCAGAGGATAGGCGTATGAAAGCACCCTTATCAAGATAATTTCTAGAGTTCAGTTTTAACCTGTTTAGAATCTCTATATGTATATATGAAGCGGCAGGGTGGATGGGACTTAACAACCATCTGTGGCATATATGCATCGCTATGTAATTCTGCAGCCAGCATAAAAGGGTTAAAGTGTATGTAACCTTTAACAATGCATTTTTCTTTTAGTCTGTTAAATATATAGTTATAAGCATATAAGCATTTTATTATATTTTTATATTTTATTATATCTGTTCAACAAGTACAAAAATAAAAATAGTTGTTCATCCAGACAGAAATCTTATGAGCTGATAACTTCTTGTACTCTTCCTTTGCAGACAGTTATGGGTTAGTCTTGTTTTTAGTTAGATACCTTGGTTGGCTACAAAATACCTCCACCCATGTTACAGAGAGGGGAAGTTGTTATAGTCTTAACCCACTCCCTTTCTAAGTTTACACATACTGTGAGTGTATTGGGTTTTATTTTTTTTTATATTTATTAAGAGAAATATACTATAGAAGGTTTCTTCTCTCTTTTCCTGTGCCTGCCATGTCCCCCTTGTTTCATATATGAGTGATTGGAGCAGCTTACATGAGAGACTGAAGCACATCACATCCACTAGAGTACATTGGGGCAATTGGAACCAGACATTTTTGGAGATTTACAGGTTACTGCAAGGAGTCATATAATTCTGGTGAGTGTGGGAAAAGTTGGTGTTGGGGGAGGGGTCACAAGGAATGAGCAGTGAAGTTTGAATACTGAGCATATCACAAGCAATCTGAATTTTTTTGCAAATTTTTTGGACTAATGGGAAATAGCATGTGACACTGAGCACTTAATGTGTAGATTTATGTATTTATGTTACAAAGACATTGGTATTTGCACAATATGTGGGTATGTTTGAGTAGTATAGCTTGGGTAGATAGCGCTTTATCTTTTATTGTTATTCTATTAAGTAGATTAGGCATCTTGTGATAGCAGCTGTCCAGATAGTATTTATCAATTCTCATCACACATAAGATTCATTAATATTGTGCAGATGTTTTTAGTATTCTTTTGAGTTTTCCCAAGAAAAAAAAAAAAACATTAATCTTGTCAGAAATCCAAACTCCTAATTCATTGTTTGAGCTGACTCTGCCTCTACGGCACTGAAATCCTAAGCAGTATTATTAGCCCTGCAGGGACAAGAGAACTCCTTCTCCTTATGATATAAAGACAGGGAGAGTGGAAGCTGTTCTGTAGCTCAGGAGATGAGAACTTGGCTGGGCTGACAACACTGCCTGTGATTTTAGTGCAACAGATACACTGTGTTGTCAATTCAAACAAGAAGCTAGGAGCACAATGGATTTCTGGTAGATCAACAGGTAGAGTCAGAATTTTTTTAGGGGATAAAATGTTAAAACGTGTATGTATTGCAGACATGTAATGAATTGGTTTTATTTTTGCTCAGACATGCAGCTAAAGGACAGCAGAAACACCACAGTAGATATGTATAAACTATGCCTTAATACACTGTGTGAACTGGGCCTGTCTTAAGCCTCGTACACACGATCAGACTTTATACAAACTTTCCCGTGGATTTCTGTACAAAGGGCATTGGCCGTGAACTTGTTAAGCATACACACGGCAGGACTTTTTAGGCAACAAACACGAACGTAGTGACGTTTCAACATTCTGACGACACTTCAAAAGAGGATATTCAATTCTCCGATGCCACCCTTTGGTCAACTTCTGTATTGTTGTCTGATCTTTTGCATTGGTTCTGAGCATGCGTGTTTGTACTTTGTACTAAAGTCCGATGGTTTTGTGTACACACGATCGGACTTGCCCACGTAGGACTTTTGTTGCCACCAAGTTTGTCTGTTCGCACAGCCAACATTTTTTCTATGAAAACAGAAAAAGTTTGTCCAATGGAGCGTACACATGGTCGGATGCTGCCTTAAAACAGCTAATTTGCATGTTTGTTGTCAAAAGTCTGATCGTGTGTATGGGCCTTTAGAGTATTTGTTTTTCTAGAATGTAAATAGGGCTATTATTTTTTACCTTTAAAGCCAGCAGCGCATTGGCATTCAAATTTTCCAATGCCATCTTTACAAATTCCATTGTTTCTGCAAGGCATGGATTTGCAGTCATCAATGTTGATTTCACATTTTGTACCTGAAAGAATAAAAAAAACTTCTAAAGCACCAAAGCACAATAAACAGTTGGCTAATAAGAGAAAGTGCATGCTTCAAACTGCTGAAATGAATGTACTCTGCAAATGTGGCATTCCAATATAGATATTTCGGTTCACAGCCAAGGGACAATAATCATTTGTAGAAAGGTAGTGTTTTATTAATAATAAATCCATGCAACATATTAATTTATGTAGCCTTTTATATTTAACCCTAGATCCAAATTTCCATGGTTGTTAATTGTTGAGCACAGGCATATTATCATTTATTTCCACAACAATAGATGTAAATGGTGCCTTGGAAAGTAGTGCAGAGCAAAAAGAAAGTATTATTTAATTAGAAAGATATTATAAATCTGCCAACCATCCTCTCTAGAGGCAGATTTCTAATGGTGACATCACTAAAATGGCTTTTCAGCCATCTGCTCCTCACATAAAACATGAATTAAAAAGAATAATGTTTATTTCTATGTGAAACTTCAGCATAATGTCCTAAAATGAGCTTCACGTTCTGCATGATTCCTACTGGTGATAATTCTTGTGTTTGAACATAACTTGTTGGCAGCATCCAGGGCAGTGTTAATATAGAGGCCAAAAAGAAGTCCGCCCTGGGCACACGAAAACAGCTTGCCCATCAAGACTTGTGAGTAACTAAATTCCACACAATAGAATGAACGGACTCTAATTCTGTCAAACCAAAATCCACTCATGTCAGGATAGATTCTTACTATTACTGAGGCAGCTGGAGGCCTTAGATGGCTGAGGAATAGAATAGGTTGTATGACTTTTCATCAACTATCATTTGGTGTTAAAAATGTGATCTGTAGCTCTAAAAGTTTAGTAGAAAAAAACTAAACCTATACTGAGGAATTATGGAGCTATCCTTGCGACCTCTCTTTCTACACATTTTATTTACCTATGTTCTTATTCATTTACTTAAATACTTTGAAGATCTGACCTGGAACAAGACATTTTGAAAGTATCTAAGCCAGAAACTGCCCTTAAAATTGTACCTTTAGAAGGAGTTTAGTAACGACACTTTCCATATTTCTGTCCTCATAAGTTCTCTAAGTTTAGGATGGATCTAAAGCCTAGTACTCATGGGCCTAAAATTGGTCAGCATCGGCCGGTTTAATAGAAACCAGCCGACATTCGGCCTGTGTGTATGGCAGCTGGTCCAACAGAAGCCGGCTTCTGTCGAAGGTTAATGACCAAAAAAGATCTGCTTACCAAAGTGTTCTGGCGGGGGGGATGTCCCCGCAGAACACAATAGCACAGCGGGGGAGATTGCTGTATTAACATTCGATTATTAGTACAGCGGCTCCGACCTGAGCTGTCGGTTTTTTTTAGTTTAACCTGCTGGCTTGAATGAAAAAAAGTGGTTTATACAAGGTTTAAGAGGCTGAATGACTACTGAAATTATGTTTACTCTAGCCCAGTGGTGGTCTTCTTACTAAATAAAAAGAGACCTGAACTCTGGCCCAGGATATAACCGTAATATGACTGTGAGGAGCATTTCATATGCTCCTGCACCATATTTCTCTGCAACCTGCAAACAGATACATAGACTTGGAAGGCAAGTGTTTTCTGCAACACTGAACACAGTCTTATAGAGGAGGGGGAGAGAAAGGGATGCATCATTGCTCTGAGTCTATACTCTGGAAATAACAAGCACTTTTAATAAGGAGATGGGGAGAAACTGGAAGCTATGTTGAATGACGCATGAAGCTTCCCCTGCTGGTAAAAAATGTGAATGTGTTATCCTGACCATAATAAAGAAAATACAATTTACACATAATCATCATACTTTCCCCTTTAAATAGTGGGGGGAGGGGGATTACATAAAGAGATTCCTGCTGAATCATTTAAAATTTTGAGCTGCGGGTGGCCCTTTTAGCCCCACCCTGTTTGGGAAACTTCAACTGGAAAATGGAAGGAGTCAGGTGGAAAATTGTTGGGTGAATAGTGACTGCATTCTATTAGATGTAGTCACTATCCAGATACTTAAACAGCTGCAAGGACTGTGGCTATCTGAATGAAATACCTGGCAGGGGATATTTCTCCATTTATGCTGTTTAGCATGGATGGAGGACTCTATTAGACTGATTCCCGACTGGCTGGTCTAATGATCCCTTTGATGTTACATAAATTAAAATAATCAGTTGTGTACATCATCAACCCAGCTGCATTAAACAAAATAGTTTTTTTTCAGAGGAAACGTTTTCATAGCTGTTTCCATTTTGTACAGTCACTGAAAACAGTTTTAATACAGGTCCAACTGGTTATGATCTTTCTCACAACAAATACCTACCTAGTTAGCCTAAGACTGGGGTGTCCTAAAATATTAGCGGCTTTCCAATATATATAGTATGTACCCACGATATACCAAAAGTATTGTGATGCCTGCCTTTACATGAAATTTAATGGCATCCCAGTCTTAGCCCATAGGGTTCAATATTGAGTTGGCCCACCATTTGCAGCTATAACAGCTTCAACTCATCTGGGAAGGCTGTCCACAAGTTTGGATTGTGTCTATGGGAATGTTTAACCATTCTTCCAGAAGTGCATTTGTGAGGTCAGGCACTGATGCGGACAAGAAGGCCTGGCTCGTAGTCTCTGCTTTAATTCATCCCAAAGGTGTTCTGTCGGGTTGAGGTCAGGACTCTGTGCAGGCCAGTCAAGTTCCTCCACCCTAGATTTGCTTATCCATGTCTTTATGGACCTTGCTTTGTGCACTAGTATGCAGTCATTTGGTGGAGGGGGGGGGTTATGGTGTGGGGTTATTTTTCAGGGGTTGTGCTTGGCCCCTTAGTTCCAGTGAAGGGAACTCTTAAGACGTCAGCATACCAAGACATTTTGAACAATTTCATGCTACCAACTTTGTGGGAACTGTTTGGGGATGGCCCCTTCCTGTTCCAGTATTACTGCACACCAGTGCACAAAGCAAGGTCCATAAAGACACGGATGAGTGAGTTTGGGGTGGAGGAACTTTACAGTCCTGACTTCAACACCTTTGGGATGAATTTTAGCGGAGACTACGAGCCAGGCCTTCTTGTCCAACATCAGTGCCTGACCTCACAAATACGCTTCTGGAAGAATGGTCAACATTCCCATATACACACTCCTAAACTTTGTGGACAGCCTTCCCCGAAGAGCTGAAGCATATTGAACACTACGAACTAAGAATGGAATGCCATTAAAGTTTGTGTAAATGTGCGTGTAAAGGCAGGCATCCCAATACTTTTGGTAATATAGTATATATATATATATATATATATATATATATATATATATAGCAGGCATACTTACAATGATAAATATCCCATAACTTACAACAACTAAAATACCTGTGTAGCCTTTAAGACATGTGCAGGTGTATCCACTTCCAACTTGTTTGCAAGTTCCACTGTTTTGGCATGGTTTTAAAAAGCAATCGTGAAAAACCTATTAAAACAATATATAATTGCAGAATATTAGCAAAAGAAAGACAACATGTTTAGCACGATTTAATAGCTTGAAAAAATGCATAATGCAATTTTAATAATTTAGTTATTTAAAGACAAATTTCGTACAGCACCATTTGCATCAAACCTGTCCACATATCCCCATTGTAAAGTCATCAAAGACCCTTTTACATCACCATGCAGTATGCTGTAGCCAGGGCTGCTGTTAGAAATCATGGGGCCCCGTACAGCCTACCTAATAGCCCCCCCCCCCACCCCGCCCACCTCGAAAAAATGCAGCCTTGTACTTTTCTCCTGCCTGTTGTAAATGTGTCCATTTACATCAGGCTGTGTTTGATCTCACATGTTTATGTGTGGAAAAATAGAAAAGGATGCAGTCCTTTTCCCATTTTTTTTTCTGGAACTGAGCAGCCCAATGGTGGTCGCTCCATACGGGGCACAGGGCTGATCTGTTTGCTGCCCCTGGAACAGACCCAAAATTAGGTGGATGTAAACAGACAGAGGTCCATTTACATCCAGACTCCTGTAGACCTACATGAAGGTATGTCCAAAAAATTGACCAATGGATCTAAGTGGAAAGCTTGGGCAATTGATTTTTAAATCGGAGTGGTTGTGGGACTTAAAAACACAGCTCAGACATTTACTGCCCCCAAACACAAATGTAATTAAGCATCTCATGCTTATGGTTAACCTCATTATGATGATCAGAGCACAGCAGATGCTCTATGGCTCTGTCACAGTGTCACATTGCTGTTGAATGCTGACTGTTTTGGCTGTACCGTGTTTTAATCTGTAACACACAGTACAGCCATAAAGTTAACAAAATCAGCACCCAACAGCATGTGACACTGTGACAGAGCCATAGAGCATCTGCTGTTCTCTGATCATCATTCATCATCAAGTCAGTGTTGCTGTGTACAGTGTTAGCTGCCACCTGCCTGAGGCTGTGTCCTGCCATTGGATTAAGCCTGCTGCGCCCTCTCAGCCTCCCCACCTCACGTCAGTCTCTCCCTCCGTCCACGGAACTCACTGAGGGAGAAGTGTACAGGAGCAGTGTAGAGAAGAATCACTCCGCCAGGGAAACCATAGGCAGTGGGTGGCTGCGGCCGGTACTATAATATGGGCAGAGCATCAGCTTGTCTGCCTGCACCTGAAAAGGAAAAAAATGTCCCTCTTCTGCTGTCACCTCCTGGGCCCCTTTGTTGACCTGATGGGGCCCAGGAAAATGTAAATACCCTCTGATTAGCAAGTCGAGCAGGGTATGGTTTAGAAAAAAAAAAGTTTTATTTATTTAGGCAAAAATAACTTTAAAGTTGCCCGGGCCCCCTGCTGGACAGGGCCCGGTACAACAGGGCTGGTTGTACTGCCTTATCAGCGGCTCTGGCTGTAGCGCACATGTTTTCATTCATTAACACGCATTGCCTAGGATATGTTGTGGAGAGGAGGTGGTTATACACAGGAAGAAACATTTCAATCCCTGTACAGCTAAAGGGGTACCACCACCAGAAAGCTGTTTTTTATTTTCACAAACAGGGTTGCAATTTTTCTATAATTTTTATGGTGTTAAATAATGCTTGATATAACTTTATTATAAATGCACAGATGTACATTGTAATTACAAATGCAATACTCATAACAACAGAACTCCCTTTTGTACAGGCCTTCACTTTGCGCTTTGCATGGTACGGTGCTTATTTAATAAGGCTGTCAAAGTTAATCTGCAAAATGTGACATAACTTCAGTGTTGCTGAGCCAGTGTTTGTAAAACAAATTTACTTTTAAAAATAAACCTGTCACAAATCTTGGCATTTCAAACTGAACATATAATAAAAATGAGAGGTTATGTTCAACATAAATCACAATTCAAAATTATTGGTAGATCCAAAAAACAATATAGTTGTTGGTATAGGCAATTCCTGTTTTTTTTTTTTTCCTTCAAAAGTCATTCTTGGTCCTACACTACCTCCCAAGTTTTCCAACTGGACAGTAAGGCTCCCTATCACATTAAAGCAAAGCTGGGCATGCCCATGCAGAACAAACCAACAGGATCACTTTAATCTCCCTGCTCCCTAGTAGCACATACTCACCTTGCCTTTGCTCCCTTTGGCAGTTTTCACTGAAAGTAACATCTGCGTAAGCATTTTTACACTTTTACCTAAATGACTTGCCCAGACATGGTGTAGCGATGCTCAAACCGGAAGAATGAATGGTTTATTAGTTTTGTTTTACCTGAAACTTTCTATGAAGATCTGCTTATTCTGTGAGAAATCATGCAATTTAGGAATAGTTTTGAACCAAAAATACCTTGGTTCAGTTTGGAACTAGTTCACAGAACATTATTGAAGTTTGGGAACCAAATCTAAACCTCACTGAAGTCAATGGGAGATGTATCTTAGAAATCTTTTCCAGGCTAATAGGCAAGAGATTGTCAAACAAAACAAATTATATGGGTATAAGGGGGGTGGACTTGGAGAGCATATACCAAAGCCAAAATAAAAAAATCACTTTGGCAGGGAGCAGCAATATTAATAATGTGTAAAAGGTGAACTCCAGGCTGTGGCCACATTACAAAGGTTAGTTGCTCATTTTTTTCTAGGAGAGAGATTGTCTGATCCTCCCGACACAGGACCGGCCCCTGCATGCAGCTCCTGCACCCCCATGCTCTAGCGCAGTGTTTTTCAATCTCTTTTCAGTCAAGACACCCTTTACAATTCTGCACAATCTCAAGGCACCCCATACTAAAATGTGAAAAACTAAACTACAGTAATTGTTTTACATAATGCAGCAACATCCACATATGAAGGACACCCAATGTTGGAGGTGATTTATTCTTCCAAAGCAGATACACCTTTGCATACTGGTACTGACTAGTACTCCAATATTTTTCTTCTTCCTCAGTTTTACTCCCTCACTTCACAGCCAATGTGAACCCAGTGCTGAGGGGGAGGGGCAAACAAGGATGCTCTGTAGGAATGTCCTCCTTATCAACCTATGACATCATTGGTGGTTAGGACACCAGCAGCTAGAAGGTTGTAATGGTGAACAATGAAAACCTGACTTTGAGTAAATAAAAGGCAGACTTGATCCACCTGCAGGTTTGTATATGATTTTTGGGCAATTTTTGGGCATTTTTCCACGGCACCTTTGAAGAAACCTGAAGGCACCCAGGGTGCCTGGTCACCCTTGCTGAAAAAGGTCTAGTGGTCTTGAGCTCTATGGACCAACTCTGGAAGACGCCAGGAATAGTCCACCACTAGATTGCAGGAGAGTGCTATTTGCCGGTGGAGCGGAGAATCAGATGAGTATAAAGCTTTCTCCCGTCCCCTAGACAAAACAAGCACTTAACCCTGGCAGTGCGGGCACAGCCCCACTGCAAGGGAAAGCTTTTTTTGCCCAGAGATGGGCTTTAAAATGCATAATTCCTTTAATCACTTCCATACAGGGCATTTTCACCCCCATCCTGCCCAAGCCAATTTTCAGCTTTCAGCGCTGTCGCAATTTGAATAACAATTGCGTGGTCATGCAACACTGTACCCAAATGAAATTTTTATCATTTTTTCCCCACTAATAGAGCTTTCTTTTGGTGGTATTTGATCACCCCTGCGGTTTTTATTTCTTGCGCTATAAACAAAACAAGAGTGAGAAGTTTGAAAAAATACACAATATTTTTTACTTTTTGCTATAATAAATATCCAAATTTTTTTTTTTTTTAAAAACTAATTTTTTCCTCAGTTTAGGCCAATACGTATTCTTCTACATATTTTTGGTAAAAAATATTGCAATAAGCGTATATTTATTGGTTTGCACAAAAGTTCTAACGTATACAAAATAAGGGGATAGATTTATATCATTTTTATTTTTTATTTTTTTTACTAGTAATGGCGGCGATCTGCGATTTTTATCATGACTGCAATATTGCGGCTGACACATCGGACACTTTTGAAACATTTTTGGGACCATTCACATTTATACAGCGATCCGTGCTATAAAAATGCATTGATTACTGTATAAATGTGACTGTCAATGAATGGGTTAACCAGGAGGGGGTGCTGTAGGGGTTAATTATGTTCCTAAGGAGTGATTCTAACTGTGGGGGGAGGGGATTCACAAGGGGAGGAGACCGATCGGTGTTCCTCTGTACAAGGAACACACCATCGGTCTTCTCCCACCTGACAGGACGTGGATCTGTGTGTTAACACACACAGATCCACGGTCCTACGCAGTTACTGGGCAATCGCAGGTGCCCGGCAGCCATCACGGCCACCATGCACGCGCACCGGGACCCGAGTGACGCGGCCCCTGGGAGGCCCGGAAGGCCGTCACATCATATGACGGCGGCCCAGGATAACAGCTGCACCGTCCCGCCGTCATATGACGGTGGGCGGGCAGCAAGTGGTTAAATAACATACTTGGGGGATGACCCTAATCTTCTAGATTGTAAACTCTAACGAACAGGGCCCTCTAATCCCTCCTGTATTGATTTGTATTGTAAGTGTACTGTCTGCCCCCATGTTGTAAAGCGCTGTGCAAACTGTTTACTACAACTAAAGTGGCATTTGCAAAGAAAAAAACTGTATAAATTGAAACTCCAGGCTGCCTCATTCTGTTTGTAAACAAAGCAGCCAGGGATTCCCTTCAGCTATATCTTTAGCCTAGATAAAGATCTGGTATAGATGATAATGGGGGACCCTACACAAAAAAATAATGCAGGTGGTTGCCCCAAAATTTCATACCAGACCCTATTTTAAGGGGAACAGCATATATAAAAAAACAAGAAAAAAGCATGGGGTGCACACCAAAATCCATACTAGACTCTTATTCAAGCATGCAACTTGGAAAAATGGGGAGTGACAGTGCACCCCCATCCTTCTCCCTTCTGACCCATACCAAGTCACATGCCTTCAACATGGGAAGGGTACCTTGCCAGGGGGGATCCCCTTAGGAAACCATGTTGTCTCATGTTGATGAGGACAAGGGCCTTTTCCCTACACCCTGGCCCAGTGGTTGTAGGGGTCAATAGGCAGGGGGGGTTTCAGAATGTGGAGCCCCCCTTTAAAAATAAGGGGGCCCTAGATACTGTCTTCTCCTTGTGATCAAGTAAAGAGTGCACAGCACTCCTACTATTTCACAAAAAATGCGGCTGCAAAATGCCTGCCTACCCCCCTATCCAGGTCACTTGTCTCCTGCTGCCCCCAGGCTCCTGTGCACTTCTTTGGTCACCTCCTACCCCTGCAGCACTGCCAGCTTCCCCCCTCCCATCTCCCTCCAACTGCTGCGGGGGATATGTCAGGATGGAGAGTGGGGAAGGGGCCAGTAAATATGTCAGGGACCTGGGGTCAGTGGGAAGGCCCCGAGCCCAGATGGAAGAGTCTTGGCCAGGGGTCAGGGGGCCCTTCATGGTTTTTCTGCATTGGAGCCCTGAAGGGTAGCGGGATGCATAGTGCTCTGTTTCTTGTGAAACTTGACATCAGACGCATTAAGAGCTTATACTTCAACTCAATTCAACAGCATTATATTTTATACTGAACTATGCTGTACTCATTTATTTGGTCACGCAAAGTAAGTGATCCCAGATGTTACTCCCCAAAAAAGAAACCTACGCTTAAGAAACACGTTTTACATGTATTCATTTATCACAGGGTGGAATTTGGAAGTCCAAGTGCTACCAATATTTTCTGGTACAAATAAATGTCATATTCACATATAATATTCGTATACAACACTAAGATGGTTAGCTCTACAGTAAATATAATGCACAGCTCCACATTTACAGTAGAGCAATATAAAACACATAACGTAATTCACCGTGTACAAAATGGAGCAGTGTGGAGTATCACAGTGTGCAGAGTGTAGCAGACTGGTTTATGTCACCTACAGCCAGAGTATGCAATGGGATAGTTTGAGGAATGTCTCATATAGCACAGTGTGATGGCTTAGAGCAGGGGTCTTCAAACTTCCAAAATAAAGGGTCAGTTTCCTGCCTCTCAGAATTTATGAGGGCCGGACTGTGGCCAATGAGAGTAGAAAAAGCCCCAGCATTGATGGGAGTCCACAATGTCTCAGGCTTGGTGGTCAGTGTGATTGAAAATATGTGGTCAGTAGGAAGAATAATGTCCCATCATTGGTATCAGTGGGAGGAATAGTGCACCATCATTGGTGTCAGTGGGAGAAATTGTGTCCCATCATTGGTGTCAGTGGAAGGATTGGTGCCCCATCATTTGTGTCAGTGGAAGGAATAGTGCCCCATCACTGGTATCAGTGGAAGGAATAGTGCCCCATCGATGGTGTCAGTAGAAGGAATAGTGCCCCATCATTGGTATCAGTGGGAGGAATAGTGCCTCATCATTGGTATCAGTGGGAGGAATAGTGCCCCATCGATGGTGTCAGTAGAAGGAATAGTGCCCCATCATTGGTATCAGTGGGAGGAATAGTGCCTCATCATTGGTATCAGCGGGAGGAATAGTGTCTCATCATTGGTATCAGCGGGAGGAATAGTGCCTCATCATTGGTATCAGCGGGAGGAATATTGCCTCATCATTGGTATCAGCGGGAGGAATAGTGCCTCATCATTGGTATCAGCGGGAGGAATAGTGCCTCATCATTGGTATCAGCGGGAGGAATAGTGCCTCATCATTGGTATCAGCGGGAGGAATAGTGCCTCATCATTGGTATCAGCGGGAGGAATAGTGCCTCATCATTGGTATCAGCGGGAGGAATAGTGCCTCATCATTGGTATCAGCGGGAGGAATAGTGCCTCATCATTGGTATCAGCGGGAGGAATAGTGCCTCATCATTGGTATCAGTGGGAGGAATAGTGCCTCATCATTGGTATCAGTGGGAGGAATAGTGCCCCATCGTTGGTGTCAGTGGGATGAACAGTGTCTTACAGCTGGTGTCAGTGAAAGCAATGGTGCCTTATCATTGGTGTCAGTAGCAGGAATAGTGCCTCAAGGGCCAGACAAAGACAAGCAAAGCGCCACAGTTTGGGGACCACTGGCTTAGAGGATACAATACACATCAAAGGGCACAACTTTGATAGTATCACAGTAAACATGGAGCTCTCAGTCTGCAACAGAGTGTGTGGGTAGGGCGGGCTGCCTCCCAGTCCCACTTCCTGTTTTTCTACTTTATTATAACTAATTGATACATAATAATTACTTCATAATTACTTAATATCAAATAATATATTCTATTTAATTTATATTACAAAATACAATGATATGCATTGCAATTGCTTTAAAGAATTGCTACACATACAGTAGCTGTAATTGTGCACCTTGTTATTCCAGTTTGTATACCATGCCAGATATCTGAAGATGATAAAGCACACAGGTACCAATGGCCACTGTGCAACTCAATGACAACTACACTAACCTTGGAGGCAGTCTAATTGTCTAAACATAGCCTCTTCTGGTAAGGAGGCAACTTTGTCTACTGCAGCTATAGATATGCTATTCATTAGCATTTGCTCTTTTGTAACAGTCATTCATACATTTTTATAAATGTGTCAAGTTCTTCATAGCATGTAAATAACACATGTAAAAGTGGTGGTCAGGCAACTCCCCATTAGCTTTATTCGATACACATCAGTTCTATTTTACATATGAATCATGTTTTATTCTCCAACACAAAGCTGCCCAGGAGAATTCTAAGCCTAGAAGCTGAACAAAGTGTTGATTTAATAGTTAATTTTTTTTATTAGAAGGGAATTTGCCAACATGTTGCTTTGAAATGAGCCTATGCTGTATTTCTGTAGCTGTGTGACAGTCTTATTTATATTATAATTTCGGGGAATAATGCTCTGGCTCTCTGCGTTATTGTTTTTTTGTAATATACAGCGAATGTTTATCAAGCTCAATGTGCCTGAATGCATTTCCCACAAAGCATTAGGCTATCATTTTAATAAACTTCACACTATCATTGGAATTAAATCTAGCTGGTTTGACTTTAATATTAAAACATTGATTCAGGTAAAGAGGTTACAGTTACATTAGCGTTATGTATTAGTTGCTTAGCTTGGCTAATGTATTCAAAATACTCGCGTTATCTGACTTTGCTGCTAGACCATTAAAAGGAAACACAATGAAACAAATGGTATCCTTGCCTGACTGCTGACTTTGTATTTGCTGTTGACATTTTGTGGAGAAATGGGAATCATTACGCTTTCCTCCGCTGCCGAGAAGCTGGAGCCAAAACCTACAAAATAACATTATGCGAAACACGTGTTATCAATCTTGTGATTAGTTATAACGTCTGTGATTAAAGTACAAAGACCAGCTCTTCCTTTTATAGCAAGGAAAGGGAGAAAAGTGCTATGCCACTAAACCACTATATTATTGCCATTTGTCTTCACAGCTTCATGCCAGGTACATAAAGAAGTTTTTTTTAGGACCACATGAACTATGACAAACACTCAAGCTAGCATGCTGAACATTTCAAATCGCCTTTGGAATTTACTTGGCAGCCACTTTGCTTTTTTTCAATGTGTTACACAGAAGTACTGTATGTTCCAATGCTATAAAAAACATATTTTCACACACCATAATTTATTTTTTTAAGACAGAAAACAAAGCAGGTCATGGGATGATGCACCTTAAAGACACAAAAGTACATGTCTATGGTAAATAAAAAGTCAAATATTGGCAGTTCTGAAATGCTCATTTACTTTATGTATTCTCAGCACTGCAACTCCTAATGAATAAAGAAGACACATGACTTTCTGTTGGTTATGTGGACATAGTGGAAATGGGTGGGACCCATAACTGTTTATGCATAATCATAGCAAGTTGCATTTGTAAAAACCCCCCAAAAAAACACATAACTGTTAAAAAGACTTATTTAAAGTGGATGTATCATTCAAATTCAGTGTCCATTTACTCCTCTTACCGTGCATCCATTCTAGAGTTTGGTACACTCAGAACCAGCCTGCTAGCAGAATAGGGTAACAGTCTACCCTGCTTTTGTAGTTGTGAACTTTAGTAAACTAGCACAAAGCAGATTAATTGTGTCTAATGCTCCATACACACGATCAGACTTTCCGACAACAAAACCATGGAATTTTGTTCGAAGGTTGTTGGCTCCAACTTGTCTTGAATACACACGGTCACACAAATGTTGGCCAACAATTACGAACGTAGTGACGTACTAGACATACTACGTTGTTTTTCAGCGTCACCCTTTGGGCTCCTTCTGCTAATTTCGTGTTAGTAGAAGTTTGATGAGTGTTGAGTCGCGCTTTTCTTTTTGCATTTTTTTATTTGCGCTATTATTATTATTATTCTTGATATCACTTGAAAAAAAAAAAGTTTTTGAAAATTCATTTGCAATAACTCCATCAGTATCACCAGCAAAGCAGCTTCACTTGGAGATTTCCTAACGTGCCACGTCACGAATGTTATTTCTCCATTACGAACGCTAGTTTACAAGACCGGCCGCTTCTGCTTCTTTTGTGTTCGGACTTGTGTACACACGATCAGAGTTTCCGACAAGTTTTGTTGGCGGAAAATATGAGAACCTGCTAGCCAACATTTGGTGGTGGAAAGTCCGACATCAAATGTTTGATGGAACATACACATGGTCGGACTTTCCGCCAACAAGCTCACATCCAACATTTCCATTCGGAAAATCTGACCATGTGTACACGGCATTACAGTTTTTTTGGCTTTCAAAGCTTTGTGTGCCTTACAGAGCTATGGTGTCATTTTAGCATGACCATATGTCTTGTCTGTACACTGGGGTAGGAGGGGGGAGGTGTTGAAGACAGCACAAGACAATTACCCTATAGGGACAGAAAGTATTAATCGCCAAGGATTATGGAACATAGAGTAATTTATATATAATATTTTGTCAATATATTAAAATATTTTGTCAATAATATAATACATAAGTTAGAATATTGTTTTATCAGCAAAGTTTGTATCCCCTCTAAAGATAACCCCTAAGTCACAGTTTTATTTTGGCACTGGGAGATATTCCCTCCTATAGTGAGTTCTCCTCTTCCTTCCTCTTCTACTCCCCATCTTTTCCACTTTATTGGCCTATTAGACTGTAGGAAAATTTTCATCCAACCTGTCTTTCTGTCTGATTGTTATCATCCAGCCCCTGTAGTGCTCCTTCTACCAGTACCCGGAGAGCCTATAGATCCTCTGACTACTTGCTTTTAGGAGGATGTCCACCATATCCCCCTCTACTGGCCAAACCCTCTTCCTGAAATATAAGTCAGCCTCACTTTATCACTAAATACTTCCCTGCACTCTCAGGCAGTTTTCACTGTACTCTGAACCGAAGCCCCAACCCCCCTTTTGCACCAAGTCTACAGCACTTCTTCACTTACCACATACCTGAAACCGTGCCTGAACAGCCTTCTCTCAACACCCACTGTGGTTGCAGCCCTCCTCTTCTTAACCCCCAGTATGTAAGCACACCTTCTCTCAACACCCCTTGATTCTTCCACCCCCTTTCTTTCACCCTTATGCGCCCCCTTTCTCTCAGCACCTATCGCATTCTTTTCTACTTCTTTTTAAATCCAATGTACCTGTAGTCACTTTTTATATGTATTCAGTACAACTACAGCCCTCCTTCTCTCATCATCCACCATGTATACAACCCCATCCACTCATATCAGCATCCACTGCACCTGCAGTCCCCTTTTGCATAGCTCCTGCACTCCCTTTTTCTCACCATCCTCCACACCTGCACCCCCCTTCTCTCACCACCATTTATGCCTGCAACCCCCCTTCTCTTACCACGCCTTGTACCTGTGCATGTTCCCCCTCACTCTTACCAATACACTTGTATCCCACTTCTCCCTTACCACTATTACCGTGCATCCCACCACCCAATGTCTGCATACCACCTCCCGCACCGTTGCTGCTCCCACCATTGTACCTGCATACTGCTCCCCTGCTTTTACCCCCATGCCAATACCCCCATTACCACCCCACTTCCAACATCATCTGATTCACATAATCCATTCCACCCCCTTGCTCTCAACACCACACCTGTACATCCCCCCGTTCAGTGCAGACCCCCCTTCAGTGCAGATGCCTCCTTCAGTGTAGCCCCTCGCTCAGTGCAGACCCCCCTTCAGTGCAGACCCCCCTTCAGTGTAGCCCCCCGTTCACTGCAGACCCCCCTACAGTGCAGATGCCTCCTTCATTGTAGCCCTTCACTCAGTGCAGACTCCCTTCAGTGCAGACCCCCCTTTAGTGTAGCCCCCGTTCAGTGTAGACCCCCCTACAGTGCAGACGCCTCCTTCATTGTAGCCCCTCACTCAGTGCAGACCCCCTTCAGTGTAGCCCCCCACTCAGTTCAGACCCCCCTTCAGTGTAGCCCCCCCATTCAGTGCAGACACCCCCCTCCAGTGCAGACACCCCCCTTCAGTGTAGCCCCCGTTCAATGTGCAGATCCCCCCCATTCAGTACCTCAGATCAGCGCGGCGGCACATGCTCAGCAGATCCCCTCTCCCTGTTTACACATAAACAGAGAGGAGGGGGAGGCGGCTTCACTCTGCTGGGCTGTGCCTGTGTGACATCCCGGATCGCACAGACACACAGCTCGTGGCCGCGAGAGGAGAGGATGGTAGGGGCAGCGGTGTCACCCTGCACCCCCTGCAACCCCCTCCTCCTTGCATCACAAAGATCACATCTCAATGCCTACTGTGCATGTCACTGCGGCGCTACCACCGCTTCAATCCCGGAGTGGGGGGCGGCCTGACACCCCTCCCAGTGTGTGGTACCCGGGGCGGCCCGCCCCCCACTTACCTCTGCACATACTTTGCAAGCAGGCGCAGTGTTGTAGGGGCGGCCGGTGGCAGTTGCTAAGAAAGTTTAACAGCACACTGCCTGCCAGCACTGCACCCCCTTCCTACATAAAATTGCTCCGCACAGGGCATCTACCCCTTCCGGCCACCCCTTGTACTGGCCCTGCCTGTAGCTGTCAAAATGTGTGTAATTCCGTTCAGCTAGTTCTGTAATTCACATACCCCTGTCACACTGCAAAGTCAGACAATGGCACCAATATCTTCTAATCAAACTTTACAGTTTCCAGTGCTGTCGCACATAAATTCTGAGGTTGGGTTCACACTGCCTTGCGGCTCACGCTAGGGGTCGGATGCATCCCTGTTCTGAGTGTCAGGGATGAATTAGGGACGAATTTTAGCCTGAATTTGAACCTGAAACGGAGCCAAAGAGACACAGGACCTCTGTGCAATCCGCTCTGCAGCCGCCACGGAGATGTGTGAACCGGTTTCATTGAGAGCCAGTCACAATCTCCTGTCATGTGAATTCGGATGCGGAGAAAACCCACATGCAATTCGCAATAGTGTGAATCCAGCCTGAAACAACACTGTCAGCTAATTCCAATATGCTGGGAATTGACACTGGAAGCTGCAAAACTGAACCTAAAAGGATACAACTGATCTTTCTGGCAATGCAGTATGGCAAGGGTTTGCAGCTCACAAAACTGTCAGGATTTCAAATATTTTTGATAAAGCAGTTAAATAAGGTGAAGCAGGCAATGCCTGGGTACACCACAAAACAAAATTAATATCTAATAGAACAATTAATGAGCACTCAAAAGGTCTGGACAGAAGACAAAACGGTGTCTTTATTGTGGGCAGCCTGGAGAAAGGTGGGTTTGCCCCACCAAAACTTTGGATGTCAGTTTCGCCTAGTGTCAAGTCCTGATGAGTGCTCGCTGCTTAATTGTACATTTTCACAGTTTAAACATTTGATATGTTTTCAATTTTCTACTGTGGATAAAATATGGGTTTATGAGATTTGCAAATCACTGAATTTTGTTTTTATGTACACAGCATCAAAATATTTTTGGAATTTGGGTTGTATATAGAGTATATAATACCTGTTTGCCTGGAGTTCTGCTTTAGATATGTCTTTTTTTAATGTTGACTAAATAGGTAGCAATTTCAAGTAGAGAAATCAATTTACTTTTAACTTGGGATTTACATTTATATTGGTCATAACCACACTTTCTTTAATCCTGGCAAAAATTACCTGTTAGTGTAGGGAAATGCTTGCTATAGTCTACATATTTATAATACCCACATATAACGAATAAAAATTGCAGTTTTCAACATAGTCATTTTGAACTTGTGGGTATAAATAGCTCTTTAAATAAAACTAATGTCATATTTTGTACTGTAATTATGTCCTTAAATCTACTGTTTGAAAAATCCTATGTCTCCTACAGGGCTTTGTTCTATATAGGAAATCATTTCATTTCTGTATAAGCTTTTGGCATAGTTACGACAGAGAGGATGTTTTTTTTTTTCCCTACTGGCACCAAGTTTTGTTTTCTTTACCAGTGATATTAATGCTAGGACATACTTACTGCTGCTATCCACCAATGTCAGGGGATTCTTAAAGCGGATCTAAAATCCAGTACACTCATCTCCCCTCTAGCAATGTGACCTGTCTGATTTTCATTTGGCCTTCTTTTGGGTTGAGGATTTTCTTGATTAGCTCAGGATAGTGTGGCTCCTGCACATGCACACAAGAGTTGATTATTCTTGGTACAAGGGCAGACTGAGAATGTAAACTGAACTGCAAAGGTGCAGCTCAGTGTACATTCTAAAGACGTTTGCAAGCAGGAGGGTAAAAAAGGTTATATTGCAGAAGAGAAGTATGTCTTTTCTACAATACAATGTTTTCCTGCTTGCATTTTTTTTTTTTGAAAGATAAAGTTCTACTCTAACCCCACTGATTACCAATGCTGGTGATAATGTTGAAGTATTAGGTTTTACAGTTATTTGTTAAAAGTGCTGTGAAGCAATATCAGAAGCACAGGAGCTGATTTGTTCAGCTACTAGGCTAGATGCTGGACCACCGCTGTCACTGACTGTTAACAGTTTTATCCTGCCCTGGAGCTGCCATAGACTCTGATTCCTGGTTCCATTTTAAAACAGCACTCAAGCATTAAAAAGAACATTTTTTTTAAATATACAATAAAATATAGACCATGAACTTTGCCTGAGCCCCCATGGTTCATTAATGTAGGCTCAGACAAAGTTCATGGTCTATATTCTATTTTATATTTTAAAAAATGTTCTTTTTGATTCATTCATGTCTGTGAAACTCTCGCTCATAGCATAGTAATTTAGGTGTTCTTTGTGGGTACAAGGACTGTGTACAGTGTATGCTATAGACCAAGGGTGTCAAACTGGCGGCCCTCCAGCTGAACTACAGGTCCCATCTTGCCTCTGCCTGTGGGAGTCATGCTTATAACTGTCAGCCTTGCAATGCCTCATGAGACTTGTAAATCTGCAACAGCTGGAGGGCCGTCAGTTTGACACCTATGCTATAGACTTAGTTTAACCCCTTCTCATCGTCTGGCCCTTTAAGAGGTTCTAAATGCTGGGAGGGGGAGGAGGGCATTCCAATCATTTGACAACTGTGATTGGCAGTCACATGATCGGAAAGCTCCCGATCGCAAGTATGCATTGGGAACTTTCCGGTCCCCGCAGTTTACTGTGCTGGGTGCGCACAGGGATCGCACACTCTGTACAGTAACATGTTTACATAGGGCTGCATATATGTGACTTCTCGGCATTAAAGCCCACCTCTTGAGAGTCTGCATATATGTACGGCCAGCAGGAAGAGGTTAACTATGCCCCGTTAAGCCACAAACTTTCATCGCAGAATGTTGCACCTGTTTTTTCCCTTTTCACATGTGCCTCTATATTAAGTTTTGATGTTGCAAAATATGGTTAAAGTGAAACTTCACCCTGAAGGGGCAGTTCCATTTCATGTCCTCCTCCCCCCTCCTCTTTTTCATCTTTTGGAACTTCTTTTTTGGGGGGGTACCTACTTTTCTCAGGTACCCGCTCCCACTTCTGCTGGAATCACCTAGGTGATTCCACCGGTAGTCTACCCCCGCCCCCTCCTGCAACCTTCTGGGACAGATCACACGCTGCAAGGCCATGTACAAAGTGCAGCACTTCTTACACATGAGCAGTGGGATACAGGCTGTGAAGCTGCAAGAAATCACAGCCACCTTCCCACGTTAAACATGCTGGCGCCAGGGACCTGCAGACTGGAGAAAAAGCAGTGGTCGATCCCTGGACAGGTAAGTGTCCTTTTATTAAACGTCAGCAGCTACAGTATTTGCAGCTGCTGACTTTCATTTTATTTAAACCTGACTGAAGAACTGCTTTAAGCAATACAACAGCCCACTCTGAAAACCTAACTTGATTGGTGATTAAATAATGAGTAGCAGCTCAATAATAATATCACCCCTCCTTTTCTAATATGTACACGGGGCAGACTGACAGCATTTAGAAATGAAATTGGCAAGAGTTCTGACTGGCTCAGGACACGGGATGTTATTATTAAGATATATTCAGCTATAAATGCTATTTAAATTTAAAATTACACTTTGATTTTAATTGATACTACAATATTGAATTAAGCTGTTTTTTTATTTGTGTGGAGTTCTTTTTTCTAATAAACGTACATCATCGCCAGCACGCCATGGATCAGCAAGGAAAGTTGTCCAAAAAGGGTTCTTTTAATGAAAAAAGTTACCTCACAAGAAAAGTGCAACGTTTCGGGGCCGCGCAGGACCCCTTTGTCAGGCAAGTGATCATCACTTGGAAAACTTTCCTTGCTGATCCATGGTGTGCTGGCGATGATGTACATTTGTCTGACACTTCCAGAACCCAACTGGTAATCGCTACAGCACCTATTCATTTTTTGCGCCATTTTTCCGGGAACGTGTGCGATTGGAATATCAGATTGACTTTTTTCTAATAAGTAACCTGAGGCAACACTACCACAATTACCTAGTTTTTAGAAATTTCATTCTCAACTGTTTCTGCCTTTTATGAGTTTTGCACTAAAGAATTACAAATTCTTTGGAATAAATCTCTCTCAAAGTGGATTATGATGAGTAGGAAACCATACATAGTTTTGTAATGGGGTTCATCTATATTTGTATGATTTGCTTTAACATTCTGCCCTATTACTCATAGGCAATTCATAGGCAACTGCATCTACCAAGAAGCATTTTGCAAATTCATAAAGCAGACATCATTGTTATTTATTGTTCCTGGGAAATCCACATGGTCCACATTAGTGCATTTAACATCATTTATCACTGGAGCAAACACAGAGAGAGCTGTTTACAAACCAGGAGGTTCCATTTGTCAACCGACCTTCATCCTATTATGATTAATCTATTGTAGAGTGAAAAAAATCACTTAACACATATAACTGTATTCATTATAGCAGCACAAAAGCAACAATCGTGTAACACTTACTTAAATTCATAGCAACCAACATTTCGGTTTTAGGCAGTCACATCTCTAGCAATTAATGTTGAACTCTAAGTAAACAAGTAAATATGCAGATGAAATACAAGCTGTATAAGGGAGCTGTGTTATCTGCCAAAAGATGTGAATTTCTACCACTCTAATCCTGAGAATTACACAGCTCTGCCACACAACACAGACCATGGCCCATCCTTTGTTGGCGTTCCCTACTCTCCCCTGTAGCCCTGCTGGCTGATAGAGGGGAGAGGGATTAGGTGAAGAGAACAGAGTGGCCTGTAAACGGGTAAGTATACAGATGTTTCTTACACAGTTTAGTCAGCACAGGTGTTAGGAGGGTAAGGGGACAGTTTTAAGGCTAGTTAGGGTTTGGCTGGAATTCCACTTTAATTCTTGGTAGTACATTGGCACTAAAGTACAACTGATCTCCTTGTGCTGTCTCCCTATTTCCCAGTCTATGGCCTGGCATACAGCGACTGCAAGCCTCCACCATTAAACAAACACATTTATAGATGTATTAAGGAACACAAAGCTGAATTACTTTTTGTGTCTTTTATACCTGTAAAACAGTTTATACAGTTAATGGCAAATTTAAGCAAGTGATAATGTATGGATATATTAACAAACGGCACTTTATGAAAGTCAAACATCCACAATTACAAATACATTTCAAATATGTACACAGTACTATTTGTTCTTCTAGCTTTTTTATTCTGTAAGTTCTGTGCATTTTAATATATTCGGAAAACAGCGAGAATGCAGCACAAAACATATAAAAGCACCGCTATAGTCCCTTCCCAAAACCTTTCCTTCTTTCCGAATAATATAAAAGCACTGTTCACATCATTGTATGTGCAGGATGCAACAAATATAAGTGCATGAAGCATTTTTTAAGAACTAGAAACACGTCCATCATGATAGACATAGCACAAAGGGAGTCCTACTGCACTGCATTGATGTACCCTGACAGATTAATAATACTCTGTAATAAGAAGTACGGTTTAAAGAAATATAACTTACTCAAAGAACTAATTATGCTTTTAGCAAGATATGCTACCTGTATAGCTCAATTCATCACACAACAGGCTAACAAGTTCTGCTAACACAGACACAGAATTTCAATGAGTACAAAAGGCAGCTTACTTGAACAGTCTGTTATCGACCTGGCACCAGTCATAGTTGTTGTTCCGTAAAACGGACATGACAGGCAATACGATTTCCCTGGTTCTGGCTGATAGTAGTCCCTGGGACAAGGATAGCATGGCACCAATCCAGTCCGAGAAAATTCACCAGCGTGGCATGGAACTTAAAAATAAATAATGCATGTTAAAATCAAATGCTTAAATCTCAATCTTTCATAAAAAACAAAAATTAAATAATTTGAATAATTTGTTCTGTGAAATAAATGCAATAGCAACAATGGAAAATTGTGATTGCAGTCACAATTTAATTACAGGCAACACACTAGATTATCTGTTGATCAAATAAAAAAAAAACAGAATGCCCATATTGTGTATATACAGTGGGGATGGAAAGTATTCAGACCCCCTTACATTTTTCACTCTTTGTTATATTGCAGCCATTTGCTAAAATCATTTAAGTTCTTTTTTTTCCTCATTAATGTACACATAGCACCCCATATTGACAGAAAAACACAGAATTGTTGACATTTTGCAGATTTATTAAAAAAGAAAAACTGAAATATCACATGGTCCTAAGTATTCAGACCCTTTACTCAGTATTTAGTAGAAGCACCCTTTTGATCTAATACTGTCATGAGTCTTTTGGGGAAAGATGCAACAAGTTTTTCACACCTGGATTTGGGGATCCTCTGCCATTCCTCCTTGCAGATCCTCTCCAGTTCTATCAGGTTGGATGGTAAACGTTGGTGGACAGCCATTTTTAGGTCTCCCAAGAGATGCTCAATTGGGTTTAAGTCAGGGCTCTGGCTGGGCAATTCAAGAACAGTCACGGAGTTGTTGTGAAGCCACTCCTTCTTTATTTTAGCTGTGTGCTTAGGGTCATTGTCTTGTTGGAAGGTAAACCTTCGGCCCTGTCTGAGGTCCTGAGCACTCTGGAGAAGGTTTTCTTCCAGGATATCCCTGTACTTGGCCGCGATCATCTTTCCCTCGATTGCAACCAGTCGCCCTGTCCCTGCAGCTGAAAAACACCCCCACAGCATGATGCTGCCACCACCATGCTTCACTGTTGGGACTGTATTGGACAGGTGATGAGCAGTGCCTGGTTTTCTCCACACATACCGCCTAGAATTAAGGCCAAAAAGGTCTATCTTGGTCTCATCAGGCCAGAGAATCTTATTTCTCACCATCTTGGAGTCCTTCAGGTGTTTTTTAGCAAACTCCATGCGGGCTTTCATGTGTCTTGCACTGAGGAGAGGCTTCTGTCGGGCCACTCTGCCATAAAGCCCCGACTGGTGGAGGGCTGCAGTGATGGTTGACTTTTTACAACTTTCTCCCATCTCCCGACTGCATCTCTGGAGCTCAGCCACAGTGATCTTTGGGTTCTTCTTTACCTCTCTCACCAAGGCTCTTTTCCCCCAATAGCTCAGTTTGGCTGGACGGCCAGCTCTAGGAAGGGTTCTGGTCGTCCCAAACGTCTTCCATTTAAGGATTATGGAGGCCACTGTGCTCTTAGGAACCTTAAGTGCAGCAGAAATTTTTTTGTAACCTTGGCCAGATCTGTGCCTTGCCACAATTCTGTCTCTGAGCTCTTCAGGCAGTTCCTTTGATTCTCATTTGCTCTGACATGCATTGTGAGCTGTAAGGTCTTATATAGACAGGTGTGTGGCTTTCCTAATCAAGTCCAATCAGTATAATCAAACACAGCTGGACTCAAATGAAGGTGTAGAACCATCTCAAGGATGATCAGAAGAAATGGACAGCACTTGAGTTAAATATATGAGTGTCACAGCAAAGGGTCTGAATACTTAGGACCATGTGATATTTCAGTTTTTCTCTTTTTAAAAATCTGCAAAAATGTCAACAATTCTGTGTTTTAATGTCAATATGGGGTGCTCTGTGTACATTAATGAGGAAAAAAATGAACTTAAATGATTTTAGCAAATGGCTGCAATATAACAGAAAGTGAAAAATGTAAGGGGGTCTGAATACTTTCCATCCCCACTGTATATATATATATATATATATGTATATATATATATATATATATATATATATATATATATATATATGTATATATATATATAGTACTATATATATATATATATATATAGTAATATATATATATATATATATATATATATATATATATATTAATATATATATATAAATATATATATATATATATATATATATATATATATATATATATATATATATATATATATATATATATATATATATATTACTGTCAAGTATTTATTAAGTTTATTCATGCACATTGTAATTGTCATCTATTATGAAGTATACCTCTGTGCAGATAATGTAATATTTATCACCGGCCTTTATGCAACTGCTTCCTAATAATGGCTGTAGGCTGGCTTCCAGGTAGTGATCATGTGGAGCATGCCTACAAAATTTGTGTTGACATGCCTGTTTAAAGGTGTTTCTAAGTGGAGCATGTGACAGTGTGACAAAGAAGGGCATATTTGAGAGACAGAACATAGAACTTTATGGCAGGATCACCAGGTATAATTTTAAAGAAGAATCCCAGGTATGGATAATTTATACATGGTTACATTGGTCCAAATGTGATGTCACTGCCCTGCCCACTTCTTTCAATCAGAGGTCGCTTTGCATGCATTCAGAAAACTGTAAAGCATTCTGAATGGCACCTGTGCCGAGCGGCCATCCTCCTTAGTTTAGAATGCAGCAGGGCAGCCACTCGGCATGGGAACCAGAAGCAGATCAGTGCAGATAAGTGCAAATCACTGGAGTAGTGGTGCCTACCACAGTGATTTTCAACTTCCAGGGGAAATGACTAGATAAGGTATAATTGGTTCAAGCTGGATCAATGTAACTATGTAAAAAATATTCATAGCTGGAATTTTTTAATGAAAGTTGCAGATATAAAAAAGACTAGCACCAACGTTTAGGATAACAGAATTACATTAACAATTTACTGTATATGTATTTTTAGTACCAAAAAGGTTATTATGCCTTATTAATTATTTCTCATTGTACCTCCACATTCCGAGACATCCACAGATCCCCTTTTAACTGTTGACATTCCTTTTGGACAGGCGAGACAGAACTTAGATCCCATCACTGGCTGGTATGTGCCATGTGGACAAGACTCACAGGTCTCCAGACCATTTGATGAGTAAGTGCCTGGCTTGCACTGAGCTAAAATAAATCAAAGGTTAAATATAAGAAAGCGTATGTGTAAGGAAAGTGTAATTTATATCTGCTTTATCTGGTCATGGTGATGTTCTTCCTTTTTATTTTATTGACTGCGTTCAAATAAAAAAAGCTGTGGTGAGCCAGACTAACTGGAATTAAAAAGATAATTCTAAAATGACCATTACAACACCATATTCTGGCACAGCATATGAATGTGTAATTGATTTTTTTTACACTTTACATTGGCTTAAATACAGCAGCATCACACCAATCTGATTAATTTCAACTTTTTTTTGGTACAATTGGCTGTGATCCAAAATGTTTTATCAAGCTGTAATAGGCCTGAATTGACTAGTAAAAGTAACAGCAACAATATATCTAAAAGCTATAGGAAAGCTTCCTCTTAAAAATTACAGCTAAATAAAGCTAAAGATCTCAACTTCATACAAACTAGGCAGTGACACCACAGTTTAAGGCCCCTTTCACACTGGGGCGGTTTGCAGGCGTTATTGCGCTAAAAATAGTGCCTGCAAACCGCCCCTAAACAGCCTCCGCTGTTTGTTCAGTGTGAAAGCCCGAGGGCTTTCACACTGAAGCGGTGCGCTGGCAGGAGAAGAAAAAATCTCCTGTCAGCCGTATCTTTGGAGCGGTGAAGGAGCGGTGTATTCACCACTCCTAAACCACTCCTGCCCATTGAAATCAATGGGACAGCGCGGCTATACCGTGGTAATACCGCGGCTATAGCCGCGCTATACGAGGGGTTTTAACCCTTTTTCGGCTGCCAGCGGGGGGTTAAAACCGCACCGCTAGCGGCCGAATACCGCGGTAAAACAGCGCTAAAAATAGCGCTGTTTTACCGCCGACGCCCCCACCGCCCCAGTGTGAAAGGGGCCTAATAGAGTAATTTGTAAGCTTTTTATGTAGAACCACACTGCATTGTCCTAATAGTTTCGTTTACACAAATACTTCATAACCACATCCCCACATTCACTAACCCCTTCCCATCCTTGTATTTACAACTATTTCCCAACTATTAAAAATATAGAATTGTTTCATTTTCAATATTTTTTATTAAAAAGATTGCAGAATGTACATAGTAACAATAGCGCTCAATGCGCATGTGGTAACAAAAAAGGCAAAGACTATAAATATTGAAACAATAATTGAAATTAAAGGCTAACAGAACAATGTTTTCTTATAAAGAAACAGTCCTAAATGGGGAAAGGATAGGGGCTCAAGCCCATCTTTACATGTGTTACAGACAAACAAGCAAAATATAGACTTTTTAGAAATTGGCAAGCATCAGGACAGTACACAGGTACTTGAATGAGCAGCAGATAAAAGAGACAAGGCAGGTTTATAGTATATTATCTGGGAGCCAAATGCCACAAATATTGTACAGTCACTTGACAACATGTAAGCAGTTTAGTTAGGCACAGTATAAAAGGGACGAACAAGGCACATTTTATCTTATGATACACATTAGAATCTATTATCCGAAAGACAATAGCCACATATATTTTTGAGTGCTGGAGAACCGGAGCAGACGCAACACAGGATTTACATTGCAGTAAGCATTACAAATTTTGCAGCTGCGGTTGAGCTGCAGAAACATTATGTAGCACCTATTCAATGCTGGGGCACCTGGACAGGCCACAAACTCTAAAGGCGCAACACAGGATTTATAGCTGCAGTTGAGCTGCAGAAACTATATATATAAATATGTGGCGTATTTAAAGTGCCAGAGCACTGCAACAGGATGCAAACTCCGAGGCTCAAAGCAAGATTTACCCTCCAGCAAACCTAAAACATTTTGATGCTGCAACCAAACTGTATAAACTTTAAGTGGCAACCAGAATATTTTGCAAATGTTGGCAGGAGCTGAAAATAATGGCAGATAGTATGGATGTTACTTTATCAGCAGAAGGGATTCTGTAGTTATTGGTAATCCAATACTGGTTCATTGTAATAAAAGTGAAAGGAAAAACAGGAAAAGCAGCTAACAAAACCTCTTGCTGCACTGAAGATCCTCTAAGATAGCACAGTGGCTGCAGTAACCTCTGGTCAGTAGTCCAGCCCAGACACCCTATGGTGTCCGCACTTCTGAGAGTTTCCATGCCAGCCTGGGACCCAATGTAGTCAGCAATCATATGGTTCAGGCACTCCCTATATGGACTGCCTGCAGCTGGGACCTGGCTGCTGTGGTTTAAAATAACCCTGAAAAGCAGAGCTGAGGCAGCCATCACCACTGCTGCTCTTCCTTTTAGAGATCAGAGAATTGGAGGCATCTTGGAAACAAAGCAAAGAGGTTCTTATGCAGCACCTTCTCAAAGTGCAGCATTTTGGACTCCCTCTGGGACAGTGCCAGGATATGAGCCATTTTACCCTTTCATCGGGTGTCTAATAGGGTGGCTACCCAATAGTGATCCCTTACCTTGATGACCCAAATTGAACACTAAAAGACTCTATTCACAACACATTCCCTGCAGCAGAGGACTCCGAGTCCTCGGTGTTGCTTAGTACAACACTGTTCTCAATAATCTCACCCCATTCACATTTAACATTTAGGGTTGGAAGGTAGGAAAGTCCCCTAGAATACTGCCCAATTGTCTCTTTCTTTTCACCGCAGCACCCAAACCCTTTTCCTCTTCTTCATATACCTCTGCTGTCTTTGCCTTACAGAAATGGAGGCAGTAGGAAAAAAAAGGTTCTTGCTGGCCTTCAGACAGCAGTAAATCCTCCTCTTCTTCTTGCTGCTGGGCCTCCAGTGCCCAGTCTCTCAGGCCACATAGTGTGTGCTTCAGGAGGAACATAACATAGATTGTATCACTAATACCTTCCTCAGCATGGCTCACCATTTTGGTTGCCATTTTGGTATCCAAAATGCTACATGCATCCTAAATGTTAAGCCATTTGCCGATAGGTGATGAGAAATAAATCACAGCTTCCCAAAGCCTGGCAACGCATCATAACTGCACAGGTACTTATAGACTGAACACTTCTATTAGTGTAACCTCTGAAATATAGCCAGCGTTGAGCTCTATTGTGTGGGGGTGTCACAGAAGAAGTGGTTTGCAGGCAACTGATGCTGAAGCTGCAGGTATAGGGTGTATGGGCTGCCTAGGTATGACCACCTAAAGTAACTATAAACCCTTTTGGTCTGACAAAGGAGTACTAGCCAGAGTACTTTAAAAAAGGACAACCACCACTGAAGAGTGCAAAAAGCATCACAGACAGTACGGGGTACAGTCAAAGTTGACGCGTTTCGCGCTGTGACTAGCGCTTACTCACAATAATCATATGAGGATATGAGTAAGCGTTACTTTTACTGTACCCCTCACTGTTTGTGATGTCTTTTACATGAAGGATCAATAAAGGTGACATGTTGCAGCGAATTCCATATTTCTTATGATTGTCTACTGGTTGGAAAAGACTGATGGTTAGCTGTAAAATTACAGTATTGTTAAAATTTAATTCTCTCCACTATCAACAACCAATTTGCCACAGTTGCAGCATGCCCATAACTGCAGAATGGAATAGGTTATGTGACCTTTCAATGGCCCCTTTTATGAATTCTCATTAGTTAAAGTTTAGATGTCACTCTCTGTAACATGTAAATGCACATATTTGCCAGCACACCAAGGATCCTCAAATGTCGTCCAGAGGGTTTTATTGCAGAATGATCACATCACAAGTGAAATTGCAATGTTTCGGAGCCTCACAGGACCCCTTTGTCAGGCTTTTAATGATCATTACATGGTAGTCGCTGCAGCACCCACTACCGATGAGCCTTGTTCCCAGGAATACGTGCGAGGGGAATATAGACAAGACTCTCTGTAACATAGCCTGTAGTTACTGAAATATAGTTGACTTAAGGTTAGGCACAGGTGTACGTGTCTTATAAAGAATATTAACTGCTAGGCTTACTGAAGAATCTGAGTAATCACTCTTGAATGAACATAACTTTGCAAGCTTACTTGTAAAAGATTTGTATGTTCCCCCAATTTCATTAATTTGGGTACCTTGTCCAGAGAAAACTCTGGAGTGGAGAATTCCCTTGACATTACAGTTTCTACTTTGGCAACTGCCTGCTTTATACTAATGGCACGCAAACTGTCTTCCATATTAGCTCCATAGTTGAAAGACAATGCCAGACAACATGAAAAAACTATTTGTGATCTATGTATACTATCCAGTGAACACTACAGCAGTGCTAAAATAAAAAAAGGCTCACTCAGTTCCCCTTAATCTTCTCATCAAGTGTAGACAAAACTTAGGGAGCAAACAGTGACTGGGAGAGTAGTTCTTTGATGTCTGTGCTGCTTCCAATATTATCAATAATATTCATGGTTGTTCTGATTGGTGGCCATGTGAACCTTTTTTGTACTGACATTTGTAATATAGTATTACATTTCAACTTTACTGTCCTGTTATTAATACAGGCATACCCCACTTTTAAGTACACAATGGGGTTTATTTTCTAAAGCTGGTAAGTGCAAAATTAGGCTCACTTCTGCATAGAAACCAATGAGCTTCTAACCTCAGCTTGTTCAATTAGGCTTTGGTAATAAAACCTGGAAGCTCATTGGTTTCTAATCAGAAGTGAGCCTGATTTTGCACTTTCCAGCTTTAGTAAATAAACCCAGTTGTGTACTTAAAAGTGGGGTATGCCTGTAAATATCACAATATATCACAATGATAATAGTTCAGCTCACATTTAATAACTAATTTCCATTGTGTTTTACATACCTTTGCATTCAGATATACGCTTTGAGTGGAGGTACTCAGTGTAAGTGCCAACAGGGCAGCTTTTGCAGTCCATTTGGCCCTCTTCATCCTGGTATGAGCCAATCCAGCAACTTTCACACATGTTATGTTCAAGGGAATAAAACGTACCCTTTGGGCAGTTTACTGTGAAAACAATGAAACAAGGCAATGATACATGCATGAGACAATTCATGATACATAAAGACTGGAACAAATATCACAGAGCTGCAAGTTACCATATCAAACACAAATCTACAAAGTCTTAATTGCCTTTCTTTAGTTAGATCTTTGTATCCAGAATAAGAAATTACACTAAGATTTAATACAGGTGCTCTTTATTGCTAAGTAATGGTTATCTGTCTACTGTAAGTTGCCATCAAAGATAGCAAATAAAGAAGGTCAGTAATGACTGTCGCTGATTTATCCTAATCCTGTAATGTGACTCAAGAGTTCAGTATTTCACATAGATCAAGACGTTCTAAGGGAAAGGAGCATCGTGTTTCTTACTATTTATCAAGGTATTCTGTTATGTTGCAGCACTTTACAGATTATGGGGGAAAAAGTGCAGTGCTGAAAACATTTAACGTGCCCTAGATATACACCTAGGACAAAGGTTAGCACAATAAATGGTTGTGCTGAAAAGTGGAAAAAAACTACTCAAAGATATTTAAAAATGTGTTTGTGAAGGTGAATATTAAGTGCAACAAAAATAAAACCAATGGAATCACAAATGTCAATAGGTCAAATGACATTGCATGATCTATTAATACTTTCATATAACTACATAATCTATTAATACTTTCGTACAACAAATATATATAGCAACCAATCATGGGTGTGATGTTATATCAGAAAGAGGAATATGCATATAAACTTTAAACTCAATGAGACAATGAAAAAGTCCATCAAAAAGTAAACAGCATAGTAGATTCATCCAACACAACTCAAGGAAGGCATGGATCACAGATATTGGTAAGTCTCTAAAGCATGCAAGGTGATATTCACACACGGCACCCAGGACTGTGCTTCCAACACCCAGTGGAGGGATGGTACTCTTACCCTAAGATGTGGAAACACACGCCAGCGGCAGTGGGTCAAACAGGCATGGACGGAGGTCAGGATCACAAGCCACAAACTCCTATATTTGGACTGATGTGAGCGTACACTTGCAACAATTCGATTGGATCACAATCCAGGGAACAAGGACTCAACCACAATATTTGCATTTTTCAGCACAACCATTTATTGTGGGCGGCACAGTGGTGCAGTGGATAGCACTTTCACCTAGCAGTAAGAAGGGTCGCTGGTTTAAATCCCACCCATGACACTACCTGCCTGGAGTTTGCATGTTCTCCCTGTGTCTGCGTGGGTTTCCTCCGGGTACTCCGGTTTCCTCCCACACTCCAAAGACATGCTGGTAGGTTAATTGGATCCTGTCTAAATTGTCCCTAGTATGTATGAATGTGAGTTAGGGACCTTAGATTGTAAGCTCCTTGAGGGTAGGGACTGATGTGAATGTACAATGTATATGTAAAGCGCTGCGTAAATTGACGGCGCTATATAAGTACCTGAAATAAATTGTGCTCGCCTTTGCCCTAGGTATCTAGGGCACATTAAACGTTTTCAGCACTGTACTTTTTCCCCATTATTTGATATGCAATTAGTCTTGCTGCTGGTTCTGTCACTTTTCCTTATATGAGTAGCTGAATAATTTTCTATATTATCACTTTACAGATTAACCTGAACACGCACATTATGGAGCAAGGTTGTAATTAGGATGCAAATCAAACTTTTACAAGAGTTTAGTAAAAATATAATGGAGGAATTTAAAGGGAAACTGTCAGGACCTCAGGCAATGGTAGCTCTAAGGCCAAAGCATATTCACATAGTGAATGACTGCTCCATATTTCACTCAGTAAAATTTCCCTAGACAACATACTACAATTAGCTAAAAAAATCAGTCCTACATAATATAAAAGTTACACGGTGTGTATGTATATATATATTTATACATACACACTATATTAACAAAAGTATTGGGACACCTGCCTTTACACGCACATGAACTTTAATGGCATCCCAGTCTTAGTCCATAGGGTACAATATTGAGTTGGCCTGCCCTTTGAATTAGAGCAGAGACTGCGAGCCAGGCCTTCTCCTCCAACATCAGTGCCTGACCTCACACATGAGCTTCTGGAAGAATAGTCAAACATTCCCATAGACACACTCCTAAACCTTATGGACAGCCTTCCCAGAAGAGTTGAAGCTGTTATAGCCAACTCAATATTGAACCCTACGGAGTAAGGCTGGTTCGTGTGCGTGTAAAGGCAGGTGTCCCAATACTTTTGGTAATATAGTGTATATACACAGTGTGTGTATATATATATATATATATATATATATATATATATATATATATATATATATATATATATATATATGTAGCGCTGGTAGATTTGTAATCTATCGCTGATAGGTAAATCTTGTGGGTTACTTATTAGGTGAAGTTAGATTTGCCTCTGTTCCAGCTTGGCTGAGTTGCGTGTAATTCCACACTGCGCCGGTGGGTGTCGTTGTCACCATGGGCTGGTGTTGGAAAGGCAATGTGTTGAAGCGTATGAGTCTGTCCCGGAGACAACTCGGTGGAGATGGTCCTCCGAGTTGCATTCTGGGAGAGGGTATTTATGGGTCAGACGCCATGTTTAGGGGTTCGTTTTCAGCCACCTGCTGGCCCTCCTGGCCGACAGGTATGTGTTAAGAGTACCACCTGGTGGTCCTCCGTTCCAGAGGCCCACGTTGCTGCGGCATGTGGGTGGCCCCAGAAGCCTGTCTGGGGCCTACCACAGCAGCAGAGGAATGGTTCTGAGCTGTCTATCCTGAGTGAAGAAGCTGGACAACCGAGGAGATCCCAGGGGAGGACCCATCATGGAAGGATCATGCAGAGTGCTGGTCTGGAGAGGGGCCTGGTGACTCGGATGGAGGACGTATCCTGAAGTAATCTTACTGCATAGTACTGCCGGGTTGGCCTAAAGGTTCAAGTACTGTGTCTGACATCCATCGCAAACCAATACATCCTGTGGCAGAGGATCGTACGGGTTTTATTCCAAACAAGTCTGTGGCAGAGACTTTTGTTCGTGCTACATACTGGCTGCTAGGTTAGTGAGAGAGGTCTATCCAGGCGGGCAAAGATTGAATCCTACAAGGAAAGTGCATTCAACTACAAGTGTTCAATTCCAAAGAATGTTCTAAAGAATACTAAGGAAAGGTATTTTAGCTTCCCTGCAACTTTCCTTCTGCCTCTTTCCTGCTACTTCCTTTATTACTTGTTCATTAAAGCATTGGAAAATATACTCAAGAGTATGGTGCTTATATCGTCCAGAGGTAAATTCAATGGGACCGTAGACCCGGTGCCATTGAAACAGAGGTATCGAGAGTGAAGGTAACAGCCCGCTTTAAACCAGCAGCTCCACCGAGAGCTAGTGCTACACATACATATATATATATATATATATATATATATATATATATATATATATACATATATTTATTATATATATAAAATTTAGCATTAATCAAGACCCTTCTGAGAAGCATAACCTTTACTTACAGCCCCTATGCAAATAGTTGGTGACCCTGTTCGTTTTTCATTTTTTCATATACAACATGCTGCATGCTGGGTAGTATTAACATATATTACATTCATAACTGAGACTTTTTAAAATACAAGTACACGTTTAAAGAGCAATGGACTGAAGTGATTCTAAATACAGTCTGTGCATACTTAAAACAAGATTTTTCCTTACGTGCTTATGAACAATGCTTGCTGTTTATTACCAATTGAATTGAGTTCTGTTTGACCGAGAAGTGCCCAGATTTTTCACCTGGGACACATTAGGGACTAGCAATTTTTGAATCCAGAGGCACATTATGAATTCCTTATTTTGTTTTCTATTTAAAGCTTTCTACCAGGTTTTTGCACAATGCGCTTAAAAAATGCTTGATTAATGTTTACCTTTCAAAACCTTCCGCTTTATCTATACTAGTCATGAGCAAAAGCTGTTTACTGTGATAGCAGGCGAAATGCAATGTTTTACTGCAAAGAAATACTGCCATCTGCAGTTTGAATGCAAGCATATACAGCACTGGCATTTTGTTTTTTAGAAAGCCTAAATGTTCTTCAAATAGACAGGCTGCTTTGAAAACTTGTACAAAAAAATAAATAAATACTGTCTACTCTATAGTGCATGTCTACTGTCCTGAATCCCCACTTTGTATCTATTTAGTTAATAAAAAACCTTGAGCATGGAATCAAGGTCACTAATTGCTGCTGTCACTAGACAAGCTAACCTCAGGATTAATCAAAACATTTTACACAATGAGACTGTATAATATAAATGATATGGGGTTGATTTAATAAAAAAAGTATCTTATTCTCCCCATAGCAACAAACATATTACAGCTGTTGTTGTTGAACAAGTTACATTTAGAAGAATTTACATAGTTTTGACTGGTATTTAAGGGCAGCTCAGAAACCTTTTTTACCACCATAGTTTTTTCAAATAAAATACAACCACAATTAAAAAAAAAAAAAAAAAACTGACTTTCAGTATAAGGACTCTAGAGCATTATATACTGCTATTAGGCTCTCTGCCAAACAGGCAACCTTCACACTGATCCAACCACATGCTATGCTGATATTCCTTTGCTCACCACATGGGTTC
Organism: Aquarana catesbeiana; assembly: GCF_042186555.1. Classification (NCBI taxonomy): domain Eukaryota; kingdom Metazoa; phylum Chordata; class Amphibia; order Anura; family Ranidae; genus Aquarana; species Aquarana catesbeiana. Next base: position 458,377,553 of record NC_133324.1, on the reverse strand, counting down.
TTTAATTAACAACTGCAGGGTAGCATTGTTAGAGGTAGGCAGCAGGTGACCATTCATTTCAGCATTGCTCTTCAAGTTATTGCAGTAAAATGCATACATGTTGCCTTTACAGATGTATGCCTCTGCTAGGACCCAATAACCTCGGAGGACATTTTATTAGTGATTAAAGGTTATAAAACAGTAAAAACTCCAGGTTCGGATGGCTTCTTCAACCTTCTCTATAAAACAATTCCAATTAATCACTAATATGAAAAGGTTGTTTCATAGCTTGCAAATATGAAACTCACCAGAAGAAAACCTTCTAGAAGTCTATATTGCTTTACGACACAAAAAGACTCAGCTAAAAACTCAGGCCCTTATAATTATTAATTAAAATGATCAAAAGATACCTATAAAGACCCTGGTAAGTAGCTTCAACCAATTGCTGCCTCGCTTTATGCACTCAGACCAGGTAGGATTTATATTCGAATAAGAAAAGGGCTGGCGACTCAGATGCTCTTAAATATGGGTACATGGGTACAGGCTACGCCGATGCATTTCGGCTAAGAAGCCTTCATCAAAGCAGGATTTATATTTGTTAGGCCAACCCAAAAGAAGGTCATCAAAGGCAACACTAGGTTACTATCTATAGATGCCAACAAGGCATTTGATAGGGTGTTGAGTAGTGTTTTCTGTTTGTAGTTCCCCAGAGCTATAGCCTGCCAGACTCTTGTTTCTTTGCAAGTGTCCTGTTTTTCTAGCCAGAAATGACATTTTGCACAGTGGGAACACTGTCTCTATATTTCTATATTCTCAGTGGTACCTGACAAGAGTGCCAACTTTCTCTTTTACCATTTGCACTTTTCGTTAAAGATAGGGCTCACGTTTGTAGCCACACAGGAATTACACAAACATTCTGTGTTCACAGTATGGCAAGCAGGTAAAACTGAATAGGGTGCACCCCTGCTCACTGAACTGAACCTATGGCTGCAGTCAGAAGTCATTCAGTTAGTGGTAGTATTACTACAGCCACAAAATGATAACCTTTTACTTTGCAGACTGCAAGTGTCTTTGGATGCTAGAATGCAAACGGTCTGTGCGGGATGGTTGCCTGCCTGCGTTCTAGCAGCCAATAAAGTAATTGATTGCGAGGATGCCAGCAGGCTACATGGTTATTGGTTGTTACGGTAAAAAAACAAATTCCCACAAAATTCATACCAGACACTTATCCATTAACATGCGGAAAAGGTGCTTTGCCAAAAAGGTCTTTCCTCGAAAGGTATCCTCTCTATTTTGAGGGCATGATGCCTGGCATGGTTCAGGATGGGGGTGCAAGCTTGCTGCCTTCCTTTTCCTTGCCAGCCCAACTGCATGCTATGTATCTGGGGGGGCACTGTTTTTTTTTTGTTTTGTTTCTTTTTGTGTGGGTTCCATCCCACGTTACATACCAGACCCTTATCCCTGGCTGACTAGGAAAGCAGGTTTATGTTTACAGTTTTCTATCATGACATTACTATAAACACATTATTGCTTCTTGTTTACGACTACCTGTAATGTACAAAGAGCATGCACCCACCCCACTTGAATCACGCCAGGCCATAAACCCATTAATTCCTGAACTTCAATAAGAGATGAGGCATGTAACAGTGCTTTTGCAGTAACTATCAAGAAAAATGCCTTTAAATTCTCTATAGAAATAAAATGATTTCAGTTAAAATATTGAAGATCTCTAGTAATCTTCCATCTGTGTTCTTTAGGCTTGGTTTCTGCAGTGATTTTTTGCAGTGCATTTTGTGTTTTTTTCACACATTTTTGATGCATTTTCACACCTTTTTTGATGCATTTTTTATGCTTTTTTTTTTTTTTTTTGGCCGATTTGTTGTTGGGTAGATTAGAAAATGCAAATTTCGGTAGAATTGCGGCAAAAATGCACTACACGCTTTTCTGCTTCTTCTCCATTAATGTCTAGTGAACCAAAAACACACCGTCGTGCTTCTAAAAAAGTCTCTGACCCTTTCCAAAAAAATGCAGCAGCTGAAAAAAGCATAGATATGAACGTGTCCCATAGGAAACCATGTTAAATGGATTGCAGCGCATTTCTGCAAAAAGCAAAAAACATTAAAAAACACATAGGTGTGAACCGAGCCTTAAAGGATGTGAGGAGAAAGGTATCTATCGTCACAGCTGGTGGCTCTGCCACTCAGCCCAATAATACCGAAATACACTTAAAGTGTTACTAAACCCAGGACCCTGCATTCACTATATCTGGTCTCCCACAGAACATGGAAATGAAATTATTTTAGTAAATATAAACTGCTAAATACATTTTTTCATCAGCAGTATATAGCAGTTTTGTGACTTCTATCAGTGTCCAGCCTAGCACTGGTTAAAGCTTGTAGGAGGAGTTTTCATTCTCCTCTGACTGTCCTATTATGCCCTGTACACACGGTCGGATTTTCCGATGGAAAATGTGTGATAGGACCTTGTTGTCGGAAATTCCGACCGTGTGTGGGCTTCATCACACATTTTCCATCGGATTTTCCGACACACAAAGTTTGAGAGCTTGCTATAAAATTTTCCGACAACAAAATCCGTTGTCGGAAATTCCGATGGTGTGTACACAAATCCGACACACAAAGTGCCACGCATGCTCAGAATAAATTTAGAGGCAAAAGCTATTGGCTACTGCCCCGTTTATAGTCCTGACGTACGTGTTTTATGTCAGCGCGTTCAGAACGATCGGATTTTCCGACAACTTTGTGTGACTGTGTGTATGCAAGACAAGTTTGAGCCAACATCCGTCAGAAAAAATCCATGGATTTTGTTGTCGGAATGTCCGATCAATGTCCGACCGTGTGTACGGGGCATTAGGCTGCATGACTCCTGTCCCTCTTTTCGGACAGTGCTGATCAGCCCTGTGCTGATCACATGCACCCTCCCCCAAAAAAACAAAAAAAACTCTAGCAATACACACCAAACTGAGCATGTGCAGAGAGCCCCCAAGGCTCTGTATTATCAGGATTAAGAACTGTGGAAGAAGAGGAGGATCAGAGAAGACAGGATCACACAGCCTTTTTACACAATGCACAGGATGAAACCCCTAGGTTCCACAGTGAGTAAAACAAACATACTTTCTGCATATAAATACTGATTTTACTGTTGTGGGGTTAGTAACAATATAAGTCCATCGTATTAGAGGCTGTTCAAACAGATGTTCTCTTACCATATCAACCATATCAAAATGATTTTTTTATTGTATTATTTTTTTTTTTAAATATTATATAATTTGAAACATCGGACACATTTTACAAATAATTGCTATGTTTCACACTAGTTGTGCTCAGAACTTATTGCCCAGAACCCTAAGCTGCCAAAGGAAAAGCAGCATTACCACCAGACAGCAAATAATATGCAAAATCCCTCACATTAATCAGTTGGGAGTAAATGAGATCCATTAACGATGATAAACCCCCAAAAATATTCTGAGATGGTTTTACTAATTCTGTGCTTTTTCATTTCTCTCTATAAGCTTTTGTAGTCTTAGCTAAGATACATACAGTATTCTTACTATTAAAGTCAAATATACAAGGCTCTTGACACCAAAGTCTAGTTTTTACTTCTTTTTTTATTGTTTCGGTCTGCATTGTTTGTAAAACTTGATGCAATTATCATCAAACGTTTACTGAATATTACTATAAAGCATAGAAGTATTGCCACACAGTACATTCAACTGTGTGAAGTAATTGAAAGACAAGCTTCAGCCCAAATCCCCGCTCAGTGGTCATGCTCATCTGACATGTTTCCTCTGCAATTAAGCTGAGTGTAGGTGAAACATATCCCAGAGGCGTGACTGATGGATGAGGATTTGAGCTGATTTCATTTATTTCACACTGGAGTTGGATACAATGTGCGGTGGTTCTTGTATGCTATATTGTATCTTGGAGCGAGATGTGCTCTGTCTCTGTCAACGCCTGAAAACAGAGTGTAAACTGCAGGCTTTATGCCCAACGGTATGGTATTTGTATGTACTGAATGTTATTGCTTTAATAAAATAAAAAAAACGCATTAATTTCTGTTTTAAGGTTAAAGATCCATAATCTGAAGGCAAAACATTCTATTGGTGAAGTATCTTCATAGTTTTAACTATCCCCTCTTTGGCACATCAATTTTTTTTACATGAACATGTATCTTTTGTGTGTTTATTATAATTTGTCTGGTTTTGCTCTTTACTGGGGTTGTACTAAAAATGTCTATTTAAACATAGGGTTAAACTTAGGGTTAAAAAAGGCCCCTCTTTCCAGCATGCTACTTGGCTTTTTCTGTAAATAATTAAAATGTCAGAATGTCAGAACACATGGTGGTGGTATTAGGAATGTGCTTTTTTTTCTCTGTTATATGTACTTTGTGCTTTGCTGAAGTGCGTAATAAAAAACTATAAATGAAAAAAAAAAAAAAAAAAAACACATGGAGGTGAATGAAATTTTAGCCAACATATTGCACATAAAAGAAAAGCACAAGTTCCCTTACCACACATCCGTCCTTTTAAAACAGAACCTGGCCTGCAGAACAGAACTGCTCTTCCTTCCTCCAGTGAGTTACTATCTGCAATAATCATCTCCGAGGAAAACTGGAAGGAGTAAAGGGGGGCCTTTCGAAGAGTCCTCTTTAGCCTATTCGTTATAGTTTCTAAAGTTTTAAGAAGGCGCTGCTGGTTATCTGATTCCAGTGAATCATTCCTTCTATTTGGCAAAGGTACACTTGCTGAAAAAAAAAAAAAAGGAATAGGGTCAACACATCATAATACAGTTTTTTATTCCCCAAAATTACTGCCACGCATATACAGTCCAAAAAAATAGTAATATATCTTTCATGTTAAATATATTGCATGGCTATTTTTTAAAGCAGCCTAATGACTGATAGACACTAACACACTAAACTTGTGCCTGGACCGACATCCCTTAGAAAATTTTTATGTCACATCTCTATAGTTTTTTTTCTTATTTCCCGATTTACTTGTCAGTATGATGCAGAATACAACTGTCTTTATCTAGGCAGATTTTAAAATGAATAAGTACTGATGAAGTGTGAGCTCTGAGACACTGGTGCAAGCTGGGATTGATAGTTCAGGCTTGTGATTGGCTGTGGTTGGTTAGAAGCAGCTCAGTCTTTGTACTTTGTGCCATGGCATTTCATACTCATAAAACTATAGCCACATTCAACAGCGAACTTTTTTTTTGTGCTGATTACAACTATCAGTAAGCCTATACTGTATTTATTCTGGCTATTGTGTTATTTCTACACCTTTTCCATTTTTCTTTCCCAATTATAAAACTGCCGGAGATGTACTCCTGGTAAATCAATTTGAAAGCATGTCATCCTGACAACTCAGGCATGCAGTTTGTGTTTATATAAAAATACAAGAACTTATTGCTGAAAAACTCAAAATCAGCTGTGTTTTTTTTTTATTGTTTGATAAAATCACTTCATCTCTTTGGTAAGTATGTTAAGATAACTCCAGATGTATGACACAGACTAACCGAGAGAAATGATGCATGAATATGAATATTATATACCATACGTTGCGCACAATATGCTGAGTTTTGAAAAGTAAGGCCGTGACACCTAGAAGCCGATTTACAAAAAGGCAGTGATTTGTTTTGTATGAACTTGCCAGCAATTTCTCCAGCAAGGCGTAGAGCTGCGAAACCAAGGCCACCAAACTCTGGCAGTAAAAATATGAACAGTCAGCATATTTTTTATGTCAAATTGGGTGACAACATTGTAAATATTTTAATTAAAAAAAATGCCTGTTTTTTCATGTAGAATATTAGATTAAAAAGAATTATACTAATAAACAGTATAAAAAGTCACAAGGTAATGATGATTATGATAATAATAATAATAATAATAATAATAATGATAATAATAACAATAATATCCATGTTTTTTATGGAAAAAAACAATAATATTAGAGATAATAATTATTTTTATTATAATTATTGTTATTTAAAATGATATTTACAATTATTAATTTAAATTATTTTTTAAATTGTAATAATCTTTTAAACTTGTTAGTTCTACCATTTAACCATTAATTTCCATACAGAATCACCTTAAAGTGGATCTTCACCCACCCATACACGATCCCGCCTCTCCACCCCTCCTCCGGTCTTCTGCAGGAATAGGGCTGTTTGTTTATTCTTTATTTACCTTTTTTTTTTTTTTTTTTAAATGTCCATCCCATCCCTCCCCCTCCCCCTTGCATGTCATTTGCCTAGGCGAATAACGTGCACTCTCCTTCCTTTGCTTCCTGGGATATGCATATCACACATCCAAGGAAGCATAGCCTTTAATTGAGAAAAGGAGATGGGGCATGCCTGTTATTTCCCTATAAAAAGAGGTTCCCATATTTAAAACTGCATTAAAGAATTGCTTCTTATGCCGCATGCACACGGTCGGAATTTCGGCCCGCAAAAGACCGATGAGAGTTTTTCGTCGGAAAATGTGACCATGTGTATGCTCCATCGGTCTTTTGCTGGCGGACTTCCAGCCAGCAAAAGATTGAGAGCATGTTCTCAATTTTTGGGTTGGGAAAAGTTCCTATCCGAAAATGCGATCGTCTGTGGCAATTCCGACGCGCAAAATCCCTACGCATGCTCGGAAACAATTCGATGCATGCTCGGAAGCATTGAGCTTCATTTTCTCGGCTCATCGTAGTGTTGTATGTCACCGCGTTCCTCGTGGTCGTAATTTCAACAAACTTTTGTGTGACCGTGTGTATGCAAGGCAAACTTGAGCAGAATCCCGTTGGAAAAGCCATCATATCTTTTTCCGACAAGAAACCGATCGTGTGTACGCGGCATTACCAAAAAAATACCTGAAACTGAATGACTAAGAACAGGAGAATTAATAGATTGAGTACTGAAGCTGATATTCTTTATAAATCGCTCTGAAACTGAAATATGTTACATATATATATATATATATATATATATATATATATATATATATATATATATATATATTACCTTCAATAAAAAAAAAAAAAAAAATGTAGTATACATTTAAATAAAGGTATGTTCTTTTCTTCTCATGTTGATATTGATATAATGTTCCTGCTTCAGGATGTTTATTCATCTAAAATGTTATATAACTCAATCTAAAAATGTGTTTCGAATGGAACCTGTACGAACCTGTTATGTTAAAAATAAACTTCACTTTCTGATCGGTGGCAGGGATATTCAGTTTTTGCCTTTTCACTCTTAGTAATGATGTAGAATCAGATGCAGACTTTTCCCTCAGTTCATCCTCTGTCACATCAAAAAAGTCACCATAGGAATAATCTAGTCTATTGGCAGCTCCCCATCCACCTGGTCCTGGAAGAATAACAATTAAATGTATAAATAATGCAGCATATCCTCAATATTTGGCTAAATATCATTTCCGTCTTACAGAGTTTGGCTATACTATCACAATACAGTACATTACTTTACTGTTTTAAAGCTAAAATATACATTTTATTAAAAAAATAAAAAATAAATAAAGAGATGAAGAAATAATGTTTTGAGACATCTGACATAACAGATTTTACCTCATTAAAACAGAGATTCGAGATCTCATCAGTTCATTGTTAGTTGACTGGTGATTTTTCATTCCCTTCACTAAAGATAAGGTATACCTTATTGGCCATAGATTGTGAGACCTACAAATACTCACCTACCATTTGGTAAGTACCACAAGTGCCAGACTGACCATATACTGTAGATCCTACTGTGTATCATTTTTTGTTATGCCAAGACAAATAGTGATCTATAATTTTCTTTTTTTGTTTACAAAAGTTTTATTGGAAGATTCAGTACAAAAGAGTTACAGGGATATAGTAGTTAGGACAGTTGAGTACAAAATAATGTATACAATGGTCAATATACCATATGATTTGCATAGTACATAAATGGGAGGCAAGTGAAAATATTCTAACAACGTAACGTCTCAACTTTTCTCAACTATTAATAACCTATGAAGGATACAATATACTTATACATATATTTGAATGAATCTGCAACCCATTTTACATCTTACCTAATAGGATAAGCAGCCCAATTCAATAAATAGTCCTAATTCTTGATAGCTGATTCCTAACGTAGTCTTATGACCCGTACACACGATCGGATTTTCCAACAACAAAACCATGGATTTTTTTCCGAAGCATGTTGGCTCAAACTTGTTTTGTATACACACGGTCACACAAATTCAGAACGCGGTGACGTACAAGATGTACGACGAGCCAAGAAAAAGGAATTCAATAGCCAGTGCGGCTCCTTCTGCTTGATTCAGAGCATGCGTGAACTTTTGTGCGACAGACTTGTGTACACACGATCGGAATTTCCGACAACAAGTTTTGTTGTTGGAAAATTTGAGAACCTGCGGAAATTCCGACAGCAAATGTCCGATGGAGCATACACAGGGTCGGACTTTCTGACAACAAGCTCCCATCAAACATTTCCCGTCGGAAATTCCAATTGTGTCTACGCGGTTTTACACTCACTAGAAAACCTCTCTCCCCCACACCAACTTTTTTCAGATTGCAAAAAAATGGAAGTCTCTCTGCGATATAGGCACTGGCTGCTAAGGTAAATGCATTTCACACAGATTCCACTACTTTCATCAGCTATGACCTGTATGTAGTGAATAAGCATAGTTTGGCAGTACTCTGAGGAAGCCAGATACTCTTACATGCTCCTACCATTATGGGACTTCCTTAGAGTACTGCAAGCTATGCTTGCAGTATCTACCAGTACTTTTTAAACAAAAGAGCAGATTATGGTCCTTCAGACTGTTAGGGACCATGGAGTGAGTGAAATAAAGAATTCGTTCTGGGTTTGCAGAAGGTGAGGTTGGATACACTGTGGGCAAGCCCCACAGCTTGCCCACAAATGTTGCAGTTTGCCCTGTTTTATATGTGCAAATTGCCATTTTTTACATAGGCAGGTTGTTCTGTTTTGTAATTGCATGTTTACCTTTTTCATATGCTGTACATGGGTTGGCCTTGTTTTAAATATGCAGGTTGTCTTGATTTATATGTGCAGATTGCCCCGTCTTCTATCTGAAGATTGGCCTATTTTATATCTGCAGGTTGCTCTGTTTTACAGTATATGTGTAGATTGCTGTGCTTTATATGCACAGGTTGCCCTGTTTTTTAACTGCAGGTTTCCCTAGTGTATATCCAAAGATTGCTGCATTTTATATCTGCAGGTTTCCCTGGATTATATATAAAGATTGCTCTATTATATCTGCATGTTGCCTTGTTTTATATATGCAGTTTGCTCTGTTTTATATCTACAGATTGTTATGTCTTATTTCTGCAGGTTGCCCTAGGCTATTTATGCAGATTTGTTTTTATATGCAGGTTGCCCTGTATGTGATTAGCATACAGAAACCTTCACTGGAACCCACAGTCATTAAGCGGACTGCAGGGTTGGAGAACCACCTGACTTAAGTCACAGATTTGTGACCTATCCACTCCACTGTACTCCCGCTGCCACACCCTGACATTAATGAGTAGTAGAGCACTGGCAGTGACATTAGAAGGTGACAGTGTTGGTTTGTAGTAGCAGTCCTCTGCATGTTCTTCCCATCTTTCTGGCTTGTGGCTGAATGGGTGGGTTACCTTCACTGCTGCTACCACGCTACTCATTCATCCAGCGTCAGGTTGCGGCAGCACTCCATAGCATGCACATGTTGCAGGACAGCTGAAGTAACAGTGAGGACCCCTGTTGATGGGCTTTTGTTTACTTCAAGCATCTTTTGCATTCCCATACAAATGAATGAAATGCAAAACCCACTTGAAGTAGATCAACTGGAATGTAGTCAACTGGAGGTCAAATGTACCTGTTAATGAATTCTGAATATTTGCAGAAGCATCTCAAATTGATGTCAAACTGATTCCACTGACACAAGCCCAAAGCTCATAGACACAGACCCCAAAGTTACTGCAGGTGTTTAGCAACCTCATTCTTTCAGTCACAGGCAGAGAAAAAAATGGGAGTAGGTCATATGTCCCAACCCACAGGCTGTACTTTGAGGATGCCTGTCCTAAAGTGTACCAAAAAGTAAAAATGTTTTAATTTGTAAAATTGTATGATATATTAATACTGTTAAAAGTTACCTATAGCAAATCCATTCTCATAGTCATAGTTGTATTCAAGACACTGCCTTTGATACTGATCCTCAAGTCGACAATCAATATCATCAACATCATTGCAAAAGGAAGGGACCTGTAAATAAGGACATGATTTGTACACTTGAGTCAAAAGGCAAATATATGTTGTTTAAACAAAATAAGTTACATATCTTGTATGCTAGGGAGTTGTGGATTAAAAGGGAGAGCCATACAAATAATTGTATTGAAACTAAAGATATATAGGAGTTATAAGATAGTATAAGTATGTGAATTAAAATGCTACTTATTTGTAGGACACACATTTTGGCTTATTATGCTGATAATCTGGTTGGGTTTCGGAGGAAAACAGCAGCCACAAATTATCCATATAGACATTTTGTCTTGGACTACCAAAACAGAACACAACGACATAATATAATCATAACAAATTTCTCATCTGATCTTACCCACCCTGATCTTCCCCTCAAAGGCTGCATACTTACCTAGTTCTGGTACCCTGTAATGCATTGTCCTGATATAATGTTTAACTCTGCCCTGTCCTCTGCTTCCCACTACATGCATGTGCACAGTCTATGAGTCTATGATGTTCTCTCATGCCATAGGAAGTAGAAGGCCAGTTGGCAGGAACTATACATCATGGTAATGTAGCGCCCACCACCTTTAGGTGGGTGCTAATTAGTTAGTTAGGATAAGTGATAGGTAAATTGCCAGTGTCTTACCCTGTTGGTTAGGTTGGTTGGTTAATTTGGTTGGGAGATTTGTTAGAATAGAGGAGGGTGTGGCCACCTACACTCTGCCCTGCAAGATTTCCATTACTTTCCCTGAAGTGTTCTGGAAGGTGGGTGGACTGGGGAAGCAGAGTGGCAGGTAGTTTTTGGAGACCGCTCTGAACCAATCATTGTTTTGTTTGGGCAGAGGCGGGACTGTTATAAAAACCAAGGCCACAGGTTTCCTGGTGTGGTTGGAAATGGGCATTGAATCCAGAAAGGCTGCAAAGATGTGATCAGCAAGGAGCAGGCTTGAAGGCCTGGGGGTGTAATGCTCTCGGTGCTGGATAGCAAAAGAACTGAACCTGAAGGCCTGAGGGTTCAGGGACTTCAGTGCTGGATGATTCAGCAACATCAGTCAGCAACAGAAGGAGATTTCGGGAGGAATGTACCAGACATCACCAGCTTGGATGGTTCTGGACATGCGAAGCAGGAAGTAGCTGTTAAAAGGCTGGAGTAGACTGGGATCGGCTTTCTGTGTTAACCATGGACTGTCGGTGGGAGAGAGCAAGGGAGTGCAACTCAGCAGTACTCATTCATCCAGGACTTCCTTGAACTGACATGGAAGGATTGCAGGAGTCAAGATAGGCAGGTGAGGCCTGGGGCTTCCAGCATCCATATACCACTATGTTTTTCAGAGGGGCATTGGTCAGTTCATTATGGAAAAGCACGGTAAATACATATGGAACCGGAAAGTAAGAGGCAGCTCATACTTCCTTAAGAAATCTTGTAACACTCAGCAATCAAGAGAAATAAAGTTCTGTTTAAAATTATTGGACTATCTGCTGATTTTTTTCATGCAGGGGAGGAAAACGGAATCCATTAACAGAGAGGTATGAACTAACAGCAGCTCCCAAGCGAGTAGTGCGCTACAGTAAGATGTGGCTGAACAGGGTACCAGAACTAGGTAAGTATGCAGCTCATAACGGGGAGGGTTGGGTAAGATCAGCACAGTAGGGTGGCAAAACCAGTTAGTAAATTATATCATTTTAATTGTACTTTAGTAACAACTAGGTATAAGACACATATAGTGCCACATTTATTCTACTTTTATTTCCCCATATCCTAGTTAGATTGAATTAAATACACACATTTTTTGGTTAATAATTAGGTATAGCTGGAGAGAAAAAAACAAGTATTTCAAACATTAAGATGCATTTTTCTAAATTCTTTATTCTAGTTTTAAGTATAAAGACATTGTAGTTTTACAGATGCAACAAGAGTAATTAAAAATCAGGAGCAGATTAACCAGCTATTGCTCCTTTTTAGCGAAACTGACCTTTTTCCCCACTATAAGCTTCCTGCTCCGTTGATTTGTTTCTTGACAAATGGCTAAAATGAAATTGTGCCTGAAATGTGATCACTATGTTATTATCTAGATGTATCCTATTATAGCTGAATTGATCACTGGGTTCTAATTGTCTTTACTTGAGGCTAGCCCACAGGTATATTCAAAAGGCTCAGAGATCTTGAGAAAAATGTAAACTTAGGTTCCTTTGTTTTTGTCTTTATGAAGACAATTTCAACCCTGGAAGTGCATGTTTTCTAATACAACTGGGGGGAAAATCCTCTTTATATAATTTTCTTAAGCCTGTCCAAAGCAAAAAATACACGTAAATAGAGGAGTTGAGGGAGCGAGAAGTCATACTTTTTCTGTGCAGGTTAGAATATTAGCTTCTTTGAGGGATTTCACCATGAGCAATCATGGTTGAGGGCTTGGACACTGCAGGCTCAGTAGCAGCAACTTCTGCAATTGCACGCTACATTAGTTATGCACTGCAAGTTTTGCCACAATGCAAATTAACCGAGTCTTACTAGCAACAATTGCCTAATGTTGAATATAACGCAGCCACAAAAGAATTGTATGAGTTGAGGTTTATATTTGCTGCCCTAAAATTCATTGATAGAATATCCAGATGTCAGTCATCTCTTTGCGTATATCAAAAATCTGACAGTGTATCACAGGATTACTGCTGGCCACAGATGCATAGATTTAGTAAGCGATGGTCAATCCTTGGTGAAAAAAATATGAAATGCTATATAGCTCCATATCTTCTGCTTTCAGCTTCCATCATTTATGGAAAGGATAAACATTCCAAGTGAGCATTTAGAATTCTTGATTTTATTGTGTTTACCTGCTTTTTTTAATTTGATGAGATGATCTCCACTTGTTTACTGGGCACTTAAACCCCCCTCCTGCCCAGACAAATGTTTAGCTTTCAGCGCTGTCACACTTTGAATGACAATTGCGTGGTCATGCTACACTGTACTCAGATTACATTTTTACAATTTTTTTCACACAAATGGAACTTTCTTTTGGTGGTGTTTAATCACCACTTGGGTTTTTATTTTTTGCTAAACAAACTAAAAAAGACAGACATTTTTGAAAAAAAACCAAAAACTTTCATAGTTTGTTATTAAAATTTAGCAAACGGGTAATTTATCTCCTTCATTGATATTCGCTGATGAGGCTGCACTGATGGGCACTGATGGGCTGCACTGATAGGCACAGATAAGGCAACAATGATAAGACGGCTCTGATGGGCACTGATAAGGTGGCACTGATGGACACTGATGGGTGGCACTGATGAGTGGCACTGATGGGTGGCATTGATGGATGTCACTGATGGGCACTGGTAGGTGGCACTGATGGGCACTGGTAGGTGGTATTGATATGCAGGACTGGGGATGAGGCACTAATTGGTGGCACTGTGGGCACTGATAGGTGACAATTTGGGCACTGATAGGTGACACTGTGGGCACTGATGGGTGGTACTGTGGGCACTGGTAGGTGGCGCTGGTAGGCACTGGTAGGTGGCACTGATGGGCACTGGTAGGTGGTATTGATATGTAGGACTGGTGATGAGGCACTAATTGGTGGCACTGTGGGTACTGATAGGTGACAATCTGGGCACTGATAGGTGACACTGTGGGCACTGATGGGTGGTACTGTGGGCACTGGTAGGTGGCGCTGGTGGGCACTGGTAGGAGGCTATCTACGATTGGGACCGATGTCCCTTTCACAGCCGCCGGTGATCGGCTTTTTTTGTTCTCCTCACGCTACCTGCGTGAGAAGAAAAAATAGCCTATTACCGGCTCTGTTTACGTCACATGATCAGCTGTCAGCTGATCACGTGGCAAGGGGTCGTGATCGACCCGTTACTCCGATCCGTGATCAACTGAGTCTTATAGACTCACTGATCACAGAGCGCGCCACGCGCACCCTGCAAGGGGTGCGCAGGCAGCTAGAGCATGGGAGGACGTCCATGGACGCCCTCCCGGCAAATTAGGTCCACACTGTAGCCGTCTCTCGGCTATAGCGCAGACGCGAGGTGGTTAAAGTATATTTTAAGTCAGATTTTTTTTTTACATTTTGGATAGAGTGGAAAGGGGTTGTATGTCCTATTATGCAGTCTCCCTTAGAGAGATTTCCCCGCACTTCCTTGTTCTGACAACATTTATCAGGCAAGAAGTGGGGGATTTTCTCCAAAAGTAATACAGATAAAAATAAAACACATTTCGTTTGTAAAAGAGTAAAAGGTAGAACACCTGTCAGATTATTTATTTCTGATTGTGTCCCTGTTGCATATTTCTCCTCACTTCCTTTTTGGTAAAACATCAGCCGGAGAGGAACTGATGGACAACCTGTCTAACATAGCCCCATAACAATAAAAACCTGATGGGAGTTCCTTGTTCTATTCTTGTTCTATCCAAAACAAAAAAAAATCTATACATACACTTTAACAGTAGTATTCAATGTTTTTAGAATGTATATACATAAAAGTGCTCATCATATTTAAAGCACAGACACACAGGAACCTTTAGTGGCATACAGGTCAGTTACATCTTGCTTTTCACTCATGGTCTGCACATATAACAAAAGAAAAGAAAAAAAGAACTGCGCTGTGACGGGAGGGCCCGTGGAACTCAGAATACATCTTATGTCTAAGTCACCCTGTGCCATCCTGGCACAGGGTGAGTGAGAAAATATATCTTGGACTACTTAAAATGGGACAGTAATATTTGTCCACAATATCTCCCAGGATGTATGTAGAGACTATTATTGGCTTGGTTGATTCTGAACTCAACCTGTTAATTGAGTGAGCTGATCACATTAGCCTCCAGGACTGGCTAGGAGCCGAATTGTTGATGAATAGGCTGAGGAGGGGGGGGATTGTTGTTTGTATTGTTAATTGTAATTAGCTCCAGCTATTGTGTTTATACTACTGTGTGAAGCTCGGTGCCCACAAGTCTGTCATCTGGTCTGGGTAAATTTTTTAGTTAATTAGCTCATGTTAATTATGTTAATTAGGTTACAGTTGTATTGTTAGAGGAGGTTCCAACGGCATATAAAGTCTTGATTCTAAATAAAACAGTTCATGTTAGCAACAAGCAAGTGTAGCCTTGTTTTGTGCTCAGAGAGGTTGGAATATCTGATATCTGTATGGAGTGTGGGACGTTCCGTGACATTGGTGGCAAGCAGTGGGAAAGCTTCCTGCAGTCTGGGACATCCAAACCTCCAACTGGATCCAAGATCAGCATAGCAGACTTCAGTCACCCCAGCGGAAATATGGACCTGGCATCAGAGTTCCCGGGGCTGCTGCGGATCATCCTTTCAACATACACCAGGGCTGTGTCTAAGGATGAATACCTGGAGCTCAGGCAGCAGATTCAGGTGGGGCTCTGGATCGGAGCCCTCCAGCTCGCTGGTATAAAACAGGGCAAGTGCTTTCCAAACCAAGAGCAACGGGCCAGTGACCAATGGGCATTGCGGATGGCATTCCTGGGAGAGCGGCCCCAGGAGCAATGGGTGACTGAGTTGGACAGGTTGGTCCAGCAGGAGATAGAGCTGGACAATCGTTATCGGACTCTGCAATGGCACGCAGAGGAGGGATATTTATGGGAGACAATAGAATGCTCTCCGGAGGGATATGACTTTGGTGGCCCTGGATTGCTGTGGGAGAGCCTTACAGATCATTTTATGTTTGGCGATGAAGGGGAACCTGACCTTGAGGACCTGAGAGAATATAGAGAGGCTATGCTCGGTCTTGCAGGGGTCTCAGAGCTCAAACCTGATCTGGACCATTTGCTAAGGAAGGAACAGCATCTGGAAAGGGCATACAGGAAACTGCTAGAACAAGTTCAGCAGCATGCCAGAGAATCGGCAGTGGAAAATCCGGAGATTGCCGTCCCCAAACCTGAAGTGCTGACAACAGGGCAGAGCTCTGCTAACCTCTGCCCAGAATTGATAGCATCTTCTGGGTTCCATAGACAGGAGATGGTGAACCTCTATCCCCAGACATCAGTTGCAGAGACATGGGATTTGATAGACTTTTCTGCTGAGGAAGAACAATCTGATGAGCCTCCAGCAGAAGAGCTGCTATCAGGGCCAAAGTTCACTGTGTTCTGCCCAGCACCAACAGTGGCTTCGCCTTCTTGAGAGAAGAGGTAGTCGGCCTTTCTCCTACAACACTGACAGGGACATGTGATTTTCTGCCAGCAGCATCTATGGAGTTAAAACAAACTTCTCCAGCTGAAGATCTGGTAACTGAACAGAGGGTCCAAGACCTCTGTCCCACACTTTTACCAATTCCAGAGAATGGGGATTTAATAGACGTTTCTGTAGAGGAGGAACCACCTAGCAAACCCCCAGCAGAAGTGCTGGCAACCGGACAGAGGGTCCAAGACCTCTGCCCCACACCTGTGGCAGTTTCGGAGGCTCAGGGTGAGAAGGTGGCAATCACTTCCCAGCATCAGATACAGGGGAGAAGGGAGAGGAGGTGTGTGTTGTCCCTCCCCAACAGTTGGCCAGGGTGGAGGAAGCGGACTTTCCTCCCCAGCAAAGATCAGTGCACCTGGGAGACAGTACCATCGACATGTCGTCCCAGCAGCCAGTTATGAGGGAATGGAAAAGGAAGCAGCCGGCTCCCTTTTCCAATGGCAACTACACAGTTTGGGAGTGGAGGAAGCCAGCCTCCTGCCCCAACGGTTAGCTGGAGCGGAGGATGCGGAGTCCCCAGCAGAAGTGCTGGCAACAGGGCAGAGTGTTACCAACCTCTGCCCAGCACCAGCAACAACTACAGAGTTCCAGGGAGGCGGGGCAGTCGGCCTCCCTCCCCAACAGTTAGCCGGAACAGATGGTGTGGGGTTTCCAGCAGAAGGGCTGGCAACAGGGCCGAGGACTGCTGGACTCTGCCCTCGACTAACAGAGGATGGATTTCCTGTGAAGGTGGATGGGACTTCAGTCTCCACCTGTATACCCCAGGGATGCTGGGCAGTGGGCCCCAATCCCCAACAGCATGACAGAGTGAGCCCAGACACCCTGTCTTCTCTCCAGCGGCAGAAAGGACTCCAGGGAAAAGGGCCAGTCCAGGTCTCTCCCCAGTGGCAGATATGTTCTCTGAGAGAGACAAAGGTTGGCTGGGTGAGTAATGCTTTGTTTGGAACAATTTATTTGGGGTACTGTGTGGGTACAGGCAGTAGAGGACTGGAACTACTTACTAACTTCGGAGTCAACCCGTCTGGGGTCTCCTCCTGTGTTAGTCTTCTGCCGAAAGGGGAGAGATGTGACGGGAGGGCCCGTGGAACTCAGAATACATCTTATGTCTAAGTCACCCTGTGCCATCCTGGCACAGGGTGAGTGAGAAAATATATCTTGGACTACTTAAAATGGGACAGTAATATTTGTCCACAATATCTCCCAGGATGTATGTAGAGACTATTATTGGTTTGGTTGATTCTGAACTCAACCTGTTAATTGAGTGAGCTGATCACATTAGCCTCCAGGACTGGCTAGGAGCCGAACTGTTGATGAATAGGCTGAGGAGGGGGGAGATTGTTGTTTGTATTGTTAATTGTAATTAGCTCCAGCTATTGTGTTTATACTACTGTGTGAAGCTCGGTGCCCACAAGTCTGTCATCTGGTCTGGGTAAATTTTTTAGTTAATTAGCTCATGTTAATTAGGTTACAGTTGTATTGTTTGAGGAGGTTCCAACGGCATATAAAGTCTTGTAATTTTGATTCTAAATAAAACAGTTCATGTTAGCAACAAGCAAGTGTCGCCTTGTTTTGTGCTCAGAGAGGTTGGAATATCTGATATCTGTATACAGACTGGGAGGAAGTGGTATATGACAGAAGCACTCAAGCGGAGTGTGGGACGTTCCGTGACATGCGCTATACCTTAAAAGTATATATATGAATATATGTAACAAATGATATAAACTCTGTACCTGAGTGCAATTGTGAAAAAAAACACACTGGTATAAAACTGAATGCATATAGTCACTCCCACAAAATATATAGTGCAACAAAAATAAAAATAAAAATTACAAGTCCATAAATCAAATAAACCAATAGTCCACTAGGTAGTGGGAAGAAGCCCCTGATCGCCGTTCATAGGGATCGATGTGTGGAGGGAGAGAGTAGGAAAACACCCATCAAAGTGATCCACCACCACCTGAAATGCACGCTTACCAAATAGCAAGCTGAATGAGCTTAGTCAAATAAACCGGAGGTCAGATGGACATGGATCTGCAGCGTCACTCTGTGTGTTGTACCAAACAGCAGGAAAACTGTCTGGAATAGAGACCTGGCGTGGCCGCGGGCGGATTTAGGAAAATACCAATCCCCGAATTACCCCCATAGGAATGAAAGAGAGGTATCCATAGTATGACTTTATAAAAAGATTTATTAAAAACGTAGATAAAACACTTACAATTTTGTAGTGAACAGAGAGCAACAATCGCCGGCCGGCTGGCGAGCGCCCGTCCTATTGTGAGGCGATGACGTCAGAGAGTCACCTTCCCGACGTACGTTTAGTCTAGTAACTGACATCGTCTGGGGAACACCGTCCTATTGTGAGGCGATGACATCAGAGCATCACCTTCCCGACGTACGTTTGGTCTAGTAACTGACATCGTCTGGGGAACCGTATGTCGGGAAGGTGACGCTCTGACGTCATCGCCTCACAATAGGACGGGCGCTCGCCAGCCGGCTGGTGATTGTTGCTCTCTGTTCACTACAAAATTGTAAGTGTTTTAGGCGATCAGGGGCTTCTTCCCACTACCTACTGGACTATTGGTTTATTTGATTTATGGACTTGTAATTTTTATTTTTTTTTTTATTTTTGTTTCACTATATATTTTGTGGGAGTGACTATATGCATATAGTTTTATACCAGTGTGTTTTTTTCACAATTGCACTCAGGTACAGAGTTTATTCTTTTTTCTCTTTTCCATTTTTGCACAAACAACACACAGAGTATACAACACGTCAGAGCGTCACCTTCCCGACGTACGGTTCCCCAGACGACATCAGTTACTAGACGAAATGTACGTCGGGAAGGTGATGCTCTGACGTCATCGCCTCACAATAGGACGGCGTTCCCCAGACGACGCCAGTTACTAGACGAAACGTACATCGGGAAGGTGATGCTCTGACGTCATCGCCTCACAATAGGACGGGTTCCCCAGACGACGTCAGTTACTAGACAAAACCTACGTCGGGAAGGTGACGCTTTGACGTCATCGCCTCACAATAGGACGGGTTCCCCAGACAATGTCAGTTACTAGATGAAACGTACGTCGGGAAGGTGACGCTCTGACGTCATCGCCTCACAATAGGACGGGCGCTCGCCAGCCGGCCGTCAATTGTTGCTCTCTGTTCACTACAAAATGGTGGTAATTCGGCGATTGGTATTTTCCTAAATCCGCCCGCGGCCACACTGCTAGAGGGACGTCTCAATGTCAGCTGGGTATCCAGGTCTCCATTCCAGCCAGTTTTTCTGCTGTTTGGTACAACACACAGAGTGACGCTGCAGATCCATGTCCATCCGACCGCCGGTTTATTTGACCAAGCTCATTCAGCTTGCTATTTGGTAAGCGTGCATTTCAGGTGGTGGTGGATCACTTTGATGGGTGTTTTCCTACTCTCTCCCTCCACACATCGATCCCTATGAACGGCGATCAGGGGCTTCTTCCCACTACCTAGTGGACTATTGGTTTATTTGATTTATGGACTTGTAATTTTTATTTTTTATTTTTATTTTTGTTTCACTATATATTTTGTGGGAGTGACTATATGCATTCAGTTTTATACCAGTGTGTTTTTTTCACAATTGCACTCAGGTACAGAGTTTATATCATTTGTTACATATATTCATATATATACTTTTAAGGTATAGCACAGTTCTTTTTTCTTTTCTTTTCTTTATATTTATGTAGATATCGCACATTTGAACTGCAGCTTAGTAGTATTTACACTTTTTTTTTTTTTTTTTTTGAGTGCAGTGTTTTTCTCTTTTCCATTTCTGCACATACAACACCATGAATTAGGATTTATATTATTATTTTACAAGATTTATATAGCGCCAACAGTTTGCACAGTGCTATACAAAATGGAGGGAGACAGTACAATTACAATACAATTCAATACAAATGGAAATTGAGGGTCCTGCTTGCTAGGGCTGACAATCTAAAAGGATTATAGACAACTGCATTTGTTGTAAGAGTACAGTGTTACTGAAGAGTGCTAATGGCACCTTTCTGACCTCACCAATAATAAACAAAATTGTGTAACTAATGTATTACCAACATACCATTTTACCTAGTGACGTCTGAAAGGCATCTGCAAAGTTCTTTAGTAGGCTGGAGTCATCACATCGTGTGGCCTTATAAAGCATTTCAAAGGATTTAAATCCATGATTAGCAAACCGCTTCACTGAAATTATAGCCATAACAACATAAGGAAATGGAAGTAATAGTAACATTCAGTAATAGATGATATATTAAAGTAAGAGAGTTTAAAAAATAAGGGTTATTCATATTTCAAGGCAAGAAGAGGATGTCTTCTCAAGTGGTTCTTATTTGTACACAAACATTTTGCAACCATACCTCTTGGCCCCCTGGTCTGCCTACTCTCATGTACACTGGAAAACACAGTGTGACAGTGGAGTGCCTGCATCTGCCCATAAATTTGAATTTGTGATAACCTGTCCGATTCTTGCCACCATTTTTTCAGCACTTAGTATAAAATAAAGGGTATAATCTGACCTTTTTATTGCCTTTTCCAGATTTATTTGTGTAATTAAGTTTAATATGCAGCCAACAGGATTTACATTATTCAGGTTTTAAGCTCAACCTTAAGGCCCCAAAAAGCTAAGTATTCTTTTCTTAGTTATGAACAGGTGTTATCACATAGTAAAATCATCAAGATGTGACCTGTTTTGGGAGGCCCAAGAACTGGACTTGGTAATCACCTCAGTTTCATATAAATCATATGGTAATCTTCCAATCTCTGTACACTATAATATTATAATAGTATACATCTTTAATGCTGTTGAACTAAATATCCTATTAGGTTGGGACTTGGTTCACCCTCATTGGATAGGCATGTACAGCAAAAATCTTCAGTTGTAAGTTCCACAATTAGGTGAAAACCTATTTTTTACTTATCCTACCTAGCAGTGCTATAAATGTGTGCAACAAACCTCTTTATAATGCAATTACTTTTCCTAAACAGGTTAGCTGCTAAAAATGTTGAATATTCTCCAAGAATCTGTTAATTTTTCTATATCAAGTGAAGTTCAATTATTAAAAGTATCAGCCTGCATCATCTAGTTAAAGAGGAAGTGCATGTTTAAGATGACAACAAACTACCATGGTGCGCCTCACACCTGGTTAAAATTACCATTTCTATAAACTTTGTATCAGCTACGTACAAAGTTAAATTGCTCAGGGTAGGGAAGTAAAAATTGACAGGAAATGTGTTCTGGAGTTCTATGAAAGGAGTCATCCCTAGCAGTCCTTTTGACAGAACACTCCAATTTCATCACTGACCGCTAATCAGTGAGCTACCCCCAAGCAGCATGGACATCTAAAGGAATGATGGGGGAAGCAGAGAACCTAGTATCTGCAGATGAATTTATTAGGAACAAAAGAACATTTCAACTGGCAGGACCTTGATGCGCCAAGCAAATTTCTAATGGGAGGAAAAAGTGAGAGTCTCTATATGTGTCGGAAAGTTGAATTTGCTTGAAAGTATTAAGGAGCTAAGGTATTTTAAAATTGCCTTTATGCTTTAAGACATTTTGTTACCCCTTTATTTTTTTAAAACAAATAAAGATTATACATTATTACAGTAACATTAGGTGAAATCAATGTTCAGCACTTACCAGAACAATCTGGCCAGTCTGCTGACTGAGGTGGCATCCACAGACCATCTTTAAAAGTGCAGTAGAAATTCTGGATTGCACCTTCTGCAACTTCATATCCCTCCTTACACTGTATTGTGCAATTAACGCCATCTGTATCCTTGGAACAGACAAATTCTCCATTCTGAGGAGTGGTGGGAATCTCACAAGGTGAACCTGTAAGTTGACACCCAAACAAATACATTCATTGAAAGAAAACAATATCATTAGTTGACACAAACAATTACTGTAAGGGCGCGAGTAGCTGGGTACATGCAGCAAGCATTCACATACATTTAACATGCATTTCAAGTGCTTCTGGGATCTTCTGAGTTGGTTCTGACCTCCTTGGAAAGTAAAGCAGTTCTGATGCATGCTAATACCCATGCACACAAAGTCTTAGATATCCAGAAAAGCCCAAAACCCATTATTTAGATGCTTGTTGGGTTTAAAGTGATTGTAAAGGTTCCTTTTTTTAATGTAAATTAACAAACATGTCATACTTACCTGCTCTGTGCAAGGGTTTTGCACAGAGCGGCCCCGACTCTCCTTTGCTGGGGTGTCCAGATGTCGCTCCTAGCTCCTCCTCTTCATCAGGTGCCCCCACGGAGAGACGCTTTCCCTGGGTGCACCGTGCGGGCATGCTCAGCAGGACTCGGCCCTGCCCCCTGGCTCCCGTGTCACTGGATTTGATTGACAGCTATCAATCTATCCAATGATGACCCGAGACAGCGGCTGGAGCTGCTGGGCTCGTGCTCATCGCTGGAATGATCAGGTTCAGGTAAGAGAAAGGGGGGCTCTGAGGGGCAGCTGCAGCACAGAAGGTTTTTCACCTTAAAACATAAAATGCGTGAAAAACCTTAAGGGTTTACAACTCCTTTAAACTATTTTGTGCTTTCTTATACTTCTTGGGGACTCTAGAGGTTAGATCTCTGTGGATGAGTTTCTAGCTTTCTGCCTCTGTCAATGTGAATATGAGGAAGACTCATATGAGAATACCTCAAGAGAAGTCTAAAACACTCCTGCTTTATGGAAAGGCATAGGACTCCAGGGTGGGTATGAATAGAACCAAGACAAGCCTCATCTCCCATTGTGGTCAGGTAACCATTAAGGTCTGTAAATACCTATTATTTTGTTGGCACCACAATGTATTAAAGTGGTTATAAACCTCGGGGAGGGAGCTTATCATGCAGCTTATCTATTCACAACACAATTATTTTGCTGTGTGAAGGGATATGTGTTTGTTTCCTCCAATCAGCTCTCACACACTGTAACTGCAGCCTCTCTGCCCCCTCCTCTGTGATACTAACAGATGAAGAAAGATTATAACACGGTTCTGCCCTTTTGAAGGGATGTAGGGAAGAGAAAACTGCATATAAACAAGTAAAACCTATGGAACAGGATATGTTTCTTCTCTGTGTATTAACTGAGGCTGTTCACATCACTGGGTATATGAGAGAGTTTACAACCACTTTCATCTTTCTGTGCATTGAGTAGTCACTAAAAGATTTATGACAGCATATTGCTAATTTTACATTGTGGAATATCATGTATACAAGACGATATCCAGAATAAATTTAAGGTTATACTCTACCTTTAATGACAATATGAATTTGACAAGTTCTGCTGTTGCCAGATGGATCGGTTGCAACATACTCGACAATCGTTTCGCCTTGGGGTAAAATATCTCCAGGTGAGTGTGTTTTTGTAATAGTTAAAGGAGAACCTAAAACACATTAAATAAATACATTAAAGAAATGTATTATATTAGGGTGGAATTATATTATATGAATTAAGGTAAAGAATATAAAAGACGTTAGTTTTTCATACTATTTGTAGTTTGTGTTTTGCAAACACCCACAACATCACTTACATAAAATACACATATTCATTTAATTAACAAAATTTTCAATAAATTCTTGCATGTGTTTATCTCCATTTGAAAGATTGCCCCTCACTTCCTATCTGTATGCAGGAAAGGCAGATGTTGCAAGAAGTTGCAACAGAAATAATATAAATTAAATTGGGTGTTAAACTTAAAATGCTATGATTTCCTTTTACTGCAATTAAAGAATTCATTGGCAAAAAGAAACAGTGTCAACAGATAGATATTCTTCTATACAGTTATACTTACCTATGCCACCACTCTGCCTTCCATAGTGCTGGAGCCCTTACTAACAGGGAAGGGTTTCCAGGTATAGAGGAGTACAAAACTTCCCGCATGTGACAGTACTTTTGCCTTTGTGCCCAGAACAGGACTGGAAACTCTTGTAGGGGGGTCTTGACATCATCCCTATATCTAAGCTCTGACACCAGCCAACCTCAGAGCTTAGACAGCCTAGTACACTGTAGTGAGGTGGGAACACTTCTCAGTAGAAAAGTCGGTGGGCAGACACTGTCTGTTTGCCCTACTTTTGTGACAGTGTCTCTTTAAGTAGCACTTGTGGGTCCTGTCCTTCCCCAGTCTGTGACATTGACATAACAGTGAAAGAAAATATTTCTCAACTAGAGAGGAACCAACAAATAATGTAAGGAAACTAAGGCTTCATGAGTTAAAAGGCTGTTTTGGAATTTCATTGATTTTTAATTCCATAAGTGTCTGAATGTCAACAAACAACAAGAGCTGTGTGTGACCCAAAAATGATCAGTGTTACATGTTTGCTCTGTCAGAATAAGCTTTGTGATGCTAACATTTGCAGAAATAAGGCGCAAGAATAAACCTTTATCGAAGCTCACCTGAGTTGTCAGAGAACTGTGGCTCCTCCCATGTTGCACGTTGCTTGTTGTCAGTAGCTTGAATTGCTGGAGGTGACCTGCATCTGTCAATAACAGGAGGGTCTACATCTACAAGGCATACAATACAAATCAGTTATTATTCAAACCAACCATGTACAACAGTGAGCACATAGGGGTTGATTTACTAAAACTTGAGAGTACAAAATCTGGTGCAGCTGTGCATAGAAACGAATTATCTTCCAGGTTTTATTGTAAAAGCTTAATTGAACAAGCTGAAGTTAGAAGCTGATTGGCTACCATACACACTTGAACCAGATGTTGCACTCTTCAGTTTTAATAAATCAACATCATAGTATACATTTATGATGTGCCATAGTGTACAATTGTACATAATCACTGAAAATCTGCTATTTCTGTGTCTACATTGAACAGCTTAAATTAAGAAATTGTACGGTTGTTGTTATAGGAAACCAGGCTCTCAAAATCGAAAAAAAAGGAAAAACATAACAAAAAGAGTAGAGCATTTTTATGTTGCAAATTATGTACACTTTTCTCAGTCAATGAGGTGAGGATGTGTTTACGCTAAATACCAAATAACGTACAAACACAAATCCTGTTTTGTATTTTATGTTCCTTGGACATGTCTTGGTGTGAACCTACCATCCTTATCGTTTGAGCATCCCTTAAAAGAGAAGTATGGGTTTTGCTTTTTTTTCCCCCACTATACTTACTTAGGTGGATAAAGCATCGGTCCGATGCTGCATCTGTCTTCCGCCATCTCTACACTGAGAACCCGAGCCACCGAACATCGCACATGGCTCGGTTCTCACAGATCCTTGAGCGGAGAGCTGCTGTCAACCAGCAGCTCTCCTGCTCTGCTCCTCTACACTCACTGGAGAGCTGAGCTGTGGAGGGGCGGGGAGCAGCCATCTCAGCGGCTTGCTGAGAGGCTGAGACAGCCATCAGTCCAGGCAGATGGCAGATCCAGATTCCCAGAGTCGGGATGACACAGTGCCTGGACTAATCTGTGTGACGTCAGCAGTGAGCAGACTTCAGGCAAAAAATGAATTGCACTCCTGTGACCCGTAGGAGAAGCCCAGCCATACGCGCTCAGTCTGGACTTCTCCTTTAACCATATGAACTAAGCTAGGGGCACATTCACTTTGGTATGTGAACATCAGTTAACCCAATGGTAAATCAGTCCTAAAGTATGCCAAGGGCATTTTCATCTGGCCAAGATGAAGTAGTATCTATAGGTATTACTACATGCACAGGGTGGATTTCATCATAGAAAGAATCAATGAAGGTGTAAGCTGTAGCCAGATTGATGTCTGCCCATCTAAGAATTAAGACAGAAGTTTGGAGTGGTGAAGAGTGAAAGGTGAAGGGATGGGACATGGAGAGAGGCAGATAAAGTGCAAGGACAGTATATTTAAATGTATCCACTAAGTTTATTTCCTCAACAGAATGTCAACATGGTGACATCTATATTACAGCATCCCTACAGAAAAGAGTGAGATCTAAAACTCCACATTTAAAAAAATATACATACTGGGGTTGATTTACTAAAGGAAAATAGACTGTGCACTAGGCAAAGTGCAATTGCTCCAGAGCTTAGTAAATGAGCAGAAGCTCTGCCGACTTCCATCATCCAATCATGTGCAAGCAAACATGCTTTTTTTTTTTAATTTCCTTGCATGTGATTGGGTATTCTTTGTAAAGTGAAGCTTTACCTCATTTACTAAGCCTTGGAGCAACTGCACAGTCTATTTGCCTTTAATAAATCAACCCCATAGTGTGTGTGTGTGTATACAGGGCTCAAAATGTCACGTCCTGAGCCACTAGCCAGGCCTTAAGAGTTGCCAATTGCCCCACCCAACCTCTCCCCTGCCCCGCCCCTAAACACGCCCTTGTAAATTATCTCATGAAATTACACTGTTAAATGTTTTATGCAGAATGAAGTTCCAAAAGTAAATATTAACGACTTTAACAATATTAACATAAAGTATATCAGTACCAACTCATCAGTGCTCATCAGTGTCCATCAAATTCAGCTTTACGGTGCCCATGAATGCAGCCTCACCGTGCCCATCAATGCAGCCTCACTGTGCCCATCAATGCAGACTCACTGTGCCATCATTGCAGCCTCACTATGCCCATCATTGCAGCCTCACTGTGCCCATTATTGCAACCTCACTGTGCCCATCAAATGCAGCCTCACTGTGCCCATGAATGCAGCTCACTGTGCCCATGAATGCAGCTCACTGTGCCCATGATTGTAGCCTCACTGTACCCATGATTGTAATCTCACTGTGCCCATGATTGTAGCCTCACTGCGCCCATGGTTGTAGCCTCACTGTGCCCATGGTTGTAGCCTCACTGCGCCCATGGTTGTAGCCTCACTGTGCCCATGAATGCAGCCTCACTGTGCCCATGAATGTAGCTTCACTGTGCCCATAAATGCAGCCTCACTGTGCCCATGAATGCAGCTCACTGTGCCCATGAATGCAGCTCACTGTGCCGATGATTGTAGCCTCACTGCCCGTGAATGCAGACTCACTGCCCATGAATGCAGCTCACTGTGCCCATGAATGCAGCTCACTGTGCCCATGATTGTAGCCTCACTGTGCCCATGATTGTAGCTTCACTGTGCCCATGAATGCAGCTCACTGTGCCCATGATTGTAGCCTCACTGTGCCCCTGATTGTAGCCTCACTGTGCCCATGAATACTGCCTATCAAGGCAGCTTACTGTGCCCATCATCAATACAGACTGACCATGGATGATGGATCACATACACACAGCAGGCATCTCCCGCTGTGTGTCACGGAGCTGGGTCTGTGTTCGGCGGTGCTGTAGCAAGGTCCCCCCCCTAGACGGGCTAGTGTGATAGGCGGAACACTAATTCACTCAGTATTTCATCTACTATCAGATAAGCCGGTCTAGGGGGGCGGGACCTTGTTACAGCACCGCCGAACACAGACCCAGCTCCGTGATATACAAGAGGAGGAAGAGAGAGGGAGGGCCTCAGCTTAAAGTGGCCCCAGGGCAGTCTGTCCGTGCCACTCTGTGTCTTCCGGCTGACAGTTTCCTGGCTGATCGCTTCTGGCAGAAGCGGTGCAGGCTTTTTTACAGGACATCAGAGCGGCGAGGGGGGGCAGGAAACCCCCCTTTCAGGCCGCTTGATGTCCGCACCACTTCTGCCAGAAGCGATTAGCCAGGAAACTGTCAGCCTGGTCCGCCCCTGCTCCTCACTCGCCCTGCACTAAATTCCACTCGCAAAATGCGAGCAGGCGAGTGGAATTTTTGAGAGCTGATATATACTGTATATACTGGAGAATAGGCCCACATAATGCTGGAAACTTACCTATTACCTTGATGTTAAATGTGCAGCTACCTTGATTGCCAGAACTGTCAGTTGCTGTATATGTCACAGAGACATTACCAATTGGAAGCATGTGAGGCGGTAGAAAGGCTGGGCTAACCTCAATTGTCACCTACAGACATATGGAACATACAAAATGTGAGAAACAAAAAAGTCCCCCTTTAACCGCTCAAACCAATAGCCACTACTCCATATTCATACTGCTAGACCTTTCTGCGGCCTTCAATACTGTTGACCACCCACTCCTCCTCAATAAACCCCACTCCCTTAGCCTCCAAAATTCTGCTCTTTCCTGGTACTCTTCCTATTCATTGTTGCGTTCGCTCAGTATTACCTACAACTCTGTCTCCCTCTTTCCACTTCCTCACTCCTTGAGTCTCCGCTCACATTTTTAACGTACTGGTTGACATATCAGCATGGATGTCACACCACTTCCTAAAACTAAATCTTTCTAAACTACCGGTCCCTTCCCTCATGCCAGGGTACCAGGTGTAATCATAGACTCCGACCTTTCCTTTCCATCCAAAATCCAAGCAATCCAATTCCAAATCCAACCACTGCCAAAATCTTGTAGACTTCACCTCCATCACATCTCTAAAATTCTCCCCTTTTTAACTAATGAAACCACCAAACTACTCATTCACTGCCTTGTTATCTCTCGCCTTGATTATTGCAACTCCCTTCTCATAGGCCTACGTCAACATAGATCTTCAATCTATCATGAATGCTGCTACCAGATTCAAATACCTTACCAACTGTTGTTCATTGTGAGCTACCCCTCTCTGCCAATCCCTCCCCTGGCTTCGGATTGTCCAGCGAATGAAATTCAAAATACCTAACAACATACAAAGTCATTCCCAATTCTGTCCTGTGCAACATCACCAATCCTGTTTCCTAAGACCTTCTCCTCTGGAACTTTCTACCTCAATTTGTATGGCTATCTGCCACTCCGGCCACCTTTAGACGATCCCAGAAAACTCATCTCTTCAGGGAAGCCTATCGTGCCTTGAACTAACAACTGAACTTTTAAGGCTGAGTTAACACTGGCTGAAGAACAGGCGTCTGACAGGCATTAAAAACGCCCCTCAAACGCCTATGCACAAGACTTAATAGACAGCACAATGTGCTGTTCACATTACAAAAACATGACATGTTAGCGTCGCTTCGCTTCAAAATTGAAGCTTCATATCGAGTCAGGAGGCGCTGAAGCTTTTCAACGCCTCCCATTCAAGTCTATGGTAACGCTCCGCAAGCGTTTGGCAGGCAGTTTTGGTGCGGTTTTGGGGCAGTTGCGGAGCGTTAAAATCTGTCACTTTCCATTGTGGAGCAGTTTTAATGCTCATCAAACACTACAAAACCACGCATAGGGCCTGTAGGGAGCATTTTAACGCTTGTAAAATGCCCCATTCTAAAGCTCATTAACGCCTGCCTGACGCCCATACTACGCTTTACAAATGCTATAGGAGCGTTTGTTGAGCGTCAGTAATTTAGCAAGTGTGAACAAGTCCTTACGCTTCCATCAGCTCATCCCACACAGTTATTACCTTTTGTACCACTAGTCCCACCCTATTCGATTGTAAGCTCCTTTGAGCAGAGCCCTCTTAACCCTCTTGTATTTTATTTTATTGTAATTGCACTGTCTTCCTATTTATTGTAAAGCATTGCACAAACTGTTGACGTTATATAAATCCTGTATAGCATCAATAATAACAATTCAACAAAGGCATGTCAACGCATCAGAAAAGTGTAAACCTGGCCTAAAATATGTACACAGGGAACATAATAAAAGTCCCAAACCTGCCATATCTTTATTTTTTTTTTTTTAATGTAACCCTTTTCTGTAGTAATTTTTGCATGCTCGCGCCAAAGGTATTCAAGCATAACTCCAGGCAATTGTATTTATTTTTTTGTTTTAGATAGATGAGGGAAGATTTAATATATCTATTAGGTTTTAAATTCCAACTGAGAAGGTCCCCCTAACTTGTTCCTACAACCCTGTTTACGATCTGGGTGGAGTGGCAGTGTTCATGAAGACATAGACCAGCAATTCAGATATTTACATAGATATTAACCCTTCGCCTGCCTTACTAAAAATGTGATTATTTTTTCGTCTGTGCCCCATTTCAAGAAATTCCTCATCACTATCTGTTCTGCCACAAAATGACCATAAATCTCCTCATTAAGACAACATTAAAAACCTGAGGATCCAGCCACTGCCTGGAATCAGGCTTTAATATAATGTGATAATCTCTTATACTGAATCTAAAATATATAAGGTTTATTTATGCCTGAGATTTTTTTTATTAATCCTTTTTTTTTTCATTTCATTTACATCTTTTTCCAGTGAGTCATAAAAACAGTGCATAATAGAACTGACATCTACACTCATCTTAGAAAAAAAAAAACAACAGGAAAGCAAAAACAAAAAAAATCGATAGAATTATAGTGCCATAACAATTATAGAATTATAGTGCCATAATAATTATAGAATACAACCACTAGATAAGTGCATGTAAAAATGTAAAACTGAGGACATTATTAGGGATACAGTATACCTACACATTACACAATATTGAAGAGTTTCTTTTTTTGTTATTAATTCATTCTGTCATATATATAGAATCTCTGCTATAATGTATTCTATTAAATCATTTAGTATGAAATGAGGGTGAAAGACTTTTCTAATGTATAGATATCAGACAGCGGGCTGCTGTGAGCATATGATTAATAGATTTTTGTACAGAAGGGCACAGAGTCTTTAAAGGTTAAAGATAATAAAAAGGGAAAAGGACTTAAAGGGGTCATTGGGTTAAATTATTACTGTACATGTTAATTATATCCCATACTTTCTTTTAGGCTGGGGCTAAAGGGTGAAAGAAAAAGTTATAATGCCTGTTACTGAGAAACAACTTTGCTTTAGTTTCTTTTGAGTATATAGAAAGGTTAAAGCTGGTCATACACTGATCAAAATTTGGCCGTCTCTGAAGGGATTGGCTGGATTTTGATTAGTGTGTAACATTTGGGACAATGTTTCACCAGACAAGGACATGGGTATCTTTTCAACAGCAACACAAACAGAAATAAAAAATACTTTTAGTTAGTAGAGCTGGGAAAAGCTAAAGCTTCCATCAGATTCATATTGCTGTCCTTGTCCCTGTTGTAGATTTTGCTCTCACTTCCTGCCTGGAGAAACCATTGACAACTGGACAGGAAGTAAAGATAGATGTCTCCAACGGAGGAGCCCCTGGTAGCACCACAAACCCACCAGATTTTCTAATCCTTCCCAACTATTTTTAAAACTAGTAAACATTAAGAATAAAAAATAATTCTAACATTTCTTTAACTACATAGTCAAATAATAGCAACATAAACAGTCAGTACAGGGGGGTTTGAAATCTTTTGCAGTCACCTCTTCTCCAGAATTATCTCTTGCTTGTGGAATTTCCCAATTGACTTGGGCTACATTCTGATGCTGAATGTTTTCAATATGAATATCACTTGGACATGTGATTTCGGGAGGTTCAAAATCTGTAAAATAGAAAGAAAGTGGATGCACAGCATAGAGAGTAACGCAGAATGAGTAAAGGAAAGAAAATGATAGTATGGTAGAACAAGATGGTTAATATAACATTAAAATTTAAAATGAAAAAAAAAAGATTTTATATATATCTATATATATATAGATATATATATATCTATATATATATAGATATATATATAGATATATATATATATCTATATATATATATATATACACACATACACACACTTTTTATTTTGTTTTACTACATAAATAACATTTCTAAATTGCTGACAGCAAAGAAAAATTAAGCGGTCCATTCAGTCTAGTCATTAATATTTTCAAAGTAAATAATATGGATTAGCAAGGACTAGCATTTACTTGACTACCTGCATAACTACAAAGGACAATATTTTGTTTGTAGTGATTAATTGGTCTCTTATGGGCATGATGATGCTGACTAAGACATTTTTTCTTATCCCAGTTGTAATTTGTGGTTACATAGTGTGTACATATGTACTGGATATATTCAGAATGATAATGAGCTAAATGCATGTATAATACATCAATATCAATCATTTACATCAGTTTAGATGACTGAATCTCACCTTTGCATATGCCGATTTGGACATCTTCACTCCATTTACCATTGGAAAGACATTTAATCTCTTCCCTGACTCCAGATAATACAAAGCCCTTTTGACATCTCAAATAACAGACTGATGCATATGATGTGAGCGCTTTGCCACAAGTTGTTGGTAATATTAGGATATTTTTAGGCTTTTTAAAAACAGGGCAATGAATCTCTGCACAAAAAAAGTAGCTCAATTAGATGAAAACAGAAGAATTTTATTCCATTTTGAATATGCCATAAATCCTTGACTGTTAACTCCAATGGTACTATTTAGATTATTTCAAAATGCTTCACTAACCTAAGCAAAAGTGATAGTATTTTTTATGTACAGTGCAACAATATAATCAAAATCTTGTAATGAAGAATCACGTTCATTTAAAGTGCATATAAACCCAAGAACAAAAGTGCAATTTTTTTTACAGTACTGTATACCAGTCCTTATTATGAAGCTTACCAGTCCTGATTGCTACATTATTTTTTATTTTTCATGCCCTTTTCCCTTGATAATCTTCTGATGATCCTCTCTTGATCATAATGTGGCAATGCTCACTCATTTTACTGTATTTATAGAGGTGTAGCATTGTCATCATAGGAAAGGAAATGACATTATTTTATGT
The DNA here is from genome assembly GCF_042186555.1 of Aquarana catesbeiana. Lineage (NCBI taxonomy): Eukaryota > Metazoa > Chordata > Amphibia > Anura > Ranidae > Aquarana > Aquarana catesbeiana. The sequence goes on along the minus strand of NC_133324.1, from coordinate 458,344,546 downwards.
ATTAGGACAATAAAACACCCCACTCTGTACAATAGAGTGGATATGGATATGCCCTATTACTTTATAGAACAGAGTTCTATTATATTATAGTCCAGGGTTCCAGTGGTCAACACTGACACCCAATTGTTAATGGGATTCTTTCTTTTTTGTATCACTATTAATGGGATTATCCAAGAGGTCGATAAAATGGCTGGGGGTCACAAGATGGTCAACAAATGATGAAAATCATTATGAGTCAATTCATCTTTTGAGGTCCCTGTGACGCCACACCCCAGTTCCTAGTTCATAGTCCCAAAAGTGAGGTAGCTAGCGGGAAGTGTTATATAGGATTGACTGGTCAGCCATCAGCAACAGTGAACTTGAGTTGTCTCTATCAGCTGTGTTGTTACTTGCCTTGTTTACCTGAGTGCTTTGCATTGTGTGTCTATGACCTTCCATTATTATTTTAATATTATTATTATTAGTAGTAGTGTTAATATTAGTACTATTTCCATAAGATAAATGCTCGAGGGTATAAAAAGAATTACACACTTCATGAAAGAATTGATGAGAACCATATATACAATATGTTTTTTTATAAAGGTGTCCTGTTTAAAGAGCAAAGTGAACATTTACTGACCATAGTAATTAATCTCTTGCTGCCCATGTAACACATATGTGCGCCAGCAAAGAGGGTGAGCACATATGCATCCATGGACAGCACATGTTTCTGTGCTGAGAGCGCGCTCACTGTGGAAGAGAAAAAGGAGTTCAATTTGAATAAAGTTTTTCCTTGCCCATGATTTTTTTATGCTCAGTGAACATTCACTTTGCTAATGTGTTAACACTATGACAATATACCTGTGCAGCGTGGTTCCCTCGCATCCCATTGTGCGTTTCCTTGACAAACCAGTTTAGAAGTCCCTTCCAGCTTATATCCATCTTTACAAGTTACAGAGCACACAGATCCATAGGATGTATCACTGGATGTACAGTTTATTCTGCCATTTTCAATCTGCCGTAATGCTGGACATGTACGAACTGTAAAAAAATCAAAATACATTATATATCTCCACGCTCTTTTAGATCTGTTGTTATTCATGTGCTATTAGCAGTCTGCTTGTGCTTCGAAAATGGAAATGAAATTACTTTCTCAACATCTCGGAAGTTATAGTCATGGTCTAGCAAAACTATACTTATGAGCCCTACTGGATATTAACTCCTTTATTTATGCAAAATTTGAGCAGGCTTGGCGATATGGACAGATAAATACAATAGGTTAATGAAAGAAATATAACCGTTGAAATGAATATACCACTGTTATTATTGTCTTTATACGTACCATATCCACGCACTGGTTAAAATGCTGAAGTGCATTGTTATTTTGACTTGTGTACTTACCCTGTTTGTATACCCTTTAGGCCTCATGCACACTGGAGGTTATATTAACGTTATAAAAACACAAGTAGCTTTGCAGTGAGTTTTTCAAAATTTTTTTTTAGCGTTTTTCAGCTCTTCCCTCTACAAATCTGCCCTTCTCAAATACAACTCCTGCCTCCACACTGCTAAACAAACCTACTACAACACTCTCATCAAAACCCTCTTATCCAAACCTCGTCAACTCTTTTCTACCCTTAATTCCTTACTTCACCCCCCACTGCCCCCACCCACCAACTTGCTTACCGCTCAACAGATTGCCAACCATTTCAAAAGCAAAATCGACACCATTCACAAGGAGATATCCAGCATTCAACTTCCTCCCCTACCCAACACATCAGGTCCAACACCACACTCAATACTCTCCTCCTTCTGCCCAGTTACCACCAATGAAGTTGATAAACTCTTCTCCATGGCCCACCTCACCACCTGTCCCCTGGACCCCGTCCCCTCACAATTACTGCAACCACCTTCCCACTCTATCCTAAACTCCCTAACCCACATCTTCAAGCTCTCCCTCTACTCCGGCACCTTTCCTTCCCTGCTCAAACATGCACTGGGTACCACCATACTTAAAAAACCCTCACTATACCCCACCTGTTTGAATAACTTAAGACCCATCTCCCTGCTACCATTTGCCTTCAAGCTCATTGAACGCCTTGTCCATGACTGAATGAGTCGCAACCTCATGGACAACAACCTTCTCGACCCCCTACAGTCCGGCTTCCGTCCACAACATTCTACTGAAACTGTCCTACTAATACTCACCAATGACCTACTTACTACTAAAACCAATGGCCATTACTCCATACTCATACTCTTAGACCTCTCTGCTGCCTTCGACAAAGTTGACCACCTGCTCCTCCTCAGCAAACTACACTCCCTTGGCCTCTGTGATTCTGCTTTATCCTGGTTCTCCTCCTACCTATCTCTGCGCACTTTCAGTGTCACTTACAACTCCATCTCCTCTACTCCTCTTCCTTTCTCTGTTGGGGTACCCCAAGGCTCTGTCCTTGGGCCCCTCCTATTCTCGCTCTATACCTCTTCCCTGGGCCAGTTGATAACCTCTTATGGCTTCCAATACCACCACTTTCTCAAACTCAACCTTTCTAAAACTGAGCTTGTAATATTTCCTCCTTCCCGCCCCCCCCCCCATGACTTTACCATTAAGTTTAACAGCACAACCATTGGTCCCCCTACACATGCCAGGGTGCTGGGTGTAATCCTTGACTCTGACCTCTCCTTCAGCCCCCACATCCAATCACTGGCTAAATCCTGCCGCCTTAACCACCGCAACATCTCCAGAATTTGACCCTTCCTGATTAATGACACCACAAAGCAACTTATTCGCTCCTTGATTATTTCCTGCCTTGACTACTGCAACTCTCTCCTTAATGGCCTACCCTTATGCAGGCTATCCCCCCCCAATCTATTATGAATGCTGCTGCTAGACTAATATACCTCACTAACCGATCCGTGACTGCTGCTCCTCTCTGCCAATCCCTTCACTGGCTTCCCCTACCCCACTGTATAAAATTCAAAATGCTAACCACAACATACAAGGCCATCCACAACATCGCTTCCAGCTACATCACCAACTTCATCTGCAGATATTGCCCAAATTGTCCCCTCCGCTCCTCCAAGGACCTCCTGCTCTCTAGCTCCCTTGTTACTTCCTCTCATGCTCATCGTCAGGACTTCTCCAGAGCCTCTCCCATCCTCCGGAATTCCCTGACCCGATCAGCCCCTAAGCTGTCCACCTTTAGGAGATGCCTGAAAACTCACTTATTCAGGAAAGCATATCCAACACCCACCTATCAACCCCATCAAATCATTCTCCGCATCTATTACCTTTTGTACCACCACCCTATCCCTTTAGAATGTAAGCTCTACGAGCAGGGCCCTCCTGTCCCTTCTGTATTGAACTGTACTGTAATTGTGCTGTCCCCCTCTACATTGTAAAGCACTGTGTAAACTGTTGGCGCTATATAAATCGTGAATAATAATAATAATAATTTTTTAGCATTAGCATTTTTAAGCATTTTTTTTTCAATGGGATCAAAAAACGTTAAACAAATGCTGGTGAGTCACGTTTTTGAGCGTTTATCTGCATTTTTAGGCGTTTTTTTAACATTAGAGCGCTTTTACAGCTGAAAAACTCCTCTGATAACCCACTAGTTTTGTAGGTTTTTTTACAGGCAAAAACAGTTGATAACAGACTATGTGTGCATGGACATGTAGGATAACATGCTGGAGAGATTATTGACTGTAGAAAAAAATGTCTGAAGCCAAAAACAGCAGCTGTAAAAATGTCCAGTGTGCATGAGGCCTTACATTTTTCAATAAACATTATATATATATATATATATATATATATATATATATATATATATATATATAAAATACACAAATTAATGCAAATATGTATTGAATTTTTAAATGCATTCATGTAAGTATCTGAATTTGACTGGATATCAGCATCTTGCAGTCTCTGTATAGCAACACTCAGAGGGTTATTTACGAAAGGTAAATCCACTTTGCACTGCAAGTGCACTTGGAAGTGCAGTCGCTTTAATGCCCCGTACACACGATAGGATTTTCCGACACCAAAATCCATGTTTTTTTTCAGACGGATGTTGGCTCAAACTTGTCTTGCATACATGTGGTCACACAAATCTTGTCGGAAATTCCGATCGCCAAGAACGCGGTGACGTACAACACGTACAACGAGCCGAGAAAAATGAAGTTCAATAGCCAGTGTGGCTCTTCTGTTTGATTCCGAGCATCCAGATCTCAAATTTTGTGTGTTGGAAATTCCGATGGAAAATGTCCGATGGAGCCTACACACGGTTGGCCGACAACGAGCACCCATCGAACATTTTCCGGCGGAAAATCCGACTGTGTGTATGGGGCATAAATCTAAGGGGTAGATCTGAAATGAGTGGCAGCACTGCTGATTTTATCATCCAATCATGTGCAAGCTAAAATGCTGTTTTTTATTTTCCTTGCATGTCCCCCTCGGATCTACCGCGACTTTACTTCCAAGTGCACATTCAGTGCAAAGTGGATTTGCCTTTAGTAAATAAACCCCTCAGACTGGTAAAGGCAAGGGGCAAGACTGGAAGCCAATTAGCTGTTATGTATGCAAATTTTCTGACACAGAAGAAGATAATAGGCAGAGATTGCAAAGTGAGAAGTACTTACTTCTCACTGATCTGCTGCTGCTCTTCCACTGTCCAATCAGCAAACTGAAGGTTGAGAAATAACACCAATGCCATTCCTGTGACAGTCTAATATTTAGACTGTGTAAATCTCAGGAATTTCAGAAACACTAATTATTTGCAGGTGGAACTATTCCTTTATATGTACTTAATCAGTGGATTTAGCTATTTGTCCAGTGTTCAGCTTTAATTAAGAGGTGGTCATGGTGGGTAGACCTGGGTGACTTCACAGATACACAACTTTACGGCATATTATTAATAAAAATTGTACATATTTGTTTTCAGATAACATGTTTGAAAAGCAATCAGTTCCTTTCTGTTCCTGTAAATGAATACAGATGTGGAAACAGTAGCAGTATTCAGATTGCGTTCTGTTTTTACAGCAAAGAAGTGTGAACATGCATTAATAATGCTACTGCAGTCTATAACCGAATGACCAAACTTATTATTCCTTTCTGTCAATGATTATATTTCTATTAAGCTCACTAGAGTATCAGGGCAAAGTCTGTTCAACGTGAATCACCTTAATGTAACTACAAAACAAAGCATTTGAAAAAAGAATAGCAGATAGGAAAGGTTCTGACAGTTTAAAAATGGATATAACACATAACCCAAATGGTGTATGACATATTTACAGTATACTAAATTAGGTTTGACAGTCTGAATTCAGTTGTTTGGTTTTTGGCCGTTTTGGTTTCTGCAGAGTAAACTTTGCTTAGTAACGGTAGCTTGCAATTACAATCTTTAGTACTAAATATTATGGCAAACACATTGTAGAGATATTATAGAAATGTTTCAAAATATAATAAAGATATCTGACAAAACAGCCTAAGTCTTCGATCAGCCTTTTTAGCAGATTTAATACTTTGTTGGGCTTGTATTCATGAGCTCCATCTCATTCAAGCTCCATAGCTCCCGTGCTATTGTTATTTAAAGGGAAAGTCTAGTTTTCATCTAACCTATATTTTGAGTTATTGCTGCATTATTTATCGAAAACAAAAATGTCAAGAATAATTGCACCCCTGTAATAAAAGTAAAAATGGGGTGTTATTTTTCCTTGTTACCTAGTTGAGTGGATGCCTTTAAAGTGGTAGTAGAGGCCTTTTTTTAAATTTTTACCTGCAGGTAAGCCTATAATAACACTTGCCCGAAGGTACAGTAAATATCTCCTAAACGTGCACCGTTTAGGAGATATTTACTTTAGCAGCACTGGTGATGTCGCCGCCACCTGAGCACTGTGCTCTCAATGGAGGTCATGCCGTCCATAAAGAGAGTCGTACCACGGCCATAACTCCCATGCGCATGCGCAGGAGAGACATCATTGCGGTCTGGCCTATCAAACAGCAGCTGCCCGTGAACTTGGAAGGAAGACCAGGTGAAGATGGAAGCCCTGTAAGGGGTGATGGTGAGCTGCTGGAGGGCTTCGTTTTCAGGTAAGTCTTTCATAATGTGCTAGTATGAGATTGCGGTGAAAATAGCTGCACAATATGTGACAGCATTTCACAAACTGAGAGGAACATGAAAAGCTGTGGACTGAAAAATCCTTTACATGGACTCATGCAAACTCAATTGCTTTGACAATGTTAAAATGTATTTGGTCCTGCCAATAAAGCTTACTTGAATTAGAAATGTAGGAGGAAGAGGAAGAAAAAGGGAAGGAAAGAAAGATAAAGTGGGGGGGATGGAGGGAGAGCAGGAGAGAAAGAGAGGGGGAGAGAGAGGGAAGAAAAGAGACAGGGGCATGGAGAGAGAGAGGGAGGGAGAGGGAGGAAGGGGAAAGAGAGAGGGGGGATATAAGGGAGGGAGGAGAGAGAGGGAGGGATGGAGAGAGAGGGAGAGAGAGAGGGAGAAAGTAAGGAAGGGAGAGAGAGGGAGAGAAAGAGGGAGAAACCAAGGGAGGGAGAGAGAGGGAGAAAGTAAGGGAGGGAGAGAGAGGGAGAAAGTAAGGGAGGGAGAGAGAGGGAGAAAGTAAGGGAGAGGGAGAGAGGGAGAAGTAAGAGGGGGAGAGAGAGAGGGGGAGAGGGATATGGGGTGAGAGAGAGAGAGGGCGAGAGAGAGGGGAGGGGGGGAGATGGGGTAGGGGGAGAGAGAGGGGGGGTGGGGAGAGAGAGAGAGAGAGGGGGAGGGGAAGAGAGAGAGGGGGAGGGAGATGGGGTGGGGGAAAGAGAGAGAGAGGGGGAGAGGGAGAGAGAGAGGTGGGAGAGGGAGATGGAGTGGGAGAGAGGAGAGAGAGGGGGGAGAGATGGGGAGAGAGGGAGATGGGGTGGGAGAGAGAGGGGGAGGGAGAGAGAGAGGGGGAGAGGGAGATGGGGTGGGGGAGAGGGAGATGGGGTGGGAGAGAGGGAGGGAGGGAGAGCTAGAGGGGGAGAGGGAGTGGGGGAGAGAGAGGGAGAGAGAGAGGGGAGAGAGAATAGGGAGAGAAGGGGAGAGAGGGGGGAGAGGGAGATGGGGTGGGAGAGAGAGAGGGAGAGAGAGGGGAGATAGGGGGGAGAGAGGGAGATGGGGTGGGAGAGAGAGAGGGAGGGAGAGAGGAGGGAGAGGGAAATGGGGTGGGAGAGAGAGAGGGAGGGAGAGAGAGAGAGGGGGGGAGGGAGAGAGAGGGGGAGAGATGGAGTGGGAGAGAGAGTGAGAGAGAGGGAGGGAGAAAGAGGGGGAGATGGAGATGGGGTGGGAGAGAGAGAGGGGGATAGAGAGGGGAGAGAGAGGGAGAGAAGGTAGAGGGAGATGGAGTGGGAGAGAGTGAGAGAGGGGGAGGGAGAGAGAGGGGGAGAGAGGGGGAGGGAGATGGAGTGGGAGAGAGAGTGAGAGAGAGGGAGGAGAGAGAGAGGGAGAGAGGGGGAGGGAGATGGAGTGGGAGAGAGAGAGAGAGGGAGGAGAGAGAGGGGGAGAGAGGGAGAGAGAGGGAGATGGAGTGGGAGAGAGTAAGTGAGAGGGAGGGAGGGAGGGAGGGGGGAGAGGGAGAGAGAGAGGGGGAGGGAGATGGGGTGGGAGAGAGGGGGGAGGGAGAGAGAGGGGGGGGAGAGGGAGATGGAGTGGAATAGAGAGAGTGAGAGGGAGGGAGAGAGAAAGAGAGGGAGGGAGGGAAAAAGTGAGGGAGAGAGAGAGAAAGGGAGGGAGAGAGAGAGAAAGGGAGGGAGGGAGAAAGTAAGTGAGGGACAGAGAGAGAAAAGGAGGGAGGGAGAAAGTGAGAGAGAGAGAGAGAGAGAGAGAGAGAGAGAGAGAGAGAGAGAGAGAGAGAGAGACAGAGAGAGAGAGAGCGAGAAAGGGAGAGAGAGAGAAAGGAAGAGAGGGAGAAAGTAAGTGAGGGACAGAGAGAGAAAAGAAGAGAGGTAGGAAGAGAGAGAGAAGGCAGAGAGAGAGGAAGAGAGAGGGTATAGTTTTTCCTGTTTTAGTATTCTACTACATGTACAAGATTCTCTGCTTATCATTATAAGAAAATACTAAGCAAGACTAAGTAGCACATTTAAAAGGACTGCAGAGATGTAATTTTCAATTTACCTCCAGACCCTGAAAGCCCAGTGTCAGTGCACAACTTTATCAAGAAACAGAAGGAATCTAACAGCTACGTAAGGCCCCCTATTTGCTGTTGTCATAGAAGGATCTTATTCTCCTTTTTGTACATTAACATAAAAAAAAATTTCGGATTTACCTTGGAATGCAACAGCAGTCAAACTTTGCTAAACTAAAGGGTAGGAAACTTATGCAAGTAGATCTTACCACATAAAATCTCAAGAGTTAGGCCCCTTTCACACTGAGGAGTTTTTCAAGCGTTTTTGTATCAAAAAAAGTGCTGAAAGCTATAGAAAAATGCTTCCCTTTAAAATCAATGAATGTTTTCACACTGGGCGGTGCACTTTCATTGCTGTGAAAAAAACCCTGCTTACAGCCTCTTTGGCGCAATTTTGGGGAGCTAAAAAAACGCACCAAAAACACTCCTCTCCACTAAAATGAATGGGAAACGCATCAAAAATGCCCCCACTAAGCATTTTTGGTGCCATTTTTGAGTCACATGTCCTTTAAAAACTGCACCAAAAGCGCCGCAAAAGTGCTCCAGTAACGCATAGGTGTTTTACTGGCAGTTTTAAAACGAACCAGTGTGAAAGTACCCTTTAACCAGAACTCCAGGAAAACAACTTAATACGCAATAAAAAAACTTGGATGCAAGTAGTAAAGGTACCCAAATTTGACCTAATATTAGCCCTTTGCACTCCCTGTATTGCAACGCTGGTAAAGGCAGGGGATGGACTGGGAGCTTTTCAGGTGTGCTGCAAGCAAATGTGTTAACAAGGAACATGATAATAGGTAGAGATTGCTAAGGGAGTAATGATATTACCTCATTGGTCTGCTGTAAGCTGTTTTACCTACCATATTATTTGTTTTCATTTACGTAGACTCCTGAGATTTACACAGACACCTTTCACTGTACAATATCACAATGCAGTGAAAACCTAGGCCTTCTTCCACTATCTCGGCGCTATAGAGTTACATTTTTTTAAAAATATAGACCATTCAGTAATCACAGTAATTCGGTCTTTTTACAGCGATTCAAAGTGTCAGCTGCCGCATAAAGGTCAAAATGCAAAACAATAATCCATACAATATAGTAAGATGTCCACAGGTACTCCAAAGGTGCCTCTGATTACTAAAGCGGCGCTACTGTTATTGCTTAATATGACCAGCTTTCATATGGTAATGGCACATGAGAAAATTGAAGAATGACAGATGGTGATAAAAGTCTAGGAAGACACACGGGGTCCACATTAGGACATGTGGTATTAAAGATGTGCACCTCACACCAGAATCTGCAAGCCGTGCATTGCACTCCACCTAAGGGGTTCTCACTCACCAGAATGATGAACACATCAAGCTTTGATATGTTAACCATGGCTGTCATCCACGTCATGGAAGGTGTCAGAGCTTGTACTGGATCTTCCATAGGTACTCGAACAGAAAAAAGGGGCTCAAATAGCGTAATTCTGTTTTCTCTATTGTTTATTTAAACTCAAAATGACATGTTCCATAAAATCCGCCAGTCAATTAGTTCTTAAATTATCAGCACCATGCACTGCATAGTTGGAGGTAAATCTGTATAGCCAGCTAGCCAATCACCTGCCAAGATATGAGACTCTGTTCCATTACCATATGAAAGCTGGTCATAATAAGAAATGACAGTAGTGCCGCTTTTGTAATCAGAAGCACCTTTGGAGTACCTGTGGACAGTTTACTATATTGTATGGATTACCTTTCACTGTACAGCCTGGTGAATAACACTACTAAGTGTCTACTACTACTACTAACACACATTGGTGTCCTCTCTCCACTCCCAGCTTTCTAATGGAGGCACTGATAAGGTCTCATTCGGCTCTCTCTGCTCTTTCCTCCTATCAGCATGCATTCAGAACACCTGGTTGGTTATCAGTCCTGGTCCACCCCCTCCCTGTCTGAATGCTACTGTATAGAGGCGCCAAGAGGCTAATACCAAGTCAACTATAGGTATACAAGTTGAAATTATATGTATAATAAAGTATATGTTTTATATGTATATGATATATATATATATATATATATATATATATATATATATATATATATATATATATACATACAGTGGGGAAAAAATAATTGATCCATCCCCTGCAGATTTTGTAAATTTATCCACTTACAAATTGAGGGTCTAGAATTTTTTATCATAGGTGTATATTAAATGATAGAGACAGAATGTCAACCAAAAATCCAGAATTAACACATGATACAAATCCTATAAATTGAGTTACAGTTCAGTGAGTAAAATACTGTATGTATTTGATCCCTAAGCAAAACATGACGTAGTACTTGGTGGAGAAACCCTTGTTGGCAAGCACAGAGGTAAGACGTTTCTTGTAGTTGGTTACCAGGTTTGCACACATCTCAGGAGGGATTTTGGTCCATGCTTCTTTACAGATCTTCTATAAATCCTTAAAGGAGAAGTCCAGCCAAAGCTTGTTTGTTTTGCACTCCTGTGACCTGTTTTCAGCAGAGAGTGAACCGAAGTCTGCTCTCTGCTGACGTCAGGGATATCAGTCCAGGCATCCGGAAATGGAAGTCTGGATCTGCCAGGTGCCTGGACTGACACCCGTCTCAGCAAGCCACTGAGAGCCTGAGACGGGTCTTTCTGCCCCCTCCACAGCTCAGCGCTCCAATGAACATGGAAGGAGATGAGTAGACAGCTGTGACTGCCAGTCTACAGCTCACTGCTCACAGAGCTGTGAAAACCGAGCGATCTGCGATGTCGGATAACTCGGTTTTCAAAGCAGAGGTGCCGGGGGACAGATGCAGAATCGGACTGATGCTGCATCCACCTAGGTAGGTATGAATAGGGAAAATAAAAGAAACCCATACTTTAATTTTAAGGTTTCTTGGCCGTCGCTTGGCAATTTAAAGTTTCAGCTCCCTCCATACATTTTCTATAGGATTAAGGTCTGGAGACTGGCTAGGCCACTCCATGACCTTAATGTGCTTCTTTTTGAGCCACTCCTTTGTTGCCTTTGCGGTTTTTCTTTTTTTTTGCTCATTGTCATGCTGAAAGACCCATCCACAACCGACCTATCTACAGGGTTCTGGCTGAGAGAAATAGGTTTTCATCCGAGATTTTACAATACATGGCCTCATCCATTGGCCCCTCAATACGGCAAAGTCGACCTGTACCTTTAGCAGAGAAACAGCCCCAAAGCATAATGTTTCCACCTCCGTGCTTGACTGTAGGGATGGTGTTCTTAGGGTCATAGTCAGCATTTTTCTTCCTCCAAACACTGTGAGTCGAGTTAATGCCAAAGAGCTCAGTTTTGGTCTCATCTAACCATAGCACTTTCTCCCAATCCTTCTCTTTATCATTTAGATGTTCATTGGCAAACTTCAGATGGGCCTTCTTGAGGAGTGGGACCTTGCAGGCACTGCAGGATTTCAATCCATGGCGACTTATTGTGTTACCAACGGTTTGGTTGGTGGCGGTGGTCCAAAATGTCTTCAGATCATTTACAAGCTCCTCCCATGTAGTTCTGGGCTGATCCCTCACTTTTCTCATGATCATCCTTACCCCATGAGGTGAAATCTTGCATGGAGCTCCAGAACAAGGGTGATTGATGGTTATTTTCTATTTCTTCCATTTGCAAATAATCTCTTCAACAGTTGTCTCTTTCTCGCCAAGCTTCTTGCTGATGATCTTGTAGCCCATTCCAGCCTGTTGCAGGTCTGCAATCTTGCCCCTGGCATCCTTTGACAGCTCTTTGGTCTTGCCCATTAACGTGAGGTTTGAATGGAAGAAAGAGATTCCGTGGACAGGTGTCTTTTATACACACAACAAGTTGTCATAAGGAGCACTTTGTTAAATTGACAGGAATAATCTGTGTACAACATGAGCACATACTGTAGTCAGTCTGTGGGAGCCATAATTATTGTTGGTTGGTAGAGGATCACATACTTATTTTACTCACTGAACTGCAATTTATAATATTTGTATCATGTGTTTGTCTGGATTTTTGGTTGATATGCAGTCTCTATAATTTAAAATATGCCCATGATAAAAATTAGAGGCCCCTAATTTCTTTGTAAGTGGGAAAACTTTCAAAATCTGCACTGGATCAAATAATTATTTTCCCTACTGTATATATACAGTATCTCATAAATGTGAGTACACCCCTCACATTTTTCTAAATATTTTAATATATCTTTTCATGTGACAACACTGAAGAAATGACACTTTGCTACAATGTAAAGTAGTGAGTGTACAGCTTGTATAACAGTGTAAATTTGCTGTCCCCTCAAAATAACTCAACACACAGCCATTAATGTCCAAACTGCTGGCAGCAAAAGTGAGCACACCCCTAAGTGAAAATGTCCAAATTGGACCCAATTAGCCATTTTCCTTTCCTGGTGTCATGTGACTCGTTAGTGTTACAAGGTCTCAGGTGCGAATGGGGAGCAGGTGTGTTAAATTTGGTGTTATTGCTCTTACTCTCTAATACTGGTCACTGGAAGTTCAACATAGAACCCGATGACAAAGAGGATCTGAAAAAAATAATTGTTGCTCTTCACAAAGATGACATAGGTTATAGAAGATTGCCAAGACCCTGAGACTGAGCTGCAACACGGTGGCCAAGACCATACAGCGGTTTAACAGGACAGGTTCTACTCAGAACAAGCCTTGCCATGGTCGACCAAAGAAGTTAAGTGCACACTGCTCAGCGTCATATCCAGAGGTTGTCTTTGGGAAACAGACGTAAGAGTGCTGCCAGCATTTCTGCAGAGGTTGAAGGGGTGGGGGGTCAGCCTGTCAGTGCTCAGACCATACGCCGCACACTGCATCAAATTGGTCCCAGAAGGAAGCCTCTTCTAATGATAATGCGCAAGAAAGCCCGCAGTTTGTTGAAGACAAGCAGACTATGGACATGAATTACTGGAACCATGTCCTGTGGTCTGATGAGACCAAGATAAACTTATTTGGTTCAGATGGTGTCAAGCGTGTGTGGTGGCAACCAGGTGAGGAGTACAAAGACAAGTGTGTCTTGCTTACAGTCAAGCATGGTGGTGGGAGTGTCATGGTCTGGGGCTGCATGAGTGCTTGGGAGCTACAGTTCATTGAGGGAACCATGAATGCCAACATGTACTGTGATACACTGAAGCAGAGAATGATCCCCTCTCTTTGGAGACTGCGCCGCAGGGCAGTATTCCAAAATAATAATGACATCAAACACACCTCCAAGACCACTGCCTTGCTAAAGAAGCTAAGGGTAAAGGTGATGGACTGGCCAAGCATGTCTCCAGACCTAAACCCTATTGAGCATCTGAGAGGCATCCTCAAACAGAAGGTGGAGGAGCGCAAGGTCTCTAACATCTACCAGCTCCGTGATGTCATCATGGAGGAGTAGAAGAGTGGCAACCTGTAAAGCTCTGGTGAACTCCATGCCCAAGAGGGTTAAGGCAGTGCTGGAAAATAATGGTGGCCACACAAAGAATTGACACTTTGGCCCCAATTTGGACATTTTTACTTAGGGGTGTACTCAGATTGGTTGCCAGCGGCTTAGACATTAACGGCTGTGTGTTGTGTTATTTTGAGGGGACAGCAAATTTACACTGTTATACAAGCTGTACACTCACTACTTTACATTGTAGCTAAGTGTAATTTCTTCAGTGTTGTTACATGAAAAGATATAAAAAAATATTTACAAAAATGTGAGGGGTGTACTCACTTTTCTGAGATTCTGTAAATATATAGATGTCAATTTCGGTGTTTTGTATTTTATACCTGCTTGGAGTTCAACTTTAAATCTTTATATATCTAAAGGCTGAAATATGATTACAATGTTCTCTCCCTGTGATAAAATGCTAAATGACAGCATTCACTTACTTTTCTCTCTGCCTAAATGCTTTGGCAGACCCCCATACAGAGTAACTAAAGTGTCTTTTGATGAGGATGCCAGTTCTTGGTGAATACCAGTCCAGATTTGTTTGTTCAACCTTGCATTATAAGCGACTCATTGCTCGTTATTTTGCTACTGTGTCTCCACTGGAAAAACAAAAGTTTATTCATTGCTATCTTACCTCTGCAGGTGGCGTCTGAGCCAGACCATAGTCCATTTGGTTGACAAAGTCGAATACCGCTTCCAACTAATTCAAACCCTGTCTTGCATCGGACTCCACAAGCCGCATCAAATTGATTGTTGCAGATGTTCTGTATGAAATAGCCATTCTCTGGGGGCAGCAACTCAGGGCAGCGAACAACTAATGATGTTTATAATACAAAAACAATTGTTATAGGGGAATGATTTGCATTCCTATTAAGCTAGCATGTAATCTGCTTTGTGTTAGCGCAAGTTTTATATACTGTAAGAAAATACTTTCAGATTCCACCTTTGTGTAACTTGTATGCCTTTATGTTATTAAATGTGTCATTGCGGGGAAGATTTGCAGGCAGCTACAATTTATAGAGGAAAACATCACAGCGATATACTTGGATGATTTATAGCAGCGCATAGAAAGAAAAAAAAAGAAAACAAAGCATTTTTTTTAATCTATGCTTTTTATTATCTCTTATTCTCTATTTTTTTAAACAAGATTGCAGTTAAGCACAAATGTTTATGTTTGTTATTACTAGGAAGGTGCCATCTTATTGTTTGTAGGTCATGGGTGAATGAGGCACAATATGGCTTACTGCTACATGTTTTTCCTGAACAAGCAGAACCTGACCTGCAGTACAGTAAAATAATAAACATTGAACTGTGAAAATATATGGTATTTCATTGTCACTACTGGGGCAAGCTTCACTCACTTCTAAAGTGGACCTTTCCACCCAAAACAATAGAAACACAGTTGCATGCAACTCTGCATGCCTAACAATAAAAACTGCACACTCTTAGGTAAAAATCCTTTTTTTTCCATAAATGTACAGAATTAACTTCTATACTTCCACCACTCCTGGAGCACTGGTGACATAGCCCTGACCTCCCAACTGCCTCCTTGGAAGGCTATGTCACTAGTGCCCTCTGGAAAGCTCTTGCAGCTTTTTGCAGCTAAAGTAATCTTGAAAGATTCTGGGAATCTTTCACGATATCTGGTCACCCACGGTACACAGAACATGGAAATAGTTTAGTAAATACCGTATTTATCGGCGTATAACACGCACAGGCATATAACATGCATCTTCAATTTAGGAGGGAAGTTTCAGGAAAAAAACTTTTTTTTTTTAAATAAACTACTTTGAAGCAAAATAATGGTCAGTGCCCATCATTGCAGCCTGATCAGTGCCCATCTGCAGCCTTGCCAATCATTGCAGTCTAATCAGTGCCCATCTGCAGCCTTGCCAATCATTGCAGTCTAATCAGTGCTCATCTGCAGCCTTGCCCATCATTGCAGCCTGTTTAGTGCCCATCTGCAGCCTTGCCCATCATTGCAGCATGATCAGTGCCCATCTGCAACCTTGCCAATCATTGCAGTCTAATCAGTGCCCATCTGCAGCCTTGCCCATCATTGCAGCCTGATCAGTGCCCATCTGCAGCCTTGCCAATCATTGCAGTCTAATCAGTGCCCATCTGCAGCCTTGCCCATCATTGCAGCCTGATTAGTGCCCATCTGCAGCCTTGCCCATCATTGCAGCCTGATTAGTGCCCATCTGCAGCCTTGCCCATCATTGCAGCATGATCAGTGCTCATCTGCAGCCTTGCCCATCATTGCAGCCTGTTTAGTGCCCATCTGCAGCCTTGCCCATCATTGCAGCCTGTTTAGTGCCCATCTGCAGCCTTGCCCATCATTGCAGCATGATCAGTGCCCATCTGCAACCTTGCCAATCATTGCAGTCTAATCAGTGCCCATCTGCAGCCTTGCCCATCATTGCAGCCTGATCAGTGCTCATCTGCATGGTAAAAAAGCAGGAGTAGTATGGCGCTGCCCTTATGGAGACAAATTTTTTTTTTTCTTTCTTTGTAGTGAATGTATTGCCTAGTATCCTTATAGAATTGCTTCTAAAACCTGTATGTGTTCAAAAATTGAATAAAACTGACTGGTGGTGAATATTTCTATTCAAAATGAAAATACAACAACTGGTGCTCCAATTGTTCAACAAAGGTGCATTGTGCCCTTTAAGTTAAGTAATTGTGGATATAGATGTAATATCATCTAGGTGGAAAGTGTTAAAAAAAAAAAAAAAAAAAGAAGGAAAACAGGAATAGTATGGCGCTGCCCTTATGGAGACAAAAAAAAAAAAAAAAAACCCTCTCTTTAAAATGACTTTATAATTCCTAAAGTGTGTGTGCCAAAAATGAATAAATATGTGACTGGTGCCAAGTCCTTACTGTTAAAGGTACAATTGCAACATAAGGTGCTTCAATTATTCAACAAAAGTGCATAGTGCAGCATCACTAAAGTGACCAGTGTTAAATCATACAAATCCATACAACATTGTGCAAAATATCCATCATAAATAGTGACCCTTGTGCTGTGACCAGTATTGGTTGGATAGGAAAAGTTCCGTTTATGAAAAAAACAAGTTCTTTTTGGAGTATTTTGTAGTGTTCAATCTTTGAGGGTGTCTTTGAGGGGCGTCCCAGTAGAAGTTTTTTTCATAAACGGAACTTTTCCTATCCAACTAATACTGGTCACAGCACAAGGGTCACTATTTATGATGGATATTTTGCACAATGTTGTATGGATTTGTATGATTTAACACTGGTCACTTTAGTGATGCTGCACTATGCACTTTTGTTGAATAATTGAAGCACCTTATGTTGCAATTGTACCTTTAACAGTAAGGACTTGGCACCAGTCACATATTTTTTGGCACACACACTTTAGGAATTATAAAGTCATTTTAAAGAGAGGTTTTTTTTTTTTTTTTTTTGTCTCCATAAGGGCAGCGCCATACTATTCCTGTTTTCCTTTTTTTTTTTTTTTTTTTTTAACACTTTCCACCTAGATGATATTACATCTATATCCACAATTACTTAACTTAAAGGGCACAATGCACCTTTGTTGAACAATTGGAGCACCAGTTGTTGTATTTTCATTTTGAATAGAAATATTCACCACCAGTCAGTTTTATTCAATTTTTGAACATATACAGGTTTTAGAAGCAATTCTATAAGGATACTAGGCAATACATTCACTACAAAGAAAGAAAAAAAAAAAAAAAAAAAATTTGTCTCCATAAGGGCAGCGCCATACTACTCCTGCTTTTTTTACCATTTTTTAATACTTTCCACTTAGGTGGTATTGTATGTGTAGAGGCAGCAGCCATATCCACAACTAAAACATTCAATTCATTGCGCGGATTTACCCCATACACCTACTAGTGCTCATCTGCAGCCTTGCCCATCATTGCAGCCTGATTAGTGCCAATCTGCAGCCTTGCCATTCATTGCAGTCTGATTAGTGCCCATCTGCAGCCTTGCCAATCATTGCAGTCTGATTAGTGCCCATCTGCAGCCTTGCCAATCATTGCAGTCTGATTAGTGCCCATCTGCAGCCTTGCCAATCATTGCAGTCTGATTAGTGCCCATCTGCAGCCTTGCCAATCATTGCCCATCATTGCAGCATGATCAGTGCCCATCTGCAGTCTTGCACATCTTTGCAGCATGATCAGTGTGCATCTGCAGCCTTGTTATTGCCGAAATAAACAGAGCCAGATCTCCTGTGTACTCGGCTCAGCTTGCAGTCCCGCCCAGTCCTGCCCCTTGGCCCGACTCATGATGGACATAACACCAGTCCAATGGTGGGACGTCAATGCTAGGAGGCGGGACTGCGCATGACTGCGAGCAGATTTCGAGTACACAGGAATTTTGGCTCTGTCTATTTCGGTGGCGCTTGTTCCCTCCTTCCCCTCCAAGGCAGCCATTCTGTGTATAACACGCACACACGATTTTCCCCTGATTTTAAGGAGGAAAAAGTGCGTGTTGTACGCCAATAAATACATTATACACTGCTAAATACCTTTCCCATCAGCAGTATATAGCAGTCTTGCGACTTTTAACAGTGTCTGGTTAAAGCTTGTAGGAGGAGTTTTCATTCTCCTCTAACTGTCCTGTGAGGCTGCAGGACCCCTGACCCTCTGTCTGGACAGTGCTAAGTGGCCCTATGCTGATCACATGCACTTTCCCAAAAAAACAAAAAAAAAAACAAAACAAAACCTCTCTAGCAATACACACCAAACTGATCATGTGCAGAGTGCCCCCCAATGCTCTATACTATCAAGAGATGGATTGGGGACTGTGGAAGAAGGGGAGGATCAGAGAAGACAGGATCAAACAGCCTTTTATCTTGGTATTTAGATAATCAAGCACATAGATGCATTTGACTCGTGCTACCCAACATTGAGGCTGATGTACGAAGTGGACAAAGGAGAAGTTTGTGCTGCCAATATTAGTTAATTAAGAGCTAGTAAAGATGCAAAGCTGCGTGTATTCTCTATAATTTGTGACTACTAAAATGTTAGGAGCACATTTTGAAAAGGGAAAATAATTCATACCTTTGCAGGTGGGGCCATCTTGTTCATATCCTTCTTTACATACACAATCCTCCACTGATGTGCTTCCAGGTGGTGATGTGTGATTTGGATCAGGACACGAAATGCAGGTGCTCACTCCTCCAGGTGAACCCTCGGGTTTGTAGGTTCCAGATGGACAAGCTAATTTAAGGAAACAAAATTATTACTAATGCTGCTCATACAGTATATCACCTATAATTGGTTTTACAGCTACAGGGCTGCTCCAAAAAATTACAATTAATAACACAAACATATAGCTATATTTGCCAGTTAATGATGAACATCCTTTATGTCTGTGTTCACTATACAGCCAACTTCTGTTTTTATTTTCTAACCTACCCTATTCTAGAAATGTGGGATCTGGAATCTGAATGGCTGCTATTGGAAGTTTCCAGACTTTTTAAGACTTGAGTTTCAAGATGAATTACAGTGAGTTACAATGTTGCACATGACAAATAGATTCTATGTCCTTTGAATTATTCTGTTACAGTGGGAATCATCTATTTCCGCTGGTTTGCGTTGCGTTGCAGGCAGTGCTAATGTACCAATCCAGGTGCATCGCACTGTTCTATTTTTTTTTTTTTAAACCATAGTGATATTTTATAAAGTTCTATCAGCTGGTGCTGGAATAGCCGCTGATGCAGTCCCACCACACTAGTGTGAAGAGCTTCCCTAATCAATACTAAAACAATTTCTCTCAAAGCACTTTCAGGAATTTTAGCAGCAGTTTACCCTGTTTTGGAAAAACGTAAATTTTTTTAAGTCATAGAAACATTGATGAGTGCTGGTAGGAAAAAGACAAAGAGGTCCATCAAGTCTGCCCTTTTTTTTTTTTGGAGAGGATTTTTTTATTTATTTTTTGTATAGATCTGGATTTGTCCCAAACATGTTTGTATCCACCTACTATTGACAGACTCACTACCCCTGCTGGAAGTCTATTACAAGCATCAACTACTCTTTCAATAAAATGATACTTTCTAAGATTAAGATTTGAACTTTCCTCCTGCTAGTTTGAGGTCATGTCCCCGTGTTCTTGGTCTTGACTCCATTTTGAAAATACTGCCCTCCTGAACCTTATTCACACCCTTAATGTATATAAAGGTTTTAATTATGTTTTCCCTTTCCCTTCCAGACTCATTCATTCTGTAAATGCTACAAAGAAGTTTAGTTTAATGTATATATATTGTTTGGAAAACTTTTCTACACAAAACATTAGTTAAAAAAAAACACAAAAGTTAAAAGTTATATGAAATTTTTTCACCCAGGGGTCAATTTACTAAGCATTAAATGTATTTTTGAGGTAAAATATCTCAAGCAGTTAAATGTGCAATTCACAAAAAAATGCACGTTAAATTCCACCTGAGTTAAATTTTTTATTTTGTAGTAGTTTAACGTATGTTATTGCACATTAGTTTAATGCAGTCTAGACCTCCAGCTGCAGCGTAAAGTGAAACATTTAGCAGTGGTGGGAGTGTGTCGGGTTTTTAAGGAGCTGCCACCCGCCAGTGTTCTAACAACCATGACTCACCCCTGCTGTCAGCGGGGATTCCTTAATGACAGCAGAATGTAACAGTAAAATGTATAAAATTAACAGCGCGCAGTCCTCCCCAATCCATATCGTGACCCCCCCCTGAACCATATCAGGCCACATGCCCTCAACATGGAAGGGGAGGTGCTATTTACACTAGTACATTTTTGGTGAATAAATAGGAGTACTGTATGCCCCATTCTTATTCACATGGGGGGGACAGGGATCTGGGGGCAGAAAAGCATGCCCCCATGTTCAGGGAGTGTGACTTGGCATGGTTCAGGAAGAGGGGGCGCATGCTTGTTTCCTCCTCCTTTCCTGGCCTGACAAGCTGCGAAGATAAGGGTCTTGCATGGATTGTAGGGGGACTCACACAATTTTTAAAAACATTTTGGCATGATACTCCCCTCCCCAAAATCCATACCAGACTCAAAGGGCCTGGTAAGGTTTGGGGGGGGGGGAGAACCTCACTTTTTTTTGGCTCTTTTGTTTATATTCTGCTGTCAGCAAGGAATCCCTGCTGACAGCAGGTGAGTCACTGGTTGCTAAAGATGCAGCAGGTACAGGCTCCTTAACAACTAGCCATTCACTCGTTGTTAAGGATGCCGGCAGATTCTGGCTCCTTAAAAACCTGCTAATATTCATTAAATAGCACATGGCTAGATTGTGACAAATGCTTTTGTTTACATTTTGTTAGTGAACTGATTTTTAACTAAGTTTATACAGTATTTATTGATTGTTTCCTATTTTGGGGTAAATACTACACAAACCTATAGTGAATTGAACTTTTCAATATTGCATGTGATATTTGGATACATGACCCAAATATTGCACGTGATCTCTATTAGTGAATTGAGCCTAAACCGCTATAAAGGCAAACATAATGTAGTAGTTGGGAAACAATAACATTATAACAACAAGAGCACGTAGTAATATTTGAAGCAATCCATTAGGTGTAAGCTTTTGTTTTTTGTTTTTTTTTGCACCTGCACTAGAAAATGACTAGCTTGATAATAAGGCAACATATTTGTTACAAATTATCTGGAGCTGTAGAGTTCAAGTGGAAATTGATTAGCTTGTTAGTTTGTGACAATGACAAAATAGGAAAAGATAAAGAGACCTTTCTTCTGAGACAAAAGCTGAAGTTTATTCTGCTTAAAGTGGAAGTCCAGACTAGAACTAAGCTTAAAACTGCTCCTACCCCACTTCTAACTGCTATACTAACTACCCTGTAGAAGGAAGATGCTTATACTTACCTATTCTCAGAGCGTTCCAGTCTGGTCACGTGATCTCCCCAGTGGATGGTTTTCAAGGGAGAGGAGAGAGCAGCAACAATGGCTGCAATGCCTGGGCGGTGATGTTACCCATAGGCACCCAAAAGCACCTGTTGGCGGCTGTCCTTCCTCTCTCTTGAAACTGGGAGACAATCACTTGACCGGACCCGAGAGCTCTGAGAATAGGTAGGTATATTCTTCTTTCTTCTACAAGAATTTTAGCTGCAGTTTACCCTGTTTTGGAAAAACATACATTTGATTAAGTCATAGAAACATTGATGAGTGCTGGTAGAAAAAAGACAAAGAGGTCCATCAAGTCTGCCCTTTTTTTTTTTGGAGAGGATTTTTTTATTTATTTTTTGTATAGATCTGGATTTGTCCCAAACATGTTTGTATCCACCTACTATTGACAGACTCACTACCCCTGCTGGAAGTCTATTACAAGCATCAACTACTCTTTCAATAAAATGATACTTTCTAAGATTAAGATTTGAACTTTCCTCCTGTTAGTGTGAGGTCATGTCCCCGTGTTCTTGGTCTTAACTTCATTTTGAAAATACTGCCCTCCTGAACCTTATTCACACACTTAATGTATATAAAGGTTTTAATTTTGTTTTCCTTTTCCCTTCTTTCTTCCAGACTCATTCATACTGTAAATGTTACAAAGAAGTTTGTAACATTTGTGCTTATAGATATAAGAAGGGGGGTGGGATTAGTTTTAACCTTAGTTCTAGCCCGGACTTCCTCTTTGATTTTACATTCTCTTCCCAGACTGAAAATGGGGCTGGAAGTCAGTTTTAAATGTTGATGGGTATTTGAAAGCAGTACAGAAGGGGTACTTAAACATTAATTTTTACTTAGCTCCTAAAAAGACATTGTAGACTTTGTATACATTTCAACAGGAAATATATGTACAGAAGGATTAGAAGCAGGTATTAGGTTTTTATGCGCAGAACAGCACTAAACACATTCAATACGTCAGTGTATATTTCTAAATGTGTTTATATCCATACACCATTCATCTTGGATTCACAGGTTTTGCTAATTGGATCCAATTGAAAGCAAATGTGTAAATCCACGGAAAGAAAACCAGCCACACATAGAAAACAATTGTTTTCTAAAAGCCTTGTTCTCACTACAACGCAACCCGGAGGTGCAGTGCAGTGAGCTGCGATGATATGCAGACAGTGTAGGTATGAAGTAAGGTGCAATAACGTGCGTATGGATCAGTACGCACTTGTGAATGAAGCCTAATGCCCCGTACACACGATCGGATTTTCCGACAACAAATGTTGGATGTGAGCTTGTTGGCTGAAAGTCCGACCATGTGTATGCTCCATCGGACATTTGTTGTAGGACTTTCCACCAACAAATGTTGGCTAGCAGGTTCTCAAATTTTCCGCCAACAAAACTTTGTTGTCGGAATTTCCGATCGTGTGTACACAAGTCCGACACACAAAAGTTCACGCATGCTCAGAATCAAGCAGAAGGAGCCGCACTGGCTAATGAACTTTCTTTTTCTCAGCTCGTTGTACGTCTTGTACATCACCTCGTTCCCACGTTCGTAATTGTTGGCCAACATTTGTGTGAGTGTGTTTATGCAAGACAAGTTGGAGCCAACATCCTTCGAACAAAAATCCACAGTTTTGTTGTTGGAAAGTCCGATCGTGTGTACGGGGCATTAGGGTTTAAAGAGGCACTGAGAAACACCTGCCCATGTCTTTGTAGGTTTCCTTGGGACCCCTGAACTTTAAATCCAAATTATGCTATTTTTAGCTTTAAAGCTGAAGCCTTGTTCCTCCAAATTCCTAAATGTAATATGTGTTGGTTCTCTCACCAAAAAGGAAAAAGCACCTTGAAAGGTGGTGTGCCTTCTGAGTAAATAGTCTATAGGGTTCATTTACAAAGGCATTTGAGACTCTCAGCAGAATGAATGAATGCATGGTTGCAGGGAAGAAAATCACTTCATCTATGACTTGCCTAGGCTTGGTGAACAATCAACAAGTTCAAATATCTCATCCAGTAACATGTTTATAATGGATACATTTTGGAACAACCAAGAGTCTTATTTTGCAGTAAAAGTATGTGTTTGTTGGCTGAGTAACCTGCAAAGCATTATTCGGATAGTATGTGTGTGTGGCTGGAGGTTTTTCCTTAAAACTTGCGTCTGATATTTATACTGCTGAGAATTAGGTTTACAAGCTCAAAACAACAGTCAGCTATTTAAATATGGATATTTTCTCACCGAGAAATTCTCACTCCTTATCTGACCCCTTATTTTGTGAGAAGTAGCCAGTTATCTGTCTGGAACTATCAGGGACTGAACGATGTCTGGGCGTTTCTCAGTTCATCATGCTGGAGTCGGACCACAGTTCACCCTATTAACCGTAATTTCGTATTTTTCCAGGAGCAAGGTTAAAGGGAAGGAATCTCTAGAGATCATTTAGCTATCATGTTAAAAAATTTTGAAAGTGGTTTCCTAACAGGCCAAAGTGAATACAACGCATAAACTAATTAGTACATTATAGACGAATAAGTATTACAGAGTATACTAAAATAGAGTTTCATTTATAAATTTGTTTTCCAGTGAGCTGCTTTCTCATACATTTTTCACTAGATCCAACAGGTAGGTCAGACACCTGGTATTTATCTTTAATATATACCAACCCAGCCAAACTCTTTACAACTACTGACAAACAGACATGTTTGCATTGTGAGAAATAAAAAAAAAAAAAAAAAAAGGAATGGGAAAAAACATTTTACATCTATAACTCCACCTTTAAAGTCATCTTTAAACAATTAATGCTTTCTATTAAAAAACAGTGACAAATTGTTACAACTAACCACAAAAATGTATTGATAATACCAAGAAAACCGTCAGCCTCTGAAGGCAAATTTATGACCCACTAAATACCTATCAAAAGGGCGATAAACAAAGTTTCCCATTAAAAACGTATTCCACGCTTCCCCCTGCAACATAATACTGTACACAACATCCAATATACACTAAAATACCAGAGGTATTGGGACGCCTACCTTTACATGTACATGAACCCTAATGGCATCCCAGTCTTAGTCCTTAGGGTTCAATATTGAGTTGGTCCACCCTTTGCAGCTATAACAGCTTCAACTCTTCTGGGAAGGCTGTCCATAAGGTTTAGGAGTGTGTCTATGGGAATGTTTGACCATCGTTCCAGAAGCGCATTTGTGAGGTCAGGTACTGATGTGGATGAAAAGGCCTGGGTCACAGTCTCTGACCTAATTCATCCCAAAGGTGTTCTATCAGGTTGAGGTCAGGACTTTGTGAAGGGCAGTCAAGTTACTCCACCCCAAGCTTGCTCATCCATGTCTTTATGGACCTTGCTTTGTGCACTGGTGCACAGTTATGTTGGAACAGGAAGGGGCCATCCCCAAACTGTTCCAACAAAGTAGGGAGCATAAATTGTCCAAAATGTCTTTGTATGCTGACGCCTTAAGAGTTCCCTTCACTGGAACTAAGGGGCCAAGCCCAATCCCTGAACAACAACCCCACACCACAATTTCCTCCATCAAATGATTTGGACCATTGCACAATGAAAGGCCCATAAAGACATGGATGAGCGAGTTTGGGGTGGAGGAACTTGACTGGTCTGCACAGAGTCCTAACCTCAACCCGATAGAACACCTTTGGGATGAATTAAAGTGGAGACTGTGAGCCAGGCCTTCTTGTCCGACATCAGTGCCTGACCTCACAAATGCGCTTCTCGAAGAATGGTCAAACATTTCCATAGACACACTCCTAAACCTTGTAAACATCCTTCCCAGAAGAGTTGAAGCTGTTATAGCTGCAAAGGGTGGGTCAACTCAATATTGAACCTTACAGACTAAGACTGGAATTCCATTAAAGTTCATGTGCGTGTAAAGGCAGGTGTCCCGATACTTTTGACAATATTGTGTATATTGACCAGTGGCAACTTGATTGGAATAACAAAGAAAAAATGGTTGCACAGTATTCCTCCCATTGAAAATACACTTGTATAGTCATATTTATTGCATAAGATGGAGCTGTATATCCATGCAGCATAGACTCCTACTGGTAATGTATGGTATATATGGTTTGTATATGCATTTTTGTAGACTGTTGTCTGTTAAGCAGGTCTTTCTTTTCAATTTTTTTTTTGTGGTATATTGTTGTAGGGAGATTTTAATACAGAAGTAAAATAGTAATTGAAAGGGTATTAGCTATGCGTGAAACTTATTGTAACTGGATCTGGATATCAGACTTTGAAAGTGAAAATTATTCCATCAAAATAAGAAAACAGCACCAAGAAAAGTGTATTTCCCTTCATTAATTGTGTGTCTGTGCCATTCAATTTCTTTGATACTAATATAGTATGGTAGTATGAGACAGCTACTACAAAGTTACAGCATGTGTTGTTCTGTTAATAAGAAAATTCATCTAGTGTGACAGGGAAAGAATAGCTTCTAACTTCCACCACCTGCTGAGCTAAACCAGTAGTTATTAGTGAATTGTAAATACAGTTATTCATGTTATTTAAAAAAAAAGTACAGGGCTTGTCTGACTACTTTAGAACTAGGCACATTTTTGCTTGTAATATCAATATATAAGTAAATGAACAAAAAAATATTTAGCTAACTATTGCTTGACATTCTTCTGATCTCATATGCAAGACTGTTATAGTAAAAGTTCAAAAAGGGCATTTGCCCCAGCCACTGGGGGACAGTGGGCCCAGTCAACATTTAACAGAGCTTTTATTAATAATTTGTAATTAAACATTAGCCACTTGGTGGTCTGGGATTCCTTAAAAAAGAAATATGAGTTTTTTATTTATTTTGCAGAATCATACTTACCTAGGTGGATGCAGCATTGATCTGATGCTTCTGCTGCATCTGTCACAACCTTTCCCGATCCTGGTCCGGCTCTGTGATGTCAGCTGACAGTGGACTCCAGCCCGCTGTCTGCTGAAAACGGGTCACAGGAGTGCAGAATGAACTGCACTCCTGTGATCCACAGGAGAAGTACAGCCAAACGAGCTTTGGCTGTATTTCTCCTTTAAAGCCCCTTGATTTTCCCTCACTAGTCTTTCAGTTTATGAAATCATGGTGAACCTAAATATTTCTCATTGATCTAAAAAAGTAAACATGCAGTAAGCATCTGTCCATGGTCCTGATCTGACACCCGGCAGAGCATTCCAATTTGCCAGGCAATCAAGGCTATATGGGAAATCTGTCAATTACTATTGGCCTGGTTCACACCTATGCATTTTTTAGTGCGTTTTCAGTTTTGCAGAAACACACTACAGTCCATTTAACATGGTTTGCTATGGGCCACGTTCACGTCTATGTATTTTATGGAAAGGGCCAGGGACTTTTTTCTGGTTTTTAGTTCCATAGACTTCAATTGATCTAAAATGTGTATTTAAAAACGCAAAATGCACCTGGAATATGCAAACTGCAACCTGCATAGGTGTGAACTTGGCCTTAGAGGTAGTGGAACCTAGGACTAATGGATAGAATGTTTATTCACCAACATCAAACTAGTTGTCCCAAGATATTAGCAGGATTTAAAGTATCTTTCTATATCTCAGGTATGCTGTATGATACAATGTGTAATTCCAATAAATGCAACCAAACTCATGAGCCCCAAACCATGTATTTTCTTTCATGCTCATAAGATACTCTCACAGGGTGCTACCTGTTTGACAAAGCTGACATGTTTGGCCCACTTGCGTCTTGAAGCCTTGCTGATTTCTTAATAGGAATAATTACAGATCAAAAAGGAACTATATGACCGCACTGCTATAAGGTGGAGCAAAATGCAATGATAGATGGTGGAAGCAGAATCCATGCAGGGGATATTACTTCCACAAGTCCTGCCTGTTATAAAAAGGGCATAAGGTGGTTAAAGCGAGCCTATACTCAAGCAACTTTATCCTTCAAAAAGTTTGTAACAACTGATTTACAGCAGGCATTCTGGAGATGCCCTTTTGCTTAGGGCCACTTGTTCATCCATTCCACAGCACCTTTTTGGCCGTGAAGCAGCCAACATATTAATAGAGCAATTACCAGACAGCTTTCCTTGTTCCTGAAACCTACCCCCTGATGACATTATCAATGTAATCCAGTACACAGATGCAGGAGTGGGCGGGACAGGCCTCTAATAATGTCAAAGTCCTGACAAGCACCTGTGAGGCTAGAAGAATAGAAGATGTCAAGGCACAGTCGAATGTGATTAAGTGCTCTGCTTCTTCGAGCCAGGGATTATGCTAAAAGTATGTTCTTTTACCGATTACTTTGTCACAATAAACTGTGCTAATGAGTCCCTGTTAGACAGCCAAACTTTAGATTTTGAGTAATAGGTCTGCCTTAGACCTGTCTATCCAATGCTACGTTATCTTTTTATGCAGATTTACATTTGAATTAAAAGAGCTTCTGTGAACCAAGGCCAAGAAGCCCCAATTCACATACTCGGCTAATATTTTCTTGCTGAAAAATATGTGCATTTTCATGTAACTTTCTTTTATTTTCAGGAAACTTTCCTCTTTTTATTTC
Organism: Aquarana catesbeiana; assembly: GCF_042186555.1. Lineage (NCBI taxonomy): Eukaryota > Metazoa > Chordata > Amphibia > Anura > Ranidae > Aquarana > Aquarana catesbeiana. Next base: position 458,316,547 of record NC_133324.1, on the reverse strand, counting down.
TGGACCTTCTAATTAAGCCATAGCATCACCTGCTACTTGTTAAACAGCAGCAGCACTCCTTCTACTAGTAATATGGCATGCAGGGATAATGATTCCTGAAATGCCATTTCAAAATGAAATCTATCAGGAGCCAGGTCTCATTAGCCTGGCAGGCTCAACTACACAACATGCTATGACTATAAAAATAGCAAATTAATCACTTTGCTAGAAATACAAGTAATGCATTACTTTTCTTTCTTCTATCCATTACACACAGAAAGCAAGAATCGTAAAAGAAGTAAATATGCGTGTTTTTAAACAAGTAAAAATTGTTCCTATTTTGCACATTCTAAATGAAAAAACAAAAAGAGACACTGTCTAGAGTGTAGGCTCCAATGAAATCAGATTTACAAGAAAAGGAAGTGATTAGGCCTGCTGACTTAATACATGACACTGTATAGATGGCCTTGTTCCTTACAGGAATTCACAAACCTTATCTAGCTAGAAAGTAAGCAAAACCATAGGCTATTACGAAATGCCATTTTGGAATACAAGTGTTACTAATGATGACTGCATGTGGTTATGCAGCTGATAATAATGAAGCCAAGACATGCTTAAACCTCTTTCATATTGGTCTGGATTAGGCTAGAACAACATTATCAGGTGAAAATTCCCTTTAGGATTAAGCAGACTTCCTAGTGCTAAACCCAGACTGGATCCTGCTTAATATATTGAACAGTGACAGTACAACTTTTTAATTAAAAAAAAATGATGTTGGTAAATTAAGAAAGGAAAAAAAGCAAAATAAATGAAATGATTAATTATATGAGGTGTGTCTAAAAAGTTTGGTGAATGGTATCAGAAAACAAACAAAACAGAAGATACAAACAAATTACCTTTATTGACCTTCAAAGTAATCTCCATCCTTCAACACACACTTTTGGCAATGTTCATAAAGCTTCTCTCGCTCAAAGGTCTCTGTAGGAATTGATCACAGAACCAATGTCACACATTCTTGGATTGCCGCTATGTCCAACACTCTTCAGGTGGGAAAACAGAAAGAAGTCACAGGCGCCAGATCAGGGGAGTATGGTGGATTCCGCTAGGATACCAGATTGAACTGGTAGCACCAGGTCTTAACCCCTGTGACGATGGTTCAAAGAAAGGATAAATCCTGGTCACACATGGTAATGAAATCTCCCGCAGTTTCCATCTGTTTTGCTTTCTGTTCGTCTGTCAGCCTGTGCGGCACATTCCGGGAACAGATTTGTCCTTGCTAATGTCCAATTCCTCCACCATCAATCACAGAGTCAGTAGTCGATCTCGTGCCAGCATTTGTCGCACTTGCTTGATCATGTCTGGGGTTCTGCTTGTCGATGGCTGACCCAAACTTGGCTCATCCTACGTTGTTTCCTTCCTATCACAAAAGCGTTTGAACCAGTCATAAACACATTTTCTGCTCACGGCTTCCATCCCATACACTTGCACAGACATTTCATGCGTCTCCATTTTCCCCAATATGTAGCAGAACATGATGTTCACTTGTTGCTCCATTACACTGACTTTGTTCGACTGCCTGCAGTGGGTTTACCCTGCCGGTCATGTGTACTCCACGCTAGGTATCGCTTTTCGACGTGTCTCTGGATAGCCATGTGCATGCACGCACACCTGCTCCATGTTGCCGTTGAGATATTGGACCATTCTCCAAACTTTTTAGACACACCTCGTATTTTAAATCTGCACTGCTACAGAAGATGTAGAACCTCCAGATGAACAAATTAAAAAATAAACTAGCTTAGACTGAATCATAAAGAAAAACATTCATATGTTCCAGAAGTACGCAGTCCAGTCTCTGCTATTATTACTATTATGAGAGATCTACCCATCTATACACACTATTGCAGCGGGTATATGGAATTTGGCAAAGGTGCATTCAAGCTACCTCTGGTTCCCTGAAAAGCATATCGGTATCCCCAAAACCTGAGATGCTGTGTAGTTCAAACAACAGCCATCTTCTATGGTTGCTGGCTCTGGACCATTTCATCCTTCCTAATGCAGCTTACTAATGACCTATTCCAGTGATGGTCAGCCTCACTAGCCAACAGTAAAAGGTGGCATTCAGCAGCCTGCAGTTAGAGTTTATTGAAGTTGGCCAGAGTTTGAATTGCACAACACCCTGAGTTTGAAGGGTACGGGAGGATCAGAAAGGGCATACTGAGGTTGTGGCATGGGTGATGTAAGGGAATGAGAAGCAAGCCATGGGAGAGAGGAGAATAAAAGAGGAGAGGAGAAGTAATTTAGAAGAAACAGAGAGAGGAAAATTTCTCATGGTATATGTTAAAAGCATACGGCCACCTAGATTTATGCCATTTTTGTTTTGTCTTACCACATGTGTCATGTCTGAATGTGAGAATATAAAGATGAATTGGTGTTTGAATAACAAGATAAAAAAAATTATAAAAACGAAAGGGCATACAGGCACATGTCCTTCCATCCCCACAGATTTGCATTAAAGTATATCTAAAGCCAAAACATTTTTGTTAAAGTAGGGAAGAGTTATTAAAAGCCCAGTCAGTTTTTTCCTGTCTGTGTCCCATTGAGAATATTTCTCTTAAAGTGACACTAAACTCTGATTTTAAAAATATATTCTATTCAAGTATGTATTCTTAACTTGAAAAGTACCTTCTTTTGCTTTTAGCCTCCTCCAAATCTCCAAACTGTTTTTTTTTTTTTTGCTGTTGTAATCTGATGTCCTGTTAGAGGATGGCTACATTTGTTCTCCATAATCGCACTATAAGGAGCATAGGCATCCTCTCTTTCTAAGACCAGCCATACACGGTTAGAATCTGCAGGAACCGGCCAAGATTTGCACTGTTAATGGACAGACTGAATGTACAAAGTTGATTGATCAGTTAACTTGGGTACAACCAGCATGATGGATTTTCTTGCGATTATCGCTAGCGGCTGCTATAACCACTAGTGATAATCACTGTCTCCTCCCGGCTGGGATGGCTTACATGCAACCCATGGTTGCTGGAAAGAAATGTGCACAAGTATGGCCTGCCTAACGGTCAAAATAGACTTTGGACTATGGGATGTGTAGTGTGCACAGAACTGTGCACATGACTGCATCTAATGCCGCGTACACACGAGCGGACTTTACGGCGGACTTTGCCCGGCGGACTGGATTTCGTCGGACAATTCGATGTGTGTGGGCTCCAGCGGACTTTGTTTTCTCAAAAGTTGGACGGACTTAGATTTTAAACTTGTTTAAAATTTATCCGTTGAAATCGAGTCCGGTCGAAAAGTCCGCTCGTCTGTATGCTAGTTCGACGGACAAAAAGGCACGCTAGGGCAGCTATTGGCTACTGGCTATGAACTTCCTTGTTTTAGTCCGGTCGTACGTCATCACGTACGAATTCGACGGACTTTGGTGGATTGTGTGTAGGCAAGTCCGTTCATTCACAAAGTCCGTCGGAAAGTACGTCGAAAAATCCGCCGGGCAAAGTCCGCCGTAAAGTCCGACCGTGTGTACGCGGCATAATGTGCACTGCTTGTTTCAAACAAACAGAAGTGGGGGGGGGGTTTGGGAGCTCACAACTCGGCCCCCAACTATATCACTGACCTAGTCTCAAAATACCAACCTACTCGTTCCTTTCCTTCCTCCCAAGACCTTCTGCTCTCTAGTTCCCTCGTCATCTCCTCCCATGCTCGTCTCCAGGCAGAAAAACACAGTAAGAAATTATTTAATAAACAGCAGATTACAAAGCCACTTAAATAGTGGATATGCATGGATTATTTTTAAAAAATAACTATATCACTTAGTGTCACTTTACATTCTTGTCTTGGAGACACAACAGAAAGGGAGAAAATCTCTCCAAATTGAAAGGAAATCTCTCTTGGACAGATATCCCTGTAAAGAAGAATTTTCATATATTTTTGTTTCAGTGTCAGCTCCCCAAATCTTTTTCCTTCAATATCAGCCACTGTGGTAATAGTCAGTAAGACAAAGAAAGGGGTAAATCTTCCCAGAAAAAAACCTACACTCTTTTCAAGATGTAAAAAAGTTGGCTTCAGGTGCACTTTAATGAAATGGTGTTTCTATTTGCAAATTTAAAAATACTGTTTTTATTGAGAACGTTGGCTACTGGGATTTTTTTTCTTGCTATATCTTTAAGAGAACGTTCATAAACATGTGTACTTTTTTTTTTTAATCTGGTATACAGAAAGGTTTGCATTATTGAGTACATAACTGCAGGTATTTTTCATATCTGTATGGAGTTAGGCTTTATGCTAGATTCAGTCTATTTAGTGCATTTTAATATTATGTTTACGTCACTGTGTTAACCCCCGGCAATAATTTATAAACTCCATTTAACTGTACCAGTTTATAACTATATTCTCTTTTATATTATCTCTTTACAAGAAATATCAAAGACTTACAATAAAAGAAAAAAAAAAACCCTCATACATTATGTCTAGCAAAAAAAAAAAAAAAAAAAAAAAAAGCATTGTTATATCACTATAGTGTACTGCACACATTATGTTGATTTAAAACACCATTTACATTTACAGTACAAGCCAATGTGGTCTATAATAAGCCGTGTATATGCATGAGGATGTTTCCCCATTAGAAGTCTGCTTTATAGGTATCTTTAAAAGACTTTAAAAAAGGTAATGGGAAAATATTACAGTAACTGTTTTTTAAAACTAGCTTTTATTAGCCAAGTCCCATCAAAAATCAGTATCTAAAGTGAACTTGAAAGTCAAACAGCCATTACATGGTTTTACTGTGTAACTAGTTCACAAAGAAATCTTAAAATAATATTCTTGGAGGCTAAGAATATGCAAGCATCATACATACTAGGGGGGAGTGCAACTGGGGGAATCAATGGTGGAGAAGGATCTGGGGGTTTTGGTAGATCATAAGCTTAATAATAGCATGCAATGCCAAGCTGCGGTTTCCAAAGCGAGCAAAATCCTTTCTTGTATTAAGAGAGGTATGGACTCCAGAGAGAGAGATATCATTTTGCCCCTGTACAAATCATTAGTAAGACCTCATCTGGAATATGCAGTTCAGTTTTGGGCATCAGTTCTCAAAAAGCATATCAGGGAACTGGAGAAAGTGCAGAGAAGGGCAACCAAACTGATAAGAGGCATGGAGGAGCTCAGCTATGAGGAAAGATTAGAGGAACTGAATCCATTCCCTCTTGAGAAGGGGAGATTAAGGGGGGATATAATCAACATGTACAAATATATAAGTAGTCCATATAGTGAACTTGGTGTTGAGTTATTCACTTTAAGGTCATCACAGAGGACAAGAGGGCACCCTTTACGTCTAGAGGAAAAAAGATTTCATCTCCAAATACGGAAAGTTTTCTTCACAGTAAGAGCTGTGAAAAAGTGGAACAGACTCCCTCCAGAGGTGGTTCTGGCCAGCTCAGTAAATTGCTTTAAACGCTTGCCAGCCACCGTCATTATACTGTGGCAGGTTGGCGAGTTCCCGTGAGCCGTCGTAGCTGTTCATCAGCCCTTTAAGCGAGGATAGCCAACTGCACTGTGGGGGTGCCGATGCATGTGGCTGCGGTCGTGATGACATACATACTAGGGGGGGGGCACCGGCCATGTGCGATCGCAGGCATGAGAACCAGAATAGGGATGTGTGTAAACACACAAATCCCTGTTCTCTGAGGAGAGGAGAGACAGATAGTCTGTTCTTACTAGCTAGGAACAATGATCTGTCATCTCCTCTAGTCAGTTCCATCCCCCTACAGTTAGAATACACACGAGGGAACACAGTTAACCCCTTGATCCCCCTAGTGTTAACCCCTTCCCTGCCAGTGACATTTACACAGTAATCAATGCATTTTTATAGCACTGATTGCTGTATAAATGTCAATTTACAATGAAGGGGGAGTTGGGACTTTAAATGAAGCACCCAATGAATGCAAGAAAAAAGGGCAGTTGGGACTTTATATGAAGCAATTGAATAGTGGAGAAGGATTAATATAAAGTATTTTATTGGTATAGATCTCAAAACATTAGGTCATAGTTCATTTCATGTATATACATATGGAGCGTGCAGAGGCTAAGCAAAATAAATAAGAACAGTACATACATAACAACGCATGATCAGAATAGTAGATGTATAAATGGGTAAAAAGGGGAGGTGATACAGTGTTCCCCTGCCGTCCCTGTGTGACGTTGCCCTCATTCATAGGGTACCTTTGATTAAGGTTTATATACTTATATATTGACAGCATCAACATTTTTCATATTGAATATGAATATCTATGTCTATAAGTAGTGCACATAGGAGTATTCACATGCATTGTTCCCGACACTGGTTCAATGCACCCACACTAACTGCTTCCATCTAGATATTCAGCATAGTTGTATAATTTTTTTACAACTTTTCTACTTATTTTCCATAGTATTGCTCCTGACGAGTGGGAAAACCCACGAAATGCGTAGAGCTTTACTTGATGCCGCAGCTACACTCCATATGGACTGATAGTCAATCATCTATTACCAGTATATGCTATGATGTTTTTATACTTATTTATAGATACGCAGACATTTTGTGGGTGCATATGCTAGCGGTGGGCATGGTGCCTGTGGCACGTGCTTGTATCACCTCCCCTTTTTACCCATTTATACATCTACTATTCTGATCATGCGTTGTTATGTATGTACTGTTCTTATTTATTTTACTTAGCCTCTTCACGCTCCATATGTATATACATGAAATGAACTATGACTTAATGTTTTGAGATCTATACCAATAAAATACTTTATATTAATCCTTTTCCACTATTCAATTGCTTCATATAAAGTCCCAACTCCCCCCTTTTTTCTCGTATACATGTCAATTGTCCCAAAAATGTGTCAAAAGTGTCCAATCTGTCCGCCATCACTAGTAAACTAGTAAACTAGTCATGCAGATCACCGCCATTACTAGTAAAAAAAATAATAATATTAAAATGCCAAAAAAATGCCATAGTTTGTAGACGCTATAATTTTTGCGCAAACCAATTAATATACACTTATTGCGATTTTTATTGCCAAAAATATGTAGAAGAATACATATTGGCCTAAACTGAGGAAAAAATGAGCTTTTTAAACAAAAAAAAAAAAAATTGGGGGTATTTATTATAGCAAAAAGTGCAAAATATTGTGTTTTTTTCAAAATTGGCGCTCTTTTTTTGTTTATAGCGCAAAAAATAAGAACCGCAGAGATGATCAAATATCACAAAAAGAAAGCTCTATTTGTGGGCAAAAAAGAACGTCAATTTTATTTGGGTCCAACGTCACACGACTGCGCAATTGTCAGTCAAAGAGACGCAGTGCCGTAACGCAAAAAATGGCCTGGTTATTAACCTCCCTGGCGGTATGATTATTTCAGATTTTAGGTGCTGAAAGCGGTACAATTATTTTGCATGGAAATTTGGCGTTTTATATTGTAGGCCTGTAATTCTTAACAATAACACACTTAAATCTGTCCAAACAAGAGTCTAGTAGATATCCCGGGTATGATGAAGTTTGAAACACAAAAACATAAATTATAATATAATAAATAAATATAAATAATTAAAAAAAATAATAATATAATAATAATAAAATAAATTTCCCCACGATTCACAATCGCTCAATTCTGCAAGTGTTCTAATTTACTATCGCTGTTTTCTAGCTGATCAAAAACCACTTTTGAAATAAAGGGACACTTTTTGGTTGCTATGGACAATCTCCAGTTTCCAGGCAGAAAGAACAGTATATATCATATAAAACTGCATGCAGGGCATGGGCCAAAGCACTGGGGACAAAAGGGATGTGAAATAATTTCATACAGTACTGTAATCTGTAAGATTACAGTACTGTATGCGTTATGATTTTTACATTTTTTGAATTTGCCGCCAGGCTCCGTCCCCGTGCGTCGCGCCGCTCGCAGGGAATGGAGCCTGGCACAGAGAGGCTTCGGAGTAGACAGAGCCCACGGACACTGCGGGGGCCATCGCAGGATCCTGGGGACAAGGTAAGTAATGCTGCACCAGGATCCTGCAATGTAATCCCGAGTGTGGCTCGGGGTTACCGCTAATGGGACTGAAATTTAACCCCGAGCCACACTCGGGATTACCATCAGGGAGGCTACGCAGCCAAATCTTCCGGGGCTGAAGTGGTTAAAAAAGGCCTGGATTCTTTCCTAAATGTACATAGTATAACTGGGTACTAACATTTATAGGTAAAGTTGATCCAGGGAAAATCTGATTGCCTCTCGGGGGATCAGCAAGGAATTTTTCACCTGCTGTAGCAAATTGGATCATGCTTTGCTGGGGTTTTTCGCCTTCCTCTGGATCAACTGTGGGTGAAGGAGTGTGTATATGGGATTATATTTTTTATTTTTTTTGGGTAGATGGACTTGTGTCTTTTTTCAACCTGAATAACTATGTAACTATGTACATACCAATTTACCTTAACCTTACCTTAATTTAGCTTAACCCAAAAATACAGCTTCACTGTTAAAACAATTGTCTTGCAAAGGAAAGAGCTAATAAACAGTGGTGGTTTTAGTGTTATACCTTAATTACATAGATTTGTACAAGGTAGGTGTGAATGTTGCCTGCAAAAAAAGGTACATATTAGGTCCCCTGTACAAGACAGGGTGAAGAAATGTCACCAGCACACCAAGGATTCCTCAGAAGGGTCCAAAGCTTTATTCACATGGTCACAAGGTACATAAGTGGCAAAGTTTCATAGCCACGCAGGTGCTCTTCGCCAGGCAGGTGACTTTCTTGACAAAGGGGCCCTGTGTGGCTCCAAAACGTTGCCGTATGTATACCGTGTGACCATGCAAATAAAGCTTTGAACCCTTCCGAGGAATCCTTGGTGTGCTGATGACATTTCTTCACCCTGATTGTCTGTGGTTTCCTGATTGTCTGGTGGTCATTACAGCACCCAGCATTACTACAGCCATTTCCATGAATGTGTGTTTGGGGAATATTGTGTTTAGACTTCAGGGGCGCCTTGGTAAAATGCCTAAAAATTGCCCAAAAAATGTTATACAAGACAACAGGTGGATCAAGCCTGCCTTTTAGTTACACAAAGCCAGAGGTTTTTAAAACAATTGTACCATAATTGGTAATTAAAAAAAAGTTAGTGGTGTTTGCTTTTAGTCATTATGTTAGTTCAGTGATGTTACAGTGATGACAAGTCTACAGTACAGTACTAATTACAGTACTAATTCTAAATGCCTTTTGAACTGTGAGGTCAGTGATTTATTCAATGCAGTATTCCCATTTTGTATTCTATTTTATAATTTCAGTAGGATTCAGTGCAAAATTAGGTGTATGTTAAGCATCTGTTAGCTATCTTTTATCACTACAAATGAAAGTTACAACTATCCACCAGTTCTTGTATAGTGGAATTTTTTTTCTAATTGACCTTTTCTTTAGAATTCTGTTATTTTGGCAAATATGCTTATACGGGACCTTCATTACATCATAATATATTTTGTACAACAAAATAAGAATACCAATGATTTTAGATAACAGTATTTGAACTTACCAGAGTTAGTTTCACTTAGTAAGATGAGGAACCAGTATATTGACTTTCTGCACAATGTAATTAAAATGAAATCAGTTTTATTGCATTATTATATCATTCTTTATTATAGGAGCTTTGCTCTGATGTGCATCTCATTAGTGTAAGAATATTTAATAGCAGAAGCTGTAGACATTCCTCCATCAGGAACATTCAATGGTGCCCCATATGACACTTACAGCATTGTTCCCCCTTCTCTTTCATTCTATTCAAATTGAACCCAGCCACTTCATAAATCAGAGACTGATTGGAAAAGTTATTGAAGTCCTCTCTATTATGTCTTGCTAATAAGTTCCCATCTGTAATGAGTGCCTTGTGACCAAAATATTTCTACCAGACTCAAATATAGAGAAATGGGGTGGAGTTGTCAAGTGCTAAATAGACTTAGGAAGTGACTTAATCTCTGCCCCCTCCACCATGTGCTTTTTTAAAAAAATGGAAGAATTGATCCCATGCAACATTGTGCAAGGTGTCACCTAAGAGAAAACTGTCATACAACCACAAAATAAGTGCTCTAGAAGCCATAACATCTTCTAGTGCTAATGAGTTTGGTACCACACCAGAGAAGTATTCTATGGAACTACGCTTAGGCAGGTCATAGATAATGTGAATTTCTTTTTCTTTTTTTTGTTTGGAAAGTCTGAATTGGATGTCAAAAGTTGTGTACATACTACAGGCATACATCACTTTTAAGTACACAATGGGGTTTATTTACTAAAGCTAGAAAGTGCAAAATCAGGCTCACTTTTGCAGAGAAACCAATGAGATTCTAACCCCAGCTTGTTCAATGAAGCTTTGGTAATAAAACCTGGAAGCTCATTGGTTTCCATGCAGAAGTGAGCCTAATTTTGCACTTTCTAGCTTTAGTAAATAAACCCCATTGCGTACTTAAAAGTGGGGTATGCCTGTATACGAAAAACAAACGATCATGGTTCGTACAGAATTTTCTTCCAATTTTCTCATAGTGTGTACCAAGCTTTAGTCTGATCTATCTGCATGTTGCTCACCTCTGGTCCCTACAAAATGGGGACCACTCCACTAAAATTGGAAAAATTGGGATATATGATGTCAGTATCATCCAACTTGTTAAAGAGAAACCTTTTTAGTTACATGTTTTAAAATATCTGCTTTGCTAATTGGCAAAAATATGTTTGATAAGGGTCTCTTATTGAAATCACAAGTTAAGTAATAATAAGTTCTGTTCAATTTAAAGAGGCCCTATCAGAAAAAGTGGTATACATGCAAACAGTACTGCTCCTGCTTGCCTTGTCAAACACCACTCCTATCATGGAAACTTTTCCTCTCAAGTCTGCTGAGAAACCAACACTTCCAGTGGTTTGTCCCAGCCATCTCTTTGTAACTACAGGAAACAGCAGGACAAAACCAAACAGCACAGCGTGTGACCAAAAAGGTTGACACTGTCAAGAAGAGTTGGTCTCACAGCAGGCTTTAGAGGAAGGTTTTTTTGGAAAAATGTTTGGGAAAATGTTTTTTCCTGACAGGGTCACTTTAATGAATGATAAAAAAAAAGCTTGACACCTCAAAGACAGTAGTGGGATTGTTGATTGCATGGTACGTGAAACTATGTGTATTATGCTGTTCTGATTTACATGCCTAATAGATACAGTACCAATGGAAAGACAGCTTTTTCTGGCAGTAATCCTGTTCACAGTATGTTAACATAAGACTAATGCAGAACATATAGATTGGTATATTACATCAAAGCAGCAAGTGTTTCAAAGAATGCTGATATAAATGAAACTTAAGCTTCCATATATTGTGTTCATAAAACAGCTGGACACACAGTTATTACTGTGTCAGGTGTGTATATTCTATTGTTGAATTTACGTGCTTACAATAATTATAATTGATATTTACAGTAGAATGCATGAGTAAAATGTGGAGTCTGCCATTGCTGACCTTCGCTATCAAAAAATGATAGTATACTTTGAATACCTGACCCAGAACAAGTATAAATCTAAGGACATCTGATCTATCTTTGACTGAACCTTGATGTTTGCCGCCAGGCAATTAGCATTTTCAGAAGGAAATTAGCCATGACAGCCTCATCTTTCTCTAATGAGAGGTTCCTTTTAACTGTTGTGAGATGTACTGTACGTGGCAGGAAAGAGCTACTGCCGCTGTTCAGGAATACTGGGGAAAAAGCAAGCTGAGATCCTTAGTTAGCACTGTGGAATGTACCCCCTGGCTGCTTTCCTTGTAGGAAATTGTACACTTCCTGATGAGTACAAGCACAGTCTCACAGGACAACATAAAGAAAGTGATTTCTTTGCTTTGTCATACATATTGCCAGCAGCTGTTTCCTACCACGAGAAATCAGCTTTATAGTCATGCAGAGTACAGCATCTGCAAGTAAATGTGAGAACAGGGAACTGCCAATAGTATTATTATTATTTATTTATACACTGGGAGCTTTCGTAGCGAGAACCTATGCACAGAAACATGAAACAATAGAAATGTGATAAGTGCCCAAATGCATTCTACTCTAAATATCAATTATAATTATTGTAAGCACGCAAATTCAACAATAGAATATACACACCTGACACAGTAATATCTGTGTGTCCAGCTGTTTTATGAACACAATATATGGAAGCGTAAGTCTCATTCATATCAGCACTCTTTGAAACACCTGCTGGTTTGATGTAATATACCAATCTATATGTTCTGCATTAGTCTTATGTTAACATACTGTGAACAGGATTACTGCCAGAAAAAGCTGTCTTTCCATTGGTACTGTATCTATTAGGCATGTAAATCAGAACAGCATAATACACATAGTTTCACGTACCATGCAATCAACAATCCCACTACTGTCTTTGAGGTGTCAAGCTTTTTTTTATAATTTATAATTACTTTTATGCCTCTTTTTAGAATGTATACAAAGCTCCCATTTACCTCCACCCCCTACTTGATTGAGACTAAATGCAGTTGTTACTTCATTATAATTTCTCAGGTCTAATAAAATTATATATATATATATATATATATATATATATATATATAGTATATCTATCTATCTATCTATCTATCTATCTATCTATCTATCTATCTATCTATCTATCCAGAATTTCACAAAAGTGAGTACACCCCTCACATTTTTGTAAATATTTTATTATATCTTTTCATGTGACAACACTGAAGAAATGACACTTTGCTACAATGTAATGTAGTGAGTGTACAGCTTGTATAACACTGTAAATTTGCTGTCCCCTCAAAAAAACTCAACACACAGCCATTAATGTCTAAGCCGCTGGCAACAAAAGTGAGTACACCCCTAAGTGAAAATGTCCAAATTTAGACCCAATTAGCCATTTTCCCTCTCCGATTTAATGTGACTCATTAGTGTTACACGGTCTCAGGTGTGAATGGGGAGCAGAATTCATTTATTGCTCTACATAATGATGGCCTAGGCTATAAGAAGGTTACCAAGACCCTGAAACTGAGCTGCAGCACGGTGGCCAAGACCATACAGCGGTTCAGCAGGACAGGTTCCACTCAGAACAGGACTCGCCATGGTCGACCAAAGAAGTTGAGTGTGCATGCTCAGCGTCATATCCAGAGGTTGTCTTTGAGAATTAATTGTATGAGTGCTGCCAGCATTGCTGCAGAGGTTGAAGGGTGGGGGGTCAGCCTGTCAGTGCTCAGACCATACGCCGCACACTGCATCAAATTGGTCTGCATTGCAGTTGTCCCATAAGGAAGCCTCTTCTAAAGATGATGCACAAGAAAGCCTGCAAACAGTTTACTGAAGACAAGCAGTTTAAGGACATGGATTACTGGAACCATGTCCTGTGGTCTGATGAGAAAGATAAACTTACTTGGTTCAGATGGTATCAAGCGTGTGTGGCGGCAACCAGGGGAGGAGTACAAAGACAAGTGTGTCTTGCCTACAGACAAGCATGGTGGTGGGGCTGCATGAGTGCTGCCGGCACTAGGGAGCTACAGTTCATTGAGGGAACCATGAATGCCAACATGTACTGTGACATACTGAAGCAGAGCATGATCCCCTCTCTTCAGAGACTGGGCCGCAGGGAAGCATTCCAACATGATAACGACCCCAAACACACCTCCAAGATGACCACTGCCTTGCTAAAGAAGCTGAGGGTAAAGGTGATGGACTGGCCAAGCATGTCTTCAGACCTAAACCCAATTGAGCATCTGTGGGGCATCCTCAAACAGAAGGTGGAGGAGCACAAGGTCTCTAACGTCCACCAGCTCCGTGGTGTTATCTTGGAGGAGTGGAAGAGGACTCCAGTGGCAACCTGTGAAGCTCTGGTGAACTCTATGCCCAAGAGGGTTAAGGCAGTGCTGGAAAATAATGGTGGCCACACAAAAATTTAACACTTTGGGCACAAATTTGGACATTTTCACTGAGGGGTGTACTCACTTTTGTTGCCAGCGGTTTAGACATTAATGGCTTTGTGAGGAGTTTTTTTGAGGGGACAGCATGTCCATTCACACACGGAGCCATGGCTTGGCCCCACCCTCTTTCTCTCCCGATTGGCTCAGTGGCTGTGACTGACAGCAGCGGGAGTCAATGGCTTCCACTGCTGTCTCAGCCAATGAGGAGGCAGAGTTCCCAGATAGTCAAGGCACTCCTGCACCTCGCTGGATCGAGATGGGGCTCAGGTAACTATTGGAGGGGGATGGGGAGTGCTGAACACAGAAGGTTTTTTACCTTTATGCACAGAATGCATGAAGGAAAAAACCTTGAGCCTTTACAACTACCTCAATAGCCAATACCTCATACTCTATATGGTATGAAAATGCAAGTCCTTACACACACACAAATATCCAATTTTCTCTGAACTTAGAAAATGCTCCTACTTGCCCTTATGGTCAAGCTAGGATGAGTTTGTTATAGTAAAAGTGGTTGAGAATCATTTTGGTCCTTTAATGTCATTACTTATCTCTAAGGATTAGCTCAGACATGTTTGGATCCTAGTCCACCCACCTGAGCATGCCCACCAGCAAGCTGTCCCTGTACTGGGCCAATTATAAGCGCACTGTATACATGCAGCTTTAGGGCGGGGAATGCCCTAGGTGCAGATGCTTGGCCCAGTACAGGAGACAGCTGGAAGGGTAACTCCACTTTCGTGGGAAAAAAATGCAAATAAATAAATAAAAATAATATAGCATATACAAATGCTAAACAAGTCATACTGTATTTGAATGTTTTCTAGAACATCATTTCCTTTTAAATTTGCGGCACTGTAATTTTCTGCAAAATACAATGCATTACAGATGGTGTACAGAACTCCCCCCAGATATGTCTTTTTCTGTTTGTGTGATTGGCTCACTGATCCTCCCAGAAGTCAGATTTTTGGCATCTCCTGCAACAAAAATGTCATTTTTGGTGAAATACGCCCAAAGGAAAATCCCATCTAAAGGGATACAGACCCTGCCATTTTCCTGGTTAGAACCCTGCAAGTGCAGCAGCTGATTGATAATTATAAAAACACTCCCATACAGATTCACTCTGCCCATAGATACAAACAAACACACAGCTATTTCTTCAGAATAGCAAAAGGTAGGAATCTGCAGTAAGGTTTTATTAAAATACTTGCAATTTACATAGATCATCCAGAAGGGAATGTTTTTTTCTCAACAAAAGTGAAGTTACTCTTCCCATCATGGCCAAGCTCATTATTTCTTATCACATATGTGTTTGCAGCGCCCATGCTAAATGAGGGAAGTAAGTTTATTAAAGTGAACAATACAAATGCATTAAAAAAGCAGTGTGTGGGAAATTTAGGCTGGATTTACAGTATAGCATTAAAAGAAGCACATATTACTGTTTTTCTGCTCTCTGTCTTATCACATTTCATTGTCAGTTTTGCTGCTTTTTTGAGCATTTTGCTACATTTATAAGATGCAGTAAAACACACATTAAAATCTGCTCTAAAAGAAAGTAACAGTCACTATATTATTATTATTATTTAGGGCAGACAGTACAGTTACAATTCAATACAGGAGGAATTAGAGGACCCTGCTCTTTAGAGCTTACAATATAGGTGGGAGGGTCAAGTGATACAAAAGTTGGTAACTGTATGGGATGAGCTAATGGAGAAAATAAAAGTACAGTTGTTAAGCGGGGGCAGAATAGGCTTCTCAGAGAAGGGTTTTCAGGGATTGTCTAAAAGCAAAGCGTAGAGGATAAGCGGACGGATGGGGTAGGGAGTTCCAGAGGATGGGAGAGGCTCGGGAAAAGTTCTGGAGGTGAGCATGGGAGTAGGTGACAAGGGAGCTAGGGAGCAGGAGCTCTTGGGCAGAAGGAAGAGAACGAATACAGTAAGTTGGTATTTTAAAACTAGATTAGTAATGTAGCTGGGGGTCGAGTTGTGAATGGCTTTGTAAGTTGTTAGTATTTTTAATTTAATTTGTTATTGTGGATCAGTAACTTAAGGATTGTGTCTGTTTTTTTTTGTTTTTTTTGTATATGTAGATGTGCAATACTCACTAATACTCTGTTTTAGCCCCTTGCACTTTCAAAAAGAGATTACACAATCTTGAAATCAATTTTTTTAAATGATGCCTTATCAGGCTATGGGACTCTGCACCATGGGTATGGAAATTGCATTATTTGCATACAACAACCACACACTTTGATAGCACCAATTTACCACTGGTGCGTGAGTAGAGATCACAGGCTAAATGCGCAGAGCCAGTCTGTGTGGCCCTGTCCTTTGTGATGGCTGTGATGGACAACTTTGGAACTAACATAGGATGATGAAGTCCTCCTGTGAAGGAAAAGTCTGGATGGCTGCACTGCTGAAATCACCTTCATTAAGAATAATCCAAATGAACAAGTGAAAACATCAAACAAGCAGAGAAGGGTAAGGAAAACCCGTTAGAGCGTTTTACGCTAAACTAGCGCTTACTCCTGAAGATCTCATCCTCACAGTGTTTGAACCTGGTGATATACATTCACTGCATACTTGGAGGTGTTCACATGCTCTTCTACTGCATAACCAAAAGCTCTGGGTATTTGTGTGTGCTTTGATGGAGCAATGGAGTAGTAAACAAAGCACATCGAAGATGAGTATAATTTGTTTAGGGGTTGGCTATGGTAAAATCATATTTTCATTTTTATTTAATACATGTGTTCTTTATTTTAATATTTTAATTAAAACTAATAAAATACAAACTAGTACAAGCCTAGAACCATTTTTTATCTGATTTCTTTTATATACACATTGCCAATGCATGCATCTCTTAAGCCGCATACACACGAGTGGAAAAAGTCAGATGGAAGCTTATCATCGTCTATTCCGATCACGTGTGTGCCTCATCGGACTTTTTTTTTCGAAAATTCTGATCGACCTAGAAATAGAACATGTTCTAAATATTTCCGACTGAACCAATTCCGAACAGGAAAACCGCTGTATGCTGTTCCGATGGACCAAAAATGACGCATGATCTGAAATAAGTACGAGACGGAAGCTATTGGCTACTGGCTATTGAACTTCCTTTTTCTAGTCCCGTCGTACGTGCTGTACGTCACTGCGTTCTGAACGGTCGGACTTTGGTTTGACCGTGTGTAGGCAAGACCGCTTGAATGGAATTCTGTCGGAGTTCCGTCGTAGAAACCTTAAGAGTTTATTCCGACGGCAAAACTGGTCGTGTGTACGCGGCATAAGGCAGTCCTTCAAATGTGATCAAACTGACGCCATACAAGCTGATTTTGCTGTCAGAGAAAGGAGCAGGAAGACATTAGTCCTAAATTGAGAGCAGCTATTTCTGTGCAGGAAAAATGCTTGAATGTAAGCAAACCTGATAAATCTACCCCAGTGAGTTTAGAGTTTCTGAAGAACAGCATTGATCACAATTTCACTGTCTTACCACTTCCATCGCCCCTCAAGTAAAGAGGTTAAGAAAACATACTTCTCTGGTACATGGTTCATATCAGTGTTCCCTAATTAGCTGTCTTGTATTGCAGTATTTATACATTTCCTGTCTTGGGCTTGGATGAAAGTATATAGAACCTTGGCAAGTGGTACAAAGCAAAGAATTTTACAATGAGCCTTTTGCTAAGAGTCAAAGCAGATAAGACAAGATATTTGTTTGTCGTGACACTTAAGCTAGTCGGCAAGTATCTTATATTTGAAAAGGAATAGTACAAATGTTGCAAAACTGTTTTCATGCTGGGGGACAATTAGAATGCTATGAAGTACAAAAAAAAGAAAAAAAATCATTACATGAAATGGCGCTGAGAGGTAAATAAACCCTAATGGCTTCATAAAAGTCCATAAGTAAAAGAGCATATATAGCGGGTCCATAAATGCATAGACAAGTATGTAAAATTAGGCAACATCAGCGGCAGCTCCACATAGAGTGAAGCAATGATCCTGTAGAAAACAAAAGGGAACACAACGGGGTCCAAGATTAAGTGTAGCAAGTTAACCACTTGACCTTCAGATGATTTACCCCCCTTCATGAGCAGGCCATTTTTTGCAATACGGCACTGCACTACATTAACTGACAATTTTGCGGTCATGCAACGCTGTACAAATACAGCTTTCTTTTCGTGTTATTTGATCACCGCTGCATTTTTATTTTTTGCACAATAAACCAGAAAAAGACCGAAAACATTGAAAAAAAAAAAAAACAATTTTTTACATTCTGCTAGAAAACATTCCCCCCAAAAAATAAATTAAAAATCAAATTTCTTCATACATTTAGGCCAATATGTATTCTGCTACATGTTTTTGGTATAAAAAAGCGTAAACAAAAAAGGTAAAAAATAAGCGTTATTGATAATATTAATATTATATTATAATATTGATTGGTTTACGCGAACGTTATAGTGTCTACAAACTATGGTATATATTAATGGAATTTTTATTTATTTATTTTAGTATAATAGTAATGGCGGCGATCAGCGACTTATAGCAGGCTGCGATATTGCAGCGGACAATCAGACACTAGCTGACACTCTTGATGCTTTGCAGGAACCAGTGACACTAATACAGTGATCATTGCTAAAAATATACACTGTCACTGTACTAATGACACTGGCTGGGAAGGGGTTAAACATTTAGGGCGATCAAAGGGTTAGCTGTGTGCCTAGCCAGTGTTTTTGTGTACGGCATGTGGTGCTTTTACTAGGGGAAGAGATGGATTTTATTCCCTGCTTTGCAGGAACACAAGATCCATCCCTTTCCCACTGTCAGAACGGAGATCTGCCTTGTTTACATAGGCAAATCTCAGGTCTGTGTGTTTTTTTTTGACGATCGGCTGGTGCCAGAGGACATCCATTGACCGACACTCGCAGATCGGCTTCTGCTGTGATTAATCACAGCAGTAGCGGCCTGCCAGAGGCACTCGATGCCCCCTGTAGCCAGAAGTGCAGAATCAGGTATACAGTATATACGTGAACCTGCGCAGGAGGACCATCCTGTAGCAGTATATCTGCTATGGGGCAGTCTGAAACTGGTAAATAGCCCTTCTAGTTTTTTTAGTACTGTGAATTTGAAATATGGATTTGGTGTGGATACCTCCTCTCACAATAGAAATAATCCTAGTCTGTAGTTCACATATATAAAAGTCCAGGGGCCTTTGTGTACAACAGCCTTTTTTGAACCAGGGTGCCTTAAGGTTTCTTTAGGGCTGCCTTGGCATAATTTCTAAAAATTGCCCAAAAATGTATACAAGCAAGTGGGTGGATCAAGCCTGCTTTTTAGTTACACAAAGCCGCAGGTTTTCTTTGTGCACCATTGCAACTTTTTAGCCGCCGATGTCCTAACAACCAATGATGTCATTGGTGTATACGGAGGACCTTGGGCCCCTGCACAGCATCCTTGTTTGCCCCTTCCCATCAGCACTAGGGTCACATTAGCTGAGTGAGGGAGAGAAACTGGGGAAAAAGGCAAACTCTAGAATAATAGTCAGTACCAGTGTGCAAAAGTGTGTTTGTTCTGGAAGAATAAATCACTTCTACCATTATACATGTGTGGATGTTGCTGCATTATGTAAAATGTTACATGTTTTACATTTTAGAATGGGGTGCCTCAATATTGTGCAAAATTTTAAAGGGTGCCTTAAATAAAAAAAGGTTGAGAAACACATGCTGTCCTGGTAACATGCTTCAAGGCTAAGTTCACCTTTTCAGACAGAATTTCACTTTTTGTAATATATAGAAGCCTTTTCTAATGTTTTTTCTGCCCAAGCCTTCCCAATGTACTTGTCTCTCACTTACCTAGTCCATGGCAGCTTTGAATTTTCACCTCTCAGTTCAAAATTTAAAAAATGTTTTCTTAGAGCTGACTTCCTGTATCATCATGTGTCCGAGAACTTCATATCCCATCATGCACTTCCTTACGTGTCACAGAATAGGGCGTATTTACCACACCGGATAACATTTTTTAAAATGCGTTTGTCGCACATTTTTGCACTCGACAAAATGCACATTTGCTTCCGTGTTTCAGGTGATATTAACAAATAACGGTACCGAAAACGCAACTAGTTCATTTGAGGTGTATAAATGTGGCCAACTGGCCATACACTATGCAATCTGACTTCTCCTTTAGGTTTAGCAACACTAATGTATATATAGGAGGACACATTTATCTATTCAGACACTCTGTATCCAATCAAGCAGGCCCTTGCCTTACTTATTTGCTGGTAGATCTAAAGGAGAATGTACAATCAGATTGTATAGTGCATGGTGCGCTTTACAGACTTCCAGGGACACACTTCTATTAGCTGCTCCACATAAGCTGTTATGTGATTGGTCAGCTCCTGCACACTCTGCCAAATGAATTATCTATGCAAGAAGAAGGTACAAAATAATTTATGTCTGTGAATAGAGGGAGAACAGTGCTCACAGGCATTGTCTGCACTGAAGAAGCATGAAAATAGGGGGGGGTGGGGGGTTTAAGGGAGCAATCTAGTGGGGGGGGGTGGGTGCAGGGTGTGTGTTAATCAGGTCAGCTGTTGAACTCCTTTCTTAGATTACGAACAGTTTTCCCGTCTCAAATACCAAATACCAGGAAGGAACAGGAAGTAATGGAGGAGTATTCTATAGGAGACACTGCTGATGTACGTTCTGCTCTAGAATATAGAGAAAGCTTTTTCTTTTCTGCAAAAGAGGTACCTTAATGGTATATTGGTGCATAGCGAAGCTTGAATTTAGAAAAAAACATAGCCTTTCAGCTCAACAGTTTGTTCTCCTCTAAATTTCATTTACTAAATTCATGTTTAAATGAAGTGCATATCAAACCCACCGAGAATATATAAAAACAAACATAATCTTATTTTTTTCTAGACATTCGCTAAGCTAGGATGATGCCAAATACTGTTTATAATGTTTTCCTTTATAAACCATTGATAATTTCCCAAGTTACTGGGAAAATATATTATGCTGATATAATAGCACACGGTATCTTTAGAAAACACTGTAAAAGTTTCTACTTATTTTTCTTAGTCGCTGCAAGCTAAACAAAGCAAGCCTATGAAAATATAAGCAATGAAGTCATAAGAAAGACAATTTATATTTGGTTATAACTGTATGATAGGTTGTAGATAAATATTAGACAAATATTTTAGCCATGCAATAATTTTTCTTATTCTATATAAACTATTACATGATTAAATAAGCCCCATCTGTCATTACTAGATACAATGGTTTACATTACTTATGCATCATGTAATAGCTAATGAAACAGCATATAACCCACTTACAGGGCATAAATGTAATGGCCACTTGGGCATGTTTAGGACCAACCAGCTAAAAAACAAATGTCATTGACCTGATGATTCCATAAAATAAAGTAGGTTGATCAGATAAAGCCATCATGTTTGGAAGGTATGGTTGGCCCAAATCATTCCCATTCCCATTGCCAGTTTTTAGTCTCTCGATAGCAGTGGTACAATCAGTCAACAGAGGCACAGGACAGCAAGTATATAAAAATTTACGCAGGTGTCATAAGATAAAATATTTTTCCATACCACTGCAGGCAGCCATCATTACCCTGATGACTGGCAGCCATTAGGGAGGTATATCTCCACTCACCTAAATCAAAAAGCATAGGTGATTCATGTGATGAATGAATTCCATTTTCTTCTTTTATCTATGCTATTTCTGAAGTATTTCTTTGATCATGTGAATTGCTGCTGATGTGGATAAGGATTATGAAATCAGATTGTTGGGTTCCAATTATTTACTATTTTGGACAAAGATTGAACACAGGTAATGTTCCACTCTTCAATTTTCTCTATTTTCCCTGAAGAAGTGGATGCTGGTCAAAGAAACGCATAGGGATTTTGTATTGTTGTTGTTATATTATTAAAGTGATTCTAAAGGCAGAAGGTTTTTTTTTTATCTTAATGCATTCTATGTACTAAGATAAAAAAGCCTTCTGTGTGCAGCAGCCCCCCTCAAACTTACCTGAGCCCCATCTCCATCCTGTGATGCTGCACGAGAAACTCGGCTGTCCAGGACTCTCCCTCCTCATTGGCTGAGACATCAGTGGGCGCCATTGATTCCCGCTGATATCAATTAAAGTCAGTGAGCCAATGAGGAGACTGTGGCTGTGGGGGCACTCGGCAGGAGGGAGGGGGACAAGGGACCTGAGAAGATGAGGATTGGGGCTGCTCTGTG
Source organism: Aquarana catesbeiana (assembly GCF_042186555.1). Taxonomy (NCBI): domain Eukaryota; kingdom Metazoa; phylum Chordata; class Amphibia; order Anura; family Ranidae; genus Aquarana; species Aquarana catesbeiana. The sequence goes on along the minus strand of NC_133324.1, from coordinate 458,294,346 downwards.
CAAAACCACTGAGACTTTAGACTTCAATTAACTTTGAACATAAAATTGTATAGCATCCTTGTTATAAAAGATCCATAATACGTAATAATATACAGTAAGTGTTAATGGGTGTTGTTATAATATATAATAATACCATTTTTAAAAGTTTATTTTCTTAGATGTATAAGAATTAAAAAAAGATTTATTCTATGTACTGGTGTATAATTGTTGATTTAAAGGGGTTGTAAACCTTCACGTTTCTTCACCTTAATACATCCTATGCATTAAGGTGAAAAAACACCTAGCAGTGACCGGCCCCCCAGTCCCCCCCCCCCCCCCGTTTTACTTACCTGAGCCCTGGAACTTGACCCGACGGTAATGAGCTGTCTCTCTGCCCGGGGTTCTCGGCTCTTGAATGGATAAATTGATAGCAGTGCAGCCATTGGCTCCCGCTGCTGTCAATCAATTCCAATGACGCGGGCGCCAGGGAGCCGAATGCTGGACTCGGGAGCGCGCCCGCAAGGTAACCCCCTCAGGAGAGCGTTTCTCCTAGGGGTTATCTGATGTGGGGAGAGCCGCCGGGGGACCCCCAGAAGAGCAGGTTCAGGGCTACTCTGTACAAAACAAGCTGCACAGTGGAGGTAAGTATGATATGTTTGTTATTTAAAAAAAAAAATAAAAACAAACCCTTACAAACACTATAAGACACCATTAGAGTCGCCAAACGTTTGATATTTAAATAACTTTAATTATCATGGATGGGGATATAGGTGTCATTGGACCCAAAATATTTGTAGCATAGAAAAAATCTTTAGAGGAATAATCATTCCTTAGCTACCAACAAATGTGAGACCTTATTTAGAACACTGTGTCCAGTTCACTTTCAGAAAGGTATTGATAAGATAGAATGAGTCCAGAGAAGGGCAACAAATATGATGAAAGGTCAGAGGGATAAAGGGAAAAGGGAAAGGTGACATGATTACAACCTCATTAAGGGGGTGAATAAGGAACAGAAGGGAAGTATTTCCAATATGAAGCTTAGACCAAGAACATGGGGACATGACCTCAAAATATCAGGTGGAAAGTTTAAAATCTATCTTAAGGCCCGTACACACGATCTGACTTTTTGACAACAAACATGCAAATTAGCTGTTTTAACCACTTGCCTACTGGGCACTTAAACCCCCTACTGGCCAGACCAATTTTCAGCTTTCAGTGCTCTCACACTTTGAATGACAATTACTCAGTCATGTAATACTGTACCCAAATGAATTTTTTGTCCTTTTTTTCATACAAATGGAGCTTTCTTTTGGTGGTATTTGATCACCTCTGGGTTTTTTATTTTTTGCGCTATAAATGAAAAAAGACCGAAAATTTTGAAAAAAAAAACGAATTTTTCTTAGTTTCTGTGATAAAATTTTGCAAATTATTAATTTTTCTTCATAAATTTTGGCCACAATTTATACTGGTACATATCTTTGGTAAAAATAACCCACATTAGTGGATATTATTTGGTCTTTGTGAAAGTTAGAGAGTCTACAAACTATGGTGCAAATCATAAAAAATTGATCACACCTGATGTACTGGTGGCCTATCTCATTTCTTGCAACCCGAACGAGCCAGGAAAGTACAAATACCCCCCAAATGACCCCTTTTTTGAAAGTAGACAATCCAAGGTATTTAGTAAGATGCATGGTGAGCTTTTTGATGTTGCCATTTTTTCCCACAATTCCCACTATCTATTGCACTTTTGAAGGCCCTGGAGCACCAGGACAATGACACGTGACACTGACGTGGCACTGATAACACTGATGTGGCACTGATGACAGATGGCACTGATACGTGGCACTGATGACACTGATGTGGCACTGATGACAGATGGCACTAATACGTGGCACTGATGACAGATGGCACTAATACGTGGCACTGATGACAGATGGCACTAATACGTGGCACTGACAGATGGCACTAATACGTGACACTGATGACACGTGACACTGATGACAGATGGCACTAACATGTGGCACTGATGACATGTGGCACTGATGACAGATGGCACTGATGACAGATGGCACTAATACATGGCACTGATGACACGTGGCACTGATGACAGATGGCACTAATACATGGCACTAATACATGGCACTGATGACAGATGGCACCAATACGTGGCACTGATGACAGATAGCACTAATACACGGCACTGATGACACATGACACTGATGACAGAGGGCACTGATACGTGGCACTGATGACACGTGACACTGAAGACAGATGCCACTGATACATGGCACTGATGACACGTGACACTGATAACAGATGGCACGTGACACTGACAGATGGCACTGATGACAGATGGCACTAATATGTGGCACTGATGACAGATGGCAGTTATATGTGGCACTGAGGACAGATGGCACTGGGGACAGATGGCAGTGGGGGCAGATGACAGTGGGGTCAGATGACAGATGACAGTGGGGACGGATGGCACTGACGTGACTTTTTTTTTTTCACTCACTGCTGCAGCGGTTAGCTCTCCCTCCTCACGCTGTCTCTGTGTGAGGAGGGAAAGCCGGCGATGAGAGATGATCTCATATGTTAACATATGAGATCATCTCACATTGGCACCGCCGATCGCGCTGAAAACGGCCGCTATGATTGGCCGTTTTCAGCGATCTGTGACTGGCTGCGTCCAAGGGACACGGCCAGCACAGAACTTCCCTGATGCGCGCCCGTGGGAGTGCGCATCGCGGAAGTAAACAGGAGGAAGTCCAGGGACAGCCTCCCGGCAGTTAGCGTCCGCGCTGCAGCCGTATTTCGGATATAGCGCGGGTGCAAAGAGGTTAAGGCAACATCCAACCATGTGTACGCTCCATCGGACAAACTTTTTCGATTTTCATTGGACTTTTGTTGGCTGTGCGAATGGACAAACTTTTCCGGCAACAAAAGTCAGATGGAGCAAAGTCCGATCGTGTGTACACAAAACCATCGGACTTTTGTACAAACTACAAACACGCATGCTCAGAACCAATGCAACAGATCAGACAACAATATAGAAGTTGACCAAAGGGTGGCGCCGGAGAATTGAACGTCCTCTTTGTGTTGTCAGTACGTTGAAACGTCACTACGTTCGTGTTTGTTGTCGAAAAAGTCCTGCCGTGTGTATGCTTAATTACTTTATGGCCAACGCCCTTTGTACAAAAATCCACGGGACAGTTTGTACAATGTCCGATCGTGTGTATGAGGCTTTAAGGCCCATACACACGATAGGACTTTTTGACAACAAACATGCAAATTAGCTGTTTGAAGGCAACATCCTACTGTGCGTACGCTCCATCGGACAAATTTTTTCAGTTTTCATTGGACAAATGTTGGCTGTGCAAACAGACAAACTTTCCGGCAACAAAAGTCCTACGGTGCAAAATCCTATCGTGTGTACACAAGTCCATAGGACTTTAGTCCAAAGTACAAACATGCATGCTCAGAACCAATGCAAAAGATCAGACAACAATACAGAAGTTGACCAAACGGTGGTGGTAAAGAGCTGAAAAACCACGTGATTTGGTGAAAGTTGGCTGAAAAAGTCCTGCCGTGTGTATGCTTAATTAGTTTATGGCCAACACCCTTTGTACAAAAATCCACAGGAAAGTTTGTACAAAGTCCGATCGTGTGTATGAGGCTTAAAGCCCCATACACACTATCAGATTTTCTGCTGATTTTTTCCTTCAGATTTACCAAAACCATATAATATGAGGTCAAATCTTAGGAGTTTCAATTTGTGTGCAATCAGGCAGACCCTTGCACTACATGGTTTGGTAAATCTAATGACAAAAATCAGCAGAAAATCTGATAGTGTGTATGGGGCTTTAGAAAGATTTTACTGAAAGAGTAGTTGATGCTTGAAATATACTTCCATCAGAGGTAGTGAGCGTTGTCACTCTAATGCCCTGTACACACGATCAAACTTTCCGACAACAAAACCATAGATTTTTTTCCGAAGGATGTTGGCTCAAACTTGTCTTGCATACACACGGTCACACAAATGTTGGTCCAAAATTCCGAACGTGGGAATGTGGTGACGTACACAATGTAGGACAAGCTGAGAAAAAGGAAATTCAATAGCCAGTGCAGCTCCTTCTGCTTGATTCAGAGCATGCGTGAACTTTTGTGTGACGGACTTGTGTACACACGATTGGAAATTCCGACAACAAGTTTTGTTGGCGGAAAATTTGAGAACCTACTCTCAAATATTTGTGGGCGGAAATTCCGACAGCAAATGTTCGATGGAGCATACACACGGTTGGATTTTCCGCCAAGCAGCTCGCATCGAACATTTGTTATTGGAAAATCGGATTGTGTGTACATGGCATAAGGCTACTTCACACTGGGGTGGTGAGGGCGTCGGCAACTCGGCGGTAAAGCGAAGCTAGTTTTAGCGGCTCTTTACCGTCGTTTTAGTGGCACTTTTAGTGGCACCCAACATTTTCAAGCTTCGCCCCCAGTTGCTCACACCCAACTACATCCCAGATCATCTTTTTATCCCACGAAATCAGGGAAAAGGGGCCGTATTTGGAGACTTTTTATAGAATGGTATTAGCTGACTTTCAAAAATTATGCCAGCCTCCCACCAACAACAAAAAGTACAGCCATCATAATCTCACCCCTGGAGAAAAAACTTCACTAAAACTTTTTTTGGACAACCCTGATCTTGTCATTAGGCAAGCTGACAAAGGGGGTGGGATTGTCATCCAGGACAGAACCTCTTACGTTACTGAGGCAATGAGGTTACTCTCTGACACCATGACTTACAAAAAACTACCCAGTGACCCTTTGCCTTCTTTTCGCAGAGAAGCTGATACCCTTATTGACAATGCTGTCATTGATCTTGTCATTGATAAGAAAGAGGCAGCCTTTATGCGTAAGGAGTTCTACAGCACCCCTTATTTTTACCACTTACCAAAAGTGCACAGAGATGCACTACACCCGCCTGGTAGGCCGATTGTGGCATCTATGAATAGTGTCACCAGTGGTTTTTCACTATATATTGACTCTTTTTTGCAACCCCTGGCCCAGGGCCTTCAGTCCTATATACGTGATTCAATCCCACATGATATAGGGCTACTGGCAGTACAACATTTTTTGCTACTTGATCCCATGCTTAACACCAGACAGGCCTCTTTTATTTTGGATACCACCTCCTTTTGTTTAACCTACAATTTTTTTCTTTTTGAAGGACAGTTCTACCTGCAGACCCATGGCACAGCCATGGGAGCCAATTTTGCCCCCTCCTGTGCAAATCTGACCATGGGCCTGTGGGAGAACCAGTTCATTTGGAACAACAACCCCTTTGCCCAACATATTATACATTTTTTTGGTCGTTATATTGATGATGACATTGTCATCATCTGGGACGGTTTTCCATCCCAGGTTGAAGATTTTGTCGCTCATTGTAACAACAATGATCTAGGCCTTTCCTTTAGATCTGTTTGGAGCAAGGATAGCCTATCTTTTCTCGACCTTGAGCTCAATCATGAAGATGATAGAATTTTCTCCCACAATTTCACCAAGGCAACTGCAGGCAATTCTTACCTGCATTATGACAGCTGTCATCACCCCTTATGAGTAAACAATATCCCAGAAGGACAGTTTTGCAGGCTTGGGCAAAACTGCACTAGAGATTGTGATTATATCTCTCAAAGTGCACACCTTAAGGATAAGTTTGCCGAGAAGGGTTACCCCCAAAACTGATAGAAGATGCTTACCATTCCTTCCTTTTGGGAAAGAAACCCAGGGCCAATAAATCTTCAGAAGGGCAGGTGGTACGTTTCATTACAGGGTTCCATGATCAATATAAAAAAATGGAACGCATTCTCAGTAAACACTGGAACATCCTTAAGCAGGATCCTCATTTGAATGACACTTTACCCCATAAACCTAAGGTCACTTACAAGAGGGCCCCCACCCTTAAAAATAAAATAGCTCCCAGCAAGCTAAGACCTGTAAAGAAAGATCATCCTCTTTGTCTTATTCCCCTTAAAGGGATGTATAGATGCAACAAACCTCGTTGCAAGAGCTGTTATTTTGTCAATAATGGACAAAAGAGCTTTACCCATAAGGGTAGGGTCTTTTTGTTTGATAATTTTCATAACTGTTCTAGTGATTATATGGTCTACTGCCTTATATGCCCCTACCAGATGCTATATGTCGGTCGCACTATTCTTCCGTTAAGGCGACGGTTTGGTAGGCACCGCCGCCTTGTTGAATTGGGCAGTGACAAACATAGCGTACCATGCCATTTCTTGGAACATCATGCCCGGTCCACGGTGGGCCTCCGGGTTTGGGTCACTGAGTCCATACCCAGGGGCTCCTCTGAAGCGGAACGTTTCTCGCGACTGTGTGAACGTGAAACATTCTGGATATACACCTTGGACACTCTTGCCCCTAATGATTTAAACGAGGAACTTGAAATTAATACTATCCTATATTTTTTTGTCATATCTTCCTTTGAGCACACTTGGCAATTCCCCAATTCATTCTCTATTATCATTATTGTTATTTGTTTTTATATATATATATATATATATATATATATATATATATATATATATATATATACACACAATTTGTCCTATCACATTCTTTCCAATTTTGATAATTTTGCTGCTTCATAGATGGAAACTGTGTGTATATGCATACCTAGATGTATTCAGTTTAGGATTATTATTTTTCATAACTTACACTCTACACCTTGGTGCTTGCTGTAGGTTTGTTTTTTTTGCCAAATTTCCTAATTTTTCACTTTTTATCTCCGATAATTATTATATTATTATTTTTCAATTATTATTATTTTCATATTTTGTATTTTATTCTTTATTTTTATTATTATTATTTTTTATTTTTCATTATCATCTTTATTACTGTTCACATTTATTATTATTTTTATTTTTATCATCACTTTTATATATTATTTTTCATTATATTTTTTTTTTTATTATTATTATTATTTTTTAATTTTTCTTAACAACATTTTTAACATTATTTCCATTTATTTTATTTTATTTCAGGGTAGGTCAGTGGATTTTCATTAATATTTTACTATTATTATTTCAATTCTATTTTTAACTCTTAATTGTTATCGCCATACATTTCTTACTTATTATTATATATTTACACCCTTTTGTAGATACGTGTCACAATTATATCTTGCAATGTCTTGTTTTTATAATGCCACACATAGAGCTCTCCTCTTTTGGCCAGCTGCTTGTTGTTTTGCAGCCGGCGCAAACACATAAATGCTTCCCCGTCTATTCCCTATCACTACACTTGAGAAAGGAGCGCGCATGCGCCCAACGGCCGTTGCGCATGCTCTGAAACGCGTTGTGTCTCCTCCACCCGGCTGATGTCACACGCTGGCTCTGCGAGCTGTCCTCTCCTTCCCTGCATGAGCGTCTGTTCCCGTCCCGGTCCTTGTCCTCACTGCAGCCACGGGTCAGCGACACCTCCCCAGCTAGTGTTTCATCCGCAGCCCACTATCAGTTACCGACTTATGGAGAGCTTTGTTCCTTGCCAATATGTAAGTGGCTATTTTTCCTTTTATTACATCGAATGTTTTACTTAGAGGCGCTCCTCTCTCTCTCTTTTTCCTGGATGACTCCGAGCTGGCTTCTCTCCTGAAAAGAGCTGCCCTTTGCTGACTGTGCTACAATTATCTTCTCTACTAGCAAATCATCCATCATCAGCTATTATTGGTTTTAAATTATGGACTAATTTATGGACCTATTGTTCTATACATAATTTTAGAATTTTCTAGAGCTTTTACTGCCTGTTTGTTGTGGTTTATCAGTAATTCAGCGCCATTCTTATATGTTTTTTTTTTTTTTCTGGCCACTAGCGGGGCACTTTTAACCCCTGCTAGCGGCCAAAGAAGGGGTTAATAGCACCCATGTAGCACTGCTGCCAAAGCGCTTTGTGGGTGCTTCGGAAGTACTGCCCGTTCATTTCAATGGGCAGGGCGTTTTAGGAGTGCCCCAAAGATGCTGCTTGCAGGACTTTTTCTAACGTCCTGCAAGCGCGCCGCTCTAGTGTGAAAGCCCAAGGTGCTTTACAGGTGCTATTTTTATCGCTAAAACGCCTGTAAAGCGCCTCAGTGTGAAAGTGGCCTAAGGCAGGAAGTGTGTTAGGACTACAGAAAACCTCCCCCTCTCCATAACATAGAGGAAGGTGTTCTTTATGCCACAAAGGTGAACTGAGCAGGGTCGATAATGTTTGAAATATTTTCAAACCAGATTAAGAGTGCACAGGAAATTAAAAGCTTGCTGGATATCTGACAGCATCAACAGATATAACAAAAAGCTTTCAATTGTATTTTTAACAAAGCAGAAGAGGGCAAGTGAGACGTTCACTGTTTACACACACTTTAAGGACACAAAACTTGCGTAGCACTATGTTATAAACTAACATATAACCTAGTTCCCACAATGCTAGAACACCAAAATCCTTTTCGTGCTTTAAACATCTGTTGATTATTTGGATCGTGATTGAGAACAGGCACTTTGGATCTGTTGGGCACAGACTGTGACGAGGGCTAAGAAATAAAACATGCACACATTTCTAAGTCAATTACTCAAATAAATACAGTGTAACATTTATTTTATAAAGGTTTGCATAGTGTTAAAGGAAAATATTACAGTACACAGAGTATTTATGAAGGAAACACATGTCAAAAGACTGTGAAGATTACCTAAATTGCAGAAACACAAACGTGTCATATTTTAGGGACCTTCATAGACAACTTCAGGCAGGTCCAGAGCAAACATCTCATGAATCAACCCATCTTTACATTACTCCAACACAAAGATTACCAAATATACAGACAGACAACAAGAAAAAATGTACTAGCTTTGTTAAACTACATGTCCAACCCAGCCTTTTTGCTTCTTTTTCCTACTGCACTACAACAACAGATGTCCCATATTCCCATCAAAGCTGTCACTTTTTGGACGATAATTTTCCACCTGGCTCAGTCCATATTTAAAGCGGTAGTAAACCATTGGGTGTTTTTTTTTTCTTTTTTCCAAAAAACCTGAAAGGCCCACCTAAACATGTATGATGGCCATAGATGCAGAAAAAGCATTTGATAGGGTGGGATGGGGTATTCTTGAAGAAACAATAATACAGTTAGGTATGGGCCCAAAAATGCGTAGTAGGATCTCCGCTCTGTATACAAACTCAAAAGCAAAAGTGAGAGTAAATGGAATATTATCAAAAGATATAAAAATATCAAATGGAACCCGTCAGGGATGTCCACTTTTCCCTTTACTGTTCATATTAATAATGGAACATCTGATAACAGCAATCAGAAGCAATGGGAACATTAAGGGGATAAAAGTGAGAGATGAAGAATACAAGATAGCTGCATATGCAGATGATCTGTTAATATACATAACTAACCCTATTATAACTATCCCAAATTTAATGAAGGAATTTAGAAGATTTGGGGAATTAAGTTATTTCAAAGTAAATTATGATAAATCAGAAATATTGAATATATCAGTAAATGAAAAAACATATTCACTCCTGCAAGAAGATTATCCATTTAAATGGAAACAAAATGAAATTAAATACCTGGGAGTCTTTATAACCAAAGATTTGAAGCAATTACAAGGGATGAACTATGAGGAAACAATCGAAAAGCCATTAAACTGTTACAAAAATACGATAAGTTAAGGTATTCATGGACGGGGAGAGTCAATATAGTAAAAATGGATATACTACCAAAACTATTAAATACCTTCCAAACAATACCATTAGAACCCCCCAAAAAATTGATGAAGGAGTTAAGAAAAGCTATAATTGAATTTATATGGGCTCATAAAACTCCCCGGATAAAAAGAGAGAATTTAATTAGGAAAAAAAGGAACAGAGGGCTGGCGTTACCGGACTGCGTAAAATATCTGCAAGTGGCATCACTGACCAGGATAGTAGATTGGTTTCATAATAAAGAAGCAAAACAATGGGTTAGTATAGAGGAGGAAATAATAGGACCCCAATGAAAAGTTCTCCCATGGTTAAAGCCCCATTTAAGACCAAAAAGAAATGAATTAACACTTTTTGTAAACGCTACATTAAAGATATGGGATGATATAGTGAAAGGGGGGAAACTCTCCACAGAGATCAGACCAATGACTCCATTGTTTTTCAATCCCGAATTTCCTCCAATCATGGGGATTACAAATTTCCTGAAATGGAACAGAACTGAACATATAAGATTGATACAAATCCTTGATAAAGGGAAAATACCCAGGTTGCAGGAAATGGGATTGGAAAACAAGAATAATTGGCTGCAGTACAACAATTACGGACGTTTATAGAGCCTAAATTAGCTAAGATATGTAGACCATTAACTAAATTTGAAAAATTATTGCTGAGAGAACAGGTTCCAATAAAGAAATTATCAAAGATATACGATGAAATAATTCTGAATAGTCCCCTTAAAGAGATAAAAAGTATAAAGAAATGGGAAGCAGAAATGGGTAAATCTTTATTAGAGGAAGAATGGGAAAAAATGTTCGAAATCATACACAGAACCACCACTGCAAATAGATATCAAGAAAGAAATTACAAAATTGCAATGAGATGGTATAGGAGCCAAGTAGCTCTAAATTTAATTAATAAAGGAAATTCAGATCTTTGTTGGAGATGTAAAATAGAAAAAGGAACGATGGAACATATATGGTACAAATGCCGTCTGGTGAGAGGATTCTGGAACAAGATATTTGAGATTTATTATAAAGTATCGGGAATAGAGGAGATCCCAAAGGTGGAAATCACATTATTGTCCCTGATACCTAAATCAATAAAGACAATTAAAAAAACAGATATCATCCACCATATGACATCCGCCGCCAGAACATTAGTAGCAAGAAACTGGAAAAAAACAAAGAGCCCAACAATAGCAGAATGGATATGTGAAATGAACAAAATTCAATATATGGAAAAACAGATAAGAGACGAGGGGTATATAACAAATCAATTACCAGCAATATGGCAAAAATTGGAAGAGTTTCGGATAACGAAGGAAGTACTAGAATTTCTATAGAAACTTTATTTTTTTTTTTTTTGTAAGAAAGAGATATGGATGTAAATATAGGTAAGGGAGGGTGGGAAAGGGGAGAGGGAGGTAGAACCTACGGGTTAGAGATGGTTGATCAGGTTTTAATACAGATGTATTTTTAGTTTATAATGATGGTTTTAGTAAAGGAAAAATTCTTTTTGTACCTGAAGTATGGAGTATATGATGTTAACGATGAATTGGGATGTAATGGTATTTATGAATGTATATATAAAGTGAAAATCTAATAAAGAGAGATTGAAAACAAAAAACCTGAAAGGCAATGTCATGCTGTGCTAGTATGCATCAAATACTAGCACATTATGTGAAACTTACCTGAAAACGAAGCGCTCCAGCGGTGGGCTGTCACTGCTGAAGGAACTCCCATCTTCACCCGGTCTTCCTTCCAGGTTCGTGGACTCCGGATTTGCGGGTGGACAGAGCTGCAATGATGTCACCATTTCTGGCACAGGACTCCGGCTTTGTGAGTGGCCAGAGCCACAATGACGCCCCCCCATTTATGGCACAGGACTCTGAAGGAATGGCCCGGGCGGCCGTTCCTTCAGAGAGCATGCGTCGGTGACTTCACCAGCTGCATCTGCAGTAAATAAGAATTGCACAGTCATACAACACTGTACCCAAATTAAATTTTTATCATTTTGTTCACACAAATAGAGCTTTCTTTTGGTGGTATTTCTTCACGAATCCCTTTTACTATTTTTTTGCGTTATAAGCGAAAAAATAAGAGCGGAAATTTAAAAAAAAAACAATATTTTTTACTTTCTTACTTCTTACTTCTTTTTTACTTTCTTACTTCTTTACTTTATTCAATAAAATCTAATTTTGTCATACATTTAAGCCAAAATGTATTCAGCTAAATGTCTTTGGTAAAAAAAAATCCAGTTAAGTGTATAATAATTGGTTTGTGTGATCAAGGACATATGTACGCAGATGATCATGTACAGATGTGCGCAGATGATCATGTACAGATGTGCGCAGATAATCACGGACATATATGTGCAAATGACCATTGGGACATATGATTTTACTGTTACATATGAGGGGGGACAATTGTTTTGACATGTGACATGTGAGGGGACATGTGTGTGGGGACAGTGTTTTGGTGACACTATTTCGGGGACATTGTGTGTTTACATTGTGTGGGGACACTGGGCCGGTGATCAGTGTGTAAAAAGTTGCAAAAACAGCTCATACTCACTGATCACCAGCTGGCTTCTTGGATCCGCCCTCCTCTCCTCATCCGTGTGTGTAGAGGAGAGCCAATCGCCTAGCAACCCACTCTCTTTTTACATCACATGACGACTGTGATTGGACACAGCTGTCATATGATCAGGAGGGCCAATTACAGAGCCCTCCTGCCAATCGGAGATGCGCCAGGCATGAGCGCATCATTGCACAGGCACGTGCGAGCGAGATCCCCCTCCTTCTGAGGGATGTTCCTGAACGTCCACTCAGAAGGAGGAAGCACCCACCCAGCCGTATATGTGCAGTGGCCGGGTGGGAGGTGGTTAACAATGCACGTTTAGGAGATATTTACAGTAGCTATAGGTAATCCTTATTATAGGCTTACCTATAGGTAAAAATCATGTATGGGAATTTACTCACACTTTAAATCGACTTTTGTCAAATCAAGAGGTGCTTGCAGGGCCCCCCATGGTTCATATTTCAGCCAGTTCCTGCTGAATTTAAGTCGTCTGTGGACAGCTTTTTAAGGTTAGAATATATTTTGTTTCCTGCCCCTTTCTAGGAAAGCAAGTCATTTCTCTTCTGTGCTGGCATAAAATTGTTTCTGTTTGTTGAGCGGTACATTCTTGCTCCGTAAAGCATTGCAGTATCATGGTTATCGGTTATGATTTTTGGAAAGGAATTGTTGACCTCACTCAGGCAGACAAATAACATTGACAGGAATATGCATGACTATTTGCACTATTGCTCAACAAGATAATGACATTAATGACTTCAATACGTTTGTTGCATAGCTCTTATTTATCAAAGAATGCAAAGAGATCAGGTGGAAAATAGCTTCTAAGGAAGTATTGTGGATTCTTACATAACAAAGTGTTCTGGACACACTTCTCAGACAGCAGTTGGTTCTAGTACTGCCAGTAACCAAGGCAAGCATCCTTTAACAGCTATAAAAGGATTTTTATTACACAACTGCCAGGGTACAATGGGAGGACATTCTGAAAATAAGCTAAAATATTTAGGAAATTCGCAACATGAGGTCAGTTGGAAATTCTGCGAGTTATGCTAAATAAATGCAGCTGTTTAGTAGCAGAATAAATGAACAAACAGGGCACCATCCATTAAAGCCAAGCTCCAGGCAAGCCAGCTAAATACACAGCTTAGATGCACATGTGAGATCTGTTTAACCTGCCAACGATTTGTATTTCTATACATCCACTACTGAAATTTACAAAGCCCTGCCCCACATCACAGTCCTGTGACTGGACAAAGAAAGAAGCAGCACGACAATGAGCTCATCTCTCTGTCATTCTGCTCTCTCCTCCTGTCAGAGTGGCTCCTTGAACTGCAGCACACCTGGCTCATTCACTCGCCCTCCCTCCCTCTGCCATACAGACTGTACAGTAGACTGCAAAAGGGTGATTCTAAGGCTGGTCATAGGTTAAGAGCACTTGGGATTTAAATTTAAAAAGGGAAATAGGGATAAGGGTGTTTTCTGGGAGACAGCGGTAAGCAGCCATCTCGGGATCCACCCTTAACAATATTTAAAGATTTAATTATTCACAACATTTTTAGACAACACTGGGTTTAAGGTTTTGATTGGGGGTTTAGATTGGGCCCCCCTTCTCTCTCCCTTTTTTTTCTCTCTTTCCCTTGCCTTGATTGGAGAGATTTTTGGGATCATATGTATACTTAAGCCGTGTACACACGAGTGGAATGTCCTACAGAAAAAGTCAGACGGAAGCTTTTCATCGTCTATTCCGATCGTGTGTATGCCTCATCGGACTTTTATTTTCGAAAATTCTGACGGACCTAGAAATGGAACATGTTCTGAATATTTCCGACGGAACCAATTCCTATTGGGAAAACCGCTCGTCTGTATGCTGTTCCGACGGACCAAAAACGACACATGCTCTGAAGCAAGTACGAGATGGAAGCTATTGGCTACTGGCTATTCAACTTCCTTTTTCTAGTCCTGTCGTACGTGCTGTACGTCACCTCGTGACTTTGGACGGACTTTGGTTTGACCGTGTGTAGGCAAGACCGCTTGAATGGAATTCCGTTGGAGTTCCTTCTGAGAAATCTTCGGAGTTTATTCCGACGGCAAAACCGGTCGTGTGTACGCGGCATAAGGAGTATTTTAAATGTTTTATGGTATGCATACTCAAGGAGTACTACATGTATATGCTGAATGTGAATGCAATGTTATATAATGTATTTTCTAAGGAAAATGAATAAAAAGGAATTTGAACACTAAAGCTGGCCATACATTATACAATTTTCTTGTAAAATTTTCCTTTAGATTTACACAAACCATATAATATGAGGTCAAACCTAAACACTTTCAATTTGTATCTAATCAGGCAGGCCCTTGTACTACCCCATTGAAGGTAAATCACAAGATCACATGTACAGTATCTCACAAAATTGAGTACACCCCTCACATTTTTGTAAATATTTTATTATATCTTTTCATGTGACAACACTGAAGAAATGACACTTGGCTACAATGTAAAGTAGTGAGTGTACAGATTGTATAACTGTGTAAATTTGCTGTCCCCTCAAAATAACTCAACACACAGATATTACTATCTAAACCGCTGGCAACAAAAGTGAGTACACCCCTAAGTGAAAATGTTCAAATTGGGCCCAAAGTGTCAATATTTTGTGTGGCCACCATTATTTTCCAGCACTGCCTTAACGCTCTTGGGCATGGAGTTGACCAGAGCTTCACAGGTTGTCACTGGAGTCCTCTTTCACTCCTCCATGACGACATCACGGAGCTGGTGGATGTTAGAGTCCTTGCACTTCTCCACCTTCCATTTGAGGATGCCCCACAGATGCTCAATAGGGTTTAGGTCTGGAGACATGCTTGGCCAGTTCATCACTTTTACCCTCAGCTTCTTTAGCAAGGCAGTGGTCGTCTTGGAGGTGTGTTTGGGGTTGTTATCATGTTGGAATGCCCAGTCTCCAAAGGGAGGGGATCATGCTCTGCTTCAGTATGTCACAGTAACCACCTGTAATCATCTGTAATCACAGATCCAAGTAATTACATGTGAATCGGGACATTACATTCCAAACTGCATGTAATTGCTTGGATGTGTGGTTACATCAGTACATAATGAGAATCTGTCTAACAGACTCAACGATCCACACAACCAACTGTGTTCCAGGTCACTAACCAAGAAGAGAAAAAGAAAAAAAGAAAAAAAGATGACAATAACCACAACATGTTTTTGTGGATATACAATTAAACATACTGCTTTGAGTTACTCAAGATATGTTGAAGTTCTGACATTAGAACATGCAAACAATCTGAATATAACATGCATGGGGATTTCCCAATATGCATTCATATCCTTAACAATCCTTGACTTATGTTTCATCATCTTTTGAGTATTTCTCAGGAAATAAATGTGATATGTTCTTTAACAGGAGTGATTAATGACAGAAGGACTGTTTACATTGTATTCATAACATGAAAGTATTTTGTGAGTGACGTTGCTTCTTGGGAAATGGGGAGGGCGGGAATTTTTGTTTTTGTTGTATTTTCGTTAGACAGATTCCCCTTCATATACAAATTCAGTTTTGTAATGCTGGAGAGTTTGAACCACATTTTTGTAAGTTCTAGTTTAGTTTGGGACCTGGAGTTAGGCTTTATTTGTATGTGCAGTTTCATGCGTACAGCCACGCCATCTGTCAGCTTATCATTGATTTGTACAGTCTGCTGACCGTGGCTGAATGCTAACACCTGTGAAACCCAGCCGTAACAAACATGCTAATTCCTGGCAGTGTACGGTCCTCTGCGGCTGTGTGAATGAGGTCCAAGAGATTCGACTTTGGCATCATTTCACCAAAGGCAAAATTAGTCATTTTGCAGCCAGATCAATTTTGTTGCAATCTCTCCACTAATTGTAAAGAATTGCTTGCTACTGATAGATATCTTCTTCTTTCCATGTTTTTTTTAAAAAAAACTAACATCTATAATTTTATATCCTGTAAACAAGCCACAGCTGATATTAATGAAAGGTAAAAAAAAAAAAAATTGACAGACTAAACATTCACCCAATAGTAACGGGTCAGAGACTATTGTTTGTATTCCCCAAAAACCAGTTTGGGCTTAGAAATCTAAGCCCTTACTTTATCTAACATGTATATCTGCTATTCAGAGCATGTTGGGTAACCTTCACATTACTGCAATCAAGAGAATTCACTGTGTGCCCTCATGTTGTAAAGCACTGCACAAACTGTTGGCGCTATATAAATCATGTATAAAAATAATAATAATAATCAGGTTTTTTTTTTATATACTAAAGTTCATAAATAGTGCAACGCTGCAAAAATAGTCCATATAATAAATTAATAAAATGCTAGTAGTGTAAAGTATATTATAAATATAAAAATATAAAAAATAAAAAAATCATATACTAAAACATTTATATATTCAAGTGTCCAAAATAAGAATGATTCCAATATAAATATCACTGACAGTGCTTCTTAGTGTGATGAAGATGTCACACCTGTATCCACAAGTGCACTGATTCCACCACCACTATGCACTCACCAGAGCAAGTAAGGAAAATCAGCCTGATACAATCATGTTATTACATGAAACTTTCTTCCTGATCATGGCCATGGGTTACTTGGTAGCGATCAGAGAGGTCCCAGCATCTCCTCTTATACAGGGAATAGAATGGTGACAACAGATCCGTGTACTTCATTACTCACACCCGCAATACCACATACCCGGCATCGGTGAGGAGCCGCACATTGAATGGTATTGCGGGTGTGAGTACAGTAGTGGAGCGCATGGATCTGTTGTGGAGAAGACTATGGACGGCAGGAGGGATTCCCACATCAACACTGTCTGTGGTTGAAGGAAAGAAATTTGCGTATGGCTTGCCTTAGTCTCTTTAATGCATCTTGGACCTCTTTATAGTATTTCCCTACACAGCATACAGACTATGACCACAAAAGCATATATGGAATCATCATTAATAAATTTCATGAGAGAAATAGAGGGCTACTGTTGCTGATCTCCTTCAATACTTCATGAGTCCAGCGGAACAAGCATGTATCAAGAAAAATCAGTGAGAGGTCAGAACATCAGATCTACATACTTGTTCCAGGTAAGCAATGGCAGTCACTGCATTTCTCCCATAGTGGGTTTCTTTTAAAGTGGATTTTGCATTACATGCAAAGTCTTGCTATTTGGTAACTACTTACCCCCTCATGTAGAAATTCTGGGTAAAAATAACAAAAGAAGACATTAAAAAAGAAAAGGCAACTTACCTTAGACCCCAGCATCTGGTCTGCTTGCCTAGGTGCCAGTGACACCTCCTAAGGCTGGTACACATGGGCCGAATATCAGCCGGTTCAACAGAAACCAGCCGACATACAGCCAGTGTGTACAGTAGCCTGTCCGACAGAAGCCGGACTAACATCTGACTTCTGTCAAACGGACATCCTGGAAACCTAGCAGCCAATTGGCATTCAATCATCGCTCACAACCATTGGCTGCAAGTGTTGACTGGTGTGTTCTGATGGGGGGGGGGGTCAGTTTGGAAGATCTGGGAGATCGGTGTGCCAACATCACATAGTTAGTACAGCGAGCTCCTCCTGAGCTCCTCTGGTATTTTTTCATACCACCTCATAGTGTGTACCAGGCCTTAGATTCTCATCTCATGAGAATGGACTTCAGCACCATGCTTTTCTTGGATGACACAAGAAAGTGACATAACCAGCACCTAGGTGAGCAGGTCCAAAGTCAGTGTCTAAGGCCGGCCATATAAGGGGAGAAATTTTCTTGACTCCCCCATCAACACGGACAGTGTTGATGTGGAGATCCCTCCTGCCAAGCCATTGTCTTCTCCCAGCGGGGGGTGGGGGGGCATCGGAGGGCAGGGGCAGCCACCCCACCTAGGAGAAGACAGTGATTATTGCTAGCGGCTATAGCAGAAACTAGCAATAATTGCATGTAAAACCCGTCATGCTGGTTGTACCCAAGTTGATCGATCAATCAACTTGCTACATTTAGCCTGCCCATACATGGTTCAAATCTCGGCCAATTTAGCAGGATTCGAACTGTGTATGGCCTGCCTAAGTTTAATTTATTTTTCTTCTTACCTGCTTTTTATTTTTACTGAGCTTTTAACTTACCACTTTAAGCAAACAGCTGAGATTTAAAAAAAAAAAGAAGTGATAATACCATACCAAAGAAAACGCAATTAAGAACTTTGGTGCTGAGGTGAATAGCTCTTATCTGTTTTCTTTGTGGTCGGTACAAAAGTAAAAAATGTAGCATGTACTCACAAATGATATGTCAGTATTAGTTCACCGTAAGACTAGAAAACCAAAACATCTGGTATTCATTACAACAAGCAATAAAAAACATGTGTTAAACCTTTCCATTCTGTAGATCCAAAGGAATATATAAAGAGAGGACAACGTTCCCCGATATAGGTGTCTGACATCTTTTGTATGGACAATGCAGGTGGCGTAAAATGAAGAAACACAAAAGCAGTGTTTGTTACTAGTGTCACTTATATATTTCCTTGTTAAATGGCTTTTTTGTTTAGCGTGTATTCCAGTATCAGTGATAACTTAGTACTGCATTCTACACATTCCTTAACATTTAACATTGTTTTTTTAATCATTAGGGAGTGTAAAAAAATATATAAAAGTAAGGGGTAGCTAAGTTACAAAATACTTGTACTTTAACATAATCAAGTTAGAGACTCCCCAGTGCAAGGTCAATTAGCTACTCAAAAATATACAGCAATATTTTCAGCTAGGCTGATCTCTCCTCACCTGCCCTTATCCGGTGGTCTCGACACCCCCCAATTTCCCCCTGCCCACTATAACTCGGCCGCATTCTGCTAGTGGCGTGCAAGAGGAACGATATATATTCACAAACCTCTGACATTGGAGGGTGTACAATCCTTTGATTATTAGCAGGAGAACTGGCAAATTCCCGCTGTTTAAATTTTTCAATACACTCAATTGAGGCACCATATATGCTTCCTCCTTAAAATTCCAGGCAGACTCCCCCAAGCACTTGACTCCTTTCGAGAACAGGTGCCGAAAGAATCCCTAGTTAAAGGGGCTGGTCTCGTACCTCTAAGGTTTGCTTACAGGTGCCCTGGGGTCTTGTAAGCTCTCTTATGTTTCTAAGTGGGAAACCGACTTGGGCAAAACATTTTGGATCAGGCCACCTGGAACCAGATATGGTTGAACTCTTCAAAAATGCTCCCGGAATATTTTTGCCCAGGAAAATGCTTTTAAATGACTCTCTTGATGGTACATGAGCCCGGTATGGGTGGTGGCGTTTGTCTCTTCTGCCTCTCCCCTTTTTTTTTTTTTTTGAGGCTGTAGAGTGCCAGGCACCCTTTTCCATGTCAGTTTTGAGTTAGCATACTTTTTGACCTTGCCCTCAGTTGGACAAGAGAGTTGAGTATAGTTATGTAATCATTTGGGCTTGATCTCATGTCTTTGTATTAAATGCTGTAATCCTGCAATCTATGCCTGTCATTTTATTTGTGAATTACTTTTATACCTTTCGATATTTTACATTGCAAAACAATAAAAATCTTTGTAATGCAAAATTATACAGCAGTTTTCTTTGTTAGCAGATGGTCCTTTGTGCAATACCCCAGATTATTTTATTTTGTGTAATGCACAGTTAATGTTATAATGTTCACAATCCTTTAAATTGTATCATTCTGTAAAAATAACTTTGCAAAAAAAAATATGTTATTTAGGTGTTATTCCAACTATGGCCATCAGTGTTCCATTTCCACTAAAATCCTCACCTGTGAATTGCAGTCAGGTTAAAATCACCATTACACTAACATAATAAAAGGTAATGCACTTAAAGCGGACTTAAACTGTATCTGAGCACTACAAACTGAAAACACTATTTCATTCAATTTTACTATTGAAAGCAAACTCACCCATCTATCCATGTCTCAGTGTTTTATGTTGTTGAGAAATCACTTTGAACCACACCCCCTGCACCTAGAATTTCTAACCACAGCCTTCATGAGTAAGGGCAAATGATTCATGTAGCATTTACTTCCTGGAATCCCTCTGCCTTTAGGTCTAGCATGCAGGCAGGAGGGTGTTAGCTGAGAAAGCCCCATCTCCAGATGAAAGAAAAAAAATTCCATAAGGACTCCTAGGATGTATGGCATCATTTTAGCCTAGGCAATAAACCAGGAAGCAACTAAAGAAATTTATAAAAAAAAGCTTAAAACAAGTTAATATAATATACCTTCTTATCTATTTAATAAAGCTAGCGGCATAAGGATTAAAAATAGTTGGTTGAGAGCGTTTAGTTCTGCTTTAATGTTTCTTTTTATGACTGAAAGCTTCAGCTGTCTATTGAAAGATTACAGTTATCAAACCTTATCTCTGCAGCTGAAGGTAAATTGTGTAGGGTAAGGTAGTTCAACTGCTGTATAACATTCCATTGTTTCTAAAGGTTTGTTGTATGAAAAGACCAAAAGTGGGACTTTGTCTGAGACAGTTTATAGAACACTGTTTTTTTCCCTCACAAACAGTGCATCCAAAAACCCTTCCTATTGAATACTGAATTTGCTTTGGCTAGTTACCCAGTTAAAGTGGGAGTCCGGCGACCAATCTTTTTTTTTTTTTTTTTTTTTTAGGTAATTGAGACACTTTGTTAACCCCAAAATAATACTCACAGTTTGGGGGGAATATTTCCGCCTCTGTCTGTTTTCATACTGAAGAATAACTTAAAAAATGTGATGCTGGCTGTTTCCATCTTGCTTGTGGGCATGTGAAGCCCACAAGCATTGATTTCCTGGATGCGGTGAATGCTGTTCATTCACAGCTTGTTCACACGCATGATCATTGTTCCCGCACTGAATCTTGGGAAGCCTGACACTAAGCTCCCAGGAGACAGTGCAGCGCCGGGGAAAGGCAATAAACACGCCTACTCCCATGGGAGGAGAGACAGGAAGTGCCACAATAAAGTACAACATAAAGGTAATTACAGCGATAAAAAAAAATTTTGTGCGGCATTTGAACATCTGTGCAATTAACTGAAGGGGGTAAGATTAAGTTAAAAATTTGAGTGGAACCCCGCTTTAAGGCTTGACTGGCAACTCTTTATGCACCCCAGAGTTTGAATATTTGTTGCTGCAAACATTTGTTACTTGTAGTTTTAAATGTTATCAATGTAATTGTGAAACCTGTTTTTGGAATACTAAATTTTATCTACTGTGTAGAGCTGCACAATTCTGGCCAAAATGAGAATCACAAATTTTTTTGCTTAGAATAAAAAGATTCTCGTGGCGTAAATTCTTGCACATTACACAAAAAAAAATTGGGCTAACTTTACTGGTTAGGTTTTTTTTAATTTCATTAAAGTGTATTCTTTTCCCAAAAAATTGCATTTGAACGACTGCTGCGCAAATACAGTGTGACATAAAATATTGCAACAACCACCATTTTATTCTCTAGGGTCTCTACTAAAAATATATATATATAATGTTTGGGGGTTCTAAGTAATTTTCTAGCAAAAAAAATATATATATATTTTAACTTGAAACCAACAAATGTCAGAAAAAGGTTTAGTGTTTAAGTGGTTAAACTTCCCTCATTTACACACCAAAGTGTATTCCTTTGATCTAGAGGACATATTGTTACAATGTTTATACTTAAGTTTCACTGCTAAAGAATGTTGTGATTCTTGGCAGACTGCCTGTTTTTTTTTCCCTTTCTTTTGATGGCTGTCGGCTTTAGCAGAGCAGAGAGAATTCTCTGCATAGAAAGAATCAGGAAATACTGTACTTTGTCAACATCGCAACGGGGAAAAAATCACGATAACGATTCTTAACAATTAATCATGCAGCTCTACCACTGTGTAGTCATATTATTTCAATCTTTAAAGTATATTTGAGGCCACAAGGCCCTCATCATAATCGTGGGATAACAGCAAGGTATGCAGAGTTGGGTCTAAGCTCCAAACCACAGGAAATAGCCAAGATTCCCATAGAAGAACACCTTAGGTTCGGGGCTCCCAGGGCCCTCTACATAAGCATGCATGTAGGTACACCATGCAGCCTTCTTTTATTACCTGCTGTTCACTTCAAAGCAGAGCTAACACTCTTTTAATTTACTTGTGGGCAGGTTTCATGGTAGAAGAAACTCTTCATGTTCCGGGCTTTTCAGTTTTTGGTCTTCTCATTGGAGCACCAGGCAGGGCAGCAGAGGGAGCAGGTGCATCTGCTTTTGATTCTCATCTGCACGCTGGGAGAAAAAGCCAGCTTTCAATCAGGCACTTGGGAGGATCGCAACTATATGGCCAGGATCCTTCCAGAACCTGGAACGGTTATGTGACATCAGCCAACAGCAGGCTTTAGCCCGTTATTGGCTGATTCTGGGTCACAGGAGAGCACAAGTAAGACCCACATAAGAAATATGGTCAAAAAAAGGTTTGGCCATACTTTTCTGTTTATACCTGTGGCCTCTTACCTGCCAGTGGTTTAGTGCAGTTATGTTCACTTCAAAGCAGAACAAATTATTTATTTTTTTAATTACTAGTAGACAGATTTTAGGACAGAGGAGACGCTCCATGTCTCTTCTGCCATACAATCTCTTTCCCAAACTACTAACATTTTTGTGCAAATTGTACAATGACAGCCACACTTCCACATGTCAGGAACATGCACAGCTACATCATCTTGACCTGGCTAGACCCAATGGCCGAAGGTCCAGAAAAGGACTGGGAGAAGATGGAGACACCGACAAGAGATCAAAGAAAGGGGGTACAAAATCACAGAGCAGTCTGTCATAATGTGCAAATATAACAAAAACAGGAACTGAAGCACCACATCACTGCTAAGAGGTCCAGATACACCTTTATTCCAATAACGGTCAGGGGGGCAATCCAAAAAGTAGCCAATGCATTTTTGGGGGCGGAGAGCAAAGAGCACCTTCTTCAGGGCTTGAAAATGTGAATAGACTAGAAGTGAACCGGACCTTATATATTATTAATTTTTCGAGTGTGATTGCAAACAAAGGCTTTGTCAGCAACAGCGTGGCACTTCAATTTACATTTGTGTTACATTACACTACAAGCCAAGAAGACTATTGGGATCCTCTCCGGTGTAGTAGCTGCCTGCCTGGGAACCAGATCATTTATATCAACATCAACCCTTTAAGATAGCAATACCAGTTGGATAACCCTATGGGCCCAGCGCTATTTTTCCACTTTTTCTCATAATGTGCAAATATCCTGTGAATACTTGAAAATTATGAAAAGAGCTCCTGGGGGGCCCCAAAAGTTTCATTTTTGTTCTGCTTGAAAATGTCTTAGTCAAGTTGAGTAACTGTATAGGTCCTGGTTTCAAAAAAGTCTCTGAATCAGATTCCAAAAGGAAGTGGTTTTCTAACTAAAATAAGTCATATCATTCTATCAAGCCCTGAGCACAGAATATTATGTTTTCATGCCAAAGGAAACACAATTTGTTCAGGTTCACACGAAGCTGAATCTAGGCAACAAGTAAAGCTAATCAAAGAATGTTTCATGCTATAAAGAAATCACTATAATGGTGCTAAATTCACAAAGCCCACGCAATATTACTGTTAAAGCTGAACTCCAGGCAACCGCTAAATACATAGTTCAAATACTCATAATAATCATGGCAGCTACCCAGGACTATCACTGCTTCTTTCTGGTTTTTAAAATATTGTTACCTGCACCAGATTTACTGGATCACCTCCCTGGTCACTGGACAGAGTTAATAATGATGGTTCATTGGCCAATGACAAAGGCAGAGCAGTGACACAGGGAAATACAAAGCATATTCACAGAAAGAGGAAATAAATGTGACACTGGTCTTGCTGTGCAGTGTGCTAGAGATGCATCAATCACAAGACTGGCTGACCAGAATTACAAAACCTTAGGAGGGTAAAACAGAAAATATGAATGATTTCATTAGCTGTTTTCTTAGATCTTCGTTTAATTAAATGTTATTTAATCTTTTTTGACTAAACTCAATAAGCTTTTCACATGTAGCATCGGGAGGGGAGGGGCTGGGGCCATAGTGGGCTCAAAAAGGTTGGTCCAGGAGCCTTTAAATACAGAGGGCTGTATTTTTCAGGCTGTATTTTAGAGGCATTCAGAGGATCTTGATGCCAGAAAAGGTTTTGCTATTAGGGTAGCTGAATTGTAGAGAATGAAAGCAAGGATAGAAATTACAGGTAGGACCCTGAGTTATCCAGCCCATTCCTACCTTTAGTTAGTGAGAATACTTTCTCATTTTTCCTATGCACCCATCAAACATAATGTACACATTTTAAAACCAACCTAGCTATATATTTTCTACAAACATAGATGCAATTAAACTTAAAGGTGTTGTAAAGGCAAAAGGTTTTTTTTTTCATTCTATGCATTAAGATAAAAAGCCTTCTGTGTGCATCAGCCCCCATAATACTTATCTGGGGTCCCTCTCTATCCAGCCACGTTCTAGGAATGTCTCAGCTGTCTGGGACTCCCCTCCTCCTTGGCTGAGACAGCAGCATGGTGCCATTGGCTCCCACTGCTGTCAATCAAAGTCAGTCAGCCAGTGAGAAGAGAAATTGGGCAGGGCCGGGCCACAGCTCTGTGTCCTGAATGGATACACGGAGCTGCAGCTCGGCTCGGGTGTCCCCCATAGCAAGCTGCTTGCTGTGGGGGCACTTGTCCAGAAGGAGGGGCCAGGAGAGCCGAAGAGGGACTCGAGAAGAGGAGGATCTGGGCTGCCCTGTACAAATCCACTGCCTAGAGCAGCTAAGTATAACATGTTTGTTATTTTTAACAAAAAAAAAAAAAAAAACAAGGCTTTACAATCACTTTAAAGTTGCACTCCAGGCAGACTGAAAGGTACCAAGTAATGTAGCTTTGTAATGCATTTAGAAATATATTTTTAGTGCAAATTGCATTGGAATCTGAATTTAACTTGGAGTCAGTCCCTAGCAGGCTATGTACAGCAGAGCCCAGACTGGGGCATAGAGAATCAGCACACTGATCCAGTTGTGCTGCAGTGCAAGTTACAAGCTGGGGGATAGACCAGACCTTAAAGTGATATTAAACCCAAAAGCATTTTTTTTTAGGCTTTCTTTTGTTTATTTTCACCAGGTGATCCTGGCAGTCTGTTTTTCAACGGAACAAGCTCTCCTGCAGATGAAGCAGTTAGAGGGTTGAGGCAAACCATTTAACACTGTCAGGGGTGTTTACAATGGTCAGCTTTTATCTATTTGTGTAAAATCTTTATCTCAAAAAGGAAAAACAACTGTTGCTGTATCTGCTTATAAAGTGTTAGCTGGAGTTTGGCTTAAATTTGTTAGTGTATTTAATTCTGATAGTACATCTAATACCGCGTACACACGGTCGGACTTTTCATCTACAAAAGTCTGACAGCCCGTCCGACAGACTTTCGACGGACTTTCGACGGACTTTCGACGGACTTTCGACTGACTTTTGGCGGACTTGCAGCGGACTTTCTAATGAACGGACTTGCCTACATACGATCACACAAAAGTCCGACGGATTCGTACGTGATGACGTACACCGGACTAAAATAAGGAAGTTGATAGCCAGTAGCCAATAGCTGCCCTAGCGTGGGTTTTTGTCCGTCGGACTAGCATACAGACGAGCGGATTTCTGGATCCGGCGGAGTTACGACGTAAAGATTTGAAGCATGTTTCAAATCTAAAGTCCGTCAGATTTGCGGCTGGAAAAGTCAGCTGAAAGTCCGGGGAAGGCTACACACGATCGGATTGTCAGCCGGCTTTAGTCCGTCAGCGTCCGTTGGACTTTTGTAGATGAAAAGTCCGACCGTGTGTACGCGGCATTACACTCCCCACCCTAACAGACTGACAATGCTGCTGTCTAAAGGTGTCTCTGTTACTGTACTCCTTCATCCAGAAAGCAGGCACCCTAACACAGCAAGTGTGTTACTGGCCAGATCACCAAGTGAAAACAGAGGGAAAAGAAGCCTAAAATATAAAATGAACACAGCCACTACATCTAATGAGTGGTAAGTTGCAATATATTACATTTCTGCTTTTGGTTTAAAACCGCTTTAAGGCCCTATGCACACAAGCATCAAAATAGATGCATCCAAATATATATGGAGCTCATTTCTAAACGCATCTGGAAGAGGTCATGTTTTGCTATTGTTGAATTCACACCTAGATGTTTAGCTGTGTCTGGGTGGTTTCATACAAATCACAGTTATAAAAAATGAGGTCTCCTGCCCTGCCAGACACGCCTGTGCTCTGTGGTAGAGCTGTGTGATCTCAGTAGATGGAGCCACATCCAAATTATTTGGCAGGTAAAAATCACTCTCACATATTTATATTACATGTTTGTGTTTAACAGTTTGCCTGGAGTTCAGCTTTAAAAATGGCATCCCCAATTTTAGATGTTTCCCAGCGTATTTATACTTTTCATAAAACTATTTGTTCATAAAACTATATTTTCAATCAAATTCACCTAAAAAAAGAAGATTAGGACAAGCAAGCACAGTATTTAAGACATAAATGCTACTAATAACAAGGTCATAACACAAAGTGTGAGAAACGGTAAAGCACAATCATTATGTAGCACTTTATAGAAGGAAGCAAAGCCTGCATATGTGTAGCGGTGTAGTTGCCACTAGTAACAAACATCCACCATATCACCCCGCTGCCAGACTCCATACATCACTTGCAGAGACAATGAACAGTCATTTGCTGTGTTTTGTTTTTGTTTATTGGGGGGGTACAACTTGGTTGGGGAAAGGGGTATATGGGATTCCCATAGAATAGTTCACTTTGCCATCATATTTAGAGATTTATTACTGATTAGCACATAATTTGAGTCTGAAGGAATGATGTGCATAATTTAACACTACAATCTTTTCCCTGCATCACCATGTAGACTATTGCTCCTCCTCTGTGTAACACCTGCAGACTATTACTTCCAGAACTTCCTCACCCATGACCGTGTAAGGATGAGGACATCACTCTTGACCGTGTAAGGGTGATGTTCCCAGAAATCCTCTCCTCCTGCACAAACTTATACCGTAGTTATTATTGTAATGTCACATCTTCTTCGTTAATATACTATGGCACAAAAAAAAAAAATGCAAATGGGCAAATTGATGGAAGGGCTATATAGCTGTCAGATTCCATCTATACTTGTGGGGCAGAACCTTATGAAAGAGTGTAGTTTAAATGCATCACAAACAAACAAAAGATTTTCCAGCACACTTACCAACCAATCTGCAAAAAAAGCAAATTGGCCCTGTCTAATAGTTTACGTTAAAACAGAGGGGTTTGTTTGCACACATTTGCAAATATATGCGTAAGCCACAGGCTGGCTGGTAAGTGTGCTGGGAAATCTTTTGTTTGTTTGTGGTGTGTGTTGCCCTTCCATGTGCAGCTTACTGTATACGCCAGTAATAGGTTGAAGTGGTGGCCACATTTTTGCACAGTTGGTTGAATTGGGTCCATTGTGCTCTTGCTGGGCGTCAAGTGCATCGCTGTACCTTTAAGGAAGGGTGGGTTTCCTCCCCTCCTTTAATATATTCATTGTTATGTATGCTCCTACTATAGGAGACTCTGGAAATCTAGAGTTAGGACCACAGTATATATGGAGGTCCCTTGGTGTGGGCACTGCAGCTTACAGATATATTTTCAAATGTGTGCAAACAAAACCCACTGTTTTTAACGTAAATTGTTAGACAGGGTCAATTTGGTTGTTTTGCAGGCTGGCTGGTAAGCGAGCTGGGAAATCTTTTGTTTGTTTGTGATGTGTGTTTCCCTTCCATGTGCACCTTACTGTATAGGCCAGTTATAGGTTGGGGTGGTTGCCACTTTTTTTGTGCAGTTTAAGACCCCTTTCACACCGAGGGCGTTTTGCAGGTGCTATAGCGTTAAAAATAGCACCTGCAATCCGCCCTCAAACAGCTGCAGCATTGTCTCCAATGTGAAAGCCCCGAGGGCTTTCACACCGAAGCGCTGCGCTGGCAGGACGGGAAAAAAAGTCCTGCCAGCAGCTTCTTTGGAGCGGTGAGTTTACCGCTCCTCCACCGCTGCTCCCCATTGAAATCAATGGGGCAGTGCTGGGATACCGCCGGCAAAACGCCGCTATTGCAGCGCATTGCGTGCGGTTTTAACCCTTACACGGCCGCTAGCGGGTGTAAAAGCGTCCCGCTAGCGGCCGAAATGCGCCGCTAATCCGACGGTAAAATGCAGCTAAAAATAGTGGCGTTTTACCGTCGACGCTATGGGCGGCCCGGTGTGAAAGGGCTCTAAATGCAACCTCAAGGTCACCAAGGAGACTTTGAGGTGGGAGTAGGGAGAATACTTAAGCCTCATACACACGATCGGATTGTTGGCCAACAAAACCGTGGAAATTTGTCTGAAGGTTGTTGGCCCAAACTTGTCTTGCATACACACGGCCACACAATTGTTGGCCAACAATTACGAACGTAGTGACGTACTAGACGTACTACATGGTTTTTCAGCTCTTTAGCACCACCCTTTGGACTCCTTCTGCTAATTTCATGTTGGTAGAAGTTTGGTGAGTGTTGATTCGCACTTTTCATTTCGCACTTTTCAGTTTGCACTTTTCAGGCCGTTCGTCAACCAGACATGTTGCGGAATCGGAGGAGATAACGTGTTATTTATTATTGGCCTTGAAGTTATTGCTTTGACATTATTATTTGGTTAAATAATGATTTTGATTTGGTATATTTTCTATATTTTTGGATACATAGAATGCACTTTTTGGCTAAGTTCTATTGGCAGATAGCAAGTCTAATTTTATTTGTTTTCTTTTTTTTAATGCACAATAAAAAAATTGTGGAGAATAATACTTGGCTATGTGTTTTATTTCAAATGACAGTTTGGGAGTAGGCAGTTACATTTAAAAAAATACAATGTAAAATTGACAAGGGAGGCCAACATAGTTGTATCTTTGATCTTAAAAACTACGGGATAATGGTAAGCGAGAAAAGGGGATGGGGATTATTACGGTGCAAAGACAATTCAATCAGAATTAGTATTAAAATGACAATTTTTATTACAATATATGTCAAACTTACATAAGTTCATAGAAAACAACAATCAAGAAGGGAGCACATAAAATTTACGAATGGCCAGGATGGTATAGGCCTGTTATAGTGACGAGTCCAAACCATTGGCTATTAGTAAATTTTATGTGCTCCCTTCTTGATTGTTGTTTTCTATGAACTTATGTTAGTTTGACATATATTGTAATAAAAATTGTCGTTTTAATACTAATTATGATTGAATTGTCTTGGCACTGTAATAATCCCCATCCCCTTTTCTTGCTTACTTCAATTATCTTAGGGATGAGGTGTCTTATCTAATAAGGACACATCAGCCACTTTTCCTAATTACTTTACGGGATAATGGTGTTGTGGTAACTTGCTCCAAAAAAAAAAAAAAAAAAAGCATAATCATATTATTCTTGATATCACTAGAAAAAAAAGCCTTTGAAAATTAGTTTGCAATAACTCCATCAGTATTACCAGCAAAGCAGCTTCATTATTATCCCATTAAAAAAGAATTGTGCGCTGCATTTAGAGATTTCATAATTTGCCACGTCAAGAATGTTAATGCTCCATTACGAACGCTAGTTTACAAGACCGACCGCTTCTGGCTTCTCCTTGCTTCCGAGCATGCGTGTTTGTACTTTGGACTTTTGTCAAATGTACTTGTATACGCACACTCGGAAAATCGGACAACAGACATTTGTCTGCGGAAAATCTGAAGACCTGCTAGCCAACATTTGTTGGCCTAAAGTCCGACAACAATTGTCTGATGGAGCGTACACACGGTCGGATTTACCAACAATGGCCTGTCATGGAGCATTTCCCGTCGGAAAGTCCGATCGTGTGTACAAGGCTTAATACTGATAGTACAGATATATTTCTATATGTCAGATTCTGAACTGCTAACTTAAATAATCTTAACAAAGAATACACCTATATCATCGTGCATTAAGACTGACTAATGACTACCGAAGATCTTGCATCCACAGTCTCTCCAAGGCAGAAAAGAGGGACTCATATATAAAAACTTGATCAAAGCAGCCAATTCATTTCTTGGTCATTATGTGTACTGGAGGTTAGAAAATCAAATTTAACACTGAATGGGCTGCTACAAAAGTCACCTGTATTTTAGTGCCATTTTATTTTTTATGCATAAAACGCAATGTCTCTGTAAAGTGTTTTAGATGCTGCTGAATTACACATAAAAAAATGTCAGCTGGGACAGTACTAAGCACAGGATTCACAAGTTTTAATTTGAATTGCCAGTATAATGTCTAATTTTATAACATTTCATGTAGTACTCACCCGTGCATTCATACTGTAAGCCTTTACCATAGTATCCTTTTTCACAAATGCATTCATATTGGCCAGTGTGAGTACCACACTTACAACTTGCCATAACATCACAACAATCTTTTTCGGCGTCACACAAATAAGAGCAATGAGATATGTCCTCTTGAATGTAACTCCCAGAGGGTAGATCTGTAATCAGAGGAAACAAAGATAGTTTTTTATATATATATATTTATTTTATATATATATATTTTTTTTCCAGGTAAATAGAATTTCCATATGGAGGTCTGAATACATTGAACTGATGTTTGTATATGGAACATAGTGTTATTGGGAAACTGAATGGAATCAGATAAACTATAGGCATGGTGGATCTGTGTCAGACATTTGTGAACACAACCAAGAAGTGCACAGGCACCTTAATTTACATGATTATGTAATTTCTCTGGGTGATGCCTAAACAAAAAAGTCTTGCGCTTTTGGAGAGAAAAGCAGATAAAGGCATTGTCAGCGGGAGTACTGTGATCTCTATAATAAGTAATAAATACCTGGAAATACAAATTTTGATCTATCTATTGCCAGCTTTAGACTTATAATTCCTTAAAGTGGATGTAAACCCTCTCCTATACCCTGTGAAATGAGCTGCCCCAGGTACACAGAGATTAAACAAATCTCCCTACAAAAGATTTACATGTAGATCTCTTGCCAACCCTTTCTACACCCTTTGAAAAGTGCAGATCATGTTACAAATCTTTCTTCGTGTTTCAGCAGCACATGGGGGGGGGGTGGGGAGTCTGGGCCTACACTGTGTGAGAGCTGATTGGAGGCAAGGCCCACTCCCCCCCCCCCCCAGTGTTGCAAACCTCCTCGTAGATTTACGGGCAGCCCGTAAAAACAGGGCACTGCCCGTAAAAGCAGAAAAGTGCCAGCAAAATTAGCTTCGACAGGCTCAGGTGAGAACTGCACATGCGCAGTTTCCGAAATCCCCGAGCCGAGACTATCCAAAATTGAGTCCGCGCCACCTGGGCCACCCGTGTCTAATGATGTCATGCCGCAAGCCACTGCCGGCCTTTGAAATTCCAGGAGCTGAGCGGGCTGATGGGGGAGCCTCAGAGTGGACAGTGCAGTGGAGCCGGAGGACTGGCGGCAGCAGCACCGTGAGAGAGATGGACAGCGTGGACCCGATCCCCCGGACAGACATACAAGGCCCTGACCAGTGCCACTGGCCAGCACTGAGCCCTGGCTGCAGCCCCTGGTGAGTGAGGGACGTGAAGCTGTGCATGCATACAAGCCAACTTGAACTTAGAGTGAGTCCCACCACCAGACCCCTGGCCTGCAACATACACCCATTGCTTGGCAGGCTGCTATCTATGTGATGGCCACAGACAGACACAGGCAGCAGTTACCAGACAAGAATGGCAGTGGTGAGATTGTACAAAATCACAATACTCACAGTCTCTCTTGCTACCCTGTCCACATCCTCTGATCACATCTTGTACCTTGTCCGCATCTTCTGACCACCTCTTGTACCCTGTCCGCATCCTCTGACCACCTCTTGTACCCTGTCTGCATCCTCTGACCACCTCCTGTACCCTGTCCGCAGCTTCTTACCACCTCCTGTACCCTGTCTGCACAGTGCACCTGAGAGGAGGTCAGTGATAGCGCCGCTAGGTCAGTCTTAGGGGTAGGGGGGTCACTGATGTAAGGGGGGAGTGAATACAATAATGTAAGAGGGCACTGATATAATGGTTCTCCCTTACATCAGTAACCCCCTCCCTTACCTTAGTGCATTCACTCTGCAGGATTCCCCCTTAAAGTGCAAGGGAGAACTCTGCGGCGGACCCTGATGTAAAGGACAATGCTGCACACCCTGATGTAAGCGGGAACTCTGATGTAAAGGGGAATACAGTGGACTCTGATATAATGTGGTGACCAAAGCCCCCCCTTACATCAGAGTTCCCCCTTAGATCATGATTTGCAGCATTCCCCTTAACATCAGAGTTGCCTTGCACTATAAGGGGGAATCCTACACACTCTGATATATGAGTGAATTTGGTGCTGGCAGGGTTATATTAAAGTGGGGTTCCACTCAAAAAAACAAAAATAATTGAAAAATCCTAAAAAAAAAAAAAAAAAAAAAAATTTGGATATTTTTTTTTTTAACTTACCTCTAAATGCCTGTTGCTAGGGGGTCCCTCGTAGTCTGCCCCTTCCAGTGCCTGGGCTGGTGACATCACTTCCCCCTCGGCACAGGAAGGGCTCCGCTCTGCTCCCTCGCCGCTGTCAATCATCTGGGGCCCATTACAGGTCCCAGTTGACTGAGCGGCCAATCACGGCACGCGGCGCCGCTCGCGCATGCACAGTGGGTGCCAGGCTGTGAAGCTACAGCCCGGCGCCCACAGTTGCAATGCCGGCGCCACTGAACGGAGGGGGAGACGAGGGCTTCGATCCCCCGCATCACTGGACCCAGGGACAGGTAAGTGTCCAATTAAAAGTCAGCAGCTGCAGTATTTGTAGCTACTGACTTTTAATTTTTTTTTTTTTTACCCGACCCCCTGGGTGGAACTCCTCTTTAATCTGACCTTCATGTAAATGGAAAAAAACAATTTTTGACTTTTGTTTAACATACACACATTACTAATAGCACAAGCTACATATTTATAGTTTAAATATTGATATGTGCACTGTTTTGCACTGAAAACTGCCATTTTAGGTACTTTTTTGCAGTGTCAGTAAAAAAAGTGTAGCTCTGCCATAAATGTCATGATTTTTTGTCAGCAAAAAAAAAAAATTATTGTCATTGTTTGTAAATTTTGGTGTCCTGTCAGTAAATTTCACTTCGGTGGGGGAGGGAGGGGGGAGTTGGCAACACTGCCCCCCCTCCACATAGGCAGAGGAAGAAAGGGACATGCAGAGCTTTAATCTGAATAGATAAGCTCTCTGCTAATCTACCTCTAAGCTCCCTCCCGACACAACTTTTCAGCTGCTGTTATCTCATGTGTCAGATAACTTGTTAGAAGTGACTCTGCTGATAACAGAGCAACGGAGCAGAAGAAAGACATGACACTTAGGGCTTTGGAGAGAGAGATGTAAACACTACAGATATATAATGCCTAGGTCAAATTTCATGAATGAGGTTTACCTCCACTTTAAAGTGGAAGTAAACTGTCCTTTTTTATTTTTACCTACAGGTATGCTTATAAAAAAAAGCTTACCTGTTGTTCACTGTTTAGAAGATATTCTAGCGAGCAGCAGCCAGTGACATCATTGGCGCATGTGCTCTGAAGGAATGGCATACACACGGCGTTCCTTCAGAGCTGTGTGCTGCAGCCAAGACTCCTGTATGCATGCGTAGGAGTGACGTCAATGCGGCTCGGCCAATCAAGCGGCTGCAGCCTGTAAACCCGGAAAGGAAGACTGGGTGAAGATGGAAGCCCTGTCAGCAATGACAGTGCACCGCTAGATAGATTTGTTTCAAGGTAAAACTTTTATAATGTGCTAGTATGCAATGCATACCAGCACATTATGGCTTGCAAGGAGAACTTTTTTTTTCTATCCAGAACTTTACTACCACTTTAACTTGTATGCATTAATGTGTACAAAATATGCCTGATGCTAGGTCTGCTTTAAAGTCTTTGATAAACAATATTTCATCAAAAAAATGTTATACTAATTACTCTTTTCACCATATTAATATATTGTTTTTTTCTCATTTTTTTCTTCTTTTTTTTTTAAAATGTCTATAAATTCAACCCAATAGGAATTAGGTTAGATTAGGTTAACATGACTTCTTGAAGAATATACTGTATTATACATGTTTCCTAAATTTTTTTTGTAATAAAAAGATACACATAAAGAATATACCTTCATGCAATGCACGTCGAGCCAGTGCCTCAAATTCAGCAAAACTATGTAACAGATAACAATGCTCTTCCTTTGGTTGAGATGCCATGTCATGCAGCTCCCGGATATTGCCCTGCCATATTCCAAATGTGAAGATTTCCACTCCAAGCTCCCGAAGACTGGCAGCCACAGGTCTAGGGTCCCCGCCATTTGAGTAGCCATCAGTGATAAGGAAAATAATTTTGTCTGAATCACTACGGGAGTGCCTGAGTATTTGCTGTAAAGAAAAAAATCAACCAATGAAACACTGAATATAGAATGAATGTTGTCAGATGAATATGGGAAACACAAAACTGATATTTGGCCCTCAACAGTGTTTTTTTTTTCAGAACCACAGATTAGATAATGTGTGTGTTTCTTCGAGTTGATACTAATTACCAATGCTCCTTAAAGTCTAGAAAACATGTACTACTGCCAGCTGCTGAAGATTAGAATTGAGAAGCACTTCCATGAACTTCCATGCAAACATCAGAACTTTCAGAGTAATAGATTATATATAAGTGATTGTAAAGGCTCGTTTCTTTTTTGTTAAATAACAAACATATCATACTTACCTCCACTGTGCAGCTCGTTTTGCACAGAGTAGCCGTGAACATTCTTTTCTGTGGTCCCCTTGGCAGCTCTCGCGGCTCCTCCCCCGCATCAGATAACCCCCTAAGAGAAGCCTGGGGGGGGGGGGTTAACTTGGAGCGCGCTCCCAAGTCCAGCATTTGCGCCCATAGACACAAATGCCGGACTTGGCCCCACTAACCCCCCTCGCCGGTGCCCGCCGTCATTGGATTTGATTGACAGCAGCGGAAGCCAATGGCTGCGCTGCTATCAATCTATCCAATCAAGAGCCAGGACACCGTGGAGAGAAAGGGAGCGCGTCTCCATCGACAGAAATACGGGACTCAGGTAAGTAAAAGGGGGGAGGGGGCTGGGAGGGACGGTCACTGCCATGTGTTTTTTCACCTAAGGCATAGGATGCCTTAAGGTGAAAAAACACAAGGGTTTACAACCCCTTTAAGGTTTGAAAAGTGGGAGAGCAGAGGGTGTGTGTGTGTGTTTTAATGTACTGTTACAACCTTGTACATTATCTTCTGTACATTGTTAATAATACTTTGGGCTCTGAGTAGCCTTATACCATTGGTCATGACGTAATGTCAATGACTGTATTTTTCTTTTCTTTTATATGGCCAAAAACATATAAATAAACATCTAATAAAAAAAGAAAAAACAAAGCTTGGAAAGGAAAGTGTTCATGAGGAAAGAATGCTTGGATTTGCATAATATTAAATGCATTGTAGGTTACTCCATTCATGTTACATAATAAGACATAGAAATATATGAATATATAACATTGGAATAAGGTTTGCTATTGTTGCTAGATACAGCAGGTAAAATGAGTATTGAACACATCACCATTTATCTAGGTAAATATAATTCTAAAGGTGCTATTCACATGAAATTTTCATCACATGTCAGTAACAACCCATGCATTCCATGCATACAAAGAAACCAAAACAAATAAGTTTAGAAATTAAGTTATGTGTAATACAATTGAATGACACAGGGAAAAAGTACTGAACACCCCAACTGAAATGTAGTTAATACTTCATACAAAATCCTTTGTTGGTAATGACAGCTCCAAGACGCCTCCTGTATGTATGTCGCATGCATTGCTCCCCATTCTTCTACACAAACAGTCTTCAAATCTTGAAGGTTCTGTGAGCCTCTTCTATGAACTCTGATCTTTAGTTCTTTCCATAGATTTTTTTATTGGATTCAGGTCAGATGATTGGCTGGGCTGTTCTAGCAGCTTTATTTTCTCTTTCTTTGAAACCAATTGAGAGTTTCCTTGGCTTTGTGTTTGGGATCAGTGTCTTGCTGAAATGTACACCCTCATTTCATCTTCATCATCTGGTAAATGGCAGCAGATTTTCATCAAGAATGGCTTGGCACATTTTTTCATTCACCTTTCCTTCAATGATATAAAGTTTGCCAGTACCATATGCTGAGAAACAGCCCCACACCCCGATGTTCCCACCTCCAAACTTCATTGTTGATATGGTGTTTTTGGGGTGATGTGCAGTGCCATTTGATCTCCAAACATGGTGTGTATTATGGCATCCAACTAGTTCAATTTTGGTCTCATCTGACCAGACTATATTCTCCCAGTATTCTCCTAGGCTTGTCTAAATGTTGTGCAGCAAACTTAAAATGAGCTTCAACATGCTTTTTCTTCAGCAATGGAGCATTGCGTGGTGAGCGTGTATACAGGCCATAACAGTTAAGTGCATTACTTATTGTTTTCTTTGAAACAATTTTACCTGCTAATTCCAGGTCTTTCTGAAGCTCTCCACAAGTGGTCCTTGGCTCTTGGACAACTCTTCTGATAATTCTTTTCACTTGCAACAAGCACCTGGTCCAGGCCGGTTTATGGTGAAATTATGTTCTTTCTACTTCTGAATTATGAACAGTGCTCACTGGAACACTCAGAAGTTTAGAAATCCTTCTGTACCCAATGCCATCAGTATGTTTTGAAAAAATAAGGTTTCAAAGGTCTCGAGAGAGCCCTTTGCCCTTTGCTTTTACCCATTATGAGATGTTTCTTGTGTGACACTTTGGTAATGAGACACCTTTTTATAGGCCATCAGTTGAGACTAAACCAGGTGATATTAATTTGCAATGACAAGGGGCAGGATTGCTTTCTAATTACTGATAGATTTCACCTGGTGTCTTGGCTTTCCATGACTTTTTGCACCTCCCTTTCTTCGTGTGTTCAATAGTTTTTCCCTGCGTCATTCCATTTTATTACACATAATTTCATTTCTGAACTAATTTGTTTTGGTTACTTTGTATGTATAGATTGCATGGATTGTACCTACATGTGGTGACTCTTTTAGCAAAATATTTACCTAGAAAAATGACGACGTGTTCAATACTTATTTTACCCGCTGTATCTATGGGATATTACTTTATCTATGATAAATATAAAAATTGTATGTCGTATGTTGATATGTACATTGTAAAAATTTGCCAAGACTATACGCTTACAAAGGACTTAAAAGGTCATTCCAACAACCTTTGAATTCCTGACTGACAGTGGGAGTGTTCTACTAACGTTAAACTGTGCTGAGTGCTTAAAATCTATGGACTTGGGGGCTTGGCCGGCTGCAGGGCAAGATGGACGTCTGACTCACCAGCTCCGCTCAACCTCGGGACTTGTAGCGACCATCCCTTCACAGCAGCTCCCATCCCCGCTTTCCTGCACAGGGAGAGAGATGGTACATGTGGCACCTGGATGATATGTCCAGAATGAATAACTGATCTACACACAACTCGCGCCGCCTCATAGATTTTTGCTTCACAATGGCTATGCAGAAGCCATAAGATGGCATCGGAGCAACACATCCTCCTCCTCACATGTCAGCAGAGGAGAGATCACAGGAGAACAAGTTGCATTCCACAAATGCCTCAGAAAAAATGGACAGAACAGAACCTGCTCTGGCTTCACACAATGGCTCTCCCACAGACAGAGGTAAGCAGGCAGCACAATCACCAGTGCCTTCTCCCACTAAAGCTCCTCTATAAAAAAAGCAGCACTGGGATGCCCCTGGAGGCACACAGCACCAGGAAAGCAGCCATGAATTATTAGCTGCACACCCATCCGGTGATCAGCCTGCCTCAGAGCACACATTGAAGCATATGCTCCTGTCCTTGCAGAGAGATCTCCGCAATGAGCTCCGTTCCTCCATTTCCTCCCTACTTTCTAGAATAGATCAAGTGGAGGAACGTACAAATATCCTAGAAAAGCAAGTGGCAGATCATTCCAACACCTACCATCAGGTCAGTGAAGCATATCATCAGCACTCTGAGGAACTTAGCTAAAGTGGCAGATCTCGAAGATCGTTCTAGAAGGAACAATATAATTCAGAGGTATCCCAGAGACCGTTAAGCCCACAGATTTGATTCACTATATACAATAACTCTTCCTCAAGCTCCTCCCACAACTCACTCAAGCTGACATTGCAATTGATCGCACACACAGGATTGCGAAACCTAATCATCTTCCAGCCTCTGTCCTCCACGATGTCCTGGCGAGCATTCATTTCTTTCAAGTAAAAGAAAAAATCTTTTTTTTTTTTATTCCTTATATGGAATATATATGGACAAAGGCACAAACATAAAGTAATACACTTATAATAGATACACGTTTGCACATAAGTTATGGGTTATGTTCTCTTTTACAGGGGTCTTAAAATGTTTTTTTTTTTTATTTTGTTCCCCCGTCATTGATGGTAGGCTTCATGCACATTTTTGGTATGTAATGCACTTATAACAGATACACAAATGCACATAATTTAGGAAGGGATTATGTTCTCTTTTACAGAGGCACAAACATAAAGTAATACAACTATAATAGATACACAATTGCACATAAGTTAGGGGTTATGTTCTCTTTTACAGGGGTCCTAAAATGTTTTGTTTTTTTCTCTTTGTTGTTTTGTTTTTCTTCCCCTGTCATTGATGGCAGGCCTCATGCACATTGTTGGTATGTAATGCACTTACAACAGATACACGATTGCACATAACTTAGGAAGGGATTATGTTCTCTTTTACAGGGGGTTTTAAAAAAAAATATTTATTTTTATTTTTTTTCTTTGGTTTGTTTTTCTTCCCCTGTCATTGTTGGTAGGTTCCATGCACATTTTTAAAATAAATTTATTTATTTAATTTTTTTTTTGGATTGTGCCCCTCTTCTGCCTCCACTTCCTCCCCTTCCCTCTCCCCTTTCCTCCTCCCTTTTTTTTTGGTTGAGGTAGGGATGGTGAGTTCTAAATATTGTATAGAAGGGTTTATTAGATAAATGATATAATTGAGAAAAGTGATTTAAGGTAGAAGAGCAAAGATAAAAGTGTATATATACAGTCTACTCTTTAATTTTTTTCTTTTCTACATATCTGCTTGTACAGTATTGTATGGTTTGTCCTAAATGTAAAAAATGTAATAAAAATTGAACTATAAAAAAAATAAAAAAATAAAAAATCATGGAAGTCGCCGGCTCCAACACCAGGCTGCCTGATCCCTCCTCCGATATTGCTCTCTACACAGATATATCTGCTGCTACTACACAAAAATGAAGAGTTTGCCCAAGTCACTGCAACCCTATGAGAGAAAAATATTGCATATAAATGGGGTTTCCCCCCTAAATGGTGGTGACCTTCCAAAATCAAACAACAAATATCTTTACGCCAAAGGAGGGCATCAAGAAACTGCTGAATTGGGATCTCATCTTTACACCTCTGTCTAACCCTGATCCACGTCAGTCACAAACCCACGGTTGAGATAACTCCAACCGTACAGCTTTACACTAATCTCTGCAGCTATTGCTGCCACAGATTATACCTCCAGCTGCCCATGTTCCGGATACAAAATATTATCTTGATAGCAATGTTAAGTCCTAGATGAGAATCAATCTCAATCTGTTTAGTGTTCTTTCTTGTCAACTACATTTATTCCCCCAAAACCACAAGGTGCCAAGCGCTCTATTCAGTGTTGAATGATCTGTTTTACGTTTATTGACCTGTTTTCTCTTTTGTTGACTCCCACTGCATTGTTACATCAAAACTGAGAAGTTTGTCATCTGAAACCCACAGTGACTTCAAAAGTGCAAAACTAGCAAGTGTCATATCTATACCTCTGTAGGCTTATTCTCTCAGCTATTAACTATGGCCGTTACTATCACTTCCCTGAATGTTAAGGGCCTCAATTCCCCCTTTAAGAGCAATTTAATGTGGAAGGAAGCCCTCAGACA
The DNA here is from genome assembly GCF_042186555.1 of Aquarana catesbeiana. Classification (NCBI taxonomy): domain Eukaryota; kingdom Metazoa; phylum Chordata; class Amphibia; order Anura; family Ranidae; genus Aquarana; species Aquarana catesbeiana. The sequence continues at coordinate 458,253,980 of NC_133324.1, read as the reverse complement.
TAACTCTGATCTTATATGCGTGCAGGAGACCCATTTCTTATCCCACAAACCCCTGTCCTGCTCCCATAAGCAATTCCCGCACTGCTTTCTTGCAAATTCACCAAAAAAGAATGCTGGCGGAGAGGAGAGAATCATTTAAGTAGAATGGGAGCATGGTCAGACCATGTGATGATGTCTATTTTGGTTTCTTGAACTGATTGAAGGGTGTGTTTATCAACCAGAAACATATCACTTTGAGAGTAGGACTTTTGCGTGCGCAAATAGAGGGTGTAATCTTTTTCTGTACTGTGGTAGCACCTCCATGGATCATATAGGTCTTTGAGCAAGGTGGAAAGGGCAGTGGTTTGTTTATGAGTTGGGTTGAAAGAGTCTAGGGTTGGGACTTGGTTAAAGTCACCACAGATAAAATAAGGTAGTGCTCCGGAATGGTTCTAATTTTTTGATTATAGATTTGTAGAACTGCCTTTGGTTGGTATTAGGGGTGTAGACATTGCTGATAGTCATTATATGGTTGTTAATGTAAGTCTCCTTGAAAAATTATTGACATCAATGAAAGTGTTAAAGAGGTCAAAGTGACATGATGGGGAAAAATTCAAGCCCTGCGACAAAATTTAAATTTTCTTAGATAAGAGTATCAGCTGTAAGACCAAAAAGTTGACTTTGAGAAAAAATAATAGAGAACAGAGGAAGTACATTTTTGATGATTCAGAGATTTAGAATGTATCCGAATCTCTGAATGACAATAGTAATGAGTGCCACTTCTAATTATGGATTTATAGATCCCCTGATAGGATAGCATACCTTTGGTTTGTGGGTCACTTGGACAGATATGTTTGAAAGGGGTGAGAGTAAGGCCTCATGCACACTGCATTTGTGAAATGCCTGTTTTACAGGTGTTTGAGGTTTTACTTTATTTACTTTACGTTTTTTGGAGGTATTTGCCCATAAATGCCCCTCTATGTTAGCCTATGTGTCCATGCACACATTGGCATTTAAAGGCAGGGGCATTTAGGGGCAGAAATCTGAACACACCAAAACCACAGAAAAAACGCCTGACACGTCTAAACATGTCTGAACTTTGGAAATGCACCTAAACACTAGGCATTTTAGCACTTGAGCATTCATTCATGTCAATGGCCAGGATAAATTACTATTATTGCCAATGAAATTAATGAATACCCAAACCTTTGATGTACCTGAGCGCATCAAAGCGTGCCTAAATTTATCTGAAAAACACAGCTTTAGGCACATTTTAACTCTGCTTTTCTCCTGTCAGGAGTGCTTAAGGCCTTGAAGGCAAGTCTGTTTTTGAGACCAGACGTTTTAAAGCAGAACATAAATATTGTAAAAATCTACTGCCCATACTCATCATCTTATCGGGGCTTTCCCCCACAAAAGATATGCGCCCGGCCACCACTCATATTCTGGGCTGAATGACACCCAATTGCTAGAAGCCAAAGTTCTGCTTTAAAGCTAAACTTCATGCCAAGAGCATACACACAACTAAAACTTATATATGTGAAAATGCCAAAAGGATTTATAATCCATTTCAGTCAATTTTGTGATCCAGGCATCCTATGCAAGAAACCTAGGCTGTTCCTGGACCTCTATGTAGGCTACACTACAGTTAAGTAATGAAGCCTGATCCAGGATCTCAGCTTGTGACTGGAGAGTACAGAGTTCATCATATTGCTCTACCCTTCTGTAAACATATTTACAGACAGTATCAACTGAGTGACCCTCCTTTTCGCAGTAGAGGATTACAGGGGCCTAATATTAACACAGATTCATGTTCTTGTGCCAGATGTATTGAAAATGCATATACAGTAATGGTTTTCTAATGAATGCATACCCAGCGTAAATTTTTTTTCCACTAATAGACAAACCATTGTACTAGTGGCTGATGAGTTCTTTTTTATTTTAATTATGCTTTAGGTTAAAAACAATAAATTAGGTTCAGAAGGCAATTTTTCACCTTACTTTCAAAACAGAAAATATCTCATAAAATGTGATACAGTGTCACCAATCTCTTCAACATCAAAAAAGATACATTTATGTTCCAACTGTCCAGTTATTTTTTCCTGATGCTGGTGCCCTGAGGTTATCTATTCTGATACACTAAATAAAATCACTATATGCTACAGGCTGACCATAAATAACACGAACATCATGTCAACCTATCAACATTAAAGATTTAAACTTAGATTCAGTTTAGAAAAATTCATTCATTTCTTCTCATTTCTCTGTTGGCGTAGGAGAGATAAACTAGTATCACTCAGTAGTCAAATCTAATAATGTGCACTATTCATAGTATGTACATTACAAGAGGAAACAAAATCTGACATATAAATTATAAGAAGCCCTAATGTGCTATTCTTTAATTTCACACAAAGTATTCAGATCATATAGCTCATAGATCCCATACCAGAGTATTTTAAAGAAAAATAACAGTGAAAGTAAAAGCCATTGAACAGTATATTGGAAAACTAAAATAAATAACTTATAGGCATATAGAGAAGAGGTTAACCATGAGCTTAAAGTGGAACTTTTTTCAATTTTCCATCTATTAAATCTTCTGCTTCTGTTGTTTTAACTTTGGATAGTAAAACATTTTTTTTCTGCCAGTAAATACCTTATACAGCCCACTTCCTGTTTCTTGTCTGGTCATTAGCCCAGGCTTATGACATCATGCACAACTCACTCTCTCACTCTCACTCTCGTGAGAGTTTGCCAGGAGGGGGGATGAGACATAAGAGGGCCACTGAGAGCTGCAGAGCTGGAGGTGTGCCTCTGTGTGTCTGTGTAAATCCAGGAAGTGAACAGGCAGCAGCTTCAGCTGCCCACAGTTAAAATGGATGCAGTCAGACTTAATGGAGGTAGATTTTTGCAGAATCACAGTATATATAAAATAATATGCAAATGTATTACAAATTATTATTATTACAAATTATGTGAGCAGACTGCAGTTTCTCTTTAAGTGGTTTCTGAACCATAGGTTGGTCTAGATTACAACAGAAATTTAGTGGCTAAAAGACTGTCTTCCATTCTTAAACAGTACTCCTGCTGTTTGCCAGGGATCGGGTGCTGGTCAGAAAAGAAGACATCTGCACTACGAATACACAGTGGGGTCGATTTACTAAAACTGGAGAGTACAAAATCTGATGCAGCTCTGCACAGAAACCAATCAGCTTCCAAGTTTTTTTTTTTCAAAGCCTAACTGTACAAGATGAAGTTAGAAGCCGATTGGCCGATTTTGCACTCTCCAGTTTTAGGAAATCAACTCCATTGCCTACCTTTAAGTTTAGAGCAGCTTTTCTCAACCAGGGTTCCTCCAGAGGTTACTAGGGATTCCTTGAGCAATGAGCAATTTCTACCCATCAGTTCAATTCCCACTGACACCATTGATCCATTTGGTGATTCATGTAACAAATAACAATATGCAGAACTACCGTATTTATCGACGTATAACACGCACAGGTGCATAACACGCACCCTAATTTTAAGAGGGAAGTTTCAGGAAAAAAACTTTCCACAGCCCCCTGCACAGCACACGGACCCCCCGCACAGCACATAGACCCCCCGCACATAACACGGACCCCCCGCACATTACACAGACTCCCCGCACAGCACAAGGAGCCCCTGCACATTGCACAAACTCCCCGCACAGCACACGGACCCCCTCACAGCACACATACCCCCCGCACATTACACGGACCCCCCACACATTACATGGACCCCTGCACAGCACACAGACGCCCCACACAGCACACGGACACCCCCTGCACATTACACGGACCACCGCATGGCACACGGACCCCTGCACATTACACGAACCGCCGCACATTACACGGACCCCCGCACAGCACACGGACCTCCCGCACATTACACAGACCCCCCCACATTACATGGACCCTTGCACAGCACACGGACCCCCGCACATTACACAGACCCCCCCGCACATTACATGGACCCCCGCACAGCACACAGACACCCCCCCCTCACATTACACGGACCCCCGCACAGCACACGGACCCCCCGCATATTACATGGACCCCCCGCACAGCACACGGACCCCCCGCACATTACACGGACCCCCCCGCACAGCACACGGACCCTCCACACATTACACGGACCCCCCCCCTCACAGTACACAGACCCCCCACACAACACACATACTCCTTTCACTCTAAAGCCCCCATGCACTGCCAGCACTGCCAGCATACTTTATAAAGTTAAGAAAATATTACTGACAGCCCTTTCTCATATACCGTGCCTCCTGTGTCACTCTCATTGTAAAAAAAGCTTCTATATACCTCAATTAACAAAACTCGCTCGTGGACACAGTCATGTGATTCTCCTCTGCTGTTTCATTGACTCCTCTAATCAAAAGCTACACTCGAGGAGGAGGCGGAGCAGGAGGAGGAGAGCTGCCAGAATGAGCAGCGTTACTTGAGGACACAGGAGGGGCGGTATATGAGAAACAGCTGTTCGTAATATTTTCTTAACATTTTAAAGTATGGCAGTGCTGTCCCAGGGCCAGGAGAGGCGGGATAGCCAGCCCGACACCCTCCCAATGGGTGGCACCCGGGACGGACCGCCCAATCCCCACCCCTGTTGGTAAAAAATGATATAGCGGTGTATAACACACAGGCACGGTTTACCCCGTTTTCAGGTGAAAAAAGTACGTGTTATACGCCGATAAATACGGTGTTTGTCAAAAAAGAGCTTTTTTGTGTTGCAGCACATTTTGTATTTTTAGCTGTACGCTCCTCTTCAGTATGAAGCTCAATTTGTGGGAGTTCCAGCAAAGCCCAGTAACTACCTAGAAAAATGGGACCATGTGCTACATGTACTTTGTCACCTGGGGTCAAGAGTAAATATGAAAAATTTGGGTAAAACTTTTTCAGATGCAGTTTAGGTATGAATATTTTTGCATAGTTACACTGGACCACTTGGACTAACGCAGACTTTTTCAACCAGGGTCCCCAGGCACCCTGGGGTGCCTTGAGGTTTCTCCAGGAGTGCCTTGGCGAAATCCCTAAAAATTTGTTCCAAAATTGTATACAAGCTGGTGGGTGGATGAAACCTGCCTTTTAATTGCACAAAGCCACAGGTTTTCATTTTACACCAATACAACCTTCTAGCTGCCAACCTCCTAACGACCAATGACATCATTAGTTGATAAGGAGAATGCCAATTGCCTGCATATCATCCTTGGTTGACCCTTCCTTGCCTTTCTCCATTAGCTTTGGGGTCTCATTAGCTGAGTGATGGAGAAACACTGAGAGAGAAGAAAAACATTGGACTGCTAATCAGTACCAGTCTTCAAAAGTGTGTTTGCTTTGGAAGAATAAATCACCTCTATAACGTTGGGTGTCCTACGTGTATTGATGTTGCTGCATTATGTAAAACTATTAGAGGAGTTTTTATATTTAGAATGGGGTGCCTCGAGATGGTGTCCATAATTTTAAAGGTGCCTTGACTGAAAAAAGGTTGAGAAACACTGGACTAATGTATGCAACATGTGCCACAACTAGCTGATCACACCTGGAAGCTGGAAATCACTGTAGTGTGCACAACTGTTCCAAGCGGATGCCCCGCTGCATTGTGAATACAGGGGGTTGGCCGCTTGGCACGAGCACTATTTAGAGAACACTGAATTTTCTCATGGAATGCAAAGCATTCCCTGATTGGACGGAATGGGGATAGTGACATCTTTACCCCACCTCTTCACTTTGCCCAATCAGAGAACACTTTGCATTGATTGAGAAAGTCTTTTCTGAACAGCACCCCTCCTGAGCAGGTGACCCTGTGTTCACTATGCAGCAGGACAGTCGCTCGGCATGGTACCCATATGCTAGTTGTGATCGCTGTTGTAGCAGTGTCTATTACATTGATTTTCAGCTTCCACAGGGATTGGGTAAGTATGACACATGTTACTACACTGGTCCAAGCTGGACCACTGTAATTATGTAGAAATATCTATACCTAAACTTCAGCTTTAAATCATTTGTCTAAAAAGAAAATGCAGCTAGATCTCAATAGTCAAACACTCCTTGATCTATGCTAAAATTCTACTCTGGCACACGCTGAGGGATACTCTTAAATGTTAAACATGACAGTACAACAACTTTTTCTTAAACTGTTACGTCAAAGGACTATAAATATACTACATTTCAAAATAAGACATTTGGAAGCAATAAGGAAACCCTGAAAGGTGAACTAGATTTGAAGAACTCAAATGATAGGAGTACAAATAAATGACAGGAGTAAAAAAATATAGAGCAGACATGCTTAAATGTCAACTAAAAATGATACAGTGTAAGTGATCTCGGTGGCGGAGGGGACTTTACAGTTCCTGGGTAATTGTAACATGGTCTCTAATGTTTCTTATGCTGCGTTGGATCGTCATGGGTGTTTTCCGGGAACCCCTCCTGCTTTGGAAGCATGGCTGGAGAAACTCTAGTTGATGCTTGGAGACATGCACACCCTGGAGTCAGGGAATTCTCCTGCCATTCAGAGACTCACCGTATGCTTTTGTGTATTGATATGGTATTGGGATGGTCTTCCCTTAATACAAGCAGTTAAATACTTACCGCAGACTATTTCAGACCATTCCCCCCCATGGAAGATAGTTGACGGTTGGGTGCCCAATCAGGTATTAGACACTGGCGTATGAATGCTGAGTGGTTGCAGGAGAAATCTGTGAAACCTGTCTGCCTAACCCCTTCACGCTTAAGCCTTTTTCTGACACTTGTTGCTTACAAGTTATTTTTTTTTGCTAGAAAATTACTTGGAACCCCCATATATTATATTTATTTTTTTAGCAGAGACCCTAGAGATTAAAACAGCGATATTTTATGTCACACTGTATTTGCGCAGCAGTCTTTCAAATGCAATATTTTTTTAAAGAAATACACTTTCATAAATTAAAAAAAAACAGTAAAGTTAGCCCAATTTTTTTGTATAATGTGAAAGATGATGTTACTCCGAGTAAATAGATACCTAACATGTCATGCTTTAAAATTGTGCACACTCGTGGAATGGCGACAAACTACGGTACTTAAAAATCTCCATGGGCGACGCTTTAAAAATTTCTACAGGTTACCAGTTTGGAGTTACAGAGGAGGTCTAGTTCTAGAATTATTGCACCTGCTCTAACGATCGTGGTGATACCTCACTTGTTTGCTTTTAACGCTGTTTACATTTGTGGGTGTGCGACTTACATTTGCGCTTGCTTCTGCGCGCGAGCACGGAGGGATGGGACTGTAAAAAAAAATGTCTTATTAATTTTTTATTTTTTTTTAACTGACCCTTTAATTCATTTTTTTTAACACTTTTATTGCTGTCACAAGGGATGTAAACATGCCAGTAATAGGCAGTGACAGGTACTAGAGTACGAGTTACTAGATCCTGAGACCGGATCAAAGCCGATTCCGGCTTTGTTTGGGTCTCCGGCCAGCCGGCGGATGTGATGCTTTTAAAGCAAAGGGTTTTCATTGGAAGAGGTTAAGGCATTTTCTAGCGCCTTAAGGGTTGATACAAAGAGACTGGAGGAGCAGGTTACTTTGGCTGAGCGCTCATATGTGAGTGACCCATCCTCTGACAATTATAGGACATAGCAAGAGTACCTACGCTCTTATCCCCTACTTATAGCAGAAAAGTCAAGTACAGATCAACTTCACCAGCGGAGATGGATATTTGGGTTTGGAGTCTCCTAGCATTTCCAGCTCGACCCTCCTATACTCTAATTTCTATACTACATATTTGAAATCCCCCAGAGGATTATAGTCGAAGATTCACAAGAGAACTTGACTAATTGTGAGCAATTTTACAGATTTTTGTATCAGTCTCAAGGAAAAAAAAATATAAACAGTGACTGCTGCCCCTCTCTGCCAATCCCTTCACTGGCTTCCCCTACCCCAGCATATAAAATTCAAAATGCTAACCACAACATACAAGGCCATCCATAACATCGCCCCCAGCTACATCACCAACCTCATCTGCAGATATCACCCAAATCGTCTCCTCCGCTCCTCCCAGGACCTCCTGCTCTCTGACTCCCTTGTTACCTTGTTACCTTCTCTTATGCTCGCCTTCAGGACTTCTCCAGAGCCTCTCCCATCCCCTGGAACTCCCTGCCCTGTGTATTTCCGATCAGCCTCTAAACTGTCCACCTTTAGGAGATCCCTGAAAACTCACTTATTCAGGGAAGCCTATCCCACACCCACCTAACAACTATCCTGCTTCCTAGTTTCTGTCCTAGGCTAAAATGATGTCATACATTCCAGGAGATTTTATGGACATTTTTTATTTCATCTGAGGGGAGGAGGGGCTTAGCACACCCTCCTGCCTGCCAGCCGGCATGCCTGAGATGAGGGCAGGTGGATTCCTGGAAGTAATTGCTACAAGAATCATCTGCTCTTACTCAGGAAGGACTCAGCTAGAAATGCAAAGGAGGTGTTTTTGAAAGTGATTTCTCAACAAAATAAAGCATGGAGACAAGCATGGATGAGTGATTTTGCTTTTAATATTAATGCAACAAATTAAATAGTGTTTTTAGTTTGTGGTTCTCAGATACAGTTATGTTACACTTTAAAGAAACACAAGTTTGCTGGTCTGTCAAATTTTAGTAAAGCTTTGCCAGCAAATTTGTTTTTCATTAAACTGTCCAGGAGTGTCCCCTAATGTAATTATTTTGTTACTATACAGCATATTTGAAATAAAGGAAAGCTGCATTGACAGAAATAAAGACTGTCATTGCTGGCTTCCTTCTAAGCTGCCAAGCTGATCCAATGGCTTCAATACTACTAACCCAAGGCAAGCATGCAGTTTAGAAAAATCAAAGTAAAGTCAAAATACCTGATCTGCATATTTGTTCTTGGTCACTGATTCAGAAATTACCTACCCCCCCCCCCCCCCCCCCATTTAGCCAGAAATTTAGCATTTTCAGAATAAGTCAGCAGTGACAACTTTTATACTTCAGTGCATATTTCCTCTACATTTCAGATCTTTATATGCCTAATTACTAATGGTTTCATTAATTTATTATGTTGTCTACAAGAATATAAACTACATTTACGACACAATAGCTTTCACATGACAGTCTTATAACAATTTTTATATTGAGCCTTCACATGGTGCTAAATCTACTGTGAGTGATCTTGACCTACACCATAAATAATTATGCTACCAAAGAAATGCATAGAAAATCACATGCCATAAAAATGTAAAACATTCTCATGTAACGCATACACAGTATGGGCACACGTGATCATGTCTTTGTGTATGTATGCATGAGAGGCAGCGCTTTTATTCATCTGAACCTTTCGCCTTATTATTTTTCGATGCAGTACTGCTACTGCGAACTTTCAAGTATCGCCCACACAAATAATAATATTGTTTTACCATTTCTGCAAACGCAAGATGTACTGGAGCACTTCATAACTCTGCGATGTCTCAGACATCCTTTAGAGATCACAGAGATTCCCTTTGCAGCAGCTGTTTCAATAGCTCCACACTTCCACTTTTCATTTCATCAGTACGAGGCAAAGGCTTTTTGTGTTGTGTGCTGTTATTCATCTTCATTTCAATTAGGCCTTTTTTAGACCACCCAGAGCACCATGAAAACACTTTCGTGCCAGACATAGTCATAAATTCAGTTTAATTTTATGGGGTCTAATCTGATACAGTATAACTAATATCCCTTAATACACAGATGTAATAAATGGATATCTGTTACTGCATCTGGACATGCCAAAATTCAGGAAAGTCTGTGGTGGCATCTGTTAGCATCTGCATTCAATGTAATGACAGGGTCACTTTTACCCAATAGGACTCCAGAGCTGTCCTACAGTGTGCTCAGGACAGATGAAAGGAAGACAAGAAATTATTTTTGTTCAGGAAACTGCTGGCTGAGAAACCATCTAAACGATTTTCTGTCTAAAAGTTGGAGTTGGTCTTCTGGTTGGAGGTCATGTCCATTGTGACAGTTCCCCTTGGGTGTGTAGCCCTACAAGCCTGATTGAGCCATTGGGCATATACCTATTTGGGTTCAATCTTTCCGGTAAGCCTCTCTGGTGGTGGATCGCTTATCAGCAAGTTTGGGCACGTTCTTTTTTACCACACTGTTTCTCAGTTCAAGTGTCCAGTACTTCGAACCACGTTTTGGATATATATAATTTCATTATAAGGATTTGTTTCCTTTTTTTGGACATTATTATTGGACAATATTCATATCTGTGTAAGTTCAAGTCGCATCGACTTCAGAGAAGTCCCTGTACTACTGTGGCCTGAGTTTGATGTGACCATAGACCTCAAGATTACACAGGCATTGCTTCAAGTCATGTCAAAGTCGCGTTAAAGTTGTGCGACTTTCAGGTCGTACAAGTGTCAAAGGGGCCTTAAGGCTGTAACGTCTCCAGTCCCCAGCTGCTCCAATTATTCGACCTGGTGGTTGGATCAAATATTTGCTCCCTCAATGGCCATTGAGGTTTCACCCGCCAGCCTGTATGTCCTTTAGTGACACACGAGCTGGTGATCAAAAAACAGAGCAACCAGAGGATAAGCAACTATTCTACACACATGGGTTCTATAATACTTTCAGCAGTTGGAGAGCCGAGAAGCAGGGGCATTTCAATACATGGGCCACCGCAAAGGTAAGTATAGTCATATTTTCTTTGTACAATATTAGAAAACTTATAATGACAACAGGTTAAAGTGATTGTAAATACATATATTTTTTTTTTTAATACCAAATATGTTATACTTACTAAGGAGCAGCCCGATCCTCCCATTCTGGGGTCCCCTGCTGGCGCTGCTAGCTCCTTTCTCCTACCAAGTTCTCACCATAGCAATCTGCTTGCTATGGGGCCACTTATGAGTACTCCCTCCCAAGCCAGCTCTGTGTGTTCATTGACGTGCAAAGCGCGCCCCCTCCTCACTGGCTGTCATTGACTTAAGTGGGAGCCAATGAGAAGGAAGAGAGCCGCTGCTCTGATGCACATTGCTGGATCAGTTTCAGGCTCATGTAAATATAAGAGAGGGCTGAGGAGGGGGTGAACTGCACAAAGAAGGTTTTTTAACCTAAATGCATAGAATGAAAGAAGTTTTTTTTTTCTTAACCACTTGCCAACCACACTATATCTGAATGTTGGCTACAACACGGCTGGCTAGTTCTGGGACGACATCATATGATGGCTGCCCGTGATCACGCCCACTGCGGGCGAGGGCGGTGCGCTCTGTGATCACAGTGTCCTCCAGACACTCCGGACTGCTGATCACAGATTAAGGTAAAGAGCCAATCAGTGGCTCTTTACCACATGATCAGCTGTGTCCAATCACAGCTGATCATGGATGTAAACAGAAGCCGGTTATCGGCACTCCTTTCCACACGCTGACAGCGCGAGGAGAGGAGAAGAGAGCCGATAACCAGCTTGTGTACAAGCACTGAAGGCACTGATTATCAGTGTCCTGATTATTAGTACAGTCCCAACAGTGCCCACCAGTGCTGCCAATCAGTGCCTCCTCATCAGTATCACCTATCAGTGCAACCTACCAGTGCCCATCAGTGCTACCCATCAGTGCCCATTAGTGCCGCCCAGCAGTGCAGCTTCATCAGTGCTTCCTCATTAGTAACCACCAGTGCTGCCTCTTCAGCGCCCATCAGTGCAGCCTCTCATTGCCCATCAATGCCCATCAGTGCAGCCTATCAGTGCCCATCAATGCAGCCTCATCAGCGCCCATCAGTGCAGCCTATCACTGCCCATCAATGTCCATCAGTGCAGCCTATCAGTGCCTATCAGTGCAGCCTCATCAGTGCACATCAGTGAAGAGGAAAAATTACCTGTTTGCAAATGTTTATAACATACTATGAAAAAAAATTTTTTTTCAAAATATTCTGTATTTATTTGTTTATTTAGCAAAAAATAAAAAAACAGCGTTGATTAAATACCACCAAAAGAAAGCTCTATTGGTGTTAAAATAAAAATAAAAATTTAGTTTGGGTACAGTGTTGCATGACCGCACAATTGTCATTCAAAGTGTGACAGCGCTGAAAGCTGCCTGGGCAGAAAGGGGGCAAAAGTGCCCTGCAGGCAAGTAGTTAAAGTGTTACTAAACCCACAACAGTAAAATCAGTCTGTATATGCAGTAAAGCATGCTTGTTATACTCACTGTGGAACCTAAGGGGTTAATCCTCCGCATTGTGTAAAATGGCTGTTTGATCCTGTATGCACAGATCCACCCTTTCTTTCACAGTCACTAGTCTATCCCCTGATAAGACAGAGCCTTTGGAGTCACTCTGCACATGCTTAGTTAGTTGTGTATTGCTAGAATTTTTTTTTCTCTTGGGAGGGTGCATGTGATCAGTACAGGGCCAATCAGCACTGACCAGACAGAGGTTCAGGAGTACTGCGGCCTAATAGGACAGTCAGGGGAAGCTTCCTACAAGCTTTAACCAGACAATGATAGAAGTCAACAAAACTGCTATATACTGTTGATGAGAAAAGGTATTTAGCAGTTTATATTTACTAAAATAATTGCATTTCCATGTTCTGTGTACTGTGGGAGGCCAGATATAGTGGATGTAGGGTCATGCTATACACTTTAATGTATAACATGCATCAAGTAAAAAAAAACTTTAACAACCACTTTAAATTCACAAAACTTTAAAATGGTATTAATGTCCGCAAAATAAAACTCTTAAAAAATGGCCCCCTAAAAAGTTCTATGCTATAATGTGCTGGTTTGCACATGGGAGACTTACATGTCAAAATGGAGCCCCCAAGCACTGTACTGTCACTGTTCCCGCTGGTCTTGGCACTTTCATCTTCACCCAGTCTTCCTTCTGGGTTCTGTCTCCTTGGCCGTGTGAATTACTGAGCCACGATGCCATCACTCCCATGCATTTACAGACAGGATGCTATAAATGTGGTCTGAGCTGCGCAAGGCAAGGAGAGGCGTTTATGACAGAGCAGACCACTAGGGTCTCTTCTGTTATAAAAACCCTGCCTGCAGTTTTTTTAAAAATTACTTCAGCACCACTTTAACACAATTTACAGCCATTGTAATTAAAAAACCTCTTTGTAATCAGCTGAAAATAACTGTCACATTTTTTTTAAAAAAAGTTCCTTTACCTGGTATATTAGCTTTGTGAACTAAACAAAAATTCAGTCTATCCACATCAAGGGTCATTAAGTGCCTACATTGTCTATCTACGTGTTTGAGATATAGAGGGTACCATCTTTACTAGAATTTTGTAATTTTTACTTTAAATCCATATATACCAATCATAAAACTCTTTTTTAACTAAAAGAAATATAATATTTTCTTAAGCTGCAGAGTTGGTAAGAACCACTAAATTATTTTAACTGAGCTTTTGTACTAGTTGTCACATATATTACTTCCCTGGAGTGTTCGGCTTTTTTTTTTTACTTTGTACCTCCAAACATTTTCTCCACCACTCACATAATAAATCTCTCCTATTTCTACTTTCATATAGTACGATGCTAATCTTAAAGTACTTTTATCTGTATATAATCTTCCACTAGCAGTAATAAACTATGAATCTCTGACTTGCATGCCTTTTGCTCTGGCTCTGCAGTCTTTCAAAACGTTGTGTCTCATCACAAACCAGATGCTTTGTTCTTCTGTATTTTATTTTATTTCATTTGCTGGATCACAACAGGACCTCCTTTCTCTCTCCATGCACAAACACTAATAAGAACTCTTAACTTGTGCCCAGTACGCTAGAACTTTCTCTCCTTGTGGCCGACGATTGGCTACCAGCCAATCAGTGTTTACCCCCTGCCAATCCTTCTCCTGCCCCCAGGAAACCATTAAGAAATCAGTGCCTAAGTTTGTAAGAAAGAAATGAGACCAGTAATTGTATGAAGTATAGCAATAAAGCAGCCAGCTCTCCATACTGAGCTAAGCACAAAATAAGAATCTGCCTACTCCTGAACAATTAATTAAAGGTCTGAATAATTAGTTACAAATATATAGAGAGAGAACAAAATATAGCATATGCAAAATAGGAATAACATGAATGAATGAATGAATGATTTGTAAAGCGCTGCAAATGCGAACTGAATCGCCTCAACATGTAATAAGAAAAAATATAATGCACTTTAATCAATAAAGAAACTGTTATGCACCCTGTATATCCTAAAGAACTAAAACTAAAGAGTAACTCCACTTTTAGCTAAAATAGCAATAGAAAATAAAAAATATATAATATGAGATATACAATTGTGACTCAAGTCATATTGTAACTGAATGTTATTAAAAATTACCTTTCCTTTTCAAACCGCAGCGCTGTAATTCTCTGTAACATGCAATATGGCTACCTGGAGGTGTTCCGTACACAGATGGTGTACAGAACGTCCCCCCCAGGTATGTCATTTCCTGCTTGTGTGATTGGTTTACTGATTTTCCCAGAAGTCTGCACTAAGATATACACAACAGAACATCGATTTTCGTACATCCCATGCAACAAAAATGGCAGGTGACGTCAAAAGGGGGTGGTGCCACTGGGTGACGTAGCCAGGTGGCCCCGCCCCTTGTCTATATAAGAAATGTCAAAGTGCAGAACAGGCATATGGCGGGAGGAGAAATTTCTTCTATTTTTCGGGTGCAGCAGGCGGCATGATTGACGATGGATTTACACTGAGGGGCATTATTTTTTTATTTTAGGATTTGTCAAAAACTGTCTCTTATGTTTATTACTTTTGTACACTTTTTTTGGTGAATGGATATGTATCTGATACCCATTCACATAGGGGGGGAGTGGCAGGAACTGGGGCCCGCTTGTTAAAGGTAGCTTCCAGATTCAGATAAGCCCCCTTGCCCACAGACCCAGACAACCACAGGGTTAAGGGCATGTGGCCTGGTATGGTTTGGGGGGGGGAGGGGTGCTCACTTGCCCCCCCCTTTCCCGACCTGCCGGGCTGCATGCTCAGATGAGGGTCTGGTATGTATTTTGGGGGGACCCCATGCCGTTTTTATTCTTATTTTTTAAATAGCCGGATGCTGGCAATTGTAACCACAAGTCATTTTAAATGGGATTTGACTCTTTTTTTTTTTTTTTTTTTTTAGAAATTAAATTTTTGCTGTAGCATGTTTTATGCATGCTACAGATGAGCCGCTTTAAAGGCACATTATGGGGACCCACCAGGCACTATGTTTAACCTCCCTAGCGGTATTCCTGAGTGTGGCTTGGGGTGAATTTTCATTACCAAAAGCGGTAATCATGAGCCACACTCGGGATCGCATCTCAGGATCCAGACAAAGTTACTTACCTTGTCCCCAGGATCCTGCGATGTCCTCCCGCTGTGTGTGGGCTGTGTATTCCACTCAAGCTATCACAGTGCTGAGCGCTGTTCCCTGCAAGCGTTGCGACACACAGGGACGGAGCCCGGCACCAGATTCAAAAAGTGAAAAACATATAACACATACAGTACACTGTAATCTTACAGATTACATTACTGTATCAAATTATTTCAAATCCCTTTTTTTTTTTTTTTTAATTATTTATTTATTACAGAGACAAGGTCGACATGACCCAACATAATACACCGTAATACAAAAGTTAACATACAAACACTTTTACCAGCCAGAGTATACAATGAGCGCATCTAGTCAGACAGTACTCCTGGTCATAAAGTCTGTCCTGTTGCAATCTAATACAGGGGAGTCGTATGTAGCTCTGGTGACCAACTCTGTGACTCTGTATTAGGTATGCAATGTTAACAGAAAGTTCCTTCTCATGTGTGAGAGTGTGTATGTAACAATTTTGGCTATAACTTTGAGTGTCTGGGTCCGTGCGCCCAGTCTCTTCGTTTTCTACTTTTTTATTTAGGAATTGTAAAGAAGGGAAGCCCCACTTGAGTGGGTAAAGATAGCAGGAAAAAATAGTAGAATGGAAATCAGCAAAAAGAAAAAAGAGGAATTGGTCAGAGGTAGAGGGGGAGAGGATGGGAGGGGGAGGGGTTTAGACCCCCGTACCCGGGATTTCAGGGGGAGTTTTCTTAGGATATTTACGTGGTGTTGTGAGGTCTGAGAGTAGGAGGAGGCGTGTTGTGTCTCAGGGAGTGCTTTCATATAGCTATAGTGGGATCTCTCAATGCCTGACCCTCCTCCGAGAATATAAAGCTGTTCCATAGCCACCAAGTTTTATTGAATGTTTCTTGCCTATTCTGCACTGTGAGGATGAGGTCTTCCATATGTTTTATTTCTTCTATCTTTGTAAGCCACGAGGCAATTGTCGGTGGAGATGTGGCTTTCCAGAGAATTGGGATGCAGGCTTTGGCTGTGTCTATTAGGAGTCTGATTACAGATTTTTTGTATATTCTCTCCGAGATGTCAGAGGCATGCAGGAGAAAGAATGCAGGGTCATCTGGTATAGTGTGTTCTGTAAATTTCTGAGTGATCTCCCTCACTGTACGCCAGAAGTGATTCATGATGGGGCAAGACCAGAAAATGTGCACTAGAGTTCCCTTGTCTGCCTGGCATCTCCAACAAAGATCAGGCGTCCCCGGGAAAAACTTGTGGAGTAATTCTGGAGTTCTGTACCATCGGGACAGAAGTTTGTAATTTGTCTCCTGAGTTTTGGTGCATATGGAGGACTTGTGGGTAAATCTAAGGATACATTGGCGTTTAGCTGAACTGAAATGGCAATTTTTTTCCCGTTCCCATTTAGTTAGTCCCGGAGGGCAGAAATCTTCTTGCGGCGTATTTAGGAGATTGTAGGTTAAGGAGAGCGTATGTGTAATGGTTCCTGACGTGTCGCATATATCTTCTAATGTTGTGAGAGGTGTGTCGTATGTTGCTGGGGGGTTCAGGGAGTGAAGGAAGTGTCCCAACTGACGGGACCTTAAGAAGTCCAGGTGAAACTGGCCCCCCCCCCCCGGGTCTGAAAGTTCTACGATTGTGTACCAGCGTCCTCCGGCAATGAAGTGGGAGGCCTGATGTAGGCCCGCGTCGCCCAGATCCCGAAAGATCGCATCTTGTATTCCCGGTGTAAACTCAGGGTTCCCCAGTATGGGGTATAGAGGTGAGTTGGGGGAGGAAATGGATGTTTGAGAGATAAGTCGGGCACAGATTTTTACTGTGTTGTCTATCAATGGGTGGTGTTTTGTTTCTATCGGTAGGATCGTGAAGCACCAAGGGTCCCTTTTGAGGGGGACCACGCTTAGGTCTTGCTCTATTTGTGTCCAAAGCTTGGTTTTTTGGTGTCTGTTCCAATCTATTAGCCTCACCAAATGGACTGCGTGGTAATATGCACGGATATCTGGCACCACCAGACCACCATGGTGTTTGGGTAGAATCAGAAGCTTGTGTGCGAGCCTGGGTCTCTTTTTGGCCCGTATGAATTCCGTAAACATGGATTGTACCTTTTTAAAATAGGCTTTAGGGATATAGATCGGAAGCACTTGCATGAGGTATAGGAATTTCAGGAGAATTGTCATTTTCAGAATGTTACACCGTCCTATCCAGGAGTGTAAGCCCGTGTCCCACTGGTTTAGCAGTGTTCTAATTGTTCTCAGTAGGGGTGGGAAATTAAGGTTGTAAAGTTGCGAGAATGTGTGTGGGATATGTGTGCCCAGGTACTTTAATGCGGTTGTCGTCTATTTTAGTTTAAAACTGGCTTGTAAGTGGGTAAGTCGTGGTTGCGGTATCCCTATGCCCATCGCTTCTGATTTGGCAAAGTTGATTTTTAAGTTGGAGAGTGCTCCGTATGTTGCAAATTCCTGTAGTAAGTTTGGGAGAGAGACAGAGGGTGTAGTGAGTGTGAACATAAGATCGTCCGCGTAGGCAGACACTTTGTGTTGAGTATGATTCATCGTTATGCCTGATATGTTGGGGTTCTTTCGTACATGGCACAAGAATGGTTCGAGTGACAGGGCAAAGAGTAAGGGGGACAACGGGCACCCTTGTCTCGTGCCATTAGTGATTGAGAAAGATTCAGAGATCACCCCATTCGCCCTGACCCTGGACGACGGTGTTGTATATGTCTCTGAGATCCATCTCAACATGTCACGTCCCAGGCCTACATGTCGTAATGTAGCAAGCATAAATGTCCAATTGACCCGATCAAATGCTTTTTAAGCGTCAGTACCTAAAAAGACGCTGGGCGTTTTGGTACGTGTGGCTGTGTAGAGCAATGTGACAGACCTAGCCAGGAGAGAGACTTTTGGAGGGGACTGTATGCTAGCCTCTTGCCGATCGATCGGGGGCCCTTGCATTTGGGGGAACGGTGCTCTTTGTGAGCTGTATGCCTGGGGACCCTTGAGGTGGTATTACTGTGGATTCGGGTCCTGGTCCCCCAGGACACACAGACTCTGGGGACCCTGGATTTGCCATATTGGAATAGTGGCTGATTCATAATGCTGGGACAGATACTGTTAGGAGATGCTGATGTAAATTCCAACACCTGTCTGTCTATTGTCTGCTAAAATGTGTATTGTAAATAAGTCTACTATGGGATCTAAGAGTCATTAGATCCCCATTGTTATTTGTGTTAATTAACTCTGCTATTGTGTGAAGAAGAGTCTATGTTGATTGTGATAATGTTGATTGGATTTTCTGAACTACAAGACGGCCAGTCTGGCCTAACGGTCATGTCTGAGTCATCTAGGCTGTCTAAAGGGATTAGTTAATTAGCTCATGTTAATTACGTTAATTAGGTTACAGCTGTATTGTTAGAGTAATATGAGCAGGAGGTCTGCACCTCCACTTTGAGTGTATAAAAGCCTGTATTTTGCAATAAAAGATATTCCTGTTTGAACTTACATACAGCCTGCCTGGTGTTTGTTCTGAGCTATCACAACTGGACTAGAACGGCACAGAGCTGTAGTTCTAATCCCGGGGCATTGGATGACTGAGCAATCAGATGTTGCGATCTGCAGTCTGATTCAATAGCTGCAGAGGAGTGTCGGGAGAGTGGAACCGAGCGAGCAAAGGGGCTCGTTACAAGCAAATTTAGGACTTTAATGGTGTTATCCCTGGCCTCTCTTGTAGGGACAAAACCCACTTGATCAAGGTGGACCAGGTGGGGTAGATGTGTTTGTAATCTGGTGGCTAAGATTTTAGTGAATATTTTCAAGTCCGTATTAAGTAAGGATATAGGTCTGTAGCTCCCACAACAGGTCGGGTCCTTACCCTCTTTCGGGATGATAGATATTTGGGCCTGCATTGTGGCGGTATGTACTGTTCCCCCCTCGGTAAGGCCATTCAGTAATTTAATAAGGTGACCTCCTAATGATGGTAATAGTGTTTTGTAATATTGAATCGTAAGACCGTCTGGTCCGGAGGCTTTACCAGGTTTAGTACTTCCTATGGCAAGTTGTATCTCGGGTAGTATGATGGGATCTTCCAGTAGTTCGCGTGTTTCCGTCGGCAGGGTGGGCATGCGGGATGAGGTTATGTAGTCTGACATACGGTCTAACTGCGGTGGTGTCATGTTTAAGTTGTAGAGAGACTCATAAAAGGACTTAAATTCCTGTGATATCTGCTGGGGTAAGGCTATTTTCTGACCTGTCGGTGTGTGTATATATGGTATGTAGGACGCCAGTTTCTGAGCACGTAACAATTGTGCCAGAAGTCTACCGCATTTATTGCCTGATTCATAAACCTTCTTACGTGAAATTTGGAGTGCTGCCTTGGCTTTGAAAGTGAGCAGATCTGTGACCTGCGTGCGTACTGTGTCAAGTTCATTTCTAAGTTGACTAGTCGGGGTTTGTTTGTGTCTAATTTCTAGTGTCTGAAGATTGTCAAGAAGCAGGGTCAATTGTGCAGATCTTTGTTGTTTGAGTCTCGCTCCGTGCTTTATGAGTACCCCACGTATTACCGCCTTGTGGGCCTCCCAGACCAGGCCCGCATCACTGTCAGGGCTACTATTAGTGTGGAAGTAGTGGGTTATTTCCGTTGTCACGTCAGCTAGTAATTCAGGGTCTTGTAGTAGGCTCTCGTTTAGCCTCCAAGGTTTCCTTTGGCTTCTGTAGAAGTCGGTCAGGGCATATCTTAGGGAAACTGGAGCATGGTCTGACCATGTGATGGACCCAAGCAAAGTATGTTTGATAGCTTGAAGTTGGTTGTGGGAGATAAGGAAATAGTCTATCCGTGAGTACGAATCATGGGGGCGTGAATAAAAGGAGTAGCCTCGCTCGCTGGGGTGAAAAAGACACCAGGCGTCAACTAGCTGTGATGCATGAAGGGCCAAATGTATGGCCTTTCGTGTGCACGGGGTGGTGGATGATCTGCCCGTAGATGTATCCTCAGATGGGAGTAGAGGTATGTTGAGGTCCCCGCCAACTATAAGTTGGCCCTTAGCGAACCTACCAAGGGTAGTTAAGTGCTTTTTGATAAAAGTGTCCTGCTGGCAATTGGGGGCATAAAGGTTTGCAATGGTCACCCTTACTCCCCCAATCTGACCCTTGAGAAATAGGAATCTGCCCAACAGGTCTGTCAATACTTCTACTAAGGACCATGGAAGGTTCGCCGATATTAGAATAGAGACTCCTCTAGACTTCGCTTCCGAATAGGTAGAATGGTATACCGTCGGGTAGAATCTATTTTTGAGTATTGGGAACTTGTTTTCTCTGAAGTGCGTCTCTTGTAGTAAGACAATGTCTGCGCGTAAGCGTCTCATATCATTAAGCAGCATCCGTCTTTTTTTAGGGACGTTGAGTCCCTTTGCATTAAGTGTGACAATGTTAATCTCATCCATGCTCGTGTGGGTATGGGGGGTAGGGTGTAGGAGAGACGGAGGGAAAGAGAGGGGTAGAGAGCTATAGGGTCAGTGGGAAAGAGGAAAAGAGATAAGAGTATGAATAGAGTGAACCCCTGGAGGTGACCACTCCTACAGGGGTGTATGTTGCGGCCGTTGAGGGGATGAATCCGCAGCGGGTGCTAACCAGCGAAATTGGGTGTCTAGAATGACAGCAAAATAATTGCTACTGCGCTCTCCAGTGTCACCTGGGTAACGAGAGCTAACCTAAGTGAGGGTGTGTTCAGCAAGGGCTTTTAGGAGGTTCCCGGTCCCCTCCCGACCTCCTCGGCCTATTACAATTATGTATCTGTGAGCTATCAGCGGTAAATCTAGTGCATTAATTAAAGCAGTATGTGGAAATGCCTGGTATATTTCTATACCGGCGTGATAGAATATGTGAGAAACTTTGAACAGCATCAATAACACTTCAGGAGGCAAAATTTCAACAATCGGGACAACTTCTGCGAAGCAGATCTGCGGTAGGCGGAGGAGGGACTCTTGTATGTCTTGTCGCAGAAAAAAAAAATGTTCCCTCAGCTGAATTATCGGGCTCGTCCCGGGGCACAGACAAGCAGGGTACCGGTCTTATAGATCACTGCGTATCAGCACGGGAGGGGGTCGGGGGATTCCAATCCCTAGCAACGAGGGAGTCTGCACTCGGGTGGGCAGGAAGGGCGATCTCCACTCCTGTTCCCTCTCCAAGCAGCACCCCCAGAGGAAAGACCGGGCAACTGTCAACAACATGGCCCCTCCTGTCTTCTCCCAGGATTCAAGCGGAGTTCACTGATTGTCGGAGTTTTGGGTCAGTAATCGAGTTGTAGCTGTAGACATATCCGGACATCTAGCGAGCAAGTGAGGCAGTCTGTCTCCGCATTCCCCCACCCCCCAGGAACTGGGGAAAATACTGGAGAGCTGAGGGAGATCTCGGAAGAGCAGCATGGGAACAAGGCAAAAAAAAAGGGGGGGGGACACGGAGGTGCCCGGGCCAAGGGGGACCCATCAACAGAATAATAACAAAGACAGCTTTTTAAGTGAAATCTGTAGAAATGTGGGACCTTTAGGACTCACGTGATCCAGCGGTTGGTGGAGCTTGGGGACGACTCCTGATCCATTGAGAGCGGGCGGGCCGGTCGAACCTGTAAGCAGTTGGGCCCGAATGACCTGTTGCAGGCTCGATCTTCAGAAGCCAGTTGGGTACTGAGACAGGTTCCGTGCCCAGAAATGTAAAGAGATCTGGTAGATCAGCCGGCGTTCGGAGGGTGAAGGAAGACTGTGCTGAGCGGAAGGTGACCGCTAGGGGATATCCCCAGCGGTACGTGCAACCTTGTCTCCTTGCTACTTCCAAGATTGGTTTCATCAGTGCACATCTCTGCAGCGTTGCTCTAGAAAGGTCTGGAAGGATCTGTATGTGTGCCCTGTCGAAGTCGAGATCTCCCATGTCCCATGCTTTGCGCAGTATGACTTCTTTCTGCGCGTAATGGTGCAATCGACACAGTACATCACGTGGTCTGGAGGGGTCTGTAGATTTGGGGCCCAACGTACGATGAACCCGATCTATTTCCAGTGATGGTGGTGGTGCCTCCATAACCCTGTGAAAAATAGCCGTTACCGTCTCTTGTAGGTCCTCTGGCCCTGTGGCTTCTGGGATGCCTCGCAGCCGCAAGTTGTTGCGGCGACTGCAATCCTCCATTTCCTCTAGATGCAACTGCATCTCTTGTGCCTCCCTTGTGTTGTTATTATTCGCACGTTCGAGTGCCTGTACTCGAGACTCCAGTGCTGCAACTACTGTCTCTCCGGAGGCTACACGGTCAGTGTGTGGAGATCCGCTCGTACCTCCTGGATGTCTCTACTGTGTGCCTCCTCAATGCGCTGGATCAGAGGTTCGATATCCGTTCTCGTGGGCAGGGCCTGAAGCATTGCCCGTAGATCTGCATCTAGCCGGCTCTGAGTTTGGATGGTATCCTCCATAGTTATGCGGAAAGCGCCCGGTGTCCCCGCAAATGGGTCTGGCACCAGCAGAGGTAACCGAGCGGATGTCCGCGCCGTAGCAGGGATCGGCGCCGTGTGGGGTTCACACGGTGCAGCCACAATGGCGCCTGGTGAAGGCCGCTGCGGATCTCTCAAAAAGCGGCGGATGGTGAGTTGGGAGGTCTGATACCTCTGGTCGTTGAACGTGTCCCGTATCGAGTAGGGGTGTTCATGCCGTGCTCACATGGGTAAAAAGGTAGCTGGTGGCCGGTGAAGGTCGGTTCAAACCGGGAGCTCCTTCAGAGCACGTCTCTACTTGGGCATCGCTAAGCCATGCCCCTTCTTCACATCCCTTTTGTCCCTAGTGGTTTGTCCAGTGCCCTGCATGCACTTTTATATTATATATACTGTTCTTTCTGCCTGTAAACTTGAGAATGTCCATAGCAACCAAAAACCGTCCCTTTACGTCAAAAGTGGTTTAAGATCAGATAGAAAACAGCGATAAAAAATTAGACTCACTTGCAGAATTGAGCGATAGTGATTTGTGGGGAAATTCATCATCAAACACTGAAAGTAATGACAGCGACAATTCTGCAACTGAGCAAATTTTAGTGTTTTTGATTCAATTACATTATTGAATAAATGTTATTATTATTATTTGTTATAATTATTTATAGTTTTTTTATTATATTATAATTTATGATTTTGTGTTTCAAACTTTATCATACTCGGGTTTCTACTAGACTCTGGTTTGGACAGAGTTAGGCGAGTTATTCTTAAGAATTACAGGCCTACAATATAAAACGCCAACTTTCCATGCGAAACAAAGTACCGCTTTCAGCATCAAAAATCTGACATAATCATACCGCCAGGGAGGTTAAAGGCAGTTTTTTAATTGTTGCACTTTAAGCATAATTAAATCACTGCTCCTGAAAAAACAACCTTTTTTTATTTTTTGTATTAATACATGTCCCCCAGGGTAGTACCCAGACCCCCTTACCCCTTTTATGGCCAGTTACTTTCATATAAGTCTTTAAAATGGGCACTTCTGATTTTCGCTCGCTATTTGGGTTAGAACATTTCCCCTGTTCGAGAGTTCTGCTGTGAACAGAACAGGGGGGTGTTCAGTCCATCCCCAGTGGTGGGGAGACTCAGGTAGGCTCAGTCACACATATATACATGATTAGGCCTGCTATGGTTTAGGAGAGTGCTGCAAGCCTCTCCTGTGACCGCTGTGCCCACCAGACACAGTGGATTACTGTTACCGATACCCGGGTATCATGGGAATCTCTATACTTGATCATAACGATCACACGATCACAATATAAACAACCTGTCATGGCTTTCCTTTCAAGAACTGCTTGCTTATTTTATTTAATTTCTTAATTTTTTTCCCGAAAAATTTTGCCAAAAAATTACAGCGTCAAACAACTTGCCATGCCTCTTACTAAATGCCTCAGACTGTCTACTTTCTTAAAAAAAAACTTTCATTTGGGGGATATTTGTATTGTTCTGCCATTTTAGGGCCTCAAGAAATGAGATAGGCTGTCAGTACATCAGGACTGATCAATTTTCAAACATACAGTATCTCTCATTATGTTATGGTGATAAGTAATTTGTATGGAAGGTGTTAATGTTAACAAGAAAAGCAGTAAAAAAGACTCCCTGCAGCCAGGAACAAAAGCCATCCCCCCAGCAACAATAGTTCCGGCAACAACAATAGACTCCCCGCAACATTATCTCTCCCGACAACAATAGATCCCCCAGCAGCCAGCATCAATCTACCAGGGTTGGACTGGGACAAAAATTTGGCCCTGGACTTCACCCAGAGCGGCCCACTTTAATTTTGCAAACATGCACAAAAACAGTATATAAAACTATACACAGTTCCGCAATATGGATATTTATTGAGTTTGGGATGGATCTGAGGGAAGCGGTGCGGCCTTTGTATGGGCCATCAGAACGACCCGGGGGAAAATTGACACCTTGCACCCCGGTAGGGTGACCACATTTCCAGACTGCCATTCAGGGACAATTTTGCCAAGGACCAGGGGGGGAATGTAGTCTCAGGGTTGACGGAGAATTCAGCGGTGGGGGTGATTTGTCAGGTGAATGGCTGGTGCTGGCAATGAAAACATCCTGACACCATGCTTAATATGGTGTCAGGATGATCAAATCACATTATTTCTATTACTACATTGTAATATATAATGAAATAGTTCAACTCACCAGAATGCAGAATTAGTGGGAACCATTGCTTGTTACCAGATGAAGCATGTCATTTGCCATCACCACTTGCCACCAGATGCAGCGTGTCACTTTCCACCATCGCCTGCCGCTAGATGCTGCATGTCACTTGCCACCGTCGCTTGCCACCACATGCAGGGTGTCACATGCCACGTCGTCTGCTGCCAGAGAGAGGGCAGGGAGAGAGGGAGCAGAGAGAGAGAGAGAAAGAGAGAGAGAGAGAAAGTGGAGGGGGCAGAGAGAGAGAGAGAGAGAGAGAGAGAAGGGGGCAGATAGAGGGGGGGGGGCAGGGAGAGAGAGGGGGGGGCAGGTGAGAGAGAGAGAGGGGGGACAGGGAGAGAGAGGGGGGACAGGGAGAGAGAGAGAGGGGGCAGAGAGAGAGACAGGGGGGGCAGGGAAAGAGAGAGAGAGGGGGGAAGGGAGAGAGAGAGGGGGGACAGGGAGAGAGAGAGGGGGCAGGGAGAGAGAGAGGGGGGGACAGGGAGAGAGAGAGGGGGGACAGGGAGAGAGAGGGGGGACAGGGAGAGAGGGGGGACAGGGAGAGAGAGGGGGGACAGGGAGAGAGAGAGGGGGGACAGGAAGAGAGAGAGAGGGGGCAGAGGGAGAGAGAGAGGGGAGGACAGGGAGAGAGGGGGGGACAGGGAGAAAGAGAGAGGGGGACAGGGAGAGAGAGGGGGGCAGGGAGAGAGAGGGGGGGACAGGGAGAGAAAGAGAGAGAGAGAGGGGGGGAAGGAAGAGAGAGGGGGGCAGGGAGAGCGAGGGAGGGGGGACAGGGAGAGAGAGAGGGGGGGACAGGGAGAGAGAGGGAGGGGGTAACAGGGAGAGAGAAATAGGGGGGACAGGGAGAGAGAGAGGGTGGACAGGGAGAGAGAGGGGGACAGGGAGAGAGAGAGGGGGACAGGGAGAGAGAAAGGGGGGACAGGGAGAGAGAGGGAGAGGGGACAGGGAGAGAGAGAGAGAGAGGGGGGACAGGGAGAGAGAGAGGGGGGCAGGGAGAGAGAGAGGGGGACAAGGAGAGGTAGAGAGAAAGAGGGGGACCGGGAGAGAGAGGGGGGGCAGGGAGAGAGAGGGAGGGGGAACAGGAAGAGAAAGGGAGGGGGGACAGGGAGAGAGAGGGAGGGGGGACAGGGAGAGAGAGGGGGACTTGGAGAGAGAGAGAGGGGGGACAAGGAGAGAGAGAGGGGGGGGACAGGGAGAGAGAGAGAGAGAGAGAGAGAGAGAGGGGGCAGGGAGAGAGAGAGGGGGACAGGGAGAGAGAAAGAGGGGGGGCAGGGAGAGAGAGAGAGGGGGGACAGGGAGAGAGAGGGGGGGACAGAGAGAGAGAGGGAGGGGGGCAGGGAGAGAGAGTGAGGGGAGGACAGGAAGAGAGAGAGGGGGACAGGGAGAGAGAGGGGGAAGGGAGAGAGGGAGAGGGGGGGACAGGGAGAGAGAGAGAGGGGGGGAACAGGGAGAGAGAGAGGGGGGACAGGGAGAGAGAGAGAAGGGGACATTGAGAAAGAGATAGGGGTGACAGGGAGAGAGACAGAGGGGGACAGGGAGAGAGAGGGGGGGACATGGAGAGAGAGAGAGGGGGGGCAGGGAGAGAGAGGGAGGGGGGACAGGGAGAGAGAGAGGGGGGACAGGGAGAGAGAGGGGAGGGGGCAGAGAGAGGGGTCCAGGTTTGGTCAGTGACAGTGGTCAGCTCACTCACTTGAATGGTGCAGGAGGGGCTTTAATGTGGCTGTCAACTACTTGTTTAATCTTCCCGCTCCTCTTGCTCTTCATCGATGTAACGCACAGGCAGGGAGAGAGGGGTGGGAAGCGGTGTATGTCACAAGCTGGCTCATTCACAGCTGAACAGAGCAGTGTGCGAACCCCCTCTTCTAGAGCAGCTGTACCGAGCCGCTGCACACACACTGACACCAGGGATATTCCGGAGGATGCATCGTCCGTCGGAGGACTTCTGTTTTGTCCCCGCCCACCAGTGTGACCTTTCAGACACCAATTGCAGCGGCAGAGCCTATTGGCTCTGTGCTACAGGTGGTGGGTGGGCCAGAAACAGAAGCAGTGAAACACTGAAGCATCATCCCGACCCAGTCCACTCCTGAACTGCCGCCTTGGTTCCATGGTAGGGCCGGCCCTGGGCAGTGCAGCAGTGCTCAAAATAATGTCATCCATTATTTTGACAGGCTGTCACTAATACTGGCCCACTGAGCCATCGGCCCACCGGAAAACTCCCGGTAGTCCCGATGGCCAGTACATGCCTGCAATCTACCCTCCAGCATTCCTTGCCATTACATATATTAAGTGCTGGAGGTGCCGGAACTGCTTTCCCCCACGGTGCTGAAAAAAAGCTATCTATCTATCTATCTATAGTATCTCACAAAAGTGAGTACTCCCCTCACATTTTTATAAATATTTTATTATACCTTTTCATGTGACAACACTGAAGAAATGACACTTTGCTACAATGTAAAGTAGTGAGTGTACAGCTTGTATAACAGTGTAAATTTGCTGCCCCCTCGAAATAACTCATTAATGTCCAAAGTGTCCAAAGTGTCAATATTTTGTGTGGACACCATTATTTTCCAGCACTGCCTTAACCCTGTTGGGCATGGAGTTCACCAGAGCTTTACAGGTTGCCACTGGAGTCCTCTTCCACTCCTCCATGACAACATCATAGAGCTGGTGGATGTTAAAGACCTTGCGCTCCTCCACCTTCCGTTTTGAGGATGCCTCACAGATGCTCAATAGGGTTTAGGTCTGGAGGCATGCTTGGCCAGTCCATCACCTTTACCCTCAACTTCTTTAGCAAGGCAGTGGTCGTCTTGGAGGTGTGTTTGGGGTCGTTATCATGTTGGAATACTGCCCTGCGGCCCAGTCTCTGAAGGGAGGGGATCATTTTCTGCTTCAGTGTGTCACAGTACATGTTGGCATTCATGGTTCCCTCAATGAACTGTAGCTCCCCAGTGCCAGCAGCACTCTTGTACCCCCACACCATGACACTCCCCCCACCATGCTTGACTGTAGGTAAGACGCACTTGTCTTTGTACTGCTCACCTGGTTGCCGCCACACACACTTGACACCATCAGAACCAAATAAGTTTATCTTGGTCTCATCAGACCACAGGACATGGTTCCAGTAATCCATGTCCTTAGTCTGCTTGTCTTCAGCAAACTGTTTGCGGCCTTTCTTGTGCATCATCTTTAGAAGTGGCTTCCTTCTGGGACAACAGCCATGCAGACCAATTTGATGCAGTGTGCGGCGTATGGTCTGAGCACTGACTGGCTGACCCCCCACCCCTTCAACCTCTGCAGCAATGCTGGCAGCACTCATACGTCTATTTCCCAAAGACAACCTCTGGATATGATGTTGAGCACGTGCCCTCAACATCTTTGGTCAACCAAGGCGAGGCCTGTTCTGAGTGGAACCTGTCCTGTTAAACCGCTGCATGGTCTTGGCCACCGTGCTGCAGCTCAGTTTCAGAGTTTTGGCAATCTTCTTATAGCCTAGAACATACTTTTGTTGCTAGCGGTTTAGACATTAATGGCTGTGTGTTGAGTTATTTTGAGGGGACAGCAAATTTACACTGTTATACAAGCTGTACACTCACTACTTTACATTGTAGCAAAGTGTAATTTCTCCAGTGTTGTCACATGAAAAGATATAATAGAATATTTACAAAAATGTGAGGGGTGTACTCACTTTTGTGAGATACTGTATATACCATAGATGTAGACACTATAACTTGCACACAAACCAATTAATACACTTGTTGGGATTTATTTTTTATTTTTACCAAAGACATGTAGCCTTATATATTTTGGACTAAATGTATGAAGAAATTAGATTTTATTGGATGTGTCTTATAACAGAAAGTAGAAAATATTGTTTTTTTTTTTTTTCAA
The DNA here is from genome assembly GCF_042186555.1 of Aquarana catesbeiana. Taxonomy (NCBI): domain Eukaryota; kingdom Metazoa; phylum Chordata; class Amphibia; order Anura; family Ranidae; genus Aquarana; species Aquarana catesbeiana. Next base: position 458,225,107 of record NC_133324.1, on the reverse strand, counting down.
ATATTTCGTACTTTTTTGTTTATATTACAAAATTAAAAACCCAGTGGTGATCTAATACCACCAAAGGAAAACTCTGTTTGTGTGAAAATAATGATATACGTTTCATTGAGGTACAGTGTTGTATGACAATGACTGGCAGTTAAAGTAGCACAGACCTTTTGGAGCTCAAGTGCTTAATTTGTTGCATTAAAATATAATACAACACACAATGCATGTTACATGGGTTTTGCATGCTTTTTCATCCCTGGTCACCTGGGAAAAATTGACATGTGACTCAAAAGATGCACTTAAAAAATGCAGTGCGTTTTTGGTGCATTTCCATTGACTATAATGGAAGGTGCCTTTTTCAAACAAGGCAGTAAAAATGCAGAAAGCAGGACTTTTTTCTTTAAACACAGTGTACAGCACCCGCCTATGATCCAGCATAGAGGCAGAATGGCAGGCTGCCTATGTAAACAAGGCAAACTGCCGTTCTGACAGGATGGAAGGCATGGATCCTGTGTCTCTGCAAAGCAGCGACTAGGATCCATGTCTTCCCCTAGTAAAAGCACCTCCCATAGTTTAGAAAAACACAGGCTAGGAACACAGTTAGGCCCCTTTCACACGGGCGGCTATTCTGCCCCTGTTAAAAGCATGTTTTGTTATTTTGAAACTCCAAGACTCCAGGCACAGCGATCACTTGCAGTAAATTGCAATTATCATCGTTTACATGCGGCTGCGTTTAGCTGCGTTGGAACATTCTTGCCATTTCTGATGTGCCTCCTGTTGTTTTTCTTTCCTGGTTGCTACTAGGAAAAATAGTACACTGCAATTACCTGCGGTTATGTGCAGATAGCTGCAATAAATCGGTCCTGGATGCAATCAAATTTATTTTTTGTAACCGCACAAAACCCCTTGTAACAAAACCGTTGCTAAATGCAGTCTGTGAATGGTGGCCATAGGAAAGCATTGTGTGAGTTTAGCTGCAGTAGATAACTTGATATTTCCGCAGCTAAAACCTGAATTCTATCTGCCCGTGTGAAAGGGGCCTTAATAGTTTGGCTGCCTCTGATGTTAACTCCTTCACAGCAAGTGTCAAAAGTTTCAAAAGTGTCAGTATCAGAATGTCTGCCACAATAACGCAGTCCCACTGTAAGTCGCTGATCGCCGCCATTACAAGTAAAAAAATCTAATAAAAAAATATATATCCCATAATTTCTGGACGCTATACCTTTTGTGCAAACCAATCAATATATTCTTATTGGGATTTTTTTTTTTTGGCCTAAATTTATGAAGAGAGTGTCCTTTTATTAAAAGTCAGCAGCTACAGTATTTGTAGCTGCTGAGGTTTTTTTTTTTTGAGGGGGGAGCTGAAAATCCTCTTAAAGTTATGTGATAATTCCATAGGCTATACTTTTGTAGCTATTCAGTTTAAATAAGCTTGTCGTAAACCAAAGTAGTTTAAATGAAACATCAGGTTTGTGATCAATGCTCTCTTGCTGATGCAGCTTTTCCATGACCGACATACACATTCACTGTTTTTTAGATGGCTCCCCACAAAGGAATCTAGCGTTATATATGTTTTTTATTGTCAGGACTAAAAAACAAAAATTGGTAAATACTAAAGTGGAAGTTCACCCAAAAACTTTCTAAATCAACTCTCAGCTGCATTCTATCTAACCCTGTAAAGAAAAAATCGCTATACAGTATATTTCATTTTGAAGCTGATCCGGTCTGGTCTCCAGCGGCGGAAGCTCTGTGAAGAAGAGAACTGACAAGGGCTGTGAAATGGGAAGTGACATCACCCACAGAGTTACTATGGGGCTTCCATTGTCGGCTGCCTCTCCTGCACACTCCCACACACTGAAGATGCCGCTGACAGCTCACCGTGTGACCGGACCGGAGCAGCTGTAGAATAGGTAATAGTGATTTCTTCTTTACAGGGCTAGATACTGTAGATTAGGCTTAGAATGTGGCTGCGAGTAGGTTTAGAGTTAGTTTTGGCTGAAATTCTACTTTAAATACAGTGGAACCTTGGTTTACGAGTAACACGGTTAACAAGCTTTTTATAAGACAAGCTACTTTTTTTTTTTTTATTCTGACTCGGTTTGCGAGTGTTGTCTCGCAAAACGAGCAGAATTCAAGCTAATGGGCGGTGCAGTACCACATCTGGCCAGAGGGTCGGGGGCGCCGGGGACACACGGAACAGTTCGGAGCCCTTCAGAGCCATTTGGAAATACTTGGAAACACTCGTAAATACTCCGTTCCTGAGTGTTTCCGAGCCTTTCTGAGTTCAGCTGAGCTGTCCCTGAGTATTTCTGAGGATCTCAGGCGCCCCCCCACCTCTGGCCACATGCAGTATTGCATGTAATGCGGAACTAATTATCTTAGTTTCCATTTAATTCTATGGGGAAACTCTCTTTGATATGCAAGTGCTTTGGATTACAAGCATTCTCCTGGAACGGATTATGCTCGTAATCCAAAGTTCCATTGTATTGCATATTATTGTTCTGTGTTTTCTCTTTGAGCCTACTGTTGGAGCTCCAATCTCTAGTCTACTTTTTACATTTTCCAGACTTTGGTTTTGCTACTTTGTTGTAAATTCTAAAATACGTTCATTGTTTACAAACAAGTAGTGTTAGTATAGGTCATCCCCTATAAGATGACTTAGTGGTAGGTTTCAATGAGACAAAAGGAGCTACAAAGCCTTGCAGCAATTGCAATGCTATCTGTTTAGCTAACCCATAGTATCCTGCAAAGCTTATTATCTAAAAGATGCACAAGGGGAGATTTACTAAAACTGGATAGTGCAAAATCTGGTGCAGCTTTGCATAGAAACTAATCAGCTTCCCGTTTTTTTTTTTTTGTCAAAGCTTACTTGAACAAGCTGAAGTTAGATGCTGATTGGCTACAATGCATAGTTGTTTTTGCACTCTCCACTTTTAGTAAATCAACCCCAAAGTTTTTAAGATTTGGATGCAGTGTGAAAGCATTAAAAACCCTTAAAGGATTGTATTATTGCCAGCGTCTCTGCTGGAAAGATTCAACCCATCGTCATCAGGATAGAAAACTGTCCCAACCGAATAGAGGGAAAATCTTTCAATACGGATACTAATTCTTGTAGAGAGAGGATTTCCCCGCACTTTGGAGAGATTTACATCCCGTGTTGTCTCTAGGACAGAGAGTAAAGTGAACTCTCCAATGGGACACAGGGAAACAAAAAAATCCCCCAAAAAACCAAACAAAATACATTGGAATTCATTCCAAACTATATTGACCAATGCACCTACAATTTGGGAACACTCTATTTGATTACTTTAGAGCTCTGTTGGTTACCTCATGTTGTTATTGAATAGGCGACCATCAAAGTAGTAACCGGCATATCGTTTTTATAATTAACATATACTAGTAACTGTCAGTTCCCATAATATCATTAAAGTGGAACTTTCCTTTACAACTGGATAAAAAAACTGTGGGGGTTATTTACGATAGGCAAATCCACTTTGCACTACAAGTGCAAACTAAAAGTGCTAAGTTAATTTGAAATTGCACTGAAAGTACACTTGGAAGTGCAGTCACTGTAAATCTGAGGGGTAGATCTGAAATGAGGGGAAGCTCTGCTGATTTTATTATCCAATCATGTGCAAGCTAAAATGCTGTTTTTTATTTTCCTTGCATGTCCCCCTTAGATCTACAGCGACTGCACTTCCATGTGCACTTTCAGTGCACTTTGCACTTGTAGTTTGCACTTGTATTGCAAAGTGGATTTGCCTTTCGTGAATAACCCCCAATGTTCTTTAGCAAGGAACATACTGTACATTCCACATTAATAATAATGCTACAAAATGAGTGTGTGCTGTAAATTGCCCCCAGCATTGCTACTGTTACTTCTTGCCGGAGGCCATTTTGCTGAAGCCCAAAGCCCCTGAACAGCAGTAAATCATAAAGCAGAACTAAACCCATCAATTTACCGGTTTCAAAAACCAGTTACATTCCTGGAATGCTGGAAATGCACACTGTCACATTAGCTTGTGTCCTCAACCAAACTGTCGAACCATCAAATGGCTGGTGTCATAACTGATCACATGTGCAGCACCATGGCAGTTGCAGTTCAAACAGAAGCAGCTTCCTTGGCTGTAAAGGATAGAAGTGTTTAATTCCCCTTTCAGGCTACTTTCACGCTGGGGCAGGAATGTGTTAGTTTTAGCGGCACTTTACCATAGTTTTAGCTGCGCTTTTCGGCCGCTGGCGGGGCGCTTTTAACCCCCGCTAGCGGCTGAAGAAGGGATTAAAAGTGCGGCGCTTTGCAAGCGCTTCCGCAGCGCTGCCCATTCATTTCAATGGCGTTTTGGGAGCGGTGTATTCAGCGCTCCTGCACCACCCCAAAGATGCTGCTTGGAGTTCTTTTCTCTGCAAGCGCACTGCCCCAGTGTGAAAGCATTCAGGCTTTCTCACTGGGCAGGCATGAGAAGTGCTTTTCAGGCGCTTTATAGGCGCTAATTTTAGTGCTAAAACGCCTGAAAAGCGCCCCAGTGTGAAAGGGGTCTAAGGCTGTCATCAGATCGGCCTCTACAAACTCAGCAGTGCCTAAAAATGCCTAAAAATGGAGAGCAACTGAGCATGTGCAGAACAGGGCGAGACAGTGTATTACTGGATTATAAACAGTATAGAAACTTTTTTATGTTTTACATAGCTATACCTGCAAGAGGGTCCAGCCTGAAGTTGTCTAGCAGGACGTAATTTTCACTTTAATGTTTATATACAGTATGTGTGTGTGTGCAATTGTGATTTTGTTACTTTTCCATGCTGTGTTATCTTTGTAAACGCTCATGTTTCTCAGTCAACGTCCACAATGTTTACCCAGCTAACGCACAACGATGTTTTTTTTGTTGTTTTGTTGCTGATACTGCAGCCTTCTTAGCAATGCTGAAATAATAACAATAGTACGATCTTGAAATACTTCTTGCCATATCTTGTTTTATATCTCTGCCAAAAAAGCATTTCTTGAATTGCAGTTGTAAAGTGAAGAATGAGAAGATGGCCACATGCTACTAAAATGTTTACACAGATTTTCTCCAAGAATCTGCTCCCTCCAATTTCTTCCTCTGTAGTATAAACAAGGGAATTCTCGCCTAAACAGAGCAATGGTATTGTGTTTTGTCAGAAGAAAACAGCAGCAAGTACCATGTCGCTCGAACACACTAAAATTATGTTTATCTGGTAGGACTCCATCAGTAAAATATGCAATTAAATGACATTTTGGATTTGTTTTACACAGTTTGCATAGGAAATGAATCACAACTTAGAGGAGCTTTTACAGTGGTCAGACTGGCAGTAAACAGCCCAGGTATAGTAAGCACTCTAGGCCACCTGTGTAGATGTAAGCAGTTTTCCCAACTTTGTATGGCAATACTGATTATTTACTCATTTATGTCTGCGTTTAGTCAGTAGTAAATTCTGCTGTATTTTTCAAAACCTATCCAAACAAGCCTGAGCAACCTACATTGGCTGTTACCAGTTCACAAGGTAAACAACCCTTCAGGAAAATGCCAAAATTTGCACATCACCAGTCCAGGACTGCTTTTCTAATTTAAATTAGACCTAGATTAGTCTCAATGAGGGTCGAGAGTGGTTTCCTCATGCCTACCAATTTATGACCCAAAAATTGTACTAATTCAAATCATCCTTTTCGATACAGTTGGGACTCGTTTACACTGGGCTCACATCTGTGTACTGGGAATGTGCAGTGCTGTTCATTTATAACCACTTGAAGACCAGGCCGTTTCTGGCACTTTTTGTTTACAAGTTTAAATTAGTATTTCTTGCTAGAAAACTATTTCTAACCCCCAAACATTACTAAAAATAATATAATAATAATAATAATAATAATAAAATAAATTTCCCCACGATTCACTATCGCTCAATTCTGCAAGTGTTCTAATTTACTATCATTGTTTTCTAGCTGGTCTAAAGCCACTTTTGACGTAAAGGGACACTTTTTGGTTTCTATGGACAATCTTAAGTTTCCAGGCAGAAAGAACAGTATATATAATATAAAACTGCATGCAGGGCATGGGCCAAAGCACTGGGGACAAAAGGGAAGTGAAAAGATTTCATACAGTACTGTAATCTGTAAGATTACAGTACTGTATGTGTTATGATTTTGACATTTTTTTGAATTTGCCGCCAGGCTCCGCCCACGTGTGTCGCGACGCTCGCAGGGAATGGAGGCTGGCACAGAGAGGCTTCGGGCAGAGGACGGAGCCTGCAGACAGCGCAGGGAGACATCGCAGGATCCTGGGGACAAGGTAAGTAACCTGCACCAGGATCCTGAGATGTAATCCCGAGTGTGGCTCGGGGTTACCGCTAATGGTGCTGAAATTTGACCCCGAGCCACACTCGGGAATACCGTCAGGGAGGTTAACATGTCACGCTTTAAAAGTGCGCACGGTCATGGAATGGCAACAAACTACTGTATTTAAAAATCTCCATATGTGCCACATTAAAAATTTTTACAGGTTACTTGTTTAGAGTTATAGAGGAGGTCTAGTGCTAGAATTACTGCTCTCACTCTAATGTTTGCGATGATACTTCACATGTGTGGTGCAAACTCCGTTTACATATGCATGCGCGACTTACGTATGTGTTCGCTTCTGCCTGTGAGCACTGAGGGATGGGGCACTTTAAATTTTTTTTCTTATTTATTTTATTTTTTATTTTTACACCGTCCCTTTAATTTTTTTTTTAAATCATCTTTTGTAATAGAAATAAGGAAGACGGGTCCTCTTTATGGAAAAATCTCTTCTTTACCTTTAAAAGCAAAAGACCAAAAAAAAAAAAAAATCTTTTGCTTTAAAAAAAAAAAAAAATGTTTACTTTTGCCCTAGAGCAGAAGTGACCTCATGATATCGCCCTGGTCCTCCAAGGCCATAGAGGCAATCATAGACAATCTAGTCTTTAAGTGCCTCTCTGACCAGCCGGTCACACCATTGGACCGTTTCTCGGGCGCGCCGGTAAAAATGGCAAGCTTAGGAAACACCGGCAAGCGGTAGGAGAGGGGGAGTCCCCTTCTGCCACTTTGGAAAGTGATCCAGTGGCTAATGAACCACTCAGGTTGATTTCATGAGAAGGCCAGCTCCCCGCTGAAAAAAAAGATTCCGGGGTTATGACTGATAGCTTTAGCCAAAACTTCGGTAAACCACTTGCAAACGGCAACGTATATATGCGTATTGTGGTCGGCAAGTGGCTAAAGTAAAGTTCTAGTCAAGCCATAGCTAATCTAAAAACGCTCCCTCCCCTCTCCTAACACCAATTTTGACTAACCTATTTAAGAATGATCTGTATACTTACCTATTTTCTGGCTGCTCCAGTCTGGTTGCTTGATCCTGTTCCCCTTTGTCAGCCAGAAGTCGCTGCTGGAGAGACGAGGGAGGGTAGACAACAAATGGGCCTTAGAAGCCTATGGGTGATGCCACCACTTCAATGCATTACCAGCCATTGTCAAGCACTCTTTCCTCTCCCCTGCAGTCAGGCACATAGTGGAGACTGGAAAGGGCTGAAAATAGGTAAATATACAGATCTTTCTTAAACAGGTTAGTAAGAATAGGTGTTAGGAGGGGGAGTAGTTAAGTTTGCCTGGAATTCTACAGTACTTTAACCACTTCCCGCCCGGCCTATAGCAAAATGACGGCCGGGCAGTGGTTCAGTTATCCTGACTGGGCGTCATATGACGTCCTTCAGAATAACAGCCGCACACGTCCAACGGAGGCTCTTTACAACGTGATCATCTGTGTCCAATCACGGCTGATCATGATGTCAACAGGAAAAGCAGTTGATCGGCTTTTCCTCACTCGCATCTGACAGACACGAGTAGAGGAGAGCCGATCGGCGGCTCTCCTGACAGGGGGGGCCTGCGTTGTTTATCAGCACAGCCGCCCCTCAAATGCCCACACTAGACCACCAGGGAAGCCGCCAGGAAAACCAGAGAAGGGGGCAACGTGTGGATGGCCAGGTATGTACCCCATGGCCATCCACATGTACAAATTATGCCCAATCTGTGCCAATCAGTGCCCACAAATGGGCACTGACTGGCACCATTATATAACATGTGACATCAGTGATGCCCAGCAATGCCACCCATCAGTGTCATCAGTGCCACCAATCAGTGTCATCAGTGCCACCCATCAGTGTCCATCAGTGCCACCTATCAGTGCCCATCCGTGCCCATCAGTGCCCACCTATCAGTGCCCATCCGTGCCACCTATCAGTGCCACCCATAAGTACCCATCAGTGCCACCCATAAGTGCCCATCAGTGCAGCCAATGAGTGCCCATCAGTGCCGCCTATGAGTGCCCATCAGTGCCACCTCTGAGTGCCCATCAGTGCTGAACCTATCAGTGCCCATCAGTGCCACCTATCAGTGCCACCCATAAGTACCCATCAGTGCCACCCATAAGTGCCCATCAGCGCCGCCTATGACTGCCCATCAGTGCCGCCTATGAGTGCCCATCAGTGCCACCTATGAGTGCCCATCAGTGCTGAACCTATCAGTGCCCATCAGTGCTGCCTATCAGTGCCGCCTATCAGTGCCCATCATCAGTGCCCGTCAGTGCCACCTCATTGGTGCCATCTCATCGGTGCCCATCAGTGCTGCCTTATCAGTGTCTGTCAGTGCAGCCATATCAGTGCCCGTCATTGAAGAAGAAAACGTACTTATTTAGAAAAAATTTTAACAGAAACAAAGAAAAACTTGTTTTTTTTCAAAATTGTCGGGTTTTTTTATTTGTTGCGCAAAAAATAAAAACAGCTGAGGTGATCAAATACCACCAAAAGAAAGCTCCATTTGTGGCAACAAAATGATAAAAAATTTGTTTGGGTAGTGGTGTATGTCATTTAAATTGCGACAGCGCTGAAAGCTGAAAATTGGCCTGGGCAGGAAGGTGTCTAAGTGCCTGGTATTGAAGTGGTTAATAAACACACCTTGCCAATGCAAATTTGTTTCAGCACAGAACAACACACAGTAAGGCATTAACAGGCATTGTAGTGTCCATTTCAAATAAAGTACATGTTCCTTTTTTGGTGTGTTTTAGTGTGCTAGGTAACCCATTTGAATGAATGGGCTGTCCTAACACAACACACATTAATGCATGTGAATTCACCACAAAGATGCAAACGTAGCCAAAAATCCACTGGCAAGTTTATTTTTTTTTAAATCCGTGTCCCATTGGGAAGACTTCCCCTCTCTTCCAGTCCTTCAGATACAACAGAAAGTGAGAAGCAATCTCTCCAAAGTGAGGGAGATGCCCTCTTAGACAGCTGTCACTGAAACAAATGAGCCGTCAGAGGATATCTTCTCTATTAATGTTTTGGCAGATTTTTCCTCACTTTCACTCCTGGCGACAGTATTCACCATTCTAAATAGAATAGCTAAAATAAATCTCCGACACAGACAGCGAAATAAAGCAAAAGTTCTGTGGCTTTATATACATTTTTAGGAGTTTTGGTCCTTGAAATGCCAAAAAATTTTACTTTTTCCAAAGGACACAGAACATTCATTTGCTTCCAATACCTAAATGTTACTACAGCAATAGTATGTAGAGAAATATTATCTTGTGTAGTTTGTTAGAACGGCAGTATTGTTATTTCCTCCCCAATTAAGGATAAAAGTGGACAATAAAATCAGGGCATTGTTCACATAACCGAGCGATGAAGAACCCTTGTGAATTTATCTAGCCAGTCAGCACGGCAAGGAAATGAAGGCCTCCACGGCCCTTTGGTGTGTGCAGATGCAGACCCAGATGTATTATCTCTCTGCTATTAGAAAACAGAAGAATGTACAGTATGTAACCCATTTAGCAGTGCAAAGCACAATGATGTATTGCTGTGCCATTTGCAGCCTTAATACTATCTATATGATGAGAGAAACTCATTTCATATAACAAAAGCATTCTGTTTAAGAAAGCACAGTTTTTGCAGCTATTCAACTCTTACTTTTCTTTAGCTTAAAACATCTTGTCTATGTGTCTTTTTTGTTTTGTTCTTGCCTAGAAATTCCTAGAAATGACCTGTTGATGCTGCCAAACCTCTCTCCTTCATGTAATTTCCTTTCCTGGGAAGCACGGCTCTTCAGAAATCATGGTACTTTGTCCCCCTCATGTCATTTGCATTCACAAGACACAGGGAGGGGACATGAACAATACTGTTGTAAATGCTCATAGACACGCTATTAGTTTGTCTATCAGCCACAAACCACGTGTGGAAGGGAGAATAGGGATCATTTTCCACTCTGTCCAGAATGAAAAAAAGAAAAAGTTAGACTTATACAGATCTACAGACAATCCTTATCATCTGAAAGATTGTTTAGGCACCACATGCTACATTGTTGGAAGAACGAGAGAGATTCACATGTCCTCCCACCTATACATGAAATTAGTATTTCAAGCAAGAAGCAAACTTATAGTTAGTATATGCAGTCAGAGGTGTGTGCTATTAGGTGAACCTATTTCATGTTAGAAAATATATCAATGCATTTTGTGAGTAAGCTGAGGCATAACTGAAATTATATACACACACAGTGCCTTGCAAAAGTCTTCACACCCCTTGAAATGTTCCACATTTTGTCATGTTACAACCAAAAACGTAAATGTATTTTATTGGGATTTTATGTGATAGACCAACACAAAGTGGCACATAATTGTGAAGTGGAAGGAAAATGATAAATTGTTTTCAACATTTTTTACAAATAAATATGTGAAAAGTGTGACGTGCATTTGTATTCAGCCCCCTTTACTCTGTTACCCCTAAGATCTAGTGGAACCAATTGCCTTCAGAAGTCACCCAATTAGTAAATAGAGTCACCTGTGTGTCACTTAATCTCTGTATAAATAGAGATGTTCTGTGAAGCTCTCAGAGGTTTGTTAGAGAACCTTAGTGAACAAACAGCATCATGAAGGCCAAGGAGCACACTTTGTAGAATCACCTTTTGCTGCAAGTCTTTTTGGGTTTGTCTCTACCAGCTTTGCACATCTAGAGAGTGACATTTTTGCCCATTCTTCTTTGCAAAATAGCTCAAGCTTTGTCAGAGTGGATAGAGAGTGATTGGGCCATTCTAACACATAAATATGCTTTAATCTTAACCATTCCATTGTAGCTCTGGCTGTATGTTTAGGGTTGTTGTCCTGCTGGAAGGTGAACCTCTGCCCCAGTATCAAGTCTTTTGCAGACTCAGGTTTTCTTCTAAGATCGCCCTGTATTTGGCTCCATCCAGCTTCCCATCATCTCTGACCAGCTTCCCTGCTCAAATTGCAATAAATGCCGCATTCACCAATCTCCAAAGCTAGAAGACTACTTTCCACTCTGGTGGAAAACAAAGAGTACATACACTTTCTTCTCCATGTCATACGTCAGTGCTATGATTCGCACAGCATTCCCCTGTTCCACAGGGGAACATTTTATAGAACAGCAGTCCATAGAGTGTTACTTTACACACTGGGAGTTGTACCAAGTTGATCATGATCTACCCATCACATGGATTCAATCATTGGGTAGATCACCAATGACCTGTTGCTGAACCCTGAGATAAATAATGCATTGGTTGATAGTGTGCCACCCTAAGTTATGTTTTTCTTACATTGGTGGTCAATGGGGAGACCCAGTAACATCCCCTCTTATACTGGTGGTGGCAGGTGGCCCCAGTAGTATCTCAAAGGTTCTAACCCTTCTTCATTCTAACAAAAATAAAATGCTTTCCATCAAGTATCATTTTAAAATATAACTAAACCCTAACTATCAATGCAAATAAATCACTTCACTATACTGAGAGCATTGCTGTGTTTATTTTAACTAACTTTATTTGCCAAAGTTAATAAGCAGTGCACGGCTCTATGCTCCACCTCATACTATGTGTGTGCATGTCATAGCAGTGGGTGGTACAGAAGCTAGAGACAGTGCAATAGGCTGGCCCCACAAAGGAACCAGCACATAGTCAACTGGCAGACAGTGCTAATCCTGCAGAGTTTACACTATAGAATAATATAAATAAAATACTAGGTAAAATATTACTAGAATAAAAATAGGTCACAGAGAACAATATTTCACCAGTAGAAATGTACTGCAAAGTATAAATGTACCACCATTTAACATACATCTGTACATCATGCACTCCAGCCGTCCATCTCATTGCAGTCAAAAGACTATGAACTCCTAGTAACTTATTTCGTACAAGAAGTTGAAAAGCCTGGGACACGGTCTACCAGAGTCCTGTCTGTTCAGTTTCCAATGGCTCATTACTTAGCATCTATGACTCCATCTAGGCAGCAGGACATCAGTGCTTTATTTCTTAACAGACAGTGGAAATGAGGAGTTCAATAACAGGTAACACATACGGCTCAAGCAAAGCAGAAAGCTGTCAGGTGAAAACTTTATTTCCCGCAGACATCACAGAATTATAGGTATAACAAAGAATGATTTATATCCTCCTCAGTAATATTCTTTTCCTTACCACTAACTGCTGGTGACATAGACATGAAGTATAATCTAACAGAAATACCAACTGAAACATTTACTCTAATGGTTTTCTCTACAATGCAACACGATTTGCACTGCGCCTTGCTGAAATAAATCAATTCCTTTTTATTAGTTTGCAAATACCAAGTGTTAAAAGATTAAAGCAACAATTTGTCAGCTTCTGAAGAACAAAGTGTTTTACTGAAAAAGAAAAACTTCTCACAAGACATTCAGCAATAACCTATATTGCTTTGCCTATATGCACACACTAAGTCATATTTATATGGTGGCATAGGTTAATAAAATAAGGATGCTCTCCTCGTTATTTGCAAAATGAACACGTACAAGAGTATGCTAAAATATGGAGGAGGCTGGAAGAAAGAAGAAGAAAGAATATCTATCTTTCTATCTATCCAGGGCTTTTTTTTCTCAGAGGAGAGGTGCAGGTGCTCCCCCCAGTTGAATCACCCCTTGCCTCGGCCCCCTACCCACCTCTAAGCACCGTCCCTTGTTCCCCCCACTATCCCCCTCCCAGTACCACCCTCTTTAGAGAATACAGAGTCAAGTATTATGTTATGGTGATAACTAATTTGTATGGAAGGTGTTAATGTTAACAAGAAAAGCAATAAAACAGATTACCTGCAGCCAGGAACAAAAGCCATCCCCCCAGCAACAATAGTTCCGGCAACAATAGACTCCCCACAACATTATCTCTCCCGGCGACAATAGATCCCCCAGCAGCAAGCATCAATCTACCCTCCAGCATTCCTTGCCATTACATATATTCAGTGCTGGAGGTGCCTGAACTGCTTTCCTTCATGGTGGTGAATAAAAAGTCTATCTATCTATCTATCTATCTATCTATCTATCTATCTATCTATCTATCTATCTATCTATCTATCTACAGTATCTCACAAAAGTGAGTACACCCCTCACATTTTTGTAAATATTTTATTATATCTTTTCATGTGACAACACTGAAGAAATTACACTTTGCTACAATGTAAAGTAGTGAGTGTACAGCCTGTATAACAGTGTCAATTTGCTGTCCCCTCAAAATAACTCAACATACAGCCATTAACGTCTAAACCGCTGGCAACATAAGAAGATTGCCAAGACCCTGTAACTTGAAGCTGCAGCACAGTGACCAAGACCATACAGCAGGACAAGTTCCACTCAGAACAGGCCTCGCCATGGTCGACCAAAAAAGTTGAGTGCATGTGCTCAGCGTCATGTGCAGAGGTAGTCTTTGCGACGTATATGTTGTACTTTACATTGTAGCAAAGTGTCATTTCTTCAGTGTTGCCACATGAAAAGATATAATAAAATATTTACAAAAATGTGAGGGGTGTACTCACTTTTGTGAGATACTCTTATCTATCTATCTCCATACACCATCTTGTACTTCTAAGTTGAATTTGTGCACTTCCATTTAGATCTTTGGTCCTATTTCTTGAGTAAGCTCAATGTAAACTTAAAGTAGTTTTTTTGATAAAGTAAGGGAGGGTTAGCATCTGTGTCCCATTGTGGAGATTTACCTTCACTTCCTGTCCCATAAACAAAAAAATAAGTGATAGGACATCTCTGCAAACTAAGGGGGCCACAGACAACAATAAAAACTGACAGGTGTTCTAATCCCTCCCCACTCTATCCAAAACTAAAAAAGACAAGTAGATTTTGTCTTTACTGTAGGTATACTTACATTTTTTATTTACAGTAATCAAAAACCACCATTCCATTTTAAAATGCATGATTAAATGCATGAAAAATTATATTTTAAAGCTGCCATTTTTATTATTATTATTTTTTCAAGCATGGAGGAGTTCCATGTTTGTGGACAGGATATCAGAGAGGTCTTCAACCCTCTTTTCCTGTAATCAGTTACCTGCTTTCCCTAGAAGTCCACACAGAACTAAAGACATTTCCAGCAATGTCTGTGGATTTGCTGTGCTTCACTGAAGTTTACTGCACTGCTTGTTGAAAGAAATACAAATATGTACAATGATTCTAGTTACAGCACTGGGATTGTGAAGGCAGCAAAGCCAGATCTTACCACTAGGCATGCATTTTGTTTTCAGCGTGTGCTGTGGAATGTTCTTAATATTAACAGGAAAATATTTTTGCAAGGTATTTATCTGGAGGTAATAACATTTTCCTCAATAGTGGAGTGTGGTCTGTAAAAAAGATTAAAGTGGAACTAAAATATTCCCCACCCAGCAAGCTGCTTTAATCAGTGTGATTGGTCTAGTATTGTAATGATGCTAAAGGACTGCCCACAGTGTGTGTCTTGATCACTCCTTATTGCTTGCTAAAGAAACTGGAGGCTCACAAAATGGAAGGGAGTTATATGTGCCCAATGTGCCATATAATCAGAGGGAGAGAAGGAGAGAGCTGGTGACTGATGGAGTAGAGGTAAGGTAGGGTAAAGAATACACCCTCATTAGCTCCTCCAGACCTAATTAACATTTAACCCTTGCAGTGTGGGGGGCCCTGCACAGGTAAATTTTTATATAATTCCTGAATGTGGGCTTTAAAGAGGAACTTCATCTCTGCCTTTTACTTTCCTTAGTCCACTTACAGTACCTTTGCTCCTTTATGCAGGATAAATACACATACATGCCCAGTAAAGCCAGCTATGACAGCTTGCCACTTCACAGCTTCCTACTGCACATGCACAAGCCGCTCTGCACTTTGTGAATGGCTCCAAAGCCTTCTGGGACCTGTGATGTGTCCTAGGAAGCTACAGATGAAGAGAGGAGGGCTGAACTGTCAAAACTAGGTACCCACTCGGACAATCAGGCCCAAGCACTATATCCTAAAATAAATTCTAGGAGGTCAATTGCTCCTCCATATTCTTTTTGTTTACGGAAGACTCCAGTGAAGGACTGGAGCAGGGGCACAGCATGATGAGAGTGAGTATCAATAGGTGGGGGTTTATTATTTAAAAAAGGAAAACTTTTATTTTTGTCATAAAAAAAGAAAACTTTTATTTTTGTCATAAAAAAAGAAAACTTTTATTTTTGTCATAAATAGGCCCAGTAGGGCCTCTGCTGATGGGTTTTTGCTTACATTAAACAAGTTTTGCATTTCCATAGAAGTCTAAACCAATGTAAAAAGCAAGTTAAATGGACCTGTCAATGAATTGTTGATTATCTTAGAAGCTTCTCAAACTGATGCTATCAACAGAAACCCAAAGCCTATCAACACACCATGCCTTTACCACTCGCCGCCCACCTAGATTACATTTACTTCAAGGCGGTGGCAGATAAAGGCACCATGACATGATTTCATTTAAACAAAACAGTCATAAATGGCTGCTTGTTTACTATTGTGATGCTGTGATTGGCCCACAGCTATCACATGGTACCTGGCACCCTGTACCATGGGATTAGCTGTAGCCAATCAAAGATTACAATAGTAAGCAAACTGTCATAACTGAAAGCCATTCATGACAGTTAAAACTATTGCTTATAACACTGATCATCACTGTAATAAGCAATATCAGTTTAAAAAAATATAATCCCTGATCACCCTACCTCCCCAGAGTAGTACAGTGTCACTATGGTGACACTGAACTACTCTGATGAGTGTATGTAAAAAATAAAAAACTATAAAATAACACTATACTATACTCCTGACAGTATGTAAAAAGAATGTGGAAAAAAAACACATTTTATTTAATTTCTACGTATTCCAAAAAACTGCAACAAAAAATTACAACTTTAAAAAACTCACCCTAACTCCTACTAAATACCTTTGGCTGCCTTCTTTGCAAAACGGGGTCATTTTGGGGGGTATTTGTACTGTCAAGCCATTTTAGGGCTTTAAGAAATGAGATAGGCCGTCAGTACATCAGGATTGATCAATTTTCAAATATATCTAAAAAAAAATTAAAAAGTTCAAATGCGGCGCTGAAATTAAACTATAGCAACAGTCTTTGGAGGAGGAAAGATGAAAACCCTTCACCAACTTCAGTGTGAATTACAAAGCACACAACACCATAGTATCACTCCAATCTCCTTACCAGAAGTAAGTATAATGCAAGCATTATTATAGAACTCAACATGGGCTCCCGCTCCACCCTCTGGTCGAAATGACTCGATATCCAGTGGAAAAGACCTGCATCAACACCCCTCAGGCTGCCAAGATTCAACACCAGGTGAATTCCCAAAGATGACATCACCAAGGAAATGATAAAGCAACCATAGTGAACCCCGTACCGTAGTACAAATAAGTTTATTAAGATCACTTACATAAAAGAACAAAACAAACTTTTACAGTAAAACAGCAGTAGCTTTCAGCATGCTTGTGTCACCACCAGCCTAACATGTTTCATCCCATTGCACATCATCAGAGGTGTGGCTATGGGGCACAAGCTCGTCTATGTGTATGCTTCACCAATGACGCATCAGCAGGAAATGATATATACCAAGGTTTGTAGACTCTATAAGTTTCACACAGACTAAATAATATACACTGATTTGGGGTATTTTTGCCAAAGAAATGTAGAAGAATACAGTTTGGTCTAAATTTCTGAATGAAGATTATTTGTTAATAACATCAAAAAAATATATATTTTTTTTACATTTTTAATATTCTTTTGTTTATATGGCAAAAAACAAAAAGCTTAGTGGTGATCATATACCACCAAAAGAAAGGTCTATTTGTGTGAAAAAATGATATAAATTTCATTTGTGTACAGTGTTGCTTGACCGAGCAATTGCCAGTTAAAGAGCATAATGCTGAATAGTAAAAAATGTCCTTGTCATAAAAGGGGTAAAACCTTTCAGAGGTCAAGTGGTTAAACAACTCTGATCCTAAATAAAAAAAAGGCCAGCCTGTAAAAGAAAAGGGTTAATACTTTTCGTGCTGCTCATGCCACCAATCTTTGCTTGCTTACAGAGCTAAACTTGCTGAAACTAATGGGTGTGTTGGATGCCTGGTCCCCTTACTTGAGCTGTGGTTCCATTCGCTGTCTCCTACATCAATACAGGAGACACAGCTTACATTGGACATACCCGAAATTGTGAAAGAATTATTAGCCACCATAACTCTTGATAAACCATTTCTTTACAGGCTGGGATTTTTTCTAGCGCAAATAGTTGGCGCTATATAAATCCTGTATAATATAAAATAAATAATAATCTTGTGACAGAGTTGCTTTAAAGAATTTAAAGTTTGGCATAATTTAAAGTTTGGCATCTTCAGCTCTCCTTATCCCTTTCATTCCCCACCCACTCTATCTGGTCGTGTAAGGGACTGTTGGGGCTAGCAAGCAAAAGGGACCCAGATGGCAGACTTAGGGTTAGGTGGGTATATTTTTCTGCACAAGGTAAGAAAAAAAATGCATGATGGGTTAGATGGGGATTGGAGGAATGGGGGTTTATATTTGCCCAGAGATGAACCCTTAAGAAAAACAGCCCCTAAGCAACGCATAAAATACATTTTCTCCCAAATCAAAATTGTTCTAATTTTTGGTGCTGGTTTACAGGAGGTCTGCTAAAGGATCAGAATTCAAGCAAAACACACAATGAGAGAACACAATTTGCCAGAGAAAATGTCACCAACTGTACTGGTGATCTGGCATTAGGTCACATGACAGACTCAGGAAGAGAAAAATGACTGAATTATGGAAGCTAAGTATTTTTCACTTATTTTTTAATATCCTATGCATTACTTAGGGCTGATTTTTTATTTATTTTTTTTATTCAACTTTAAAACAGACTTAAAATTGAAACTTCTATTCCCAAACCTTGTATAGCACTCTTGCAGTCAGGAGAAAAAAATAAATCTGCAAGGTCGTGCCTATTAATTATTTAAAAGAGGGAACACTGACTTAGATTAATTCTCCAGTGAAATGTATAAAAAATGAGACAAGATTAAAAATCAATTTGGTCAACCAAATTACAAATTGAGAAAATACATAGCCTGGAATACAAATGAGATGAAAGTAGAAAAAAAACTGTCTGTTGATACTGCAGACGGAGTGCCAGCAAGGTATGCCCTTAAATAGTAGCATAATTAGATGGCTAGTAGAAAAAAAATCCTTAAAGAGACAAAGTATTGTTACCAAAATCGAGATATGATACCTGAAGGCTGACTTGAGTCTCCTATTAGTTTGTAGGTATCAGAGGTTAATTTTTAATGTGCATTTTAATGTACGCACAAATACATGAGCCTAAGCCTGAGCATACAAAAAGAAAACTATAATCTTTCATGTCGATTTTATACACAGATTTTTTTCCCCCAAAGCTTCATAGGTTCAGCACTGACATTTTGAGTGATGGTTTTTCATTTTGTATAGCATTTCTATTTTTACAAATAAGCATTTAATATGTATATCTATAACACGGGGTTTGCATCTAGTTCTGAACTTGCTGACTCCTAAAAAATGAAAATCCAAATAGATCGCATCTTAGCTGGGAAGAAAAGGAACAATTGTCCCTCTTCTGTCTACTTCAGCTGTGTGTGTGTGTGCAATCTGAATTCCTGCTATTTAGGTAAAACACGGGCTATTTATTGTATAGTAGTAAAATAACCTGGTGCTTTGTTGCTCCACACTGGCTGCGCAAGTACATAAACATACAAACATAATAAAATATCTGAAACTATACATTACCTCAATGACAGTTCAATAAATGCTAGATTGCAGTAATAAAGCAGAATGCTAAGAATTTTTGCAAATTTACATTTCACAAAACGTAATTTTGTTTTTAATAAATACAAGTCATTCTGTATTGTGTTTTCAGCATCTTTGCCGGCCTTAAAGTTCTGGTGTAAATACACTGAGCAAAATTATAAATGCAACACATTTGTGTTTGCCCCTATTTATCATGAGCTGAACTTAAAGATCTATGACTTTTTCTATGTACACAAAAGGCCTATTTCTCTCAAATATTGTTCACAAATCTGTCTAAATCTGCACTTTGGATAGGTGTTCTCTTCACGGATGAATCCCGCTTTTCACTGTACAGGCAAATGGTAGTCACACCAGATACTGACTGATTTTTGGACCCCCCGGACCCCCCCGAATACAGTAAAACTGCACATTTTAGAGTGGCCTTTTATTGTGGCCAGCCTAAGGCACACCTGTGCAATAATCATGCTATCTAATCAGCATCTGGATATGCCACACCTGTGAGGTGGATGGATTATCTTGGCAAAGGAGAAGTGCTCACTAACACAGATTTAGGCAGATTTGTGAACAATATTTGAGAGAAACAGGCCTTTTGTGTACATAAAAAAAGTCATAGATCTTTAAGTTCAGCTCATGATAAATAGGGGCAAACACAAAAGTGTTGCATTTATATACTGTAATTATATCATTTTGCTCAGAACACTTGCATTAAAGTATAACTAAAGGCAAAACTTTTTTTTTTGTTTTGAGAAGAGTGGAGAGGAATTAGAACATTTGTCGGTTTTTATTGTACCCCTGTTAAGGAGATTCACCCTCTCTTTTTGTCCTGTTTACCATTATCATTGAAAATTAAATTTAAAAAAACCCCCAAATTTTGGGTTGTTTCCAGAAAAGTAATAGATGGGAAATCTATGGGGACACTAGATCTGGTGACCTGGGGGTTCCCAAAGAATTCCCTTAATTTTCAGGAATTTTCTCCCACTTCCTGTTTGGCTGTGGGACAGGTTCTGAATAGAAATCTCAGCAATGGGACACAGATTGCAAAAAAAAAAAAAATCTGACAGAGCTTATAACCCTGCCTTGCTCTACCCATAGTGGAAAAATAGTTATGTCTATAGTCCTACTTTAAGCCATGCAAGACCAATATGAATTTACAAAAAGATAGTTCCTGGAGTTAGTTGTAGCACAATGGTCCTTGGTTTGAGTTCCGACACTATCAGCATGCAGTTTTAATGTTCTCCCTGTGCTTGTGTGGGTTTCCTCTGAGTACTATGCAGGTAGGGGTCACTTTGTTGCCCAATTAAAATCCTTCCAGGAAGGAAGTCATATAAATACTCTGGGTGGCGCTTAGCTAAAGGCAGACCATACTAGTCAGTGGGAAGATAGGAACCAGGGTTGAGAGAAATGACCTAAGTAGCTATTCATTTCAAACCACACCCCAGGGATGGGCAGCTCTAATATTGGGCACATCAAGTACACGACCAGCTGAAACAGAACTGTTGAATGATCAATTGAGAAGATGTGATTTACTGGACTTTTGAAGAAACTAGTTCAAATAAAATTGAGTTCAGAGGCGCATGCGTGGAAGTCTCCAAGATGGCCGCTTAAGCCAGGAGCTCTGCGCTGCCATGGCCATATGGTGCACCTAGTGGGGGACACAGGGTCCTGAGCGACCATCACACTGGCACCATCCGATGGCAGAAAGCCCCGGGAATGGACACATTTCAGCAGGCTCGGCCCGGATAGACCTGGGGCCGCAATTTAACACCGCAGCCGATCAGGCCGAATCCAAGATGGCGGGAGCTCTCCAGTCTTAGGCAAACCCTGGCTCCAGCTACCCTAATCTTCACCCCGGGGACCCACATGAGTACCCACCAGATCATGGCCCCCTCCCCGGCCTAGACGGAGTCCCTCATTGAACACTCTATGGAGGATCTCTTGGTCTCTCCTCTGGGGCCACCCATCCGATCAACAGATGTGCCATCTCCATCTGACCTGTCCCCCAACTCCATCCTCACAGCTCCTGGCCTTTTCATGAAATTGTCAGACTTGCTGGACAGAGGACTAGCACAAACAGCAGCCAAAATCACCCGTGATATCTGGGAGGACTTCCAGCACCTGGGATCCAGGATGGAAGCTAAGCTGGATATAACTGTCTCTAAAACTAAAAAGAACTCTGACCATATTCAGGTTCTCCAGGACCAACTGGACACAGCCTTATCCAGGATTGACGACCTGGAAAATAGATCCAGGAGACAGAATTTCCGAATCAGGGGCCTCCCGAAATCAATCACTGACACCATGTCTGTCATGCAAGATTTCATCAAACAATTGATTCCCAACATCCCTCCACACAAATTGGAAATAAACCGGGCTCACAAGACCTTGGGCCCCCCAAAAAAAGATGGTTCCCCCAGAAACAGCTGATGGATGCAGATTTATGGTATTACCTTTTCTATACACTGTCTTCATGGAGGTCACTGCCCAAGCAGACCACCCTCAGCATATAAGCTAGGAGTATACCATCCCCATACTAGAGGGAATGTTTGTTACCTGGTGGACAGCGGGCTTATCTCCATGTGTATGAAGTGGTATGCTGTTGCCTCCATCCTATGAAAGGCCCCGACCGGGTTAAGGTCGCAAGCCCTCCTATGCTAGCCGTTTGGTAAGCGCGCATTTTAATTGGTTACCACAGTGGTGCGGTGAAGGATTCATTTTTTTACTTGCATTCCTGCCTTCAGACTGGGGCTTGTGCCTAAGTCTCTTCACTTTATCCATTTGGACTCTATTATTTATTAGGACTGCTATTATGCACTTTATATTTATTTATGAACCATGATATATTTTTATTTTTAATTGGGTTTATTTATTCATCCCATTTACACTGGCTTGTTTTTATAAGCATATATTACTCACAGCGCTGCTCTTTATATTGATTGTCCCCCAGAAACATAGTGGTGAAACCCAATTTTTTCTCCATCAAGGAGGAAGTGATGAAGCTGTGTCTTTTCCAATCTCCCCTAACTTGCCGAGGGCATGCCATACAGGTCTTTGCTGACATCTCGCCAACCACGATTCAAAAAAGGAGAGCCTTGAACCCCTCCTAACAGTGCTATCTCAAGGTGACATCAAGAAAATATGGGCTTTCCCTTTTTCTTTAAAGTTCGACTTCAAAGGCAAGACACATTCCTTCCACAGCGTTCAGGATGGTCAACGTCTCCTGGACCCGAGACTCATCTCGCAAGAAGCGGCAATGGACTTTGCTAATTCCAGCTCCGGAGCTGCTAAGCATCCCTCTCCCACGAGCCCTCTGACGACTGTCTGGAAGAATCCTAAATGCTCCAAAGACACAAGGCCCCCTGATATCCCAGGCCCCAAACCCTGACACCAATTTCTGCATTTTTTTTCAATTGCAATTTTTTGTCAAGACCAAGAGGTCGCAGGGCAGGTAGCCCTCAGTTCCCTATTTTACTACTCCCTAGTTCCTAGCTGATCTCATGTTATTTGTTTTTGCCCTTACACAGGTTAGAACTTTGTTGCCTGAAAACTTTTTGTTCATTTTTGTCACTATGTTTGGGTCAACCCGCTGATCCACTCTGTGCTGCGAACCTGATTTTCTGGGACGTCTCCCCGTGGGGTTCGGATCCTTCCCCCATAGGGGGAGGAGGTGAGCCCTCCGGAACCACATGTCTAGGACAAAAAGGTCCCCCATTCGTTAGCAATCTTATGCAGTTGTTATTTCAGTGCGCCAAGGCCAAGGCAGTTTTGCCGTGCCTCCCCCTACCCCATGGATTTGGTTTCACCTTCTGCCTGGGTTAGGTTTACACCCCCCCTGGAGGGAGTGGACATTTTTTGTTGTTTCCCAGGCAGCAGGACCCGCTTTGCCTTCTGTCTTCTCAGGCTTCCCAGAGGCCTGAGTTCCTTACCCTATCTTCTCGTCCTTTTCTTCTTTTTTACCTCTGTCTTTTTCAGCCAACCACCAGACCCTGTGCAGAATACCCATCTTCTGGGAGGTTACAGCTTTCGAGCATGCAAGCCACCAGGACCAGTCCCATAGCTCCCCACAGGTAAGTGATGGTGAACTGGGTATAGGTCTGACCCTCCAGCTCCATGACGAGTAAGGCACCACAAGCTGCTCCCTTGAGAGTAGCAACTCATAACACCCAAGGGTTAAAGTCCCCCACCAAACACAGAAATGTCCTTGACTTGAGATCCCATAAAATAGGCATTCTCTTCCTACAAGAAACCCATTTTCTGATCCGGTACAAACCATCCTGTATCCACGCTCATTTTCCCCTATTTTTTCTAATCTAATGCAGAGGATAAAACCAGAGAGGTAGCTATTCTCATCTCAAGGAGATGTAGATTCTCTTTGAGATCGGAACACAGAGATCCTGAGGGCAGATTCCTCCTGATTAAAGGGACCATGTCATCTTGTCACCTATACTCCTTTGTGTCCTACTACACCCCTAATCTAAATTTTTTTGTGCACTCTTTAAAACCTTAGGCCTCCAGTTAGAAGGTTCTATAATTTTCAGGGGGGAACTCTAATACGGCCTTCGACCAAGGCCTAGACAAATATAAACCTCTTCACACTCAAATTATTTGCCCAACCAGGAGCAGTTCCAAGATTGCCAAAATTATCTTTCAGCTGGGCCTCACTAATATCTGGGGAGAATTTAACCCCACAAAAAAAGACTACACGCACTTCTACCATTCACACCAATCCTACGCCAGGATTGACCACCTCCTGGTCTCCAACGCTTTAATCCCTGCAGTGCTTAGAGTGCATATTACAGATACGGTCTGGACAGACCACTTCATGGTTGTTATTACTATCCGTAACCGACCCCCCCAACCTATATTTCCCCACTGGAGACTTAATGAAGCCATCCTATATTACCCCATTAGAAAAATCGAGATAGAAAAAGCCCTCATAGAATATTTCACCCTCAACAATGTAGACGGTGTTTCAGCAGAAACTTTATGTGCGGCGCAAAAAGCCACAATAAGGGGCAAGATCATACAAATTGCTGCCCAACTGAAAAGAGCAAAACACGCAGACATTGGAGATGAACTTATCCTCTCTCAGAGTAGATCACAAGAAAGACCCATCTTGAGTCCCCCCCTTCCTTCTAGAGGCAGCCCGTCTGGAACTGAACTTAGCACTGACAGCCAATGCAGAGAAAAGCATTAGATGCAGTGGGGCGAGATACTACCATTAAAGAGACAAGACAGGTTCCCTTCTGGCTTCCAGGCTTACACCTCGTGCCCGCACTTACTCCTTCCCTAAACCTAAGATTGCAGGTAGATTCCTGACGACGAACCCCTTGAGCATTATGCAGGGTTTTCACAAGTTCTATGAGAACCTATACAGTATACAGCAAGCCAAAAGTCCTTTGGATTAATCTAGCTTTCTTTATATTCTCCCAATCGCCACTTTGGCGGCAGAACATAGAGACAGACTCGAAGACCCCTTCGCTACAGAGAAGGTGTTAGAAGTGATTAAAAATTCAAAGAAAAACTCAGCTCCGGGACCAGACGGGTTTTCAATTCCCTACTACAAAGCCTTTGCGACCACGGTAGCGCACTACATGGCTAAACTCTTTAATGCCAAAACCAAAGGCAACCCTCTTGACACACAGTTAAACTCCGCGTTTATAACCGTCATTCCATAACCAGACAAAGACCCGAGTGAGGTGAGCAATTACAGGCCAATATCCCTGATCAATAATGATTTAAAGATCATGACTAAAGTCATGGCTGATTGCCTGGCTTCCTTTATAGGAGCACACATTCATAAAGATCAAGTGGGGTTTATCCCAGGAAGACAGGGCCCAGACCAAATTAGGAGAGCAGTAGACATTGTCTCCATCCTACAATCAGGTTACCTCCCTTCCTGTCATATGCAAACTCTTAGAAGAATTTTCCAAGGTCTCAGGACTATGGGTTAACTATGCCAAATCACAAGTGTCTCTCTCCAGCTGTCATTGGTGGCCCAAATGAAGGAATCCTTTCAATTTAAATGGAGGGAATCTACCATTAGGTACCTGGAGATAAACCTTACTCCCAAGTTTGAACAAATGTATTCTGCTAACTATCCCCCCATGTACCAGAAGCTAGAAACAGACCTTAAAGCCTGGACCCAAAACGATCTTTCTTGGTTGGGCAAAATTAACTCCATCAAAATGACTCTCCCCCCGAGACTCAATTCTAATCGGGAAGGACCACTTGAGCTTATTCCAAAGCAAAATCATTAAATTTGTCTGGGGTAGGTCGGGGCACTGATTCTCACGACACATGCTTTTCAGACTAAGGACTAGAGGTGGACTGGGTCTCCCAAACCTGCTCTGGTATTAGGCCATGAGACTTGCCCAGCTTTCCACAGTATACTCTAAGATGGTCAAACCAGACTGGGTAGACATTGAGAGACAGGTGGTTCCCTCTCACACCCTAGACTTTCTTCTATGGTGTCCACCCGCAAATCGCCCTCCCATTCTTTCCCCCTCCCTGTCCCACTCTATAGCCCTATGGGATAAGCTCAAGCGATCCTCATCTCTGGTATCAGATAGCACACCCTTGTCTCACATATTTCCCAATCCAGACTTTAGCCCAGGAATGGAAATTAGGGCCTTTAAGTGGTGGCTGGATAAGGGGATGTACCGGATTGGACACTTTTTCACCTCTGCAGGCCCCATCTCGCTCGCCTACTGTGTTAATAAACTGGATCTACCAGACTCGGAACGGTTCAGGTTCAGGCAAATATCTCATTACCTTAATTCTATTTGGTCAACAAAACCTAACCCCCCTCAGTTTTCACCCTACGAACAATGGTGTGGTCAAGTCATGGAGCAGAGGGGGGGCATCTCCATAATTTACTCGTCACTTTCTCAAACCATTTTGATACCCCCTTACATGCTAGCTTGGGAAGCTGACCTTCAGGAACAATGGGATCTGGACACATTGCACAGGGCCTTCTCTAGATCCTATAAGGGAATCCTTAACACTTCCCTAACGGAAGCCAGTCTGAAAGTCATCACTACATGACTCCGTCAAAACTCTCCACTATCTTCCCTTCAGTGTCCCCTCTCAGTTTTCGAGGGTGTCAGATGAAGGGAAACATGTTACACGTATGGTGGGACTGTTCCAAAATCAGAAGCTTTTGGAACAAAATCCACCAAATAATTTCCAACAGCCCTCCTGAACTTCCATATCCCTAAGATTTAGAAATACTCTCAAAAACGTATCTTCTTTATCCTCCTAGGCACCAAACTCTCCATAGCCAAAGCCTGGAATCTCCCCAAGGTCTCCATTCAGGCAGCCAAACATAAGATCTCCTGGATCATGTCACAAGAGAAATTGGTGAGCTCCTTATTGGACACCTCCCACCAGTTCCAGGTGACTTGGGAACCCTGGGCCAACTATGTAGGAATCCACAAACACCCTAGTTTCTCCCAATCCTAAGTGTTATCAATGGTGCTCTGGTGGCCGAGCCTCTTTTTTCCCGACCTCCTTTCCTCTTTCGGACCTGGTCTTTTTTCCTTCCTATTCCGACCCAACTAGATCCTCTTTCTTGTATTACAATTCTGTTCTTGATACACGATGATATTACTTTCTCCATGAGATGCTTCCATTACTATGGTCCTAAAGCAGACTAGGGGCATAGTACAATCTCTTGTTTCTCATTTTGTTTGTTTTGTTTGATCCATTTGCTAGAGGATCTTCAGAGGATGGAACCGAGGGGGGGGGGGGGACCCTGCCTCTCCCCTCCTGCACAGCTAGCTCCCTCTCGGAGTGCAGTTGATGGACGGGTCTTGGTCACCCCCCTTGGTCCCCTCCGTCCTAAGTTCATGCTATGTTCCACATGCTGGCTCCTCACATCTCTAGTCGCTGACCTATTGCTCCAGTTATAGTCTCTCAGTCAGTCTCTTTGGGTGTTATCTTTATGTTCTTTATGTCATTGTTTCTTTGTGTTTTGTTACTTTTATGAAAGTCAATAAAAATCTTTGAAAGTAAAATTGAGTTTGATCAAGCCTTGGATGCTTCTTATGTCTGAAGTGGATCCTTAGTAACCTAGCTGCTGTGAAGTGGGACAGTACCCTTTTAAGATTATGCTAGACTGTACATGTCATGAGTTACCCGCCTGGGTAGGATCCCAGTCTTCCCAACTGTGTGCAAACCTGTTCGGGCTAGGAGATGATGATGCATGGGGAAGTGAGAGCCTGACCTGGAACCATGTGCAATACATTTGGCCCAGCACAAGAGGTGTCCCCCAGTCAGAGAGGCGGTGTTACCAAGGGTGACCAGGAGTTTGATGAGTGTGTGCAGTAGGCTCATCTTGTCTTTGAAACATTGACACACTGTATGTGTGAGTGTGCGAGAGAAATGGAGTACTAGAGGAATGTAGACTGAGAGCATGGCCGGTGGTAGGCCCACAATTCCATTTTCCTCCCACACTCCAAAGAAATACTGATAGGTTTATTGGCTCCTGTCTCAATTGGCCCTAATATGTGTGTGTATGCATGTGAGATAGGGACTGTAGACTGTAAGCTCCTCGAGGGCAGGGACTGATGTGAATGTACAGTATGTACTGTAAATCATATTTTTATTGATCATGATTCTATAAATTCTTTTTTCAGAAACTAATTGAAAAAATGTAACTTCGTTGGTATATGGTATCTTCTAGAGTAACAAAATTTGCCCAGGGCACACTCGACTATTGTTTATGGGGCTGCAGAATCGCCGGTATATTAATATATACAGTATATGGTGGGAATGTGCAAAACTTAAGCGGTTCTGGACAGGAGCGTTGATAGGTCTGGAAAAGATCTGGGGCTAGAGCCCATAGCAGCGGTCACCAACCTTGGGAGGGGGGCACGCCGGTGGTAAGCAATTTTTTGCGGGCAAAGGAAGGCTGGTGTTGGCGTTTCAATCATCATGGCACCATGGTTGATATGGTGTCAGGGTGATCGAAGCGCATTGTTTCTATTGTTATATTGTATATTGTTATATAATGAAGTGGAGCCCTGGGCGTGTCACTTGCCACATCACCTGCCACCATTTGCAGATTGTCACTTGCCACCATTTGCAGATTGTCTCTTGCCACCATTTGCAGATTGTCTCTTGCCACGTCACTTGCCACCATTTGCAGATTGTCACTTGCCATGTCACCTGCCACCATTAGCAGATTGTCACTTGCCACGTCACTTGCCACCATTAGCAGATTGTCACTTGCCATGCCAGTCAGTGCCACCAAATGTGTATTCTCGCTGCATTGGTGGCAGGCTGGCAGCACTGGCCCATTTAGTGAGGGCAGGAGAGCGGAGATGCGGGACGGCCAGTGAGAGATGATGTAATCTCTCTACTCCCCACCACACCTCCGACATTGAAGAGGCCCGCGCTGTGAGGGCAGAAGAGCGCTGATGTGTGGCAGGCAGTGAGAGATGACGTCATCTCTCTGCTCCCCACCGCACATTGCTCCCACATTGAATCCCGGCTGTGAGAGCGGAAGAGTGGTGACGGGTGGGCGGAGAGAGATGATGTCATCTCTGCTCGTCTGCCCGCTCGTCTCCAGGGCTGGACTGGGACAAAAATTTGGCCCTGGACTTCATCCAGACCGGCCAACTTTGACAGGTCTCACCCATGCCAGATCTTCTGGTCCCCCTTGCTCCTGTGGTCCCCCTGTGCTCCTGTGGTGCCCCTGTGCTCCTCTGGTCCCCCCGCATGCTGCTCTGGTCCCCCCCTGCTTCTCTGTTCCCCCACATGCTTCTGCATTCCTCTCCTGATCCCCCTTGCTCCTGTGGTCCCCCTGTGCTGCACTGGTCTCCCGCGTGCTGCGCTGGTCCCCCATGTGCTGCGCTGGTCCCCCATGTGCTGTGTGCTGCACTGGTCCCCCAAGCGCTGTTCTGGTCCCCCTCATGCTGCTCTGGTTCCCCATGTGCTGCGCTGGTCCCCATGTGCTGTGTGCTGTTCTGGTCCCCCTCATGCTGCGCTGGTTCCCCATATGCTGCGCTGGTCCCCCATGTGCTGTGTGCTGTGCTGGTCCCCCAAGCGCTGTTCTGGTCCCCCACATGCTGTGCTGGTTCCCCATGTGCTGCGCTGGTCCCCCATGTGCTGCGTGCTGTTCTGGTCCCTCACATGCTGTTCTGGTCCCCCGCATGCTGTTCTGGTCCCCCACGTGCTGCACTGGTCCCCCATGTGCTGCACTGGTCCCCCATGTGCTGTGTGCTGCGCTGGTCCCCTGCATGCTCCGCTGATCCCCTGCATGCTGTTTTGTTCCTACATGTGCTCTGCTGGTCCCCCCCTGCTCTGGTCCCCGTGCTCCTCTATTCCCACCCATGCTGCTCTATCCCCCCCCTCCCAGCGCTCACCTCCTCTCCCTGCTTAGATATGCAGCGTGGCATACAGACATGACAGTACACAGACAGGCATACAGACATGATCCTAGGAGTGGACACTAATAAGCTCATTGTACGATGCAGGAGACATGCAGCCGCACACAGCTGTGACATGAACTTCCTCGGCACTCGTTCACTTGTTCTTTCCTTCCCCCGCTCTCCATCCTGTCTGCTGCCGCGGAGAATCTAGATGAGAGCGGGGGATGGAAAGAACAAGTGAACGCGTGCCGAGGAAGTTCATGTCACAGCTGTGTGCGGCTGCATGTCTCCTGCATCGTACAATGAGCTCATCAGTGTCCACTCCTAGGATCATGTCTGTATGCAGCCGCGCTGCATAACTAAGCAGGGAGAAGAGGTGAGCGCTGTGGGGGGGGTGGTGGTCCGATGGCTCAGTGCCTGTACATGCCTGCTCGTCTCTCTCCTCCACCTCCAAAGCTGCCAGCCGCAGCCACGACCCGCCCGCTCGCCTCTCCTCCACACCCACTGAGATCTAGGGGCTATGGGCTCCACATTCGGGGCTCCAGCCTCGATAGCCACCCCCTGGCGACGCCTCTGGTTTTGGATATATATAGTTTTAGGCACAAACTTTCCTAAAAACCCTTATGAGGCTCTACTTAATTTGAAGCCTTCTTCTTTTACCCCCCAAAAATTTAAACTTCTCTTCTTCCTTTTTACGGTGGCCAAACAAACATTCGCTAAAGCTTGGAAGTCAGAAATGATAACGATAACAAAGTCAAAAATAAAATAACATGGTACTTCACGAATTAATATTTTTCAAAACTTTTGGAATTGGATTGTTAGTTATTTAGGGGGAAACCCTGCTGACTCAACATGGCCTTGTTAACTGCCTCTATTACATCATATTATGCTAACCAGCTGGGGTGGGTTCTGGTCCCGGTTACACTCTATCCCTCTCCTTTTAACTTTCTCTTCCTTGTTACTCCTTATCGCCTGCCCCTCCTTTTTTTTATTCTCTTTTTTTTTTTTTTTCATATTTGAATTTAAACATGCAATTTATGTATTTTTCTCCTCTGATTGCTTTACATTGTTTGTTTTGGTTGATTGATCCAGATTGATATTTAAATGACTACATTTAGTCACACTTCTATGTATATTTCTTGCTATTGT
This sequence comes from Aquarana catesbeiana, assembly GCF_042186555.1. Lineage (NCBI taxonomy): Eukaryota > Metazoa > Chordata > Amphibia > Anura > Ranidae > Aquarana > Aquarana catesbeiana. Next base: position 458,194,462 of record NC_133324.1, on the reverse strand, counting down.
AACCAGATATAATATTCTTTTTACCCACTCTACAAATTCAATAAAAAATTATTATACCGGTATATAAAGCACCATGTAAATTTTTAGCACTATATAAATACATGTATTAATAATCTGCAGGCTCAAAATGTATTAGCTACCTTTAGTTCACTGGGTTTAGGTATATCGATTCGCTTTTTTTTTAAAGTTTTTAAAAATCAATAAATAATATGAATATCAGAAGAGAATGACAGGTGGCATCATCATAACATCACCGATGTAAAAACATCTTAATTGCAGCTCCGTCCAGTAAGCTATCAACACGTTTCAGCCATCTGGGTGGGTAAAATGCGCTAAGGAAGAGCAGCTTCAAAGCAAGATGTGTTGACAGCTTGTAGGATCTGCAATAAAGATGTTTTTGCATCAGTGGTGTTATCAATGTGCAGTCCGCTTTCTCTTTTGATATTCAGTGGATCAAGCGAGGATGCAGGCATCAGGGTTTTTTTTTCTTTTTTGGTACTGCATTGAGAATGTGGGAGATTAGAGTAGTGCTATCTTTTACACGTTCTACTAACCAAGAAATACAGAGATCATCCCTTAAAACATTGATACCAGCCTGAAATATAAGGGTTGTAGGTTGTTATCCAGGTTGATACATAGGCTGCAAGACTAAAGGCCCCCCAAAAACAAGTCCCCATACTCAAAACATTAGCCAAGAATTTAGGGCCACTGGGATGTTCAGTGCAAGAGGTGCCCCAAAATATGGTGTGGGATCCCTTTGGACCCTTTACTTTTCTCTAATTGTACTCTCTGCAACTTGAGTTATATTTTATAAAAACTGTGTTGTTTAAAACAAAGTCCACTCCCTACCATTCACAGATTTATTTAGGAAGGGTTGCAATTAAATTACAGGGTCATTAACATTTCATGTCTCATGTGGGTTTTTTCATTTCAAAACAGGCTGGGACATTTCAAACAATTCTCTCCAGTTCTTACATGTAATGCAGCGTACACACGGTCGGACTTTTCGACCGGACTGGTCCGACAGACCGAGTCCGGCGGACAATCCGATTGTGTGTGGGCTTCATCGGACCTTCAGCGGACTTTTCCAGTCGAAAATCTGACGGACTTTAGATTTGGAACATGCTTCAAATCTTTACGTCGTAACTCCGCTGGACCCAGAAATCCGCTCGTCTGTATGCTAGTCCGATGGACAAAAACCGACGCTAGGGCAGCTATTGGCTATCAACTTCCTTATTTTAGTCCGGTGTACGTCATCACGTACGAATCCGTCTGACTTTGGTGTGATCGTGTGTAGGCAAGTCCGCTCGTTAAAAAGTCAGTCGGAAAGTCCTTGAAAAGTCAGTTGAAAGTCCGTCGGAAAAGTCCGTCGGATCAGTCCGGTCGAAAAGGCCACCCGTGTGTACGCGGCTTTAGAGTAAATACACTTTATAGGGTGTGGGCTGTTTATCTGCTTTGCACTGGCTTCAATTTGCTGTAAAGTAGGTTCAACAGTTTTACCATGCTTGAGAAATTTGCATTACAAAATCCCCCTATCTGACTGCATATTTTGGAGCTCAGTGAGCGTACAGAGATGCAATAAATTAAGGATATTTTAAAGATGAATCTACAAAGGATAAAAAAAACACATAAATGATTATAGAACACCAATGCCTCAGGAACAGGGCATTCATATATAACCTGCCTATAAATCTAAAAGACCAGATTTAAAATCAATACCAGCTCTAATTATGAAAGGTGATCATCAATTCCAGACAGCTGCTGTAATCAGAGTAAGTGCTTTCATGAGTACTATAAACAGTGGGACATAAACACCTTCTGACACATATCCCAATGATTTCCTTGTCCAATCAATATCCAAGGAGATAATTTATGGAAAATCAAGAGTGCAGTGTACTTGTGAACAAAGCAATGTACAAAAGGAATTAGAGTTTTTTTTTTTTTTTAAAGCAAACAGCAAACAGGCCTCATTCACATCTTCACATTTTGTAAACACACGCAGAAACGTGCATTTATGCACAAAGTCATGGAAACGCGAAAAAAACTGTGCCAAATTGAGCATTAATTCTTAAAGTGGAAGTTCAGTCTGAAACTAAAATCTCTAAATCTGCTTGCATCCATAATCTAATGCCGCGTACACACGAGCGGACTTTTCGACCGGATTGGTCCGATAGACCGAATCCAGAGGACAATCCGACCGTGTGTGGGCACCATCGGACCTTCAGCAGACTGTTTCGTGTGAAAATCTGACGGACTTTAGATTTGGAACTGGAGTCCGGTCGAAAAATCCGCTTGTCTGTATGTTAGTCCAAAACCGACGCTAGGCCAGTTATTGGCTACTGGCTATCAACTTCCTTATTTTAGTCCGGTCGTACGTCATCACGTACGAAACCATCGGGCTTTGGTGTGATCATGTGTAGGCAAGTCCATTCGTTCAAAAGACCGTCGGAAGTCCGTCAAAAGTCCGTCGAAAGTCCGTCAGAAAGACTGTCGGAACCTCTGTTGCCGGAAAGTCCGCCCGTGTGCACAAGGTATAAAGCGGCGTACACACGGGTGGACTTTTCGACCGGACTGGTCCGACGGACCGAATCTGGCGGACAATCCGACCATGTGTGGGCTGCATCGGACTTCCGACGGACCGTTTCGGTCGGAAATTTGACGGACTTTAGATTTGAAACTTGCTTCAAATCTTCGTGCCGGAACTCCACCGGACTTAGTTACAATCGGAAAGCCCGTTCGTCTGTATTCTAGGCCGACGGACCAAATACAACGCAAGGGCAGCTACAGCACCTACCTTCGAGAATGTTTCCAGCGCGATCCTATCGCTCTGGTTCTCGGTGACAGGGTACTACATCTCGCACTCGCTGCAATAGGAAAAACACATTTTCCTATTGCAGCGAACCCGGGGGGGAGGCAACAATATCCCTTAGGTCTGGTATGGATTTTAAAAGGAACCCCCTACGCCAAAGAAACAGCGTGGGGTCCCCCCAAAACCCATACCATACCCCTATCCGAGCACGCAGCCAGTCAGGAAAGGGGGTGGGGATGAGCGAGCACCCCCCCTCCTGAACCGTACCAGACCGCATGCCCTTAACATGGGGGGGTGGGTGCTTTGGGGGAGGGGGGCGCCCTGCGGCCCCCCACCCCAAAGCACCTTGTCCCCATGTTGATGAGGACAAGGGCCTCTTCCCGACAACCCTGGCCATTGGTTGTCGGGGTCTGCGGGTGGGAGGCTTATCGGAATCCGGGAGCCCCCTTTAATAACAATGTTGAGGGTATGCGGCCTGGTACGGTTCAGGAGGGGGGCGCTCGCTCATCCCCACCCCCTTTCCTGACCGACCGGGCTGCGTGCTCAGATAAGGGTCTGGTATGGATTTTGGGGGGACCCCCATGCCGTTTTTTTCGGTGTAGGGGGTTCCCCATAAAATCCATACCAGACCTAAGGGCCTGGTATGCCCTGCGACGGGGTCCACAAGGTGTCAAACTCGCCGATAAAAGCGGCGAGATTGACTTCCTTTTCTAGTCCCGTCGTACCCATGTCACGTTCAAAATGAACGGACTTGTACGTGTGTGGGCAAGTCTGTTCATTCGGAAAGTCCGCCGTAACCCCGTCGAAAATCCGTCAGGAAGACCGACGGACCTAGTCTGACGGAAAGTCCGGTCGTGTGTACGCTGCATAAGACTAACATATCTAGCCCTGTAAAGCAAAAACTGCTATACATACCTTTTCTGAAGCCGTTCCAGTCCCATCTCCAGCGGTGGAAACTCTGTGCAGGAGACAGCCGACACTGGGAAAAGCCTGGGAAGTGACATCACCCATAGAGTTACTATGGGGCTTCTATTGTTGGGTGCCTCTTCTGCACACGCCTACATAGAGAAGACAGCGGTGACAGCTCAGCATGTGCTGGTTAGGTTAGTTTTAAATTGTTGATGCAAGTAGATTTAGCAATTTTAGTTTTAGGCTGAACTTCTACTTTAAAGGCACCCCATATGCAGGTAGCAGTCACATATTTTGTTGCATGACAAAACATGCAAAGAAAGCACCAAAATGTGCATTGCAAAAATGCAAGAGGCTCACTGCCAAACAAAGGTGCATTTGTCACACATACGGCAGTCCATTCAAGTGAGTGGCCTACCCTATGCTGTTGCACAACAAACATGCAAAAACAGAGCAAAAAAATGGGGCATTAAGGATGAAATAAAATGTAAACAAATGTGACTTTCTATATCCTGATACATTAGTGGCAATGGTCTGCAAGTTAAAGCAGAACTTCACTCAAAAATTGAAGTACCACTCATTTTCTCCCTCCCTCCAGCCTGCAGTTGTGGGTTTTTTAAGGAGAAAGAGGAAGCAAATACCAGTTTTTGTCACTACCCATTCACTACCCATTCCCATTTCCTCTTAGAAAACACCTAGGTGGGGATGACATTGCTTGCCTTGCATCTCAGGAGGCTGCAGGACAAGTCTCCCTGAGCTTCTGAGCTTTGTGGTCTTGTGCATGCGCAGTGGAAAGCCATCTGTGATTCATCAGGGAGTAATAGCCAGCTCCTCCACACAAGATGGCAGCCTTGGGGACTTGCAGAGATGAGAAAAATCAGCTGCAGGAAGACACTGCTGGAATCCTCGGACTGTAAGTGCCTGATTTTTAAATATAAGCAGCTACAGAATTTGTAGCTGCTGACTTTTATTTTTTTAAAACCTGGTGAAGTTCTTCTTTAAATGTTTTTTTTTAATACATATATTTTTATTTTTAGCTTTAGATTGCATAGTAAAGTGTTAATGACTCTACAGGGTAATTTTTGTGGTCTAAGTTCCACTGGTGAGATTTTCCTCTTTCTGTCCTGAAGATGTAACAAATTGAAGGGGACTCCCCTCTTAGTTTTTGTTTACACACGCTCTGAAGAGTGATCCATGATCCATTATATTTCTTCCTCACTGAAAGTTTTAACCCCTTGAACCTCACACCAGAGTGCCGCAACTGCACCCCTATTCAGCAATTAGCACCTACTCATACATAGAAATGAACCAAGGCTTATGCCGCGTACACACGACCGGTTTTGCCGTCGTAATAAACTCTGAAGTTTTCTCTGATGGAACTCCGACAGAATTCCGCTGAACCTGTCTTGCATACACACGATCACACCAAAGTCCGATCATCAAGAACGCGTTGACGTACAGCACTTACGACGGGACTAGAAAAAGGAAGTTCAATAGCCAGTAGCCAATAGCTTCCGTCTCGTACTTGCTTCAGAGCATGCATTGTTTTTGGTCCTTCGGAACATCATACAGACGAGCAGTTTTCCCGATAGGAATTGGTTCCGTCGGAAATATTTACAACATGTTCCATTTCTAGGTCCATCAGAATTTTCGAAAAAGAAAGTCCGATGAGGCATACACACGATCAGAATATACAATGAAAATATTCCGTCTGACTTTTTCTGTCGGACATTCCGCTCGTGTGTACGTGGCATTAGGGTTTTTGATGGGTAAAGATTGTATTTTGTTGGAATTTATTAAATATGTGAAAGTTAACTTGAAAAAAACTAGTCAGACTTTACTGGTACAGAAAAGAACACACATTACAATATGTAAAAACATAACCAAACTTTATTACAAACAATATTTTTAAGTGATAGTGAAATCTTGTTTTTTTTTGGTTAAAAATAACAAACATGTTATACTTACCTGCACTGTGTAATGGTTTTGCACAGAGCAGCCCAGATCCTGCTCTTCTCGGGTCCCTCTTCTGTGCTCCTGGACCCTCCTTCCTGTCGAGTGCCCCTACAGCACTTGCTATGGGGGCACCCAAGCCGAGCCGCAGCTCCCTGTGTCCATTCAGACATGGAGTCATGGCCCCTTTCTCTCTTCATTTGCTCACTGACTTTTATTGACAGCAGCGGAAGCCAGTGGCGCCACGCTGCTGTCTCAGCCAATGAGGAGGGAGAGCCAGGTCTCTCGTACAAACATCGCTGGATCTAGATTGAGCTCAGGTAAGTATTAGGGTGGCTGCTACACACAGACGGCTTTTATCTTAATGCATACAATGCATTAAAATAAAAAACCTTCTGCCTTTACAACCATTTTGAAATCACAACTTGACCAATTCAGGGTCCTAAAATCAATTGCCCTATATACAATCCTCCTGCTAATATGCGGTAACTATCAGCTGCTATTCATCCACCACAACTGGGGCCTATTTCATTCACTGTTGTAGCATTTAATTCACTGGCTGTAGCATACAGGTTGTAGGTTGTAGCATACAGTATAATATAAAATGAATAATATAATTATTGACTATTCCTATGTATATATTCCATTATGATAGAATTTAGATCAATATATTTTATTAGTTCTTCTTTGCATTTAGTTACCTCTGCAAATATTCTCCTGTCCTAAAGAAGCTACCTAAGAAATGCTCTGATGTAAAAGGATTTATCTACACAAGGCCATACATATGCTACAACCAAGAGCGACTTAAAGTGGTTCTAAAGGCTGAGGATAAAAAACCTTCTGTGTGCAGCTTCCCCCCCTCCCCAAGCCCCCTAATCCTTACCTGAGCTCCCTCTGATCCAGCTATGCTCACGATAGCCTCGGCTGTCCAGGACTCTCCCCCTTCATTAACTGGGGGGGGGGGGGGGGGGCACGGCTCTATGTGTCTTATTAAAGCGGGAGTCCGGCAACCAATCTTTTTTTTTTTTTTAGGTCATTGCTAATCCCAACACTTTTTTTAGGTCATTGCTAATCCCAACACTAATTAACACTTTGCTAATCCCAAAATAATACTCACAGTTTGGGTGTAATATTTCTGCCTCTGTCTGTTTTCGTACTGAAGAATAACTTAAAAAATGTGATGCTGGCTGTTTCCATCTTCCTTGTGGGCATGTGAAGCCCACAAGCATTGATTTCCTGGATGCGGTGAATGCTGTTCATTCATAGCTTGTTCACATGCATGATCATTGTTCCCGCACTGAATCTTGGGAAGCCTGACACTAAGCTCCCAGGAGACAGTGCGGCGCCGGGGAAAGGCAATAAACACGCCTACTCCCATGGGAGGAGAGACAGGAAGTGCCACAATAAAGTACAATATAAAGGTAATTACGGCGATAAAAAAAATTTTCGTGCAGCATTTGAAAATCTATGCAATTAACTGAAGGGGGTAAGATTAAGTTAAAAATTTGAGTGGAACCCCGCTTTAGCACATAGAGCAGCAGCTCGGGAGGGAAAACCCAGTGGTGCCCCAGCAAGCCGCTTTCTTTAGGGGCACTGCTAGAGGGGGAGGAGCCACAAGCACCAGCGAGGGACCCAAAAAGAAGAGGATCGGAGCTGCTCTGTGCAAAACCACTGCACAGAGCAGGTGAGTATAACATAGCTTTAATACCACTTTAAATAGGGCCCAATTGTGGTAATAAGCGGCTTGTGTAATTGTGTAATAATTAGCAGCTGATGCAGTTACTGCATATGAGCAATATGATCAAGAGGACTGTACATGCAGTTACTGCATATGAGCAACAGGCTTGTATATACGATTTTAGAACCCTGAGTAGGTCTAGTTGTTATTTTCTAAATTGTTTGTAATAAAGTTTGGTTATATTTCTACATATTGTAATGCCTATTCCTTTATGTACCTGCAAAGCCTGGCTAATTTTTCTAGTTAATCTTTATATACATTACAGATATTGTACTATAGTGGTCTTACTATATTGAATATTTATGCAAAGGATTCATATTGTTTATGTTTACACAGTTGGTATTTCATAGTTTAATTTTAGAGCTGCACTTTATGGGTGTTTCTTATATCTGTTTGTGCCATCTGAGTTGCTACATTAGAAATGTACATTATCCATTTACCTACATAAACTCATACTGGAACTATACTTTATGTTTATATGAACACTGTGAAATGAACTAATTTACCATCTTGCCTTCATTTTAATTAATAAATAAAGGATTTATGAATAAAATAAACTATTTTGAGATTGAACACCCATTTTTTTTTCATTCTAGCATAACGCTTTAAAAACAGAGGAATAACAATTATAAAGAGAGCTACATAACTGTAATGTGAACAGATACATTCTTATTTTATGACTGTCTGGGCAAACAAGTGACACATCTGGTCCTGTTTTTGAAAAGTAATGCAATAGAACTTCTTTCTTTTTTTATTTTCATTTAAAGGAAAACTATATTTTTTTTTTCTCAAACATTCTGAAATTGCAAGTTCGAAATAGTACACACATGGAAAATCTGCGCTTCCTGTGGCTTTCTTTTGTGCCTTCTTTCTGTTGTGAAGGCACAGCAGCAGAACCTAAGGTTTTCTATCACCTCTCAGCTTAAAGTGATATTAAACCCTCAGTTTAATATGCACTTTCAGGAACTGACTTACTCACTTACTGAGTATGCAGATTTTTTATCTTTTGATACTTGCCTGTATTTCTGTTTAAAGTAGAACTATAATCAACACTTTTTTAATTTTTTTTTATTTGGATAGAGTAAGGGAGGGATATAACCCGTCAGCTTTTTTTAAATCTGTGTCCCATTGGGGAGATTTACCTCCTTGTACCATGGCCAAAATAGGAAGTTAGAAGAAATCCCTGCAAATTAACCACTTACCGCACACTGCCGTAGCTGTAAATAGGTACTTTGACGCAGAATGCCAGGGTTATGGCAGGAGATAGCTACCATAACCCCAGGATTTTCTGCAACGATGGGTGGTTCTCTTAAGGATAGGTGCCCACCCCCCTCTCGCCACGTTCCGGTTGTCTGCGCCGCTTACCGGACCCACCAGTAGTGGCAGAGATGATCGGATCCTTTCCCCTCTGAGGCTGTGAGCCGAGTGAGGAAATGATGACCTCCATTAGTAGCGTTAAGAAGTTCATATGTAAATAAAGATAAAAAGTTCCACTTGTGTTTTACAAAGCAGGGTGTGGGGTAGTGGCTGTTCGTACAAAATGTTGAACATCAAATCTCTGCAGATCAAAATCCCAGATAAATCCTTCACAACATTGCTTCTATGGGAATCCCCTGTAGGTAATTCACTTACCGGAAGGAAATGGGTTAACAGCGTGCCTTTCACTGGTTTGGTATCAGCAGACTCTCTTTAATTCACTCAAATAGGGCTGGATCCGTGGATGGATGTTTGAATGGCTGTCAGCGCACTCTGCATGCTTCCATCTAAATTTAGCTCATGACGAGCGAAGAAATAGAAGTGCCCATAGCGTAATCCAGTAAATTAAAATAGTTTTATTTAAAAAAACAAAGTGATCCCATATAGATGTATACTTACAATGTATCAAAAAATAGTATAGGCATGTATCATATCTCCATACTAAGTTGTTGAGTCCCGATATACCTTATTACTGCTGAGAGCGGTATTCCCGGGTAAGGTATCACAGAAAATCAACGGCGTGGGTAGCTGTGTAGTCATGCCCTCACAGGGGATTCCCATTGAAGCAATGTTGTGAAGGATTTATCTGGGATTTTGATCTGCAGAGATTTGGTGTTCAACATTTTGTATGAACAGATCAGCCACTACCCCACACCCTGCTTTGTAAAACACAAGTAGAACTTTTTATCTTTATTTACATATGAACTTCTTAAGCGCTACTAATGTTTGAAAGACTTTTGTTTTTTTAAACATATTTTTTGATACAGTTTATATTTTTTATAGTAGCAGCTTTAATACTTTATAACTTTTTGCATGAGGGAGAAATACTTTGTATTTGTTTATATCTCATTGTTTGTTTAAATGATGGCCTCCACTCGACTCAATGACGTTGAATGACGGAAGCAACGTCAAACGTCACTTCTGACCAACAGCCTTAAAGGGGGAAAAAAAATGTACTGCATTTATTGGTGTATAACATGCACTTTTTTACCCTGAAAACAGAGGGTAAATCGTGCCTGCGTGTTATACGCCGATATCTGTTTTTTTTTTTTTTATCAATGTGGGGCAGGGATCCGGAGGTCCGCCCCGTGTGCCACCCATTGGGAGGATGTCAGGCCAGCCGCCCTGCCTCTCCTGGCCCTAGGACAGCGCTGCCAGCATACTTTAAACTTCAGAAAACATTACTGCCAGCCCTTTCTCATAAATCGTTCCTCCTGTGTCACTATCAATGTAAATCTAAGCCTCTCAATCCTTCTATTACCGCCACTCGTTCTGGCCGCTCTCCTCCTCCTGATCCGCCTCCTCCTCGAGTGTAGCTTTTGATTGGAGGAGAAGAGCGGTCATGTGACCATCAATGAAAGAGAGGAGAGCAGTCACAGGACCAGGTCCACGGCGTTAATGGAGGTATTTAGAAGCTTTGATTTACATTGAGTGACACAGGAGCAGCGGTGTATGAGAAGGGGCTGGCAGTGATGTTTTCTATGCTGGTAATGCTGTACCAGGAGACTGGGGGTCTCCTGGGAGTGCAGAGGAGGAGGGGGGCTTTATAATGAAAGGGGTCTGTGTACTATGCGAGGGTCTGTGTACTATGCAGGGGGCTGTGTACTATGCAGGGGGCTGTGTGTTATGCAGAGGGCTCTATGTACTATGCAGAGAGTTCTGTGTACCATGCAGGGGGCTGTGGAAAGTTTTTTTCCTGAAACTTCCCTCTTAAAATTAAGGTGCGTGTTATATGCCGATAAATACGGGTATTTAAAAAAAAAATTGTTTTTAATACATTTAAGTGTAAATGTGAGATCTGAGGTCTTTTTGACCCCAGATCTCACATAAAAGTGGTCCTTTCATGCTTCTTTTTCTATTACAAGGGATGTTTACATTCCTTGTAATTGGAATAAAAGTGATCCATTTTTTTTTAAGGGACAGTGTAAAAATAAAAAATAAAAAGTAAAATAAATATGAAAAAAAAAATAAATTTAAAAGCGCCCTGTTGCGGCGTGTGCGTGCGCAGGAGCGAACGCATACGTAACGATGTTCAAACCACACATGTGAGGTATCGCTGCGATCGTTAGAGCAAGAGCAATAATTCTAGCAAAAACCTCCTTTGTAACTCAAAACTGGTAACCTGTAGAAATTTTTAAACGTTGCCTATTGAGATTTTTAAGGGTCAGAGTTTGTCGCCATTCCACAAGCAGGTGCAAATTTGAAGCATGACATGTTGGGTATCAATTTACTCTGCGTAACATTATCTTTCACAATAAAAAAAAAAAAAATTGGGCTAACTTTACTGTTTTTTTTTTAATTCAAAAAAGTTTATTTTTTCCCCAAAAAACTGCGTTAGTAAGACCACTGCGCAAATACGGTGTGACATAAAGTATTGCAACGACCGCCATTTTATTTCTTAGGGGGTCTGAAAAAAAAATATATATATATATATATATATATATATATATATATATATATATATATATATATATAGTGTATGGGGGTTCAAAGTCATTTTTAAGCAAAAAAAATTATTTTAACTTGTAAACAACAAGTTTGAAAAATAGGCCTGGCCCTTAAAGTGGCTGTAAACATAGTTACACCAATTTAACCTACAGGTAAGCCTATAATAAGGCTTACCTGTAGGTACTGGAAATATCTCCTAAACCTGCACGGTTTAGGAGATATTTACCATATACGCGAGCGCTGATATCATCGGCGCATGCGCACTGAAGAAAGGGCACGATCGTGTCGTTTATGAAGGGCCCATGCCAAGACCAGTGGCTCCCGGGCACATGCACAGGAGTGACATCACGCAACTCTGGCCAGTCACAGAGCCAGAGTCCACGGCCCCAAAAGGAAGAGGGGTGAAGATGGATGTGGCCACCAGCAGGGACATCGCAGGCTTTGTTTGCAGGTAAGTGGCACATAATGGGCTAGTATGTGCTGCATACCAGCCCATTATGCTTTTACTTTGCAGGGAACAAAAGAGGAAGTAAAACCCATTAGGGATTACTTCCTCTTTAAGTGGTTCAGGGAATTCCTTGGGGATGCCCAGGTCACCATAACTAGAGTCCCCATTAGAAGATTTCCCCACGATTACTTTTCTAGAGATAACCCAAAATTGGGATTTTCTTTAATTTGCAATAATATGGTGAACAGGACAAATAGGGTGAATCTTATCAACGGGGGAACAGACAATAAAGACTGTGAATCTCTTGGGGTCCCCAGAGTTACTAAAACTAGTGTCCCCATTGGAAGATTTCCATTCTATTACTGTTCTGTGGACAACCCAAAATTTGGGATTTTCTTTTACTTTTTACTTTTAATCATAATGGTAGAGAGGATGAATTTCCCTAACAGGGGCAGAGGTAGCAATAAAAAACCTGACAGGTGTTCTAATCCATCTCCACTCTATCCACAAAAAAAAGGTTTTGCCTTTAGTTATACTTTAAGCTGGTGTTATGACCACTGCCCTAGGTTTACGGTTTCATGGTAGCTCCTTTCTCTTCCAGCACCCTATGAAGCAACCCTTGCATGCAGGAACTAAAGTTGTGCCTCCCTACACTGTGGGCATCAATAGAAACACATAGCCCCATAGTCTAGTGTGGCAAGGTACTCCCAAGCTCCCCACCCCCCTCTTCTCCAAGCTGACAGAAGTTCAAAGAAGCAGCACCGAGAGAGCAGGAGCCAGCAGCATTGAAAGTCATAAAATGCAAGTGCTGTGGTAAAAAGTTTAACTTCCTCTCAGATGAAACCTTGTCAATGTATATGTACCACATAATGACTTAGCACAGATACATAGACAACATATTTTTCATCTGGGATGGACCTGAAAACCTTCCTGTGGAGTGTCTGGAAAAGATGAATAAAAATGATCAAAATTAGTTTTTCACAATGAAAAATGATCTTCAGGAAGTTAATTTCCTGGATATGTCAATATGTAAAAAGACAGGAGGTAATCTCATGAGTAAACTCTCAGGAAACCGCAGGAAACACCATCCTACATTTGGATCATTTTCACCTCGACTTTTTAAGAAATCATTACTGTATAGTCAGTTTCTATGATTTAAAACAAAATTGCAGTAATGACAACTACTTTCAAAATGAGGCAGACAAACTGAGAGGCTACTTCAAAGTGGATACAAAAAGACAACCCTAAAAAAAGCGTTTAACAGAGTGAAAAACAGAGTTACTATTTAAAACATTGAGAAAGGGAAAAGACAAGCATAATAAGACAAAACTAATCTTAAAATATTCCCATGAGCACCAGGAAATTTGTCACATAATCACAAAATATTGGCCAATACTATCAGAAGACCCTCTTGTAGGACATTTTGTAACAACAACAACCCCCTCTATAACATACAAAAGAGATAACTCAATAAAAGATAGCCTGGTCATAAGTGAATATAGGGGGGAAAGTAGTAAGGACCCCTGTAAAGATCTGGACACCTTCCCCTATGGAAGTTGCTCTTACTGCATGTATATTAGGTGGAAAAAATAATTTATACTACCTAATGGGGAACGCTTCAAACCAAGGCACTTTGTTAAGGGGGGGGGAGTCACATATTTACTTCAATTTGAATGTGGCTCCTTCTACGTGGGGAAAACACGTCAGGAATTTTGTAAGAGGATTTCAAAACATCTACAAAGTATGAAAATAGGAAACTTATACCTACTGGTAATGAGACATTTAGCCAAAATACATAGCTATAGGATTCCAAAGATATCTTTTGTGGCACTGGACAGGATCCATATTCCCTTTAGAGGTGGAGATTGGAATACAAGCTTTCTCCAATGAGAAATGCGTTGGATTAACCATCTAAAGGCCACAATGTCCCCAAGTCTAAACCAAACAGAAAATTACAGGCCATTTTTAGAAGGCTTTCCATCTGGAGAAAACAGACTAAGTAGAGTATTTTGAAAAATGCTCAGTTCCTGATAATGTTATTGATTGATAATTATGGATTAATCTTAGTAGCATTTTAAAAAATAACATCAAGTCTTAGTCTTTGATATTAGCTTGGATTAATAATCAAACTCTGTGTGCCCCAAAGAACCCCCCTGTTTAAACCGATTAATCGAGTACTAAAAAATAGGTTCAAAGATAATTAAAATAGTAGATTAAAAGGTTGGTTTTGGAGTAGTGATAACAATTAGTAAATTCAATCTGTTATTGTTTTTTAGTGTTATAAAATGTAAACCCCTGCTTCGTGTGCTGTTACAACCTTTTTTCTCCACTAGGGGGTGCAATTATCCCATGCCCGGCACAAGGGGCCCTAAACCTGTAACCTTTGGGTCATGGTGATGGGCTTCCTTGTTTGGCATCTTTCCTCAGCCAGCGGTTCTTGCCAGGAATTCCTATGCCCGTGGTTGGAGCAGAGGTTTAAAGGACATTCAGCTCCGTTAGAACAATGGGCAAGATGCCCTTACTGTACTGACCCAAACAAAGATGGCATCCTCTGGATTATTGGCAGTCACTACAGAACCGGAAGTGACCTCATCTATTATGCTCGCATGCACAGCTTGTGCGGGAGGCCAGGGATCACACAGGCGGTGCCATTGGGGAGATTGGGGAATTTCCATATTTTGCTGCCACTGTCTCCAGGAGGGGCCAGAAATTGAAAGCCCTATATAAAGGGGGATATCCAAGCTCCCAGAGGCATAACTATTTGGAGGACAGACAATGTAAAAGAACAGCCAGTGGAAGTAAAAGTAGAATGAGGGCATAGTAAGTAACCATACTCGCTCCCTGCAGTTAATTTTATATATATATATATATATATATATATATATATATTTATATACAGTGGGGACGAAAGTATTCAGACCCCCTTCAATTTTTCACTCTTTGTTATATTTTGCATTTCCATTTGCTAAAATCATTCATTTTTTTCATCATTAATGTACACACAGCGCCCCATATTGACAGAAAAACACAGAATTGTTGACATTTTTGCAGATTTATTAAAAAAGAAAAACTGAAATATCACATGGTCCTAAGTATTCAGACCCTTTGCTCAATATTTAGTAGAAGCACCCTTTTGATCTAATACAGCCATGAGTCTTTTTGGGAAAGATGCAATAAGGTTTTTCACACCTGGATTTGGGGATCCTCTGCCATTCCTCCTTGCAGATCCTCTCCAGTTCTGTCAGGTTGGATGGTAAACGTTGGTGGACAGCCATTAGGTCTCTCCAGAGATGCTCAATTGGGTTTAAGTTAGGGCTCTGGCTGGGCCATTCAAGAACAGTCACAGAGTTGTTGTGAAGCCACTCCTTCATTATTTTAGCTGTGTGCTTAGGGTCATTGTCTGGAAGGTAAACCTTTGGCCCAGTCTGAGGTCCTGAGCACTCTGGAGAAGTTTTTCATCCAGGATATCCCTGTACTTGGCTGCATTCATCTTTCCCTCGATTGCAAACAGTCATTCTGTCCCCGCAGCTGAAAAACACCCCCACAACATGATGCTGCCACCACCATGCTTCACTGTTGGGACTGTATTGGACAGGTGATGAGCAGTGCCTGGTTTTCTCCACACATACCACTTAGAATTAAGGCCAAGAAGTTCTATCTTGGTCTCATCAGACCAGAGAATCTTATTTCTCACCATCTTGGAGTCCTTCAGGTGTTTTCTGGCAAACTCCATGCTGGCTTTCATGTGTCTTGCACTGAGGAGAGGCTTCCGTTGGGCCACTCTGCCTATAAAGCCCCGACTGGTGGACGACTACAGTGGTGGTTGACTTTCTACAACTTTCCCTCATCTCCTGACTGCATCTCTAGAGCTCAGCCACAGTGATCTTTGGGTTCTTCTTTAACTCTCTCTCCAGAGCTCTTCTCCCCGATAGCTCAGTTTGGCCAGACGGCCAGCTCTAGGAAGGGTTCTGGTCATCCCAAACGTCTTCCATTTAAGGATTATGGAGGCCACTGTGCTCTTAGGAACCTTAAGTGCAGCAGAAATTTTTTTGTAACCTTGGCCAGATCTGTGCCTTGCCACAATTCTGTCTCTAAGCTCTTCCGGCAGTTCCTTTGACCTCATGATTCTCATTTGCTCTGACATGCACTGTGAGCTGTAAGGTCTTATATAGACAGGTGTGTGGCTTTCCTAATCAAGTCTAGTCAGTATAATCAAACACAGCTGGACTCAAATGAAGGTGTAGAACCATCTCAAGGATGATCAGAAGAAATGGATAGCACCTGAGTTAAATATATAAAAATAAATATATATAAATATATATAAATTTATTATTTAGTTTTAGTTATGTTTTTGTATACAATGGGACCCAGCTATGGAATTTTTCTTTCAAGGTTCTTATATGATAGCCCCATCCAATATGGAGACTAGTGATCCTTGCATGGGATAATCCCCTGTCCTAAGTGGAAAGTGAAGTGAGTCGACATACGGAGAAGCAGCGGTGTATATTGTGTGATGTTAAGAATTAAGGGAAATTACATTATTTGGTGTTAAAGTATATGTTTTTTAGATTATTTATTATGGAGAGTTTTCTTTGATGTTTCAGGGTGGCATCTTTTTTTATCCCTGAAAAAGAGACTGATTGAACAAATCTTAAAACGCGATGGATATATGATGCCATAAGACAAGCAACTTGCGGAATATCAAAGCTTCACAACTCATGTGGTTTGGGCGAGTTCCACCTCAATCTGTATATGTTCACCAATGTTTCTTAGGCCAGTTATCGCTGCTTGTGGTTTTCTTAAAAAGAGAACTTTGTCATTTTAAATAATTGTGTATTAAAGAAAACAAATTCTGTTTTTTGTTGGTTTGGTTGCCTGCAAAATCCCATAGAGGTTATAGTTTAACAGTTTACTAGAGAATTGGCTTTCTACACCTCCCATTTTGTATGTCATTATGGTACTAAATGTAATAAATATAATCTAATAAAGAGGCAGAGAACCTGCCTGTACAGAACAGTGTGGTTCCTCCCGATTCTCCCTTCTCATTTGATTGATAAAACAAGTAACACGATAAAAGAGCTGGAGACAGGGAGGGCGGAGATAAAACCTCACTATTATAAAATCCAGTACATGGCAAAGAATGAAAGTGGCTTCTACAGAGAACTTCTCGCGAGGGAATGATAACATCACTTGCTTTAGACATTAGTTGATCTGACTATGAAATATGTTATAGGGATAAAATAAAATAAAGATCAAGCAAGAGATAACACAGACTTGGAAGTGTGCATTCATAATTTTCAACTTGTAATTTTGGACTGTTTGCATTAAAAAAGATATTTTTTTTCTTCTTAGTAGTACTGAAGTCTAAACATTTTTATTTTAATGCATTCTCTGCATTAAGGTAACAAAAATGCCCCTCCACTCCATGTCCCTAAACCCTTGCCTGGCTCCATGCCTCTGACTCCAGTGTCACTCCCCTTACTTTATGCTCTCGGAAAAGAAACTAAGGGCCATGGAGCCATAGGCTCCTGCAGTCAGTCACCAACAAAAAGTGGCACATAATTGTGAAGTGGAAGGAAAATGATAAATGGTTTTCAATTATTTTTACAAATAAATATGTGTGGCATGCATTTGTATTCAGCCCTCCTGAGTAAATAATTTGTAGAACCACCTTTCGCTGCAATTACAGCTGCAAAATTTTTTGGGTATGTCTCTACCAGCTTTGCACATCTGGAGAGTGACATTTTTGCCCATTTTTCATTGAAAAATAGCTCAAGCTCTGTCAGATTGGATGGAGAGCTCCTGGGCCATTCTAACACATGAATATGCTTTGGGGGCGTGGTCTGGTCCCGGTCCGAGATGGCCGCTTAACTCCGGAGCTCCGAAACACCAAGGTCCTGCATCCCAACCAACGGAGGCTTCTTCACCAAATGACGGGGAGAACACACCGCAGAGCTTCTGCCACCAGGTCCCAAACACTTAGAGATCTGGGAACCCAGCTAAGCGGAAATATTCTGGAGTTATTCCGCACTCTGAAGCAGAGGGACAACATGTCTGCCTCACAGGCTTCCTCCAGGAGATCCTGCTTCTCTAGCAGAAGCCTGCTCTGATCACAGGACACAAGCTCTGCCCAGCTCCTCCGAGCTCAAGAGAGACAAGAACCCTGCCGACATCAAGAATACACTGTCGGCAGCCATCTCCGACCTCAGAGAGGACATACATGACATCAGCGCCAGAGTGGGGGAAGTGGAAAGAACAGCAGCCCGCCATGATGCCTCTCTCTGCCAGGTGCAACAAGTCACCGAATACCATGTCATACATATGCAAGAGCTTCACCGCCACCTAGAAGACCTCGACAACCGTGGCAGGCGCCAAAACTTAAGGGTAAGAGGCATGCCTGAAAACATTGAACCCAATAGGCTCGCCCAAGCCATAGTAGCCCTTTTTAATGATCTCCTGGAAAGGCCTCAGGATGCCCCAATCGAAATGGAGTGCATACATAGAGCGCTCAGACCACGAGGCAGAGACACTGATCCTCCAAGGGATGTGGTATGCTGTCTTGTCAGCTTTCCTCAAAAAGAAGAAATCCTAAGGAAAGCACGTAACAGAGGCCGCCTAATGTCCCATGGTGCAGAAGTCAAAATCTACCAAGATTTATCAAACATCACCCTGCAACGCAGAAAAGAGCTGAGACCCCCTCTTAGACCTCTTACGATCTAAATCTATCAGCTACTGCTGGAAATTCCCTTTTTGCCTCTCAGCCATCAAGGTCGCACAGCAAATCTAAGAGTCCCGAAGATCTGTATCACTTTTGCAAAATCCTGGAGATTCCTGTGATCCACCTACCTTGGACCCATCCACCACTAGGATAAGGAAAAATTAAAAAATTTGAGGGAGAAAAAAAAAAAAGGGGGGGGTTCAGATAGGTCAAAGTGAAAGTGAAGGATTTGGGTTGTGGCTTGACTCTCGGTGTAAAGAGGCAATCCATATCCGAGAGGCTGAGCAGTCCGACTCCAGGTAAAGTGCATTCATTAGATCCAAAAAAAACACAAAAAAAAAAAAAAAAAAAAAAAAACCTCCAATAAGCCCCCCCCCCCAAAAAAAAAAAAGGGAGCACAAAATGGGCCTGTACAGAGGAACTATAATGGTAAAAATATTACCCGCATTACATGTATCACCCACGGCCATCTAGCCAGGATGTAGCGGCCTCCGGAACAGCAAAGAAGTGTACACGGTGATCGACCTACCTGATTGGTATAGCGACTTCCATCTTCCACCAACAAGAGATGCCTCCTCTATGGAAGATATCAGCGATGCAGGCCAATGTGGCCCAAGCTGCCGACGTTCACTCACACCCCTCTACCTACCTCCAGCTGCCCAAGATGCTCCGAGAAATGACAGCCCAACAGCATCTCCAGCACACAGAAGGGCTCACCTCTCTGATTAAAGAAAATTCCTACTTATCCCAGGCTGCAATCAATGGATCAAGGTCGATACTCCCACCCCAATAGTTGTCTTTTTGTGCCCACTATTGACTAACCCTTTACCTCCTCAGGTCCCAATCTTTTTGACTGAATTCCCCAACATGTTACTTTAATACACTACCAACCCACCGAAATGCTGCAACCCTCTCGGTATGAGAATAATGAAGTCTGTGACACCACAAACTTATCAACAAATTTATCAACAAGTTTACCACACGGCTCTAAAAGTCCTCTCGCGACACATACAGTGCAACACTCTTAACAAGAACATGGCTCAGCTCCTTGATGGACATAACTCATACATTCCAAAACCTTATCTGAGCCTACTCCAACTGGGACTTACATTACCTATAACACCACTCAGAGTGCCCATCTACAAGCAACAGAGGAGAGGAGAGGATGAAGGAGAAGGCTTGCACTCTTCATTGAATGAAGAAAACACCATTAACACTACCTTCCCACGCTAAACCTCAACAAACCGTAAACCCTAAACCATGGAACTACCTCTAGGCAGACACTCCTATTTAAGAGGCCTAGGACAATCGTTTAAATCTCTGAACAACAACCTACACCAACTCCTCTACCTTATCAGGACCTGCAGACTCTGGAAAGACCACAGAACGAGGACTTTCTCCCCTGCCGTTTAATAACCTCCCAAGCCATGAAGAACAAAGGGAGTAACAGGTCTCGACTTATGTCACTCTTTGTGAAGTCCCCCACTCATTTCTGCTACTACTACCCTCTACTCCTATCCTACCTGCTAAAACCCATTCTCTTCCATTTATTATTATCCTACTCTCTAAAACTCTCTTCTCCTCCTTTCTCCAATATAGAAATGCTCCACCACCAGTAAGTATATTACCTGCCCTAAAGCAAACCAATTATTTCTAGATATAACATAAGCACATAAGCTTTTGCCAGAGAATATACTTTTTCTTGACCACCACACGGAATGCCTTGATCCATTGATATGCGCACTCTGTTTATCAAGCTGGAGGAGACTCAGAGGGAAAATATCAGAGGATTAGATATCTCTAATATACATCATCCTATAAGCCCCAAATAAATCTATTATCTAACCTGCCTTATACCCAATACCTAAAAGCTAACTCAAAATAAAGAGGGTTGCCTGACCCATGCAAAATGCTTGGCGAGCAATCTCTCTCACAATTTATTTCTTAATTTTATCATCCTTTGACCCCCCCCCCCCCAAATACTCCAATATATGTTGGGATGTTATTACATGTTATTACCTGTTCTTTACATTGAACAGTTTACCTAGATATGTTTTACACACCTTATTTACACATCATATGATTAACTTCAAAACTGCACTGCTATACCAAATCTTAGACAGCCCTGGCTGCCTTGCCTTCCTGTTTATTGTTATTGCTCTCGGTGGAACAAAACCCTCCCACTGACCCTGAAAAAATTTAAAATTCTCACCACAGAAGATCCTCCCTTACTTAGCCTGTCTGACACCTATTAGCTCTACCTCAGTCACTATACCCTTACGCTCCTCTAACCCTCACAGGGACACTCACAAGTATAGCTCATATGTGCTCACACCCCCATTACCGGGAAACCCGATTATAGCACCCACCTTCTTTTTCATATACCTATCCCCCCTACACAGCTGATACAGAAGAACCAGTCCATTCGGTTCCCTACAATACCATCACCATATACAGTATCTCACAAAAGTGAGTACACCCCTCACATTTTTGTAAATTTTGTATTCTATCTTTATCTCTATGTGACAACACTGAAGAAATGACACAATGTAAATTAGTGAGTATACAGCTTGTATAATAGTGTGAATTGCTGTCCCCTCAAAATAACTCAACACACAGCCATTAATGTCTAAACCGCGGGCAACAAAAGTGAGTACACCCCTAAGTGAAAATGTCCAAATTGCCAAATTGGGCCAATTAGCCATTTTCCCTCCTCGGTGTCATGTGACTCGTTAGTGTTACAAGGTCCCAGGTGTGAATGAGGAGCAGGTGTGTTAAATTTGGTGTTATCGCTCTCACTTTCTCATACTGGTCACTGGAACTTTAACATGGCACTTCATGGGAAAGAACTCTCTGAGGATCTGAAAAAAAGAATTGTTGCTCTACATAAAGATGGCCTAGGCTATAAGAAGATTACCAAGACCCTGAAACTGAGCTGAAGCACAGTGGCCAAGACCATACAGAGGTTTAACAGGACAGGTTCCACTCAAAACAGGCCTCGCTATGGTCGACCAAAGTAGTTGAGTGCACATGCTCAGCGTCATATCCAGAGGTTGTCTTTGGGAAATAGATGTATGAGTGCTGCCAGCATTGCTGCAGAGGTTGAAGGGGTGGGGGGATCAACCTGTCAGTGCTCAGACCATATGCCGCACACTGCATCAAATTGGCCTGCATGCCTGTTCGTCTCAGACGGAAGCCTAAAGATGATGCACAAGAAAGCCCGCAAACAGTTTACTGAAGACAAGCAGACTTATGCTGCGTACACACGGTCGGACTTTACGGCAGACTTTGTCCGGCGGACTTTTCGACGTACTTTACGACGGACTTTCTGAATGTACGGACTTGCCTACACACAATCCACCAAAGTCTGTCGAATTCGTACGTGATGACGTACGACCAGACTAAAACAAGGAAGTTCATAGCCAGTAGCCAATAGCTGCCCTAGCGTGGCTTTTTGTCCGTCGAACTAGCATACAGACGAGCGGACTTTTCGACCGGACTCGATTTTGACGGATTAATTTAAAACATGTTTCAAATCTAAGTCCGTCCAACTTTTGAGAAAACAAAGTCCGCTGGAGCCCACACACGATCCAATTGTCTGATGAAATCCAGTCCGCCGGGCAAAGTCTGCCGTAAAGTCCACTCGTGTGTACGCGGCATAAGGACATGGATTACTGGAACCATGTCCTGTGATCTGATGAGAACAAGATAAACTTATTTGGTTCAGATGGTGTCAAGCGTGTGTGGCGGCAACCAGGTGAGGAGTATAAAGACAAGTAAGTCTTTCCTACAGTCAAGCATGGTGGTGGGAGTGTCATGGTCTGGAGCTGCATGAGTGCTGCCGGCACTGGGGAGCTACAGTTAATTGAGGAAACCATGAATGCCAACATGTACTGTGACATACTGAAGCAGAGAATGATTCCCTCCCTTTGGAGACTGGGCCGCAGGGCAGTATTTAACATAATAATGACCCCAAACACACCTCCAAGATGACCACTGCCTTGCTAAAGAAGCTGAGGGTCAAGGTGATGGACTGGCCAAGCATGTCTCCAGACCTAAACCCTATTGAGCATCTGTGGGGCATCCTCAAACGGAAGGTGGAAGAGCGCAAGGTCTCTAACACCCACCAGCTCCATGATGTTGTCATGGAGGAGTGGAAGAGGACTCCAGTGGCAACCTGTGAAGCTCTGGTGAACTCCATTTCCAAGAGGTTTAAGACAGTGCTGGAAAATAATGGTGGCCACACAAAATATTGCCACTTTGGGCTCAATTTGGACATTTTAACTTAGCAAAGTATAATTTCTTCAGTGTTGTCACATGAAAATATATAATAACATATTTACAAAAATGTGAGGGGTGTACTCACTTTTGTGAGATACTGTACCTCCTCATATGTTGCATGAGTGTTGCATGACTATGCAATTGTCATTCAGAGTGTGACAGCACTGAAAGCTGACAATTGGCCTGGGCAGGAAGGGGGTAAAAGTGCCCAGTAGGCAAATGGTTAAAAGTATTTCTTACCTTTTCGATGTTTCTAGGAAGAAGGTGTTGTGGCTGATTCTAAGAATTTCTGAGCAGTCTTGCAGTGTTTTTACCCCCTTACAGAGCAAGCTATACCTCATTAAATTGATTCTAAAACATTGCCACCTCTAAATTATGGGGTGCATAACTTTTTACCTTTTGTGTATATTGTGTGACGTAACTCTTATTTTCATTTTCTCTTCAGCACAGCCCAGGCTGGGGGCAGGGTTAAGCCAGAGCAGGTCATTTGTCCTGTGACATTGCCTGAGCATTTGTGTTTAAAAAAGATGTAATACTTACAGTGCCTTGAAAAAGTATTTCCATATTTTGTCATGTTACAACCAAAAACGTAAATGTATTGTATTGGGATTTTATGTGATAGACCAACACAAAGTGGCACATAATTGTGAAGTGGAAGGAAAATTATAAATACTTTTTAACATTTTTTACAAATACATATCTGAAAAGTGTGGCGTGCATTTGTATTCAGACCCCTTTACTCTGATACCCCTAACTAAAATCTAGTTTAACCAACTGCCTTCAGAAGTCACCTGATTAGTAAATAGAGTCTACCTGTGTGTAATTTAATCTCAGTATAAATACAGCTGTTTTGTGAAGCCCTCAGGTTTGTTAGAGAACCTTAGTGAGCAAACACGCTTCATAACTGCGTGATACGTGGTCGACTCATATCTCTAGCGCCTGCACTAAAACGTGAAAAATGGAAACACATGAATGACCTACTAGCCAAAATACAAACACTGGAGAGGGTACATAAACTTGACTTAGCCCAACACACCCACCACTGTACCCATATGAAATTTTTATCATTTGTTTCACACAAATAGGGGCACTGATTGGCAGCACTGATGGGCACTGATTGGCAGCACTGGTGGGCACTGAAAGGCAGCACTGATTGGCACTGTTGGGACTGCACTGATTATCAGGACACTGATAATTAGTGCCCTGATTATCAGTGCAGATGTCCCTTTAACAAAAGCCGGTTATCGGCTCTCTTCTCCCCTCATGCTTTTAGTACGAGCAAAGGAATGCCGACAACTGGCTTGTGTTTACATCATGATTAGCTGTGATTGGACACAGCTGATCGCATGGTAGAGGGCAGCTGTGATTGGCCCTTTACCCCTATCAGTGATCAGCTGAGCTTGAAAGGACTCAGCGTTCACAGAGCATGCTGTGATCACGAGAGGACATCATGGGAGAACGTCTTGGGAGGTGACATATGACGCCCGCCAGGGAAAGTAAGCCTGCGCTGTACCAGTCTTTCAGGAAGTGGTTAAATACTTTTTTTACATTTTTTTTTTTTTTTTAGGTATGCTGTGTGAATAGCAACACATAACAAACATATAGCGAGGTTTGCTTAAATTTGACTGCAAAAGTGGAAATACACTTTAAGACTCCAGTTGTAACTTTATATTAGCCCTCCCGAGCAGCATATACCATCCTTCATTTTATTCCATCATGGTCTGTTGAGCAGTCAGGTTTGAAGGAAAGTCCTGTGTATGCATTAGTCACTGGCCCAACGCTGTCAACATAAGTTATACGTTCCTCCATACATAGAAGTACTTCAGCTGCCTGTGCTAGAGAACGAAGGAAAGATAAGCATATGCTAGCGATGGGTGAGCCAACCTGGAGCTTTGCCCGCAATGCTTTGTCAGGTTACATTTTAGGGGTGTTTTTTTAACATTTTTTATTATAGTTTTGATTTTTAACATTACCATAAACATGTCTCCACACATCACATAATAGTGAAATATGGACAATATGTGTAAGTGAATTGGACATTAAAGGTATACTAAAGTCTTGTTTTTGTTGTTGCTTAAACATAACAGATGTGTTATACTTACCTGCTCTGTGCATTGGCTTTGCACAGAGCAGCCCAGATCCTCCTCTTCTAGGATCCCTCTGCGGCGCTCCTGGCCAAAGAGGGACCCGAGATAAAATATCTAAAAGTCGTCACAGCAAAAGCATAGTGTGTATTGTGGCTTAAAGAAAGACAGGGGAAAGGAGAAGGAGAGACAGGAGGGGGGAAAAGGGAGGGGAAGAAAACATGAAAACATAACTAATGTGGTCTGTATGGAGCAGAAGGAGGAAAAGGGCAAGGAAAAAAAAAGGTATATGTACACTAAATTACTCCACATCTTCAGTACCATGGTTTTGCCCGAGGTCCATCTGCACTATCTGTATTATCTGCACTGGGCTATGAGCTAAGCCTGGAAAGACAACCCTATAGGGTGGGAAGGGAGGAGATGACAGAAGGGTAGGGTACTTTAAAAAAAGGAATGAGAAAAGGGGAGAAGTCTCTGAGTGTTAGTGCTGGTAAACACTGGCCTGTTGTAGAAGTGTAGAAAATGTGTGACGGAATAGAATTTCTATATCTTATTGTTTATTTGCCATGTATGATGCTTATTTACAGGATTTCACCCATGCATGGGTGCTTAAGTTGTTTCAGTCTATTGAGTTTATAGTGTATAATGGATTCCATCTCAAAAAAGTAATCAACCTGATCTATCCAGTTCTTCATTGAAGGCACTGTAGGTGTCCACCATAGTCAAGGGATTAAACTGTGTTCTGCATTAATGAGATGCCTAAGTAAAAGTTTGGCCGGTAAAGGTGCTCTTTGTCAGTGTGTAGCAGATACAGATTAGTGGAGTAGAGATGATGAGAACCAATAATTCATCCTTTAATAATGTGTCATTTTAAGGTTAAAGTATTAAGGATTATGTTTTAATTGCTGGGCTAATAATATGAGTTTATTGTCAGGAGATTATAATTTAAAATAGAACTAAGGACAATTTTTTGTTTAAATGTGGATAGTGTAATGAATGGCTATAACCCCTGTCAGGGTCTTTTATCATCTGTGTCCCATTGGGACGATTTCCCTTCACACTGTCTCACACTGTCTCATAGTCAAAACATGACGTGAAAGGAAATCCCTCCAAACTGAGGAAATCCATGGCTGTCACCAGGGTCACCAGTATTAGTGTCCCTATTGCAAAATTGGATTTGTAAAACTTTCACTTCCAATGATTTTGATAAGCATGACAAATAGAGAGGGTGAATCTCCCTAACTGGGGCACAGACAGCAATACAAATCCAGCAGATTCTAATTCCTTTTCTCTCTTCCAATCTAAAACTAAACAAAAGCTTTGCTTTTAGTTATACATTTAGGGTCTTTTTATAGATCAGGTCAAGTTTTAGTGTTCAGATGGAGGGATGGTTCTAGGTTGGGTGTTAGGGTAAGCCTAATGCCGCGTACACACGGGCAGACTTTTCAGCATCAAAGGTCCGATGGTCTTTCCGACGGACTTTCGAATGAACGGACTTCACACCAAAGTCCGACGGATTCGTATGTGATGACGTACGACCGGACTAAAATAAGGAAGTTGATAGCCAGAAGCCAATAGCTGCCCCAGCGTCGGTTTTCATCCGTCGGACTAGCATACAGACGAGCGGATTTTTCGACCGGACTCGAGTCCGTCGGAAAGATTTGAAACATGTTTCAAATCTAAAGTCCGTCTGATTTTCGCCCGAAAAAGTCCGCTGCAGGTCCGATGAAGCCCACACACAGTCAGATTGTCCGACGGATTCGTCCCATCGGACCAGTCCGGTCAAAAAGTCCGCCCATGTGTACACGGCATAAGAGTTAGATCATGGCTAGGGTTCAAAGTATATGGGGGGTTTCTCACACTCGTTGAGTTTTAAAGATCCTCTAGATTTTCGCCCGAAAAAGTCCGCTGCAGGTCCGATGAAGCCCACACACGGTCAGATTGTCCGACGGATTCGTCCCGTCGGACCAGTCCGGTCAAAAAGTCCGCCCGTGTGTACACGGCATAAGAGTTAGATCATGGCTAGGGTTCAAAGTATATGGGGGGTTTCTCACACTCGTTGAGTTTTAAAGATCCTCTAAATTTTTGTTAGTCTATGTAAATCTTCAGCAATATTCATGGCTAATGAATTACAAATTAAGGCATAATTGTATGAATATATGTTAGATGAAAACCAACATCATGTTTTGAGCTTTCATTTTGTCAAACATGGCTGCTATCCAATATAACGCATTTACATTATTTATATTAGTTTTATAGTATTTCCTGTGCACGTACAGGACATTTTACCTAGATTAGCAACACTTCATCACTAAGTTTTTTTTTTTTGGTATTGCCTTGCTACTGTAGTAACAACTAAAAAAGTAATGCAGAAACTTTCCCATGCCTAATGTAAAAAAATACATAAAGTTACTGCATTTCCTACGAGACAGGTGTGAGCGTCAAGAGATTATGATTCCTGGCAAACAATCCAGCTCTATCTTCTCACGATGACTGTTCCACAGTGTTAAACCTCCAGCTGAATGATTTTGGAATTTAGAAATTAGATTCAAGAATGCATTAGGCATTTGACCAAGAACCCTACCGCCGTGCTGAAGGATCAAGTTTCTGTCTTCTTACTCCAGAATCCTACTCTACAAAATACATGTGTGAGAAATTGCTCTTATCACACTAAAAGATGCACACTACTTAGCACCCTTTTTACACCAGCATAAAAATGCAGCATATTATGTCTAGTTAAAGTGTCCGTCTAACCAAAACTAATGTTTTAGATTAGGGAAGGTGCCAATGAGTGGCATCACCCTAAATCATCCAATAATTCTCATATTTGTGTAGTTTCAACATATTATGCAGTGCATTGCTAAGTACAGATGAATCATTCACATCAATCTCCAGAAAGAGCTCACAATCTAAGATCCTTACCATGCTAACATGCACTAGGACCAATTTGGTAGGAAGCCATTTAACCTACTAGTTTTTGGTAAAACAACACAGCACCCAATAAAAAACCCATGCAAATAGTGGGATGTAAACTCAGGACTTAGAGCTGCAAGACAAGAGAACAACCCACTTAGCCTCTGATGTGAAATCTGCATTGACCTGGAACAGATATTACAAAATAATTAATTATTATTAATTTAATTAAAATTGATAATCATCAGCAACCCATGTGATACTCCATGGCAAGGTATTTGAGAGCTAGGAACTCTAACTCAGACATTTTTACAAGTCCTCAAAACAAAAGTGTAAAGTGCAGTCTACTGATATTCACGCATTAATAAAACATAATTTTGGGGTTCTATGTATTTTTATGGGATAAATAGAAAACTTTAAGGCTTGATGCTAACCGGAGTGTCTTTTCACTGTTAACAATGCGCCCAAACACAAGCATTGTAAATCAACGAGTTGTTACGAATCACACTTTACAGGCCATTGTGACACAACAAAACTGTGGATTTATTCAAAGCCACTGAGTTTCAGAACTGGGAGCGTGTTACATTAACCACTTAAGCCCCTGACCATTTGGCTGGCCAAAGACCACAGCACTTTTTGCGATTCGGCACTGCGATGCTTTAACTAACAATTGTGCGGTCGTGCGACATGGCTCCCAAACAAAATTGACGTCCTTTTTTCCCCACAAATAGAGCTTTCTTTTAGTGGTATTTGATCACTTCTGCGGTTTTTATTTTTTGCGCTATAAACAAAAAAATAGCGACAATTTTGAAAAAAAAAAAAAGCATTATTTTTGACTTTTTGCTATAATAAATAGCCCCGAAAAATTTATATTTTTTCCTCAGTTTAGGCCGATACGTATTCTTCTACATATTTTTGATAAATAAAATCACAATAAGCATTTATTGGTTTGCGCAAAAGTTATAGCGTCTACAAAATATGGGATAGTTTTATGGCATTTTTATTAATAATTTTTTTTTTTTACTAGTAATGGCGGCGATCAGTGGTTTTTATTGTGACTGTGACATTGTGGCAAACAGATCGGACACTTTTGGCACTATTTTGGGACCATTCACATTTATACAGCGATCAGTACGATTAAAAATGCATTGATTACTGTGTAAATGAGACTGGCAGTGAAGGGGGTTAACCACTAGGGGGCAGTGAAGGGGTTAAGTGTGTCCTAGGAAGTGATTCTAACTGTGGGGGGCGTGGCTATGTGTGACACAACACTGATCACCGCTCTCGATTACATGGAGCTGTGATCAGTGTCACTAGGCAGAACAGGAAAATGCTTGTTTACATCAGCATTTCCCCATTCTTCCTCTCCGTGAGACGATCGCGGGTATCCCCACGGACATCGAGTCCGCAGGACCCGCGATCACACTCACGGAGCTCGCTGCGAGCACGCACACCCGCAAACCACTTCTTAGAAGGCAATGAACAGGTACCTTAATATGCCTGTATGTGCCCTTCTGCGTACGTATACCGGCGTGAGCCGGTCGGCAAGCGGTTAAAACAGAACTGAACTAGAGAATGAGGGGAAACTTGCAAAAATGTGAAATATGCATAGCAAGCTGGCAACTTAATGGCAAGCTTACCTTTGAATTTGTCCAGTTCCCCCATTGCAGCTCCGTGCTGCCTCTCACTAATGCAAAGTTGCTGATGCTATCTTCTTGGAAGCTTTCTCCCATACTAATCGGTTGGCCTGTGTTGATGCAACTCCCACAAATGAGTTGCACTAACACGGCACTAGGCTTCACTTTTTTGGCATCTCACAGATGCCAGGAGTGCACACATTACACTCTGTATAGTGTCTTCTACCTAAAAACTGGGCATGCTGGCAATTTTTTTTCAAAGTAGAGTTTAGCTTTAATATATTAGAGTTAGAAATTAAATACAATGTTAAAAGTTCTCAAACCTTAATTGAAGAAGAACCAGTTTGCAGGTCACCCAACATTTACTTTAGTGTGACAGACACCCCACATCTATTTTTTTTCCCTGAGGTCCCTGAGATGGGTTGGTTTTGTTTTCTACACGTTTTTTGCATTGAAGGCTATCCTTTCACTTAATACAGATTTTTTCATTCATAAGACCCTGATGTGGTAGCAGATGTGGATGCCTATATGCTTCTTCTTTGACCAAGCTGACTTCAGTATACAGAAACCTAATTGTTTTAAGCTTTGGTACTTTGCACATCATCATGGCTCTTTGCACTTCCCTACTTAATGCATTTCATTGCTTAATAAGACCATCCTTAAATTTACATTTAGTTCCAGTATGCAAGGTCTGAATGAGAGTTCCAAATAACCACTTATGCACCGAAGTGAGTTAATGCTGAATTTCCAGTGATTAAATATCTGACCAAAGCCTTAGACTGGCATACACATCTCCATGTTAAACAATGGTTGGGTATGAGAAACACAGTATCACCATTGCCTCTAAACCTTTTACTTTCTATGCTTCCAGTGACAGAACTTCGTAACCACCAGACTATTTCACTGACATAGCATATTTGTAAATACATTAGAGATGCACCGAAATTTCGGCGGCCAAAACATTTTAGCTGAAAACTGTGTTTTCGGCATATTGCCGAAAGAAAAAAATTGGGTTAATCGCGCCGATAATTGCACGTGCGCAGTAGCAGTGGCCGCGCCACTGGGTACCGTCCATTGTGGGGTGTCATCATGTCGGCTCAAGGTCCTGTTCTCCCAGTCCTGTCCTCCCCTCCCTCCTCCTCTCCTTGAAGAGCAACGATCTCCCTGTGTCAGTAAGCTGAATTGGCTGAAGTAACAATGTCCCGCCTCCTGTGATAGACGGTATACTAATAAAATGCTGGGACATTGAATCAGTGTGACGTAATCACAGGAGGCGGGACATTGTTACTGTGGCCCGAGCAATTCAAATCCAGCTCCGTGACACAGTGGGAGATTGCCGCTCTGATCCGGGAACAGGTAGGCTGCATCTGATGGGCACTGGTGAGAGGCTACATCTGACAGGCACTGGTGAGAGGCTGCATCTGACGGGCACTGTTGAGAAGCTGCATCTGATGGGCACTGGTAAGAGGCTGCATCTGACGGGCACTGTTGAGAAGCTGCATCTGATGGGCACTGGTGAGAGGCTGCATCTGACGGGCACTGTTGAGAAGCTGCATCTGATGGGCACTGGTAAGAGGCTGCATCTGATGGGCACTGGTGAGAGGCTGCATCTGACAGGCACTGGTGAGAGGCTGCATCTGTTGGGCACTGGTGAGAGGCTGCATCTGACAAGCACTGGTGAGAGGCTGCATCTTATGGGCACAGGCAGGCTGCATCCACAGGCACTGTTGAGGCTGCATCCACAGGCACTGATGAGGCTGCATCCACAGGCACCGGTGAGAGGCTGCATCTGACAGATACTAGTGAGAGGCTGCATCTTATGGACACAGGCAGGCTGCATCCACAGGCACTGGTGAGAGGCTGCATCTGACAGGCACTGGTAAAAGGCTGCATCTTATGGACACAGGCAGGCTGCATCCACAGGCACTGGTGAGAGGCTGCATCTGACAGGCACTGGTAAAAGGCTGCATCTTATGGGCACAGGCAGGCTGCATCCACAGGCACTGGTGAGAGACTGCATCTGACAGGCACAGGTAAGCTGCATCTGATGGGCACAGGCAAGCTGCATCCACAGGCACTGGTAGGCTGCATCTAACATGCACTGGTATGCTGCATCTAACATGCACTAGTAGGCTGCATCTAACATGCACTTGTAGTCTGCATCTAACATGCACCGATAGGCTGCATCTAACATGCTCTGGTAGGCTGCATCTAAAGTGCACTGGTAGGCTGAATCTAACATGCACCGATAGGCTGCATCTAACATGCTCTGGTAGGCTGCATCTGACATGTACCGGCAAGGCTGCATCTGACAGACACTGGTGAGGCTGCATCTGACAGACACTGTTGAGGCTGCATTTGATGGACACTGGTGAGGCTGCATTGATCTCTTGTATCATGTCTGCAGTCTCTGACCATCTCCTGTATTATGTCTGCTAGAGGTGCACCAAATGGAAATTTTGCTAATACTATTGGCAGTGTTTTTAAGTTAAAGTAAGAGATTGCAGACATGATACAAGAGATGGTTAGAGACTGCGGACTTGATACAAGAGATGGTTAGAGACTGTGGACATGATACAAGAGACGGTTAGAGACTAAGGACATGATACAAAAGATGGTTAGAGACTGAGGACATGATACAAGAGATGGTTAGAGACTGTGGACATGATACAAGAGATGGTTAGAGAGTGAGGACCTGATACAAGAGATGGTTAGAGACTGAGGACATGATACAAGAGATGGTTAGAGATTGAGAACATGATACAAGAGACAGTTAGAGACTGAGGACATGATACAAGAGACGGTTAGAGACTGAGGACATGATACAAGAGATGGTTAGAGACTGAGAACATGATACAAGAGATGGTTAGAGACTGAGGACAGGATACAAGAGATGGTTAGAGACTGAGGACATGATACAAGAGATGGTTAGAGACTGGGGACATGATACAAGAGATGGTTAGAGACTGTGGACATGATACAAGAGATGGTTAGAGACTTTGAACCTGATATAAGAAATGGTAAGAGACTGAGGACATGATCCAAGAGATGGTCAGAGACTGCAGACTGCATTTTTCTTGAGCTTGTCTTGCACTAAAGGTGCCAATAATGGCCAACGATAAATTCATATTATTTTAAATTGACAATATTAATTAAAAAGTCGAATATAATACAATTATATATAAAAATATAAATATTTTTTAAAAACTGTCATTTTCGGTTTCGGTTTTCGGCACCAAAATTTCCATTCTGTGCAAACCTAAAACACATGCTTAAGATGTATAATCTATCGCCACCCCTCACCTTTATTTCACATTTTAGGGAATCCACAGTTTGATCCGGGTATAACGGATAATGCCTTTCAGTTTTGCATCTCAAACTCTGGGCACCCTTCTACATTTCAAATGCTAATTAGCTGGCGGCTGAATCTGTTACGGCTTTCAGACCTCATGACATTAGGCCCTTTGAGGACACTCCAGTTGCCTTACTTTCTTAAAACACTGCTTCCTGTTTCCGCCTCATGATAGAGTTTAAAAAAGACTTCCGTTTCCAATATCTGCTGGCGATGTAATTCAGAGGTGAGTGATTTACACCAGATCTTTTGGTGATGTCCTGCTCTTCAGACCTTTTGGACTCACATTCACCAACTCATCCAAAAACTTACCGATTGTCCCGTACCCAAAGATCCTGCATATTTTCTCTTACATCACAACACAGTTCCCTTAAAGTGGTATAAAAAGTCCCCCCAACAAAAGCACAATGGCTAAACCATTGAGTTGAGAACATTAGACTTGTGAAGGACTTGACCAGCTCAATTAAGGGTACAAACAACACATTTTGGAACACTTAATATGAATAGTTTGGAGTTCTCTTGCATGAGTGAATATAATCAATTGCTTTCTGAGTGAGATTTTCTTCCACCAAGAACATATTTAATGTGCTAGGAGAGAAGTTTGGTCTCTACATAACTATGACCTCTCAGTTGTCATGGTTCTTTCTGGTTTAGAAGATGGTTTATCTACCTGACGGTTCCTCCCTTCTCTTCCCCATCCTTCCCTACTTTTTCTCTCTTAACCTTCCTGGATTTTCAGTGAGAGGACTAACCTTACCTTCACAACCCAGTTGATATCATCCATGCTGTATATCGCCACAATGTCTTTAAAAAAATTAAAAATGCTCTGCTCCACTGGTTTTCTCTGTTAGGCTTCCTTTCTTTTATTTTCACCTGGTGATTCAGCCAGTAAGTCTGTTATACAGGATTGAGATAAACCATTTACCACTGACAGGGGTGTTTACAATGTTCAGCTTTTATTTATTTAACTGCTTATCTGCTTAGTCAAAAACTGAGTTATAAGCCTGACTTAACCACCAGAGGAAGTAAGAAACCATATATTACAACTCACTGGGCTAAATTAAATCATCATTTTATTAATTGTATCAACAACATGCAAATTTGTAAATTTTAAAATGGTACAAAAACCACACTAATACATCATACACACCTAAAACCATGCATCCGCCTGACTCACATAAAAAATGTTATAAATTGTACCTGTATATTTGTATTCAGAGTGAAATTAACCATATATATACATTTGTATAGTAATGAGTGAATGGGGTACAGGGCCTGGTGATCACAAGCAAGAGTATTGAATTGGACTAGGGATTGGTCACAGGAAGATTCTATGCATGTAAACTTGAATCTATGGCACCAATCTGGAAATGTATGCCCATCAAATAGAGCAAAGGAGAATCCGGATAGTCTAAGGTATATGGTGGATGAAGGGCAAATCCTTGGTTGATGTATACCGGTAAAAACATATACAATCACCGGCCACTTTATTAAGTACGCCTGTTCAATTGCTTGGTAACACAAATTGCTAATCAGCCAATCACATGGTA
The DNA here is from genome assembly GCF_042186555.1 of Aquarana catesbeiana. Classification (NCBI taxonomy): domain Eukaryota; kingdom Metazoa; phylum Chordata; class Amphibia; order Anura; family Ranidae; genus Aquarana; species Aquarana catesbeiana. The sequence continues at coordinate 458,160,146 of NC_133324.1, read as the reverse complement.
GCAACTCAATGCATTTAGGCATCTAGACGTGGTGAAGATGACTTGCTAAAGTTCAAACCGAGCATCAGAATGGGGAAGAAAGGGGATTTAAGTGACTTTGAATGTGGCATGGTTGTTGGTGCCAGACAGGCTGGTGGGAGTAATTCAAAAACTGCTGATCTACTGGCATTTTCACACACAACCATCTGTAGGGTTTACAGAGAATGGTTCAAAAAAGAGAAAATATCCAGTGAGCGGCAGTTGTGTGGAAAAAATGCCTTTTTGATATCAGAGGTCAGAGGAGAATGGGCAGACTGGTTCAAGATGATAGAAAGGCAACAGTAACTCAAATAACCACTTGTTACAACCAAGGTATACAGAATACCATCCCTGAATACACAACACATTGAACCTTGAAGCAGATGGGCTACAGCAGCAGAAGACCACATCAGGTGCCACTCCTGTCAGCTAATAACACAAAACTGAGGTTACAATTCACACAGGCTCGCCAAAATTGTACAATAGAAGATTGGAAAAAGGTTGCATGGCCTGATGAGTCTTGATTTCAGCTGCGATATTCAGATGGTAGGGTCAGAATTTGGCACAAACAACATGAAAGCATGGATCCATTCTGCTTTGTATCAACAGTTTAGGCTGGTGGTGGTGGTGCAATGTGGGGGATATTTTCTTGGCACACTTTGGGCCCCTTAGTACCAATTGAGCATTGTTTAAATACCACAGCCTACCTGAGTATTATTGCTGACCATGTCAATTCCTTTATGACTACAATGTACACATCTTCTGATGGCTACTTCCAGCAGGATAATGCACCATGTCACAAAGCTCCAATCCAATAGAGCACCTTTGGGATGTGGTGGAACGGGACATTGGCATCATGCATGTGCAGCCGACAAAGCTATAGTGAATGCATGATGCTATCATGTCATTATGAACCAAAATCTCTGAGGAATGTTTCCAACACCTTGTTGAATCTATGTCATGAAGAATTAAGGCAGTTCTGACAGGGGAGGACTGTCAACTCATGGGGCCCCTGGGCAATAGGAGAAGATTATGGGGCACCCAGCCAATAGAAGATTATGGGGCCCCCAGGCAATAGGAGATTATGGGGCCCCCAGGCAATAGATTATGGGGCCACACAGTATACACACACACATACAGTATACACACACAGACACACAATATACACACACAGTATACACACACAGAATACACATACACACACCGAAAAGGTACTGGAGAGGCGGGGCAGCTATAATCTTGGGTTTTTAAAAAAACACAGATTTTTCCATACTGTCCCTGGTTTTATTGAGGCTGGCAACCCTGATGGGGCCCCTTAGTGGCATGGAGCCCTCGGGCAGTGCCCGAATGGTCAGTCCGCCCCTGAGTTCTGAAGGCAAAAGGGAGTCCAACCCGGTACTAGCAAGGTTTACGCTCTAATGAGCAGAGCCCTCTGCTCCCTTCTGTATTGATTTGTATTGTAAGTGTGCTGTCTGCCCCCATGTTGTACAGCGCTGCGCAAACTGTTGGCGCTATATAAATCCTGTGTAATAATAATAACAAAGTGGCGTGAGTGTATATATGGTTAATTTCCCTATGAATACAAATATATGGGTACAATTTATAACATTTTTTATGTGAGTCAGGTGGATGCATGGTTTTAGGTGTGTATGATGTATTAGTGTGGTTTTGGTACCATTTTAAAACTTACAAATTTGCATGTTTTTGATACAATTAATAAAACGATGATTTAATTTAGCCCAGTGAGTTGTAATATATGGTTTCTTATTTCCTTTAGTCATTGAGTTAAGTCAGGCTTTTATAACTCCGTTTTTGTCCATTTGCTCTTAACGATGACTCCCACCGTTTTGAGGAAATACTACTAATTATGATGTTTACATAAGCTACTAATGGGGAGGATCTGAAGCGTCCACATTGAGTGTATTTATCTGCTTAGTGTTAGCTGGCGTTTGGCTTCAATTTCTTTTGAGTATCTAAATCTGCTAGTTCATCTAACATTCCCCCCCAGATTCATATAAATGTATTGTCCCAGGTTTCAGACTATTTTCTATTATCTTCTCACAATCTACTTGTATACCTGCTACTACATGTTGTAGATAGACTGCCCCGAGAATCTCCAATAACGTGGTTGTGAAGCTTCAGGTTCCCAGCCTGAAACTCTGCACCCACCCCTGCCGAGAAAAAGTGATGTCACATTATTCACAGAGATGGACTGGGAGCAGCAGGGAGCTAGGAGTGAAAAGAGCTGGGTAGAAAGAGGGGTTAAGCTCACTTCTTTCTCATTCAACATATGTGCCCATGTTCTAAGCTGGAAAACAGCATGAATCTTTAGCTGAAATTATTTTACAGACATCAATAAACTTCCCACTACAATTTAATTACCTCCTCTAAGCTAGGCATATAAAAGATGGCAGATGTGTTTTGTACTCCCCACTTTCTAGTACTAGGAAGACATAGGATGCCCAATTACATTCTGAATAAGCATGATTTTGGTGCTGATTGTGTTACAATCTAAGAAATGATGTATCCTAAGCATTAATCCTAAGCATTTTCTGGGCAAAAATTAGAATGTATATCACACAGGTTGTCAGGGGTTAGCTCAATGGGATTACCTTCCCTGAGAAAAAGGCAGTCCAAACAGCAGGTTTTCATCATCCTGTATGGGGATAGGACTGACTGGGGGAGAGACATATCGTTGTTCCTACCTAGTAGGAACAAACGATATGTCTCCTCTCCCGTGACAGAACATGGATTTGTGTGTTTACACATACAAACTCCTGTGCTGGCTCTCGACCTGTCTCTCAGATCCCCTGCTGAGCAAGCAGAACCTGCTTCACAAGGGTGCCCATGTGAAGGGACCCTTAGGCAGTTTTGGTCTGCTGTTAAACTATACATAAAGGCAAAACTTTTTTATGGCTAGATTAAGGGAGAGTTATAACCCCTATCCCATTTTTCCCATCTGTATTGCATTGGGGAGATTTACCTTCACTTCCTGTCCTCGCCAGGAGAAGACAGTGATTATCGCTAGGAGCTATAGCAGACCCTAGCGATAATCATAAGAGAATCCAGCGGGCTGGTTCTACCCAAGTTAATTGCTCGATCAATTTGGTACATTCACCCTGCCCGTTAGTGATTCGAACTGTGTATGGCCGGCCTTAGACCTTCGATCTCCCCTCTGCCCTCAAAAGCACCCGATCAAACGGGGATCAGTTTGATCAGATGCTTGCCTAGCTGGTAATGGCTTGTAAATACCGGCAACAATGCCAGAAGTGAGAAAGTCCTCATTGCTTCCAGCTTCATTTGTCACATAGGAGAGAAAGGAACGGATTTTCCTTCCCCGCCTCTTTACTCAGCCAGCCAGACAGGTTACAGAAGTCCTGGGCTCCCCAATGGCATGGGACAGCCTGGGAACAGCAGTGGGGGGGGGTTATCTTCCTGTAAAAATGATTAGGTGGCAGTAGAGCCACTTGGATCACTTTTATAAGAAATAAACTATTGTTGGTATCAAATTTTGATACCGGGATCATGGCTGCACCTGCACTGTAATCCTGGAATAACCACTTCCCGATGAGGATGTATATGTATGTGCGACAGTTGGGAAGTGGTTAAAGTACACTGTCAGACATACAGGAAGCCATAATACGAACGCTGTCATTTGCCTAGACTACGATTTTTAAACATTGTATACTTTTGTATATGCAAATTCGCTTATTTTTGCTTTGCATAATTTGAAAACTTAGTTCAAAAGTATATTATCCCTTTAAAAAAAAAAAAAAATATATATATATATATATATATATATATATATATATATATATATATATATATATATATATATTTTTTTTTTTTTTTTTTAAAGGGATAATATACTTTTGAACTAAGTTTTTATGGGAGGAGCCTGAATTTATGGGAGGAGCCCGGGGGTATTTAACCAGCCTGCTTGCCTGTGGTCTTTGTCGGTTTTCTGTACGCGATACTACGTCACTAAGCTGACTATTCGAGATTCATTAGCGTTCGTGAGTTCCGTCTTCGAAGTTCTCGAAGCTTTCGTTACCATCGTGGTTTTGTACAAAGTGTCTGGCTCGGCTGTCGCTGGTAGGGTTTTACATTTGACCTTTCACTTCATGCATTTTTGTTAGATATCTTGTCACCAGATCTTGATATTGAAGCTTACAAGTCATTCGTAAAAACCCTACACATAGCCGTATCGTTAGCCACTCACTCGCACCGCTATCATAAACAAACATTCGACACCTTATGTACTTCACTACGAGTCGAACCTTGTAGCAACAGTATTGCACCGCTCTGTTTAAACGTTTAAACAACAGCCAATAGTCAAGGCCAAACGCCTGCCTATAACAAGCGACATCTTTAGAGACATGTCCATTATCCTTGCCAGTTCTCCGTTTGGTCTTCTCCCTAGCTTGGTTATACAAGCAGCTATCTATCTGGCCTACTACGGGTTCCTGCGGCCTGGTGAGTTCACCTGCAATAACCCCGCAGGCCAAGTCCTGTGCAGATGTCACTTGGTTCGCTACCAAGACCATTTCGTCCTCCATCTTGCGGTATCCACAACCCAGCAATCAGGCCCCAGAGTAGATATCCACCTCTACAAAACTAACAATAGCTGGTGTCCAGTTACCATACTTAACCGCCTACTGTCACTTCTGCCCGAACAGTCAGATTCTAGTCCCCTTCTACCCTTTCCGGTCAAACCTTTAAATGCCAGCCAGTTCATGGAACACGCGAGGATTCTTCTCCGCAACCTACACCTCAACCCCACTCAGTACTCCGGTCACTCTTTGCGTATCGAAGCAGCCTCGACAGCATCTCGGCATGGGGTCCCAGATCATGTTATTAAGAGATTAGGCAGGTGGAAGTCTGACTGCTTCGCCCGGTACATACCCAATCCTCAGGTGGAAATGTCACAAGCTTTTACCAAACTCGCTCACTGAACAAGACTAAAACCAATAAAAACTTAACCCAACCTGAATGTTTTTGCCCCCTTATTTTGGTATGCCGGCCATCAGACCAAGGCGCACTTCAGGTCCATTTCATGTTGTAAGTCTTATCATAAGTTTATGTTGTTCGTATCCGTTTCGGCCATAGGGCTTCAACAATATATATATATATATATATATATATATATATATATATATATATAATGTTAAACTGACTAAAAAAATCTAAATCTAAAATGTTTAAACATTTCATGGGTTTGCAGTGCCGGTACAAAACTTACACCGTGTATTAAATCATCCTGTGTGGATACACTATGTGAACCCAAACACGTTATTTAGATTCCTACAGACAGATAAATGAGCTGTTAAACTTAAAGCCTATTCATGCAGTTTTAAAAACAGATAAAACGTGTGAGGATCCCTTTAAACAAACATGAGACACTTTGGTGTGCACAAACCATTTCATTGCCATGTATATTGTCCCATGGAGTGCGGTAAACTGCTTCCTTTGGAATTTCTTGGATCACTGCTTATACCTTGAAAAGAAGACAGCAAGGCCTCTATGCCCTGCTGTTTCTGTGTGACTCTAGAAAATAGCTTTGTTTCTGTGTGTGGAATCACTGGAACAAAATAAGTTGACCCTTTTGATCACCACTATTACTACTCACGAAACCATCATGTTATTTAGCTTGTATGACTGTTTTACAAGAATTTTATTAGTGAAAACCTTGCGTGCTGTGTGTGAGGTTTGATTCTGGTGGCATAAAGACAAGTCATAGTGATGCCTGCTACTGCAATGCAAGCCATTATCTCACTGACTGCTGTCTCCTTACAGTATAAATATACACAAACCTTAAAAAAAAAAAAAAAAAAAAAAAAAACAAACCTAAAAACTGCGAATCACGGCTCTATCTAGAATAGTTTCTACCAGGAACACATTTTGGCATTTTGTCTTTCATAATGTCACATCCACCTTTAGATGATGATTTTACGAAACTAATAAATGGACACAGATGAACCAGTGCATTTGTGTCCTGGTTTAAAATGGCCCACCAACCATATATCTTTGGAATGTAGGGAAGGGAGACACTTTTCTAACCTCAACACCTGGTCTTCCAGCTTCCAACTGCTGGACATTAGGGATGCAGGTGCTGATAATGGCAACCAGGAGTGACTGGGATCTTGAGAGTTTTGGCATAACTTAAAAGAGAAGTATGGTATTTAGAAAAAAAATGGAGGGTATTAGTGATTACTTCATAGTGCCAACATCCTAAGTGAGAAGCAGAGAATGTGATATGGTAGTGGTATGAAAGAGATATCCTTGGGTGAAGGATATCTCTTCCATACCACTACCATGTCACAGTTGTAGTACCATCAGTTGTTTGTTGTAATGTACACTCTGTGTTATTTTTTTTAACTATGTGTTATAAACAAATGATTTTTCTACTTTAATACGATTGTATGTATCTAAGTGCTGTTAAAGTCCAAATCCAAGGGGAACCCATTCTCTGCTTTTAGAAAAACAAACAAACATTATACTTACCCAGGTGGATGCAACACAGATCAGATGCTGCATCTGTCCCCCACCAGCTCTGTAGTGATAACTGAGTGATCGAACACCACTGATCGCTCAGTTCTCCCCTCCACTCTAAGCAGAGAGCCGTGAGTTTCAGTTTGCACATCTCTCCTCTCTCCTGTCCAGCACTCACTGGATCACTGGAGCAGTGGAGGAGGCAGGAGGGGCTGGATCTCGGTGGATCACTGAGAGGCTGAGCCAGGATCCGGTCCAGGGTTCTGGGTGGATCCTGACCATATGGTCAGATCTTTTAAGAGCCTGGACCGACTCTGTGACGTCAGCTGACAGCAGGCTTCAGCCCACTGTCAGCTGAAAACGAGCCATGGGAGTGCAGAACAAATGGCACTCCTGTGATCCATAGGAGAAGTATAGCCAAAAAAGCTTTGGCTATACTTCTCCTTCAAGCCTAATATTTTAATGTAGTTTTTGAGAAAAGCAGAAATGGGAATATTGCACTCAATTCTTGGGAGGGTGTCATGGAAAATCCCCCCCTACAGGAATAGAGGGGGGAAGGAATTTTAACTCTTCTCCACTCTAATTAAAAAAAAACTAATTTGGCTTGATTTAGCTTTTAATGTCAGGGCGTTTCGAACCAAGGTCAGCATTTCATGTCTGAAATAATATAATGCAGCCCAATGCTCCTAACGTTTTAAAGGAAGGGTTTTGGATATAGTAGGGAAGAGTTAGGTTTTCTGTTTTATTGCTGTCTCCATGAATCCCCACTGAGGAGATCACCACTCTATTTGCACTGGTGATGTTTGTCACCAAGAAAGAAATTGAGGGGATATACAAAGTTTTAGAGCAATTACTACAACCAGAGGTAAGGGGGAAACTTCCGGGGGGGGGGGGGGGGGTTTACTTGTCTAAAAGGAGAACCCATCACTTTGTGAAAGTTCCCTTACTTGTGTCTCTGGCAAACAGGCAACACAAGAAAAAAAAATACAGTGGTTGCAATCCTCGCCTACTCTATCCAAAATTAAGTACAGCAATAGCACCCCAATTTGATTCTTTACAACTTGGAAAAAAAGGCTTATTTAGGTAGAGCACATGGCACCTGATTTTTTTTTAACAAGCGATAACAGACTTGAATTGAACAGTGGAAGTAGTTACAACTGATCTAAAAGTTATAACAAAGTTGATTTTTTTTAAAGACAAAGCTAAAGCCATCAACTTGGCCAGAATTGCAAACTGGCGAGTGGCAAAGCAGATTCATAGCACATTTTCTGAGCTTCTTCTTTTGCAGTACTTCATTTTATGTCAAGTTTAATTTGCGAAAACAGAGTACAAAGAACACTTTGAAACTACAACACCACAATCTCTAAATTCTCTCCAATCCCTGTGTCCCCAATTTTTCCCATATTATTTTAGAGACTTCAGCGACAAATTTTGCACAGTTGCAAGTATGTGATCAGCTACTTTAGGCTGCAATTTAAGAGGGAAAGAGAGGGTAGGTTCTAGCCTCAAATAAAAATTAGAGTGTATTATTTCAGAGACAACAGCCCCACATATTGTATAGATATATAGGTATATATAAATATCAGAGTGGGAAACATATTTTTGCTGTTGCTTAAAGTGCTTTAAAGCAAACATGTATTATATTACAGCTTACCATTTCTTAGATGTGATTGCTGTATTGGTGTAGGATAAAAATAAAATTTTATTAGATCAGTTTGATTCACTTGATAGCGCGAGGGACTACACTGTTTAGTGATTGCTATATTAGTTTCCTTTTTAAGGCTTTCTTCCTTCTACTTTCATGTGGTGATCAAGCCAGCAAGTCAGTTGCTCTTCAAAGGCTCCAGCAAAATGTATCAGTTTGCATGGTGAGACATAACACTTAGCGCTGGCAGGGTTGCTTACAATGATCAGCTTTTATTTATTTACTGTATTCAAAACCTTTAGCCGAAAAGGAAAAAATTGTTTGCTGTCACTGATTATAAAGTGTGAGCTGGAGTTTGGCTTTAATTTGTTAGTGTATCTAACACTCTCACCCCCCCCCCCCCCCCAAGACTGACAATGCTATTGTCCAAAGGTGTCCCCTGTGCTCATTCTTCCAGGAGTTTCCAGGATTTTCCTACAACAAATGTTGGATGTGAGCTTGTTGGCTGAAAGTGTGTATGCTCCATCGTATATTTGTTATTCGGACTTTCCGCCAACAAATGTTGGCTAGCAGGTTCTCAGATTTTCCACCAACAAAACTTTGTTGTCGGAATTTCTGATTGTGTGTACACAAGTCCGACGCACAAAGTGCCACGCATGCTCGGAAACAAGCAGAAGGCGCCGCACTGGCTATTGAACTTCCTTTTTCTCGGCTTGTCATACGTCTTGTATGTCACCACATTCCCACGTTCATAATTGTTGGCCAACATTTGTGTGACTGTGTGTATGAAAGACAAGTTGGAGCCAATATCCTTCGAACAAAAATCCACTTTTTTGTTGTCGGAAAGTCCGATCGTGTGTACCGGGCATTATACAGGAGACATGGTACTAACCAAATCACCAGGTGAAAACAGAGCCTAAAAAAGGCCTAATGTCCCGTACACACGAGCGGATTTTCCGTCGGAAAAAATGTGGATGGTTTTTCCGATGGAATTCCACTCAAGCTCGCCTTGCATACACATGGTCACACAAAAGTTCTCTGAACTTTCGACCGTCAAGAACGCGGTGATGTACAACACTACGACGAGCCGAGAAAATGAAGTTCAATGCTTCCGAGCATGCGTGGAATTGTTTCAGAGCATGCGTAGGAATTGGCGCGTTGGAATTTGTACAGACTTTCGCATTTTCGGATATAAACTTTTTCCGACTGAAAAACTGAGAACCTGCTCTCAATCTTTTGCTGGCGGGAATTCTGCCAGCAAAAGTCCGATGGAGCATACACACGGTCGCATTTTCCGACCAAAAGCTCTCATCGGTCTTTTGCTGGCCGAATTTCCGATCGTGTGTACGCGGCATAAAAAGAGAAAACTAAGACAGCCATCACATCTATTGATTGGTAAGCTACAATGTATTACATTTTTGGTTTGGGGATTAATACAGCTTTAACTAATTATTGTTTGATGTCTGCAGCATTGTAGCTGATTTGGTGAGCTCCATGTACCTACTGATTTACATTCCCCCATCTTATCGTTATTCCTTGATTTCAAAACCTAGAGTACACATTAGAGAATAATTTATTACTAGTGCTTACCTGTTCATTTAAGTCACTTTATGCAAAAGTTGCAACAAACTGCTTGTTTCAGAAATGTAAAAACATGGCCAAGGCTCCATCCTTAATTACCTGTGCTGAGCCTGTACAATGCAATGGCAAGTTGATGGTGGCTGCAACTATTTGTGACTGTTTGCACAGCCAGCGATTACCTGTGGTGATCGTGGATGGATGCACCTTGTGTACAGATCAATTCTCAATGTTACAAATATATTTATTAACATTATTACTGTTTATCTTATATAAATCTCATTGACTTTTAGATGCATTGGGGTTGATTTACTAAAACTGGAGAGTGCAAAATCTGCTGCAACTCCACATAGAAACCAATTAGCTTCCAGGTTTCATTGTCAAAGCTTAACTGACCAAGTTGAGGTTAGAAGCTGATTGGCAACCATGCACAGCTGCGCCAGATTCTGAGTGCACCAGTTTTAGTAAATATCCCCCATTGCATCTTAAAATGTGTTATGCCGCGTACACACAACCGGTTTTGCCGTCTCTCCAACGGAACTCCAAATGTCTTGCCTACACACGGTCAAACCAAAGTCTGACCAAAGTCCGACCATCCAGAACGAGGTGACGTACAACACGTACGATGGGACTAGAAAAAGGAAGTTCAATAGCCAGTAGCCAATAGCTTCCGTCTCGTACTTGCTTCAGAGCATGCGTCGTTTTTGGTCCGTCAGAACAGCATACAGACGAGCGGTTTTACTGATAGGAATTGGTTCCTTCGGAAATATTTAGAACATGTTCCATTTCTAGGTCCATCAGAATTTTCGAAAAAAAAAAAGTCCGATGAGGCATACACACGATCGGAATAGACAATGAAAAGCTTCCGTCTGACTTTTTCTGTCGGACATTCTGCTCGTGTGTACACGGCTTTACTTTTATCACCCTGGTGTGACTGAGACACAGAGAAGGAGAAATTCAAAATTTTAGCTTTGCCAACACAGCAAGAGGTGAGAGAAAATCATCCAACTGGGGCAAATGTTCCAGTGTTGGTAAATCTCCCCAGCGCAAAAATGATTGATTGATTCTGGTTTTAGCTATATGTACTCTTAAATATTTCTGAACTGCATACTGTGTTTGGTATCCAGTGGAAGAAATGTGAGAGTGTTGAGCTTAAGCCATTTTTCCCCAAATGAATTAGTTGTAGTACAGTGACATCTAAGCAGATAGAATTCAGAAATAAATGTTAGTTTAAATGACCCTGAAACATTAGATGCTCTCAAAGAGAAATAGGCACTTACTTCATATACTCAACAGCTGTAAAATAACAATTAGCATATGTAAAATTGCTTTCTAATACAGCTGGGCTGTGAAATGTCATGTAAACAATGACAAGCTCATATTAGGTGACATAATACATCACAATCTTGTCTTGTTAAACCAGCACATTAGCCACTTAGTTTCTATAGCCATGTTTCCCCAGTATTCAAAAGATCAGGGTTTATACATCTGTCAGTAACAGAAACATGATTGCTGTGAGCTGGCACTTAAAGGGGTTGTAAAGATGTTTTTTTTTTTTTTTTTAAATAACAAACATGTTATACTTACCTTCACTGTGCAGCTCGTTCTGCACAGAGTGGCCCCGAACCTGGTCTTCTGGGGTCCCTCGGCGGCTGTTTCAGCTCCTCCCCGCAAGCATTTACCACCTTCATGCGAGCTCCCTCGCACGGTGGTGAGTGCTTGCGGGCGCGCTCCCGTGATACAGCCGGCGGCTATAGCCGCTCGCTGTATCACTCGGCCCCGCCCCCCGGCGCGCCGCGTCATCGGATGTGATTGACAGCAGCGCGAGCCAATGGCTGCGCTGCTTTCAATCCATCCACTGCAGCCAATCAGCGACCAGGCTGAGCTGCAATGAAGCTGACGAGGACGAGGAGCGAAGATTCGAGGCGTCAGGTAAGTAAAACGGGGGGGCTGGGGGCGGCGGTACTGTCAAAAGTTTTTTCACCTTAATGCATAGAATGCATTAAGGTGAAAAAATTTTTACCTTTACAACCCCTTTAAATTGGGAGTAAACTCCCATGCACAATTTTTACCTATAGGTAAGCCTATAATAAGGCTTACCTATAGGTAGTGTCAATATCTCCTGAACATAGCACATAGTTAAAGATGCATGTGGGATATATCTGGAAATGAATAATCAAAAAGTAATGGAACACATGAATAAATGATGGACAAACGGTAAGAGGGGCCTCACAGAAGAAGTAAAAAAAAAAAAGAAAGGTCTGGTGTCACCAGTAACACAACTCCATCCCTAATAATACAATAGAAACATGGGTGTCGCCCTTGGGACTTTGAATGAGGTGTGCACAATTGGCCGATAAAATTGACAAATGTAAATACAGTAAAGTATTTATTACAGAAATAGTCACACATAAAAAAGTAACATACAAAGGCAAAGCCGATACAATATTGCACATAGTTAAAGATTGCTTTGAATTTAAAATACGAGTATACATGACATCTATAACACCAGACACGTTTCGCGAGATGTGGTTCGCTGTTCAGGCATATATTGCTGCCATAGAAAGTACAGACCGGCAACTTGACAGCTTCTCCATAGAAAATATTTATTTAGGCATTACAGCAATAACATCATCCAAAAATGCTGATGCGTTTCGGTCTTAGGCCTTCCTCAAAAGCATAAAGATATATTGCTGCCATCCTCGGTGAACATAGCCACAGGCACCTAGGCTTTGCTGATTGGTGAGTATGGGGTTTTTCTTTTTTCTGTGAGGCCCCTCTTACCATTTGTCCATCATTTATTCATGTGTTACATTACTTTTTGATTATTCATTTCCAGATATATCCCACATGCATCCACCCCTGAAGAGCGAGCCACATCTTGCGAAACGCATCGAGTGTTATGGATGTCATGTATACTCATGCACTTTAAATGCAATGCAATCTTTAACTATGTGCAATATTGTATCGGCTTTGCCTTTGTACAGTAATACCTCGGATTGCGAGTAACGCGGTTAACGAGCGTTTCGCAATACGAGCTATTATGTTTAAAAAATCCTGAGTGTTGTCTCGCAAAACGAGCAGGATTCAAGCCTCTACTGTGTGCAGTACCGCATTTGGCCAGAGGTACGGGGGTGCGATTGTTTCCGAGCCTCGCCTTGTTTCCGAGCTGGGCCACATGCGGTACTGCATACAATAGAAGTCAATGTGGAACGAATTATCTTCGTTCCAATGACTTCTATGGGGAAACTCGCTTTGATATGCGAGTGCTTTGGATTACAAGCATTCTCCTGGAACGAACTATGCTTATAATCCAAGGTTCCACTGTATGTTACTTTTTTATGTGTGACTATTTCTGTAATAAATATTTTACTATATACTTTACTGTATTTACATTTGTCAATTTTATCGGACACTTGTACACACCTCATTCAAAGTCCAAAGGGCGACATCCATGTTTCTATTGTATTATTAGGGATGGAGGCATGTTACTGGTGACACAAGACCTTTCTTTTATTTATATCAACAAAGCCCAGTACAGCTGGTATGAACGAGCACTAAAAGCTATTGTATGAGAGGCTAAACAATTACTAAATCCAGTTATTATGTAATGCACAAACCTCATGAAGTAAGCAAAAACCTTCTTTTAACTTCCCTGATTGAACCACATTTTCTTTCGTTTGCGTCTGACATCCACCCCCTCCCAGACACTGCAGCTCACTGTGTTGTGGGCAAGACTGGGCGTGGCCAGGTGTGGATTGACAAGCTGAAGGTCTTGGAATCAGCAGTGACAATGCTGATAGCCACACCCACTGCAACATTTTCCAGCCCACTGTAGTGCAAAGAGGCACAGCCTGCACGAGAGTGACAACAATGCTCTGAATTCTGGAGCAGTGCAGCATCATTATGTAAGAAGTACTCCTGCGCTATCAAAACCAACAAAAATAAATAATTACCGAAAAGCAAAATCCATGGCTCTAAGTGCATGAAATAAAAAATTATGCTGCGCTGTCCCCAATAACGTGAAAATGAAGCAATAAATATCATAAACAACATAATAAGTATTAGCGTGAACAAATAAATAGATGACGATTGCTTCTAAATGTCCATAAATCATCAATTGGTAATGAAAGTGAATAGTGATAAATAAGTAGGAAGGTGAAGGTGTTTTAATTATTGCACATTCCAAAAGGTGAAAGTAAAAGGTGATTGGTGTCTCTTCTTATAATATATGTTATAATTTATGTTACACCTCTGTGCTCACAGGCCTCTCACCTTACTGCTGTAAGGTTACAGCATAGATATCTTTCCTGGGGGATCCTTGTGCCTCCTCTTAGCTTTAGGAATCTCTTTGTAATAAAACACTGTCCTAGGGGCTGGATTTATAGCGATACCTCCTTAGGTGCAATTCTGAGATGTCCACCTGGTCCCCTCCGTGAGGTAATATACAAGCAAAGAGGCTCCAATAGTTTATTATGGTTTTAAATGGTGTTTTATTTGAAAAAAGTTTATGTACTCACATTTCAAAAAGTAAAACAAGGCATATACTACAGGAGCAGAATAACCGGAAGTGACGTAGGAGGACGAGCTCGCCGCTCGTGTAGTATATGCCTTGTTTTACTGTTTGAAATGTGAGTACATACAGTTGTGCTCAAAGGTTTGCATACCCTGGCAGAAATTGTGAAATTTGGGCATTAATATTGAAAATATGACTGATCATACCAAAAAACTGTCTTTTATTTAAGGATAGCAATCACATGAAGCCATTTATTATCACATAGTTTTTTGGTTCCTTTTTAAATCATAATAATAACAGAAATCACCCAAATGGCTCTGATAAGTTTGGCCTTGGTACAGACACAGAAGGTGGTACACACAGGTTAAATTGGCAATTAAAGGTTAATTTCCCACATTTGTGGCTTTGTTAATCACAATTAGTGTCTGTGTATAAAAAGGTCAATGAGTTTGTTAGCTCTTACATGGATGCACTAAGCAGGCTAGACACTAAGCCATGAGGAGGTAGAAAAGAACAGTCAAAAGATCTGCGTAACAAGGTAACAAAACTTTACAAAGATGGAAAAGGATATAAAAAGATATCCCAAGCCTTAAATATGCCAGTCAGTACTGTTTAATCACTTATTAAGAAGTGGAAAATCATGGGCTCTTTTGATACCAAGCCAAGGTCAGGTAGACCAAGAAAGATTGCAGCCACAACTGGAAAAATTGCTCAGGATACAAAGAAAAACCCACAGGTAACCGCAGGAGAAAAACAGGCTGTTCTCCAAAAAGTTGTTTTTAAGGAGCACAATTCAACGATACTTGAATGAAAAAGAGCTGCATGGTTGAGCTGCCAGAAGGAAACCTTTACTTCGCCAATGCCACAAAAAAGCCAATGAGGCATGTCAAGGTGTTGTTGGGCATATTGTAACCAGGCTTTTTTGTGGAACTTGTACAGTAAAGGCTTCTTTCTGGCAACTTGACCATGCAGCTCTTTTTTGTTCAAGTACCATCATATTGTGCTCCTTAAAAACAACCACATCATCTTTTTCCAGGGCAGCCTGTATTTCTCCTGAGGTTACCTGTGGGTTTTTCTAAATCATAGAGCGTCACATATATGAGAGTCTGAGAGGGCTGCACACCCCAATTACAATTTTTGAAAAGAAAAAAGTGGAAAGTTCCCCACTGGACTTTTATCAGCAAATAGGAGTCAAATATTTTGTAAAAAATCACAGATTTTTTAAATTTTTATTTCAATGGATGGTTAGACACAAAACATATATAAAAAAATTATTAAAATATGAGCTCTGGTATATACAAGGCGAGACAAATTAGGCTAGGAAAGGTTATACATCAAGGGTGATACATTGTTACACTTGAAATTGCACTATCCGATGTATGGAAATGTCCCAGTGCATTTCGACCTCAAAGGTTATGGTCTTCTTCAGGGAGTCCTTACATTTCTATAAATACATCAAGAGGACAGCTTTCAATATTCTAATTGTCATGTAATTTAATGTCCAATACAGTATCATTTATTACGTCTACGTTGTTTCATGTTTGATTTATGTAATCACAGTGTATTTACCCTTTCCGCCAGGAAGGCTCGCTTAACCAGAGACTTCTTTAAAAACCAGATAATCCTCTCAAGTGCGATCCCAGACCCACTGAGAACCTATCCATGCCCTCAACCCAAGGGCCTGATCTGTGAGGCTTACAAGTGGTCACATATTTTTGCAAAGTCGTACAATTTACAGTGCGACTTTGCAATGCGATTTTTTATGCGATGGCATGCGACTGGTGAGAGCCTTGGTAGTGCAGGTCGCACCGAAGTCGGAACACAATAGTACAACAACCTTTTTTGCAATCGCTGCGACTTGAGACGCACTGGTTAGAACAGGGACCATCGAAATATACAGATTTTGACTTGTCATGCGACTTGACATGTGTCAAGTCGCACAGCAACTCACAGAAGTGGAAACGGAGCCTTTAGTACAAGTTTTGCTCTCCTGTCCATCCATCTCTGACCAGCCTTTCCTGCTGAATGAGGTTAAAGGGAACTATACGTCATACCGTTTTATTCATTGTTTTGTTACTCAGTATGCAATGTACCTGCTTACCTGCTCATTACAATTCATTACTTATGAATACAATTATGTTCATAGACACTAACACTATCGCAGTGTTAAAAAAGGATACAAGTTATGTGCAAAATCAAAAGCAAAGTAAAAAATCAATTTTCCATTTCTTTTCCCCCTCACAGAAAGGGTAAATACACTGTGATTACATAAATCAAACACGAAACAACGTAGACGTAATAAATGATACTGTATTGGATATTGAATTACATGACAATTAGAATATTGAAATCTGTCCTCTTGATGTATTTATAGAAATGTAAGAACCCCCTGAAGAACACCATAACCTTTGAGGTCGAAATGCATTGGGGCATTTCCATACATCGGATAGTGCAATTTCAAGTGTAACAATGTATCACCCTTGATGTATAACCTTTCCTAGCCTAATTTGTTTCGCCTTGTATATACCAGAGCTCATATTTTAATTATTTTTTTATATATGTTTTGTGTCTAACCATCCTTTGAAATAAAAATTTAAAAATCGGTGATTTTTTACAAAAATTTGACTCCTATTTGCTGCTAAAAAGCCCCATGGGGAACTTTCCACTTTTTTCTTTTCAAACATGTGGGTTTTTCTATGTATCCCTAACAGTTCCTGTGGCAGTTGTGGCTGAACTATTTCTTGATCTACCTGACCTTGGCTTGGTATCATTAGATCCCCAAATTTTCCACTTCTTAATAAGTGATTGAACAGTACTGACTGGCATATTTAAGGCTTTCAATATCTTTTTATATCCTTTTCCATCTTTGTAAAGTTTAATTACCTTGTTACGCAGGTCTTTTGACTGTTCTTTTCTACCTCCTCATGGCTCAGTGTCTAGCCTGTTTAGTGCATCCATGTGAGAGCTAACAAACTCTAGACTATTTATACACAGACACTAATTGTGATTTAAAAGGCCACAAATGTGAAAATTAGCCTTTAATTGCCATTTTAACCTGTGTGTGCCACCTTCTGTGTCTGTACCAAGGCCAAACATTCCAGGGTATGTAAACTTTTTATCAGGGCCATTTGGGTGATTTCTGTTATCCTTATGATTTAAAAAGGATCCAAAAAACTATGTGATAATAAATGGCTTCATGTGATTGCTATCCTTAAATAAAAGACAGTTTTTTGGCATGATCAGTCAGTTTTAATATTAATGCCCATATTTCACATTTTCTGCTAGGGTATGCAAACTTTGGAGCACAACTGTATACGTTTTTCTAATAAAACACAATTTAAAACTATAATACACTATTGGAGACCCTTTGCTTCTATATTACCTCATGGAGGAGACCAGGTGGACATCTCAGAATTGCACCTAAGGAGGTATCGCTATAAATCTAGCCCCTAGGACAGTGTTTTATTACAAAGAAACTCCTAAAGCTAAGAGGAGGCACAAGGATCCCCCAGGAAAGATATTTATCTAATGCTGTAACCTTACAGCAGTAAGGTGAGAGGCCTGTGAGCACTGAGGTGTAACATAAATTATAACAAGAGACATCAATCACCTTTTACTTTCACCTTTTGGAATTTTCACTAATTAAAACACCTTCACCTTCATTGCACTTTTTAAGAAATGATATTCATCTTCACTGGGACTACTTATTTATCACTATTCACTTTAGCAGCTACTGTATTACCAATTGATGATTTATGGACATTTATAAGCAATCATCATCTATTTATTTGTTCACGCTAATACTTATTATGTTGTTTATGATATTTATTGCTTAATTTTCACGTTATTGGGGAAAGCACAGCATCATTTTTTACTTCAGTGCAGCATCATTGCCACCCCATCACAGGAAGCTGGATTAGGTGGACTTCACCGGCAGGATGAACAGCAAATTTGTAAGACTTCGCAGGGGGACTAGGAAAAAAATACAAGTGCAGATGTGCTTGTAATTAAATGCTACAGCACATATTTTTTAAAGTGGTAGTAAAGGCCTTTTGTTTATATTTTACCTAGAGGTAAGCCTATAATAGGGCTTACCTCTAGGTACCGTAAATATCTCCTAAACATGCACCGTTTAGGAGATATTTACTTGCGAAGCCGCCGGTGATGTCACCAGCACAAGCGCTCTGAAGGAACGGCATACCCGTGCCGAATTTTCAGAGCCCTTTGCCGTAAACAGTAACACCCGCATGCACGTCATCATGGCTTGGCCATTTATAGCCCGCAAACCTGAATGGAAGCCCAGTCAGCAGTGACAGCGCACCGCTGGGGGGCTTCGTTTTAAGTTTCACATTAGAGCTGCATGATTAATTGTTAAGAATCGAGATCGCAATTTCCTCCCTCGCGATCTTAACAAAGCATTTTCCTGATTCTATGCAGAGAGTTCTCTGCTCAAGCCGAAATCTGTCAAAAAAAAAAAAAAAAAAAAACAGGCAGTCTGCCAAGTTTCACAACATTCCTCAGCCGCGGAGCTAACTATAAACATTGTAACGTTTTGTTCTTTAGATCAAATGAATGAACTTCGGTCTGTAAATGAGGGCAGTTTAACCACTTAAAGACTAAACCTTTTTCTGACACTTGTTGGTTTCAAATTAAAATCAATATTTTTACCAAACATTATATATATTTTTTTTAGCAGAGACCCTAGAGAATAAAATGGTGGTTGTTGCAATATTTTATGTAACACTGTATTTGGGCAGAGGTCTTTCAAATGCAATTTTTTGTAAAAAAAAAAAAAAATACACTTTAATGAATTTAAAAACAAAAAAAAACTAAACAGTAAAGTTAGCCCAATTTTTTTGTATAGTATGAAAGATGATGTTAGACTGCGAGAATTGTGAGAGAAACGTGATCTTTATTCTAAGCAAAAAAATAGTGATTCTTATTTTGGCCAGAATTGTGCAGCTCTATTTCACATACGTTTTAAGTTTCACATAATGTGTTGTATGCGATTCATATAGCACATTATCACATTGCCACTGCTGGGGAAAAGTTTACTACCGCTTTAATTGCAAGCTACAATTTGTAATGTAATTTCCTGTAGTACCGCTCACTGTCACCTACAGCACTATAGCACAGCTCCCCTATAATGAGAGAGAACAGCCAAAATTTCACGGTATGTGGGAATACAGACAAGAATTATGACCATAAGTTATTGCCTATGGTATCCCTAAAAGATATTTGAAATATAATTTTGTGATTCAGACCACCATGTTCCACCTATAACTCAAATATAATTATCCCTTGAAAAGTGTTATTTTTTATATTTTAAGTGAGCAAATCTTGAACTTCTGTAGTGACTTTTGTGGTGTTAAGTAAATTTGTATGGAACTTGTTAATGATAACAAGAAAAGCTGTAAAATACATCCACTGCAGCCAGCAGCAATAGTCCTCCCCAGCAACAATAGATTTCCTTAGCAACAATGAACACCCACAACAAAATAACCCCCCCCCAGGAACAACAGACCCCTGACAGCAACAAATCTCCCAGCAGCCAGCAACCATAGACCCCTTCCTCAACAGCAGATCCCTTCCAGCAACAATTGACCACCCAGCAGCATAAGCCCCCTCCAGCAACAATAGACCCCCCCCAGCATCAATAGACTACCACGCAAAAATAGATCCCCTCCAGCAACAATAGATCCCCCAGCAGCCAGCATCAGTAGGCCCTCCATCATACCTCAGCACCCCTTTACATACATTCAGTACTGGAGGTGCCGGAACTACTTTCCCCCATGTTCCTGCTGAAAAAAAGCCCTGCTGTTTTCACTTAAAGATTTAATGGGAATGTAAAATAGCTGAGTGTTATTGAATTGAAATTTTGCTCTGTGTTATTATTAGATATTGAATACTGTTCTGCATTTCTGTTAATCTGTTAACCTAAAAAAGGTGAAAGACTTTTGGCTCTGAAAAGCAACCCCATTTGTACCAAAGGAGTCTGTAGAATATATGGCAGGATCTCACTAAAATTAGCAAAACGTGCCAAACCAAAGCAACTGCATGCATTATACATAAGCACAGTGAATACATAAGCCTGACTTTTGGGTTCCGCTCCAGTCACATAACTTACCTGTAATGAAGTGAATCCCACTTCCTGATGTCTGCTTCTTACTATAGAAATCTCTCCTTCATTGAAGGCGGGTCCTCTTCGCAGTGCTGAACTTATGTTGCTGAGTGGGGTTAGCTGCCTTTAAAGTGATTGTGAAGGCACATTTTTTAAACTAAAAGAGCATACTTACCTTCTCTATGCAGTGGTTTTGCACAGAGCAGACACCGCTGGCGCTCTGGGCTCCTTCCCCCCTGCCAAGTGCCCCCATAACAAGAGGCTCGCTATGGGGGGCTATGGTGCATGCTGTCTATAAGACACAAAGAGCGTGCCTCGACCCCGCCCCGGTTTCGTCGTCACTGGCTGTAAATGACTGTCTGTGTCTCAGCCAATGAGGAGAGAGAGAGCAGAGAGATCCTTGACTCTTGTGCAAATCGCTGAATGGAGATCAGCTTAGGTATGTAAGGGGGGGGGTCTGAGGGGGAAGCCACTTGAAGAAGGTTTATTACCTTTTGCATATAATGCATAAAGGTAAAAAAAAAACTTTTGCATTTAGAACCACTTTAACTACTTAAGTCCCGGACCATTTGACTGCCCAAAGACCAGAGCACTTTTTGCGATTCGGCACTGCGCCGCTTTAACTGACAATTACGCGGTCCTGCGACGTGGCTCCCAAACAAATTGACGTCCTTTTTTCCCCCACAAATAGAGCTTTCTTTTGGTGGTATTTGATCACCTCTGCAGTTTTTATTTTTTGCGCTATAAACAATAAAATAGCGACAATTTTGAAAAAAATGCATTATTTTTTACTTTTTGCTATGATAAATATCTCCCAAAAATATATATAAAAAAAAATTTTTTTTCCTCAATTTAGGCCAATATGTATTCTTCTACATATTTTTGGTAAAAAAAAAATCGCAATAAGCATTTATTGATTGGTTTGTGCAAAAGTTATAGCGTCTACATAATAGGGGATAGTTTTATGGCATTTTTATTAATAATTTTTTTTTTTACTAGTAATGGCGGCGATTTTTATCATGACTGTGACATTATGGCGGACACATCGGACACTTTTGGTGCAATTTTGGGACCATTCACATTTATACAGCGATCAGTGCGATTAAAAATGCATTGATTACTGTTTAAATGTGACTGGCAGTGAAGGGGTTAACCACTAGGGGGCAGTGGAGGGGTTAAGTATGTCCTAGGGAGTGATTCTAACTGGGGGGGGGGGGGGGGGGTGGCTATGTGTGACACATAGGGAGCTGTGATCAGTGTCCTGTCACTAGGCAGAACGAGGAAATGCTTGTTTACATCAGCATTTCCCCATTCTTCCTCTCCGTGAGACGATCGCGGGTGTCCGCGAGACCCGGCATCACACTCGCGGAGGTTGCGGCAGGCGTGCGCGTGCCCGCAAACCGCTTCTTAAATGGCAACGTACAGGTACGTTAATCTGCCTGTATGTGCCCTTCTGCTGATGTATATCGGCGTTAGCCGGTTGGCAAGCGGTTAAAGGGGTTGTAAAGGTAAAAATTTTTTCACCTTAATGCATTCTATGCATTAAGGTGAAAAAACTTCTGACAATACCGCCGCCCCCAGCCCCCCCGTTTTACTTACCTGACGCCTCGAAAGTCAGCTTCTCGTTCCCGACATCTATTCCTCCGCTCACCCTGGCCGCTGATTGGCTACAGTGGATGGATTGGAAGCAGCGCAGCCATTGGCTCACGCTGCTGTCAATCACATCCAATGACGAGGCGCGCTGGGGGGCGGGGCCGAGTGATACAGTGAGCGGCTATAGCTGCCGGCTGTATCACGGGAGCTCGCATTAAGGTGGTTAATGCTTGCGGGGAGGAGCTGAAACAGCCGCTGAGGGACCCCAGAAGACCAGGTTCGGGGCCACTCTGTGCAGAACGAGCTGCACAGTGAAGGTAAGTATGTTTGTTATTTAAAAAAAAAAAAATTTACCTTTACAACCCCTTTAAGGTACACTGAAGAAGCCCCCTGAAGAAACTCATAGGATACATTTCTTTGTAGGAAAGTTATGTGACTAAAGCTGTGTCCCCAAAATTTACCGAACTATAAAAGTTCCAAATGCACTACTTATTTTCTCAATTTTCCAGCTCTGCCCTCTGTGCTCCTCCTCTGATACTAGTCAACTCCCCACTTCAAAGTAGAAGGATGCCAAGCTTCATCCACATACTGTGGTCTCAGGCTGTCTCCATACCCCTTGGGCAAAGCATCATCACAAAAACTGGGCTCAGAGAGTGCTGCTGCATAAAATGGTGCTCACGTTTGGGCTGATTTCGGACCTGAAATGGACCAAAAGATGCACAGGACTCCTGTGCAATTCTCACCGGAGCCGTAGTGGAGATGTGTGAACTGGCTCCATAGAGAGCCAATCACAATCTCCTTGGATGTGGAGAAAACCCACATCTAATTCGCATAAGTGTGAACCTAGCCTTACAGGGTAGTTAGAATAGGCTTAGAATGGGGGTGGGAGCAAGTTTAAGTATAGTTAGCATTTGGCTGGAACTCTACTTCAAGAGAAACCAGGAGTATTCAGTGCAAGAAATCACCCTCAAAATCGACTAAATTCCTGACATCAGGTAGGTGCACCCCCATTTACAGAACACGTTGCATTAATTGAAAACAATATAAGGATTTTTATGAATGGAAGAGAGGACATATATAGGCCAAGTGGCCATCGGGACGTCTTTAATGTACAAATAACCCTTACATCGCCAGATGTTCAGGGCTGTAAAGAGGACCTGTCATCACGGGGGGGGGGGGGGGGATTTCTATGCTAAGGAGCAAAGAACATGATGTGCGATTCACTTCATTACAAGCATGTTATGTGGCTAAAGCTGTAGCCAAAATAAATAAATAAATATATAACTAAACTCTGAAGGGGGACAAAATGCATGCATTTCATGAACTAATATGTGTTTTTAAGATGTGGATCCTCTTAACGTTATCACTGTCTACAACTAGCTATTTTATTTTTGTGAGGAACTGCTTTAATTGACTTTCAAGTAAATAGTACAAAGCTGATAACATGGCATAATTAGAAAAATGACTTAATGGTCAGATTGACATTCTTCTTAAATCATTGCACAACTTCCTCACTGACTGAAAACGTTTAAAGCCTATAGTCTATTTAAAAACATCAGCTTGGTATATATTTTTATATACCAAATATGCTGGTAACTATTTTTCAGCAGAAAGATATATACAGCAAGAGCTCTGTAAAGAGTAGACATTGGAGCTAGTAACGGTGTATGATGTGTATCCCTAGAGCTACTTCTGGCAGAAGAGACACTTCCGTCTGCTAAACTCAGAAAAACTGTTTAATGTGTTAGAAAGCTGTGCACTTGAAGTAAAACAAACTGGGAAAGATATTGCTTTCATCCCTTGTGTCCGCTCACCCCTTGCATTTATTCCTCCTCTTGTAAGAACTTTTGTGGGCACATTTAGGGTACAGACATTTTCTGGTGTAGTTTGACTGTATTCATCATGTGGAAAGAGTACATCACAGCTCCAAATAGACCTTAGCCTACATAAATGATCATCATTATTCAAAGAACAAAATACAAAGCTAAAAATACATATAGAGGAGCTGTCTTGATGGCCAAACGATGTGATTCAGTTCCATTCTTGTCATTGTGTCTTGGCATACCTGCCAGGCAGCCCAGCCGGGGCAGTGGCCTTTCTTTATCCACTGTGAAAAAGCAGATCTTGCACTTCAAAATAAAGTCCACTTATTTGCTGCAAATCCAAAGACCCCATTCACACTTGTGACTGCATCCAAGGCCGATAATCTGCAGGTATTCGCTGCATGTGCAATTATATGCAAATGGCAATGAACAGCTGTGGGCACAGTCAGGCTTCCTGCCCACATCACCCTCATGGATCCCTGCTGAGTCTACCAAGGGTAATTGCATACAGCCTCATTCACAAGTGTGAATAAGACCTATAAAAAAAAAAATCATACATTGCAGCTTACATGTCCTTGGTTTTGGTAGCTGTATCCATTTCCTGTTTTCAGGATTTATTAATTTTTTTTCAACTTTATTTTAAACTGGTGATTCTGCCTGCCTTCCTATCTTAAGGTGACAACACTCACTCACTCTCTGTATCTATGGATTAGTATTCTAACCTTAAGCTACTCTCTTGATTTGGGCTACAAACACCTCCCTAACCCACCTCTCCCTTCTTCTCCATTACATAGGGTGGAAGGGTTATGTAGTTCACAGAAGATAGCTTGTAAGTTGGATAACAGTATTTGAGAATGCAGCTCAGTATGCAGGAATTTACTGGATTTCTATCAGGATCAACAGGTATTTTCTATACTTGCATGCAATGGGGTTGATCTACTAAAACTGGTGCATTTTGAATCTGGTGCAGCTATGAATTTTAACCAATCAGCTTCTAACTTCTGCTTCTTCAATTAAGCTTTGTCAAAAAAAAAAACTGGAAGCTGTTTGGTTTCTATGCACAGCTGCACCAGATTTTGCACTCTCCCGTTTTAGTAAATCTCCCCCAATGTATTTAAACTGAAAAAAAAGGAAAAAGAATGCAGCCACCTCATCTAAGGACTGGTATGCTGATATATCACCCTTGGCTTTCGTAGTGCAAGGGGTGACTTAAATATGCCTTCATTGTGCTGGGGTGTCATCTCACAAAGTTTGTGCTTCTCAGCATTCCCCCAAATCTCTCTGGAAGGGTGGTAATATCACCCTTGCCTAGGCACAGTGGGTGTAAGCCAAAGGTAAAATAAGAATATTTAATAACTTTTTATATTTCTCCTCCACAGGTTCTTTATATTTTTTTACTTTTTTGGGATTTGAGATGGGGAGTACAGCCTCAGTACCTTGATTTTCAGGACTTCTTAACATTTTTTTTTTTAACAGAACAGGTTTCCACATTTCACAATTCCCCTCACCTTCTGTTCTTGTGACAACCCTATATTATGGATTTCCCATCACTTTCTGCATTGGAGACAGCCATCGGGAGGACAAATAGAGGGAGAAACTTTCTTTATTTGATGCAAAGCTTGCAATAAAAACCTAACCAAGGATTTTAACACTAAAGCCTGGTACACACGAGCCGAATATTGGCCGGTATCAGCCGGTTCAACAGAAAGCGGCCGACATTTGGCCCGTGTGTACACCAGCTTGTCCAACAGAAACTGGCCAGATGGCCATGCTGGAAAACTGGCATCCGATCATCACTTGCAGCCAATGGCTTTGAGCGTTGACTGATATTCTGGCAGCCCCCCTGTCAGAACACAATAGCTCAACAAGGAGATCGCTATACTATCAGATTGCTAGTACAGTGACTCCTTCTGAGCTCTTTGTTTTTTCATTCAGTCTGCTGGGTTGAACGAAAAAAAAAATGGTGGGTACCCAGCTTTGATCAATCTATCCAAAACAAAAAAAAGTGTTGGTTTTACATACAGTTTAAAGTGAAACCTCACCCCTCTCTGTAATTTCTTTTGTCCCTTTCTTCAATTATCCTCAAAACCCATATTCACATGTCCAACGAATCCAGTGTTGTCATGCGGTAATCTGCAGTAGGCCACCACAATCTGTGTCCTGCGCCACTATCACCTTTTCTTGCAGCATCAGGAGATTGCTGTCTCTTCCAGGTTCTTGCAGCCAGCCCCCTGATGATACACGAGCAGTGTGTCCTACATTGCCCCAAAGCCTCCTGAGGCATGTGACAAGCATATCTCAAAAGGTTTCAGGCAGCTTCAGGCAGATGGGGGACATTTTTTTAGGTGAGAAAAACAGAACTGCAAGCTTCACTTCCAAAAAAAAGGTATTCAAAAAAAGATATATATATCATTATATATTCATTAAAGGCCAGTGAAGAAGCAGAATACGGTAATTTAACATTGAACTCTAGGAATGATCTTTTTTTTAAACTTACATTGGTCTAGCTTAGTTACATCTAATTCTTCATATCTCACATCTTGAGGGTTGTTGGGGATACAGAAGTTCATTGTTGTAGCCTGTGCCGTGTACAGTCAGCGCTGGTCTCTTACGGACGAGGGTGAGTCAAGAAACTTGCCTTCTGCATAAAGTACATGGCCTGGAGCTGAGTGAAACTAGGAGGAGGGCCAGCATGACTGGGGCCTGCAGAAGAGGCGGAGTATTAGCGGTTGATTTTGATATGCTGCAGTCTGCTTAGGAGATTGAAGAGGGTGTGTCCTGTAGTGGGTAGAGAGGAGGGGGGTGTTGGAAAAGTACAACAGAAAAGTTGTTTATAAACTAGTTACTGCATATGCATTATGCCTGTCTAAGCAGCAGATGGCGCTGTAGTATTATAGTGTATAGTTGTTATCTATGATATAACAGGATGTTTGTCTATCCTCTCTCGCTATGTACTTGGATGCTCCTTGTTCCTGTGTTCGTGTTTCTCCATTCTGTAAAGACATACATTGATAAGCAGTATTACTGCATACAACAAACTTCCAGCATGATTTCAATACTCTGCTAACAGGGGGATCGTGTCACAGCTCAGTCAGAGTTCATCACAGCATCAGACAGTTTTCTTCTTTGTTCTTGGACTTCACCTGTAGGCAGAACAAAAGGTTGGTGACTTGGACAACATGCTGTCCCACCTAAGACCTGCCCTGAGTGGCTACAAGACAAACTATCAAACTTATTACTTTCCTGGGCCCTCTTTTAGTCACCCACATGCCAGGAGGTCTAGGCCTTCTGAGCGCCTCATTCCTGAGTCTGGGAGCCCCTCAAGGGACCCTCTGACCCTACCAGCCAAGCGCATGCCTGCTTCCCCTGGTGTGCGAATCAGGAGGAATCCCCGTCTACGGCAAACCCAGGGCGGGAGTGTTTTCATCTAGCACCCACTCCCCTGCCCTCACACCTTCACAGTATGGATTGTGCGGCTGGCTATACAGGTTCCCTGCCTATGTCTAGTGTGGCCCGGTGTGAGAGTGTCAGAGCAGCGGGTGCCGCCAAGGTCCTGGGAGGGCCCCCAGTGACAGAAGATGCAGGTGGCAGCTTTTCTCTGTGTCCAGGCATCGCAGAGTGTGCGCCGCAGATGGAAGGAGCCGGGCATTGGCTGGTGAGGCTTTTTCCACCCCTCACAGAGCCCAGCGTGGGAGTAGGAGAGGGAGTGCCTGGGGTGCCGGTGTTGCGGCGGCGGCTGCTGAAATCATTAGCGGGCGCCCGCCAGACTCTGGGGACAGCAACTGCACCCTGGAGCCTGCTGAGGGGAGAGAGCGGCAGCGCGGCTTTGTGAACAGAGCCAGTCTGAAGGGGTGCTTAGCGGCTCTGCAGATGTTGAACTCCTGCGCACTGCACAGGGATCAGGATCTGCGGCTGGATGTCCTGAGGGACAGATGAAGCCAGGTGAGCCTTTTGTTTCATGTCCTCTTTCTTGTTCTTATTCAATCTCTATTCAAGGGGAGCTTAGTTGACGGCTCAGCAGGGATTGGGTGTGGGACCGTCGGATTCCTCCGTTCAACAGCTGGCAGCGTCTGTGTTAACTACAGCCAGTAAGGTTTTCGGACGACAAAGTGGCTGACAAAGGAGTCGCCAGGGTACGTCTGGCAAATGCTGCAAAAATGCGATGTGTATGTGTGTTTTGAAGGGCGTGCAAATCTAAAACTGGAAGTGAAGGAGTGTATATGGAAGGGTGAGTATGTGGAAATGTATTTCTTTTTTGCCATTGGAGAAATTTAACTTTACAGTTAGACCAGATGGATGTAAGAAGGAGGAAGAAAACGGTGGTATTGCTTGATTACACGTATGTTTTCAAACTGTTGCAGGCGTGTACAATTTTAGCTAGTGTCATTGGAAAAAAGTCCCCTGAAAATGACTCCCTCATTTTTATTGAGTTATCTGGAATCAGCGAAGCCCAGCGTGTCTATGGTGGGGTTGCTTGGTTTCGCTATGACAAGCAATTTTGTCAGCGCAAGGCAGTCTGGCCCTAACGTCATTCTCTGGATGAAACTGATGTCGTCTCCACAGAATTCGGTTCCTCCCTTTCAGGGTGGGGCCGAGGGTGCGGCAGCCTCTTCACAACCAGCCACAAATCGCAGGGGGTTATGTTGGCAATTCAATGCCGGATCTTGCAAGTTTGGCACCGCGTGCTGTTTCCGTCATGACTATTCAGGGTGTGCAGGGTCTCATGCGCTGTCCAGATGCTTCAAGCATGGAAAAGGAAAAGGAGGTGACGCTGGAAAGAGGGAAGTGAAGGTAGAAAAGATGGCGCCTTTCCTAAAGCATTATTCTAACAGGAAGGCAGCTCGTATGTTGCAGCTGGGTTTCTCGTAGGGTTTTTCTGATACCCTGCCAGTTGCTGGTTGTTCCTCCTATGGCTGATAGCTTGCAGTCATCTCATTTACTTCCAGTGGTCGTTTTCAAGAAAACTTTTCAAAGTAGTTGCTTTGGTTTTTGATTCCCTTTTGATTCAACACCAGTATTTCCTCTTTGGGTATTAGCCCCAAAAAAGCACTAAATAAGTTACGCCTCATTCATCACTTGTCGCATCCTAAAGAGGTTCTGGAATGATGCCACTGATCCGGAGCTTTGCATGGTGTCCTATACTTCTTTTGATATGGCAGTGTCGTGGGTTACTAGGTATGGTAAAGGTTCATTGTTGGCCAAAACTGATATTGAGGCAGTCTTTCGTTGGTTGCCGTACATCCTAGTTGTTGCCATCTGCGGGGGTGCAAATGGCAAGGGCACAATTTTGTTGATAGATGTTTACCAATGGTCTGTGCCATCTCTTGTTTGTTGTTTGAAATGTTTAGTTTCTTTTAGGAATGGGTGGTTCGAGATGTTTCCGGCCTAATTCAATCATTCATGACTTAGATGATTTCTTGTGCATAGGGCCTGCTGCAAGTACTATCTATGCCTCACTTTTGGCTACGGTCCATCAGGTTTTCAATTTTTTTGGTGTGCTATTGGCCCTAACAAGACAGAGGGCCCAGCCACTGAGTTGTGGTTTCTGGGTATTGCCATCTACACCGTGGCGATGGAATGTCATTTGCCTTTGGACAAACTTGAAGATCTGAAAGGGACGATTTCTGCCACCGGGCAAGGCAAACAAAAATTCAACTTCATGCTGTGCAATCTCTCTTGGGCAAGAATAATGTTGCTTGTTGCAGTATGCCCATTGGCCACTTTTTTTGTAGACGACTGTCAGCTGCTAAAGCTGACATTAAGGCGCCACATCCTTATATTGGGCTATGGCGGGATCAGCGTGAGGACTTGCAAGTGTGGGATTAATTTTTGGTTTCTTACAATGGTCTCCTCTCTTTGGCTGGAGCAGGTGATTTCCAATTTTGATCTAGACCTATTCACTGACGCGGCGGGCACTGCTGGTTATGGAACCTGCTGTCAGGGTTGTTGAAGTGCTGAGAGTTGGTTGGCCAGTGGAATGGAGGGAGGTTGGTTTAGTGCGCAATTTGGCTGTTCGGAACTGTTTTCCCATTCTACTCCCCATGGAATTGTGCACGTTCCAGGAGTTGATAACTCATGGCTAATGCTTTGTCCCATTTCCAGTGGGACAGATTCCATCAGTTGGCACTGGAAGCGGAGCAGTGTGGAATTACATGCACCCAAGCAGCTGTGGAGCATTGCATTGCCGCTTCCAAGTTCTCAATTCGTCATTCAGTATGTGCGTCAACTTGGTCCTCATACTGCGGAGTGTGTCAGGAATGGAGCGATCTGGTGAATGAGGATTGGGGGTGTTCTCGAAAGGACGATGATGTACATGTGGTTTTTCCACCTATGAGGTTACCTTGTTCTGGGCTGTCTTTGTGCTGCCCATTTTTTGGGGGGGGGCTTTTCGGGTGGGGGAATTGGTAAGCCGTAACAAACGTAGTGAGGGAGGTTTGAGCATACAAGATGTGTGGTTACGGGACACTACTTGGGTATTCTGTTAAGAAAATCTAACACTGATCAGTCGGGGAGGGGTTCTTGGATTGAGTTGTGGGTTCCCTCTTCTTCAGTATGCCTGTCGGGGTTGTGGGTTTTTTTTCATGGTTTTGGGCAAATCTTCCAGGAGTTCTCTTTATGCATGCAGAAGGGACAGCATTGTCTCGATTCCAGTTTAGGGCGGTGTTCAGGAAATGCCTGTTGTACACTGGTTGGAGTGCAGACAACTGTTCTTCTCATTACTTTATCTGTTGGGTCGGGCTGAGTTGTGTGGTCCGATATAGTTGCCAGGTCTGCGTGGTGTATGGCTCGCTCTGTTGAAAAGATCAACAAAGCCAGGATAAAGGTGAAATAGGAGGTAGCAAGTTTTTTGCAGGAGAGTATTCAGTGGGCCTTCCGGTTTGGGGGCAAAACGTGCATAAGGTGTTGTGCTCATGTGCTGTGGCAGGGGGTCTAATGGATCTCTGAAGGTAGTGCTGGTTAAATAATTGTGGGAAATTGTGGGTTGGGCCCATCTGAGGTATGGGTGTCCCTTTCTAACAATACAGTGGTAACATTGGGGTATTAATTAGGTTGTATCTGGTAGTACGTAAGTGGTTAATTGTCCCTGAGCCGGTGTAGTTGTGGCTGGGGGCCTTTGATTGGGTGGCAGATACAAAAGGTTAATCGTGAGTATATAGCCTTTCAAAGACCTTAGACCGGGCATAAGCTGAGGCTGATTTATTTGTTATGCATTGACTGTATTATATGCATTAAACTTGTTTTCTTGTGAATGTTGTATTTAATGGTTTGTGATAAAAGATTGCTATGGCCATTCGACTCCAAATAAAATGTGTCGTCTGGTCATTTTGGAAGGAGGGATTGGTCAAGTGTTTAATGTTTTATAGATAATCGGAGCCTCTACACTCTACAGTTCCCTCAGTCGTGAATACAAGGAGTTGCTCCCTTGACACTTCCACCATTCAGAGAACACATTGCATTGTTTTCAATGAATACAAGGTGTTCTCTGATTGGACAAGGATGATGTTATGACCTTTGCCTCATCCAATCTGAGAATGACTTGTACTGACTGACCAAGATAAAAGACGTTCTCTGAAGGGTGAAGGTGCAGAGGGAGCGACTCCCTGTATTCAGTATACAGATGGTAATTCGCTTGAGCAATCTCAAGAAGAGACCAGCGCTGAATGTATATAGCACAGTCTATTATAGTGAATTTTTAGATCTTCAGCAGCCCAGTTATGACACATGGATAATTTTATGTAACCAAGTTGGAACAATGTAAGGGTCCTTTTGATCAGGTCCACCTGTCAGTTTTTTTCAGACCTGAATAGAAGCTCATGTAAGTCTAAGGGCAGGCAGATGAAAAGATATGTGTACTTTTTACATACCATGTGCTACTATATATATATAAACGAAATCAAATTCTGAAAAACTAGAAATAAATAAATGTGAATAAGTGATAAGAATATGAATTTGTGGAACTGCTGCAACCACTCATCAAGTGTACTCACACACTTTAAGGTGTATAACGATAATATATACTAAATGGTGCGCTGTCCCTTTAAATAATAAATATGAATCAACAATGTGAAAATAACAATATGTGAATAATGCTGCCTCACACTACAATATACAAATAATCAGTGTATGGATCAGGGTGGATTTGATTTAAATCAACTCGATTTAAATCATAATTTTTAAAGAACAACTGTCATCTCTATCCTGCAGTGGCTCCTCCTCTTGACCCGCTGTTGACTCACCGACAGTCCCATTCACTTTAATGGGACGGCTGGAGATGCAGCAGTGACACAACAAGGTGATGGATGTGGCGGCAGAAGGTGAGTGGATGTCCGCTAACAGGTGCTGCCATGATGGATCTGAAATGACAGGTGCTCTTTAAACATAAGGACTTATTCTTGCTGGTAGTTAGAATCTTTAATATTTGCAAAATAAATGAAGATTACCTATTTAGAATAATAAGCTGTCAGTTTAGTAAAACAGCGATATCAGAAGCGATTCCTACAGTTTGTAGTGTACATAGATTTGCAAAACAATGGGATAAAAAAATATTCCTGAACTTTGTTTTATCTCATGGTCACTGTGCCATTGTGTGAATGCATCAATGTAGTGCATGTTATCTCGGCTTGCAGAGCTTGGATTCATTAAAGGAGTTTACAAAAAATGTAAATACTGCAGAATATACAGCCTCATGCTACATAACTAAGCTCCATTTCATGCTGAATAAACTAAATTATTAATGTAGCTTAAATACAAAACTACCTTTAGATAGATTTTTACTTCAAAAGCATTTTATTAAAATAAATTTGAAAAAAATCAAAAAAATCTGCAAATTTTTGGTGCAAATAATCACTTTTCACCCATGACAAATGTCCTTAAACATTGAATCAAATGTCAAGGTAATATAAGTATTAACTTTGTGAAATAAATATATAACTTCCAATAGTGGTCAAAAAAACCTGCTTCAGTGCCTGATTCGCCAAGCCACTAATGGGTGCTGTGTCCTATGCAGAGACCCTAGGGAATAAAATGCCGATTGCTGCAATTTTTTGTCACACAATATTTACGCAGTGGTTTTTCAAACACAATTTTTTTGGAAAAAATACACTTTAATAAATAAAAAATAAAGCCGAGTAAATAGATACCTAACTTGGCACGCTTTATAATTGTACACGGTCATGGAATGGTAACAAACTATGGTAAAAATCTCCATAGACGATGCTTTCCAGTTACAGAGGAGAGGATAGAATCATAACATAATGGTGATTAGTCAGCCATTCGCCTTGTGTGGTCCCCTATAACAAGGGACCACCTAGTTCTGGTAAGCGGCAGTGTTTCTTTGTGGTGGAGGCATCTTTTCACTGGTCACTTTCTCTGGGAAACCCTGCAGCACATCACCATTCAAGAATCATCAATTGTTTAATGGACTAATCACCAGTGCTGGGACAAGGTCATCCGGTGCCCAGGGCAAAGATGGAAAACTGGGCACGCCCACCACCGACCCCCCCCCCCCCCCGCCGCTGTGAAAGCTACAACGCCTACAGACAATGGCATCTATACTGGGAATTTGTTAAATACTAGTATTGGCGGCGATCAGTGACTTAGGCGCGGTTCACACTGGGGAAACTTGTCACGCCCCATTCAGTGCAATGAAACCATTCTAATCGGAGCGACAGGACACAGCACATCAGGTCACATCAGTGTACA
This sequence comes from Aquarana catesbeiana, assembly GCF_042186555.1. Classification (NCBI taxonomy): domain Eukaryota; kingdom Metazoa; phylum Chordata; class Amphibia; order Anura; family Ranidae; genus Aquarana; species Aquarana catesbeiana. The sequence goes on along the minus strand of NC_133324.1, from coordinate 458,126,658 downwards.
GGGCACAGCACATCAGGGCACATCAGGGCACAGGTCACAGTACATCAGGGTACAGAGCCCAGCACATCAGGGCACAGCACATCAGGGCACATCAGGGCACAGGTCACAGTACATCAGGGTACAGAGCCCAGCACATCAGGACACAGGTCACTGTACATCGGGGCACACGACATTAAGGCACAGCACATCGGGGCACAAGGCACATTGGGGCACATCAGGGCACAGGACATTGGGGCACAAGGCACATCAGGGCACGGGGCACATCAGGGCACATGGCACATCAGGGCAGGGAGCACATCAGGGCACATGGCACATCAGGGGACGGGGGGCATATGGCATATTAGGGCACATCAGGGCACATAATGGCACATGGGGCACATGATGGGGCATGTGGCACATTATGGGACACATCAGGGCACATTATGGGGCACATCAGGGCACATTATAGGGCACATCAGGGCACATTGTGGGACACATCAGGGCACATCATGGGGCACATCATAGGGCACATAGCACATTAAGGGGCACATTGTTTACTAGCCTGCATGCAGAGAAGTGCTGGAAGCATCTGTGATAAGTTCGCTCTTATGTCACACTGCTCCCCGGCGGCCCCTCCTCTCCTCTCGTCCATCCCAGATGATGTCACAAGCAAATAGGGAAGGACGAGAAGAGAGGAGGGGCCGCCGCCCCTGTACCGGCCCTGCTAATCACCATTATGTTATGATTTATTTATCAGCACAAATGGACTTTATTATTTAGTCACGGGTTTTGTTATATAGCATATCATTTGATTTTTGTATTTATATATTTTTTTTTGGTATTCACTTCACCTGTTTATCACATTAGTAATATCCACCCTTATATTGTAGTATATTTGATGTATCATTACTGAGTGTGGCTATTCATTTATTTTATTTTGCACTGAATGGATTGGATTGGTTTATCTTTAGATCTACTTAGTGTGGTCTATTGATACACAATTTTTGTGAGCACACATCATATTTTCTCGCAATTTAACCATTTACAGCGTGACTTTTTGTTTTTTATTTCTGTTTAGTGTTGTATAACGCTTTTAGTCGCAGCTCAGCATATTGTCCACTAATAGCGCAGTTTTTTTTTCATTTTTCATTAAAACTATAGACGTTATTTCTTTGTCAGTGGGCAAACGTACAAAATCAGCAGGGGATCAAATACTTTTTCCCCTCACTGAATAGACACGGAGTTTCTAACCACACTTCCGTTTTGAGCGTCACCAGGGGGTGGAGCCAGCATTGTCACTTCCGTTTCACGCGCAAACCAGAAGTGTGGTGAGAAATTCCATGTTTACATTGGGATACACTGCCTAATGGCCCACAAGTTTACAACGCCTGATGCGTTTAAGTCGTTTCTGACCCTCTGCGAATCTCATGGCATTGCCCTATTTGGAAATTTTCCCAAATTAAGCATTTTTTCACCTCCTGCCTCAGGAGAAACACATCCCCACCCGCTATGCCAACATTCGAACGCACGTGGAAAAAAGGCCCCCATGCAAATAATCTCCACCATATATGCCCAACTTTTGGACCCACCACCTCAAACGCCTTTACCCTATGCAGCTAAGTGGGAGAGAGATCTGGGTCTCAACTTGGACACCACAGACTCCATGGAGATCTGGGAGGCTACCAAGTCAGCGTCACAGAATATAGTGGTGCTGGAAACAAGTTATAAGGTTCTTATGCGCTGGTATCTGGTCCCTGCCTGGATTGCCAAATTCCATCCCGCTTACCCCCCCCCCCCACATGCTTCCGTGGCTGTCCAGATGTAGGTACGCATCCACACATCTAGTGGACCTGCCCACTGGCCCAAACATTCTGGACTGAAACTTTCCATATTCTCTCAATATAAGTTCAAAGGGCCATTGGACCCTAGCCCGGCCACATCACTACTCAATAAAAAGCCCCAAGAAATAACCCGTCCACAATTTAAACTCCTCTTGCAGGTTACTATCGTATAAAGCAAACCATTGTGAAGGTCTGGAAATCTCCCCACCTTAGCATCACTGGAACTAAAAACAGGGTCACCAGAGTCATGATCCATGCCAAAGTGGAAGCTATTTTCTTGGCAAAGTAAAAAAATATGAACGCCTATGTAAACCATGGGTGGATAACTATCTCCCTTCTGACTTCGATCAAACTCTACTGTCCCCATAACCCCCCTTACTTATGTCACGAGGGACCATTGGACAAAGATCCCTAATCCTCTCTCAAGCAATTCATGGGCATTTAGTCACCCTGAGGGGGGATTTTTCCCCACTGTCTCCTATGTTAGACCTAGCTGAGCTTTTCGGTGTGCTATTATCCACTTTGTATTTTACGACTGTTACTGGACTTGTTTGTTATCCTTTTCTTCCTGTACCAATAAAATTATTTGAACAAGAAAAAAAGTGATATACACCCTGATTCATCTGTACATGGATTCCCTGCTGAACGGACCACAGGAAAAGATCTATTCTAGAGTTCAGATTTAAAGGATAGGTTCACCTTTCAGAGCATGTTACACTTTATACCCATAACTCGGATGTATAGTATAACATGCTCCAGACTTGCCCCCCACCCCCTTGATCCCTTAACCCCCCTTCCTGTGACAGCGGCCTCTGTCCACACAGCGTCATTCATTCACAATGTCAATGTCATTCATTCACAGCGATCTGTGAATGAGAGCACTACAAGTACCATCATCCACTGCAGCTGATGGCTTGTAGTTCTCAATGAACTGGAAGGGCGCTGATGAGAGCTCTCTCATAATTCATTCAGAAGCCCTTCAGCTTGTACACTTACATCAGAGGTACGAGCTGAAATCTGCAGTCTTTGACATTGCACCTTCAGAACTGTGACTGAGCTGTCACCAAGACTCCCGATGACACCAGTACAATGCAGCCAATTACAGTGCAGAAAAATCAGGAGCCCCTCCTACCAGCCTTGTGTGTCAAAGCCTATTTAAAGCTCTGTCTGCAACCGGCATAAAGGAGTTAAAGTGCATGTAAACCCTAATGCCCCGTACACACGGTCGGATTTTCCAATGGAAAATGTGTGATAGGACCTTGTTGTGGGAAATTCCGACCGTGTGTAGGCTCCATCACACATTTTCCATCGGAATTTCCGACACACAAAGTTTGAGAGATTGCTATAAAATTTTCCGACAACAAAATCCATTGTCGGAAATTCCGATCGTGTGTACACAAATCCGACGCACAAAATGACACGCATGCTTAGAATAAAGTAAGAGACGAAAGCTATTGGCTACTGCCCCGTTTATAGTCCCAACGTACGTGTTTTACGTCACCGCGTTCAGAACGATCGGATTTTCCGACAACTTTGTGTGACCGTTTGTATGCAAGACAAGTTTGAGCCAACATCCGTCGGAAAAAATCCCAGGATTTTGTTGTCGGAATGTCCGATCAATGTCCGACCGTGTGTACGGGGCATAATAGTACATTTCACCTATGGTCTGTTAGATATACAAATGAAAGCATTTTTTTATATCTGTTCAACAAGTAAAAATAAAAAAAAACAGTTGTTCATCCAGAAATCTTATGAGCTGATAACTTCCTGCACTCTTCCTTTGCAGACAGTTATGGGTTAGCCTTGTTTTCAGTTAGCTACCTCGGTTAGCTACAAAACACCTCTACGCATGTTGTAGAGAGTGGGAGGTGTTATATAGTCTTAGCCACAATTTTAGCCACCATATCTAAGAAAAGTTGAGTTGCAATACATCCAATTTTTGTTTTTGGGTTTAAAAACACTTTAACCACGTAATGGCCACCCTATAGCAGATTTACTGCTACAGGGCGGCCGCTCTGCACAGGATCACTTATATATACGTGATTCTGCACTTCCGCCTAGGGGGGCGCGCATGCGCCGCTTCTGCTGTGATTAGTCACAGCAGAAGCCAATCAGCCGGTACCAGCCAATGGATCTCCGCCAGAACCCGCTGATCGTCGGGAAGACACACAGGATGGAGCTCTGTAAGCAAGGCAGAGCTCCATCCTGATAGCAGGGATGTGATGCATTTTCTTTCCCTGCAAATCTGGGAAAGAAAATCCATCACATCCCTTAGTAAAAACACCTCACAAAGTACACAAAAACTCTGGTTAGGCACACATTTAACCTTTTGATCACCCTAGATGTTCAACCCCTTCCCAGCCAGTGTCACTGGTACAGTGACAGTGCATATTTTTAGCACTGATCACTGTATTAGTGTCACATAGCTTTTTGCGCAAACTAATCAATATATATGCTTATTGGGATTTTTTAACCAAACATATATGGCAGCATACATATTGGCCTAAATTTAGGAAGAAATTGGAATTTTTTTCAATTTTTTTATTGGGTATGTTTTATAGCAGAAAGTAAAAAACACTGGTTAGGCACACATTTAACCCTTTGATCGCCTTAAATGTTTAACCCCTTCCCAGCCAGTGTCACTAGTACAGTGACAATGCATATTTTTAGCACTGATCACTGTATTAGTGTCACTGGTTCCCACAAAGTGCCAAAAGTGTCAGATTGTCTGCCGCAATATCACACTAAGTCGCTAATTGCCACCATTACTAGTGTAAAAAAAATATTCCAGTATGTATCCCATAGTTTGTAGACGCTATAACTTTTGTGCAAACTAATCAATATATGCTTATTGGGATTTTTATACCAAACATATATAGCAGACTACATATTGGCCTAAATTTATGAAGAAATTGGATTTTTTTCAATTTTTTTATTGGGTATGTTTTATAGCAGAAAGTAAAAAATATTGTTTTGTTTTTTTTTCAAAATTGTCAGTCTTTTTTTGTTTATAGCACAGAAAATGAAATATGCAGAGGTGATCAAATATCACCAAAAGAAAGCTCTATTTGTGGGGAAAAAATGACATAAATTTTATTAGGGTACAGTGTTGCATTAAAGCTGAATTCCAGATATGTTTTTTTTTTTTGTTGTTTTTTTTTTTGTATAGTTACATTGGTCCTGCTTGGATTAATGTAAGTATGCATATTTCATACCTGAGCGATCCCTGTGAAGGCTGAGAATCACTGTAGCAGATGAGAAAAATATAAGGTATTTTCTGATTGGCTCATAGGCCAAGCGAGTGATCCCTTGAGGCACGGGATCTGGAAGACAGCAAGGATCACTGTTTTCTCGGCTTCTACAGAGATCAGCCAGGTATGGACTAATATCATTGGTCCATACTGACCCAATATAACTACAAAAAAAAAAATCATACCTTTAATTCAGCTTCATTAACCACTTGAGCTCTGGAAGGTTTTACCCCTTATGACCAGGCCATTTTTTTGCTATTCAGCACTGCGCTAATTTACCTGACAATTGCGCATCATGCAATACTGTATGCAAATGACATTTATATAATTTTTTCACACAAATATAGCTTTCTTTTAGTGGTATTCGATCACCACTGGGTTTTTATTTTTTATTATATAAACAAAAAAAGATCTAAAAATTTGAAAAAAAACCCCAAAAGAATACTTTCTACTTTCTGCTATAAAACATATCCAATAAAATCAAATTTCTTTATAAACTTAGGCCAAAATGTATTCTGCTACATGTCTTTGGTGAAAAAATAAAATCCCAATAAGTGTATATTGATTGTTTGTGTGAGTTATAGCGTCTACAAACTATGGTATTTATATTTAAAAATTGATCAATCCTGAGTTATCGATGGCCTATCTCATGTCAAGCCCTTAAAATGTCAGGACAGTACAAATACCCTCTAAATGACCCCTTTCTGGAAAGTAGACATTCTGAGGCATGACGTGTCTTTTCAGGTTGTAATTTTGTGTCACAATTTACAGTACACTGTTACCATATGACTGGTGTGGTGGTGATCGGGGGATACTGGCTGGCGACAGGATGTAAAAAAAAAAATGTATTAATTTTTTTTTTTCCGTACATTCTGTCATCAAAGTAGTTAAAGTGATTGTAAAGGTAAAATAAAAAAAATAAATAAATAAAAAATAACAGACATATCATACTTACCTCCACTGTGCAGCTCGTTTTACACAGAGTGGCCCCGAACCTGCTCTTCTGGGGTCCCCCGGTGGCTCTCGCGGCTCCTCCCCACATCTGATAACCCCGCTCGGAGAATCGCTTCCCCAAGGGGGCTACCTTGCGGTCGTGCTCCATAGAGGCCGAATGCAGGACTCGGCCCCTCCCCCCGGCGCTTGTGTCATTGGATTTGATTGACAGCAGTGGGAGCCAATGGCTGCGCTGCTATCAGTCCATCCAACCAAGAGCCGAGAACCCCTGGCAGGGAGCGAGTGCGTCCCTGTGGGTCAAGTTCGAGGGTTCAGGTAAGTAAACCGGGGGGGCTAGGGGGGCGGTCACTGACAGGTGTCTTTTCACCTTAATGCATAGGATGCATTAAGGTAAAAAAACACAAACCTTTACAACCCCTTTAAGTGTCACCATAGTGATGATCACTGTATAAGCAATAGTTTTAATTGTCATTAATGGGTTAACATTCATGAACAGCTTATGGTTTTGATCTGTGATTGGCTACGGCTAATCACATTGTACAGGTAGCCAGGTACCATGTGATTGCTGTGGGCCAATCACAGATCACAACTGTAAGCAAGCTTTTCATAAATGGAAATCCATTGATGTCCGTTTGTTTACGTTGGTATCATGTGGTTGCTATGATCAATCATAGTGATCATATGATACCCCCGTTACCGGTAATTGTGGTCTGCTGTGTCCCGTAGATATAGTGGTCACAGGAATGGCACGCAGTGTACGTGATCCAGCCTGGCCATGCTGCCGTGGTCCAGAAGCAATTAAAGTAGAACTATGGGCAAACCTTTATTTTCATTTTGGATAGAGCAAGGGAGGGTTATAGCCCCTGTCAGATTTTTTTTCACCATCTGCGTCCCCTTGTGGAGATTTCCCTTCACTTCCTGTCCCATAGCCAAACAGGAAGTGAGAGAAAATCCTTGTAAATTAAGGGAATTCCTTGGGGACAACCCAAAATGTAGGATTTTCTTTTAATTTCACTTTCAATGATAATGGTAAACAAGACAAATAGAGAGGGTGAATCTCCCTAAAGGGGGCACATACAGCAATGAAAACTGATGGGTGTTCTAAACCCTCTGCACTCTATTCAAAACTAAAAAAAAAATGAGTTGTACTTTAACCTCTTGAAACATGAAAAAAAAGTCCAATCATAAATATAAGTTCAGTGAGGGAAAATATGTGAATCCAATAGACGGGACTCCCACATCCAAAATTCAATCACCTCAGCCCGCATGAGAGGGAAGGGGAAGAGCATGATGTGAGGGGAACTCCCAGACTCCAGGTGCATCCAGGTAACAATAAGATTGAATGCTTACCAAAGTTGGTGGACCTCCTCTTTGGCAAGGTCAGACACACAGGCAAATATCACCCTCTGCAGGAATAATGCCGTGTACACACGGTCTGACAAAAGTCCGACGGACCAAATCCGGCGGACAATTCGATCGTGCGTGGGCTTCCCCGGACTTTCAGCGGACTTTTCCAGACGCAAATCTGACGGACTTTAGATTTGAAACATGCTTCAAATCTTTACGTCGTAACTCCGCCAGACCCAGAAATCCGCTCGTCTGTATGCTAGTCCGACAGACAAAAACCGACGCTAGGGCAGCTATTGGCTACTGGCTATCAACTTCCTTATTTTAGTCCGGTGTACGTCATCACGTACAAATCTGTCAGACTTTTGTGTGATCGTATGTAGGCAAGTCCGTTCGTTAGAAAGTCTGCTGCAAGTCTTCCAAAAGTCCGTCGAAAGTCCGTCGAAAGTCTGTCGAAAGTCTGTCGAAAGTCTGTCGGACGGGCTGTCGGACTTTTGTAGCCGAAAAGTCCGACCGTGTTTATGCGGCATAAATGGACTCCAAAGTCAGGATCCTCAGATGTCTGTAGTATCCCTAGGGCAGACAGGTCATTCTGAAAAAAACTTCGGACCAGTGAGTTTTTTTCAGAATGACCTGTCTGCCCTAGGGATACTACAGACATCTGAGGATCCTGACTTTGGAGTCCGCTTATCCCTGCAGAGGGTGATATTTGCCTGTGTGTCTGACCTTGCCAGAGAGGAGGTCCACCAACTTTGGTAAGCGTTCAATCTTATTGTTACCTGGATGCACCTGGAGTCTGGGAGTTCCCCTCACATCATGCTCTTCCCCTTCCCTCTCATGCGGGCTGAGGTGATTGAATTTTGGATGTGGGAGTCCCGTCTATTGGATTCCCATATTTTCCCTCACTGAACTTATATTTATGAATGGACTTTTTTTCATGTTTCAATACTTTATGAATTTTCACCACCACTTTGTGATTTAAATACACTTTTTCACATATGATTCACTATGATTGGATAATCATTATATTGCAAGCGCACTTATTATTTTTTTCTTTTTCTTGTTTGCTACACTGATATTTGTAGTTTTTTTGTTGCAGCTGCATTTTTATGTTATTTCATTTTATGTATTTTTTGCTCATAGCGCGGTATTTTTTCTTTTTATTTGTACTTTAACCTCTTCCCACCCACACCATAGCCGAAAGTTGCCTACAGTGTGGGCTTTCAGTTCTGGGAGGGCTTCCATGGACCTCCTCACAGAACCCCGCCTCCCACGCACTCCTGGGGCATCCATCCCGCACATTCTGTGACTGCTGCGTCCTTTGGACACAGCTGATCACAGATTGCGGTAAACAGCCAATTACAGCAGCCATTCACCATGTGATCAACTGTGCCCAATCACAGCTGGTCACATGTAAACAGACTTGCCAGTTATCGGCAGTCTTTTCCTCCCATGCTGTGTCTGTGTGAGGAAAGGAGTGCTTATAAATGGCAAGACTATTAGTACATTGTTCACACTAATAATCAGTAGAGATGCACTGAAACTTCAGCTGCCCAAACATATCGTACGAAAAGGGTGTTATCAGCATTTTGCAGATAAGAGAAAAAGGTGCCGATAATGCCACCGAAAACGCATGCATTTTTGCTGTGCTTTTGGTGTGTTTTTTATAGGTCATGTGACTCAGAAACCGCATCAAAAAGGTAACATTGGTGCGTTATTGATGTGTTCTTGCTTCATTTTCAATGCATTTCAACGGGGAGGTGCTTTTTTTTAACTGACCAAAAATGCAGCAAGCAAGATTTTTAACACTACAACAGAGAAAATTGAGTACTGTCCGTGATACTTTTTTTATTTGCACTAACATACAATTTTTCAGGACCTGAAAAATTGTATGTTAGTGCAAATAAAAAAAGTATCACGGACAGTACTCAATTTTCTCTGTCACAATTGCACTTATACGGCTATAATCAAATCAAGTATAACACTACAAGGGAAGTGCAATGGACCATTGTGAAGATATACATAGAATTCAAGGGGATACATATTTCTTGAGCTTTTCTTGCGCTAAAGGTGCAAATAATGGCCGACAATAAATGAATATTCATTTACATTCATGATAATAATTAAAAAGCAGAATATAATACAATTATATATAAAAATTTAAATATTTTTAAAAAACTGTCATTTTTGGTTTTGGTTTTCGGCCAAGTGTATCCTGCATTTCCGATTTCGGTAACCAAAATTTCCATTCGATTATCAATGCAGCCCAATCAGTGCCACATATCAGTGCCCATGAGTGCAGCCTCATCAGCGCACATCAGTAAAGAAGAAAAAATACTTATTTGTAATTTTTTTAATAAAAGAAACTAAAAAAAATTTTTTTTCAAAAGTTTTTTTTTTGTTTGTTTGTTTAGCAAAAAATTAAAAACTCAGTGGTGATTAAACACCATCAAAAGAAATCTCTATCTGTCTCAAAAAATGATAAAAATGTCATATGGGTACAGTGTTGCCTGACTGCACTATTGTCATTCAAAGTGCGACTGCACTGTAAGGTGAAAATTGACCTGGGCAGGAAGGGGGTGAAAGTGCCCAGTAGGCAAATAGTTAAAGACCAGTCACTGCTGCTCTCTGACTTTGTGCAGTGTGACTGGTCTTGTATCCGCCCCCTCCTGTAGTTTTCTGCATGCAATCTGTAGTGGTTAGACCTGCCGGGCCCCTCCTACAGCTCTGCTTTCTGCCCCTCTGATTCCTCTTGTACCAAATTGTAATGTAACTGTAATGTCTGCCTTTATTTTGTTAAGCACTGCGCAAACTGTTGGTGCTATATAAAACCTGTATAATAATAATAATAATAGGGTGTGTACAATACAGTAATGATGTTCCTACTACAGTTACAAAATAATATCTAGGTTTGCAATAGCATTTAGTGCACGCAAAGTGGATTTATAGGCTTTATGGCTATTGAGGAATATTTGAGTGAAAGTTTTTGTGTCCAAAGTTCAGCCTTAAACAAATGATAACTTTATAACTTTGTAAAAAACAAACAAACAAACAAAAAAACAATGTGCCAATCTGTGCTATGAGGTTGGTATAAAGTTGGTGAAGCTCTTACCGCTGCTTGTTGGAAGGCCCCCTTGGTGTAGGTCCCTCCACCCTTGTAGGTGATGGCTGGGATTTCTGTGTTGAGCAGAGAACACTTGTGTTGGTGAGAGTGGCTGCTGGAGATATAGTCCACCCTGGTCTGCACGTTGTTCTTGGAGGAGAAGGTGACAATGGCCACTCTGGTGGCAGAAGGCACCACTGGGAAATCAGAGAGCAACTTCTTGACGAACCTGAGCTCGCTGACGAAGTTGGCATATCCTACGCTAGAAGACTCGTCCACCAAAAAGACCATGTCCAGGTGGCGGCTCTTCTCCCTCAGCCTCCTGATGTTCTTCTTGAAGGACTGGCCCAGCTTCTCCACTTTGTTCTCCGCGCTCTCTGACAGCGGAGGGCTCTCTGCAGCGATGTGAAAAACTTGAGAGGAACTCCTGTAAGTGGCCGGGATCTGGTGCTGAAAACTTGTCCAGCCATGGAGCAGAGGAGGCAGGCAGAGACAAAGACAAGCCAAGAGGAACATGATCACCTGGAGAGGAGACAACTGCTGTGCTTAGGACTCTCCACCCTTCCTGAGACTAGACTAGTCTTCCAGCCAATGTGATCCGGAGCATAGTGCTGTCTGGGGATCACTATTCTTCCCTCCTCTCCATTCTTCCCCCCCCCCCAAAATATGCAGACAATCCCAGGCTGAGCTATGTCCTCCCTCCCTTCACATCTATTGTCTCAGCTCTACTTTCTGCTCACTCTTTCCTTGGCTCTGCTGGAGGATTGTGCCTGCCTTCTCCTAACTCTTCCTTCCTTCACTCCCTCCTCTGTCCGCCTTTCATTTGCTGAGCTCTTCTTGTCACCGGAGCCCTGCCTGTGTCTATCGGGCTGTCAACATTCCCCAAAGCCAGCATCAGCCCCTGATTGATCCCACATGTCCTCCTCTCATGTCCTCCCAGCAGACTAACAGGCGTGCAGATACCACGAGTGCCACTCTAATTGGAAACACTTCTAGGATCGCTACAGTCCATCTACACTACAGGCACCTTCATACCTACTCAACTTCTTCACACTTGTAACCACATCGTCTCCTAGCTGTCCAGGGACTGATCATGGGGGCTCATTCACAACTACAGGCATCTGTTTACTTTTTTCTATTTACTCATTTTTCTATTTTCTATTTTTATTTTTTATTTTTATTTTCTATTTTTCTATTTTCTATTTTACTAATGCTGAGCTGCATGCAGGCAGACCAAGGAAAGTGAATGGGCGTGCGTCAACTCCATACAGATTTACCTGCACAGTCGAGTTCGGCAGAGATGGGTGCCAATGATGCCAATCTATCAGATTGAAATGTACTGACACGACACCCAAATTTTACTGGAATATCCAAGTTTTTACTGTCATTTCCAAAAGTTAAAAAAATAATAGTTTTAAGTGCAACCTTTTAGAGTGTAAGCTCTTAGGGACAGGGAATGATGTGACTGTGCAATATATATGTAAAGCGCTGCGTACATTGACAGCGCTATATACGTACCTGTAATAAATACATTTCAGTATTTGGGCTACAAACAAGGAAAATATGCAATTGGCAATGTGATTTAGCCCAGGTTCACATGACAGTGGGAATGAAATTGTGCGAGTCCAGCTGAGTCAGTCCTGACTTTGGGGGCGATTTCAGAGACATCTGTGCGGGTTGCCTCTGAAATCGCACCCCGAAGTCGCCAAAAGTAATACAGGAACTACTTTTGGGAATCGGTGCGGCGCTGCAAATTTAGCGTCGCACTGATTCGGACTGTGCCATTGCTGGCAATTGCCACCAATTTGGCATGCGAACTGACATGTCAAGTCGCATGCCAAAACGCTCCAATGTAAACCTAGGCTTAAAGTGGGAGTCCGGCGACCAATCTTTTTTTTGGTCATTGAGACACTTTGCTGATCCCAAAATAATACTCACAGTTTGGGTGTAATATTTCCGCCTCTGTCTGTTTTCGTACTGAAAAATAACTTTAAAAATGTGATGATGGCTGTTTCCATCTTGCCTGTGGGCATGTGAAGCCCACAAGCATTGATTTCCTGGATGCGGTGAATGCTGTTCATTCACAGCTTGTTCACACGCATGATCATTGTTTCCGCACTGAATCTTGGGAAGCCTGACACTAAGCTCCCAGGAGACAGTGCGGCGCCGGGGAAAGGCAATAAACACGCCTACTCCCATGGGAGGAGAGACAGGAAGTGTTTATAAAGTACAATATAAAGGTAATTACAGCAATAAAAAAAAATTTCGTGCAGCGTTTGAACATCTATGCAATTAACTGAAGGGGGTAAGATTAAGTTAAAAATTTGAGTGGAACCCCGCTTTAAGGTAGATATTAACTACTTCCTGCCTGCACTATAGCCAAAAGATGGCTACAACGCGGGCTTAGTTTGTCGGGAGGGCATCCATGGATGTTCTCCCGTGATAAAGCTGCCCGCGCACCCTCCTGTAGCACGCTTTGTGATCGCAGAGTTCTTTGGACTCAGCTGATCACAGATCGGGGTAAAGGGAGAATCAGAGCAGCCCTTTACCACGTGATCAGCTGTGTCCAATGACATCCGATCACAGCATGTGAACACAAGCTAGTTATCAGCTTTTCTTTCCCCACACTGACAGCGCAAGGAGGCGAGAAGAAAGCTGATAACCGGCTTGTGTTAAAGGGACATCAGCACTGATAATCAGGGCACTGATTATCTGTGCAGTCCCACTAGTGCCCACCAGTGCTGCCAATCAGTTCCCACCAGTGCTGCCAATCAGTGCCCACCAGTGCTGTCATGCAGTGCTCATCAGTGCCACCTATAAGTGCTGCCTATCAGTGCCTCCTCTCAGTGCCGCTTATCAGTGTTGCCTATCAGTGCCCATCAGTGCTCACCAGTGCTGCCTATCAGTGCCCATCAGTGCTGCCTATCAGTGCCATCCCTCAGTGCTGCCTATCAGTGCCACTTATCAGTGCCATCTCATCAGTGCCCACCAGTGTCACCTCATCAGTGCCACTTATCAGTGCAGCCTCATCAGTGCCCACCAGTGCCGCCTCATCAGTGCCACCTATGAATGCCGTCTCATCAGTGCCTATCAGTGCAGCTTAATCAGCATACATGAGTGAAGGAGAAAAATTACCTGTTTGCAACATTTTATAACAAACTATGAAAAATGTTTTTGTTTTTTTTTTTCACAATTTTCGGTCTTTTTTTTTATTTGTTTAGCAAAAAATAGCTGCTGGCTTTTAACAATAGGACACTTACCTGTCCTGGAGTCCAGCAATGTCGGCACCGCAGCTGATGTTTCCATCAGCTGTCGGGTGCTGCCGCTGCCATTGCGGGTAAGGGTACCTGGCAGTGTAGCCTTACGGCTTCACTCCGGGAACCCTACTGTGCATGCGCTAGGCCCTGCTCCTCTCTCCTACTGGCCCGGGACAGGGAGAGGAGGAGGGAGGAGGAAGCCCCACGGCCCGGAATCCCAGAAGTGGGAAGAGGATACCTGTCAAAGACAGGTATCCTGTCCCCCCTCCCCCCGAAAGGTGCCAATTGTGGCACCGGAGGGGTGGAGGAGACAAATGAGCAGAAGTTCCACTTTTGTGTGGAACTCCGCTTTAAGGCAAAAAAACATATTTCTTATTTAATTTTCTATATAGTAAGTAAGTAGCTCAGAGACAGGACTCAGATGGGCAAGAAATTAGAATGGGCAGGCACGCACACATGAAATTGACTTTTACAGTGACACTGACAGCTGTGAGCAGCAGCACAAATAATGATGTCACCTCACCAACACAACACGTCCCTTCCTGATTCACAGTGACAGTCTCTCTCCAAGCCAGGTGGTCCCTTCAGTCCACTCCAAACAGCACTGACAGTCCCGCTCCCGACTTGACTTGCTCCCATCCTGCAGACCCACACACAAGACTTAGACCACTCTGCTCGACTCCCTTGCACCATGACATCACACAACACGCTCAGGCACCGCCTCCGTCAGACCCGCCGAACACTCCCAAACACACTGTAGAAGGCACTCAAAGGGTCTCAGCTGGCTCCGGACCAGAACTGCGTAACTGTGTTCTCTTATTGGATGAGGTGAAGTGGTAACATTGCATTTGTTGAGAAAATGTAAAGCGATCTTTGAATGGCGCTTGAGCCTGATGGCTGATCTCCTGTGTTCACATTACAGCAGGGCAGCTGTTTGGCACGCTCAGCAGCTGGAATAGTGGGGAAGTAAAGAAAAAGTGAATATGTATGGCAAGGGGGGAGGGGGGTGGTATTAAACGATAATGTTTTACCATACACGAGAAAAGCTCAAGTTCACTTTTAATATATGTTTAAGTTATGTTCCCTAGCCATAGTGAGCATTCACTTACTAAGTGAACTTTCTCTTCTCCATTAATAAATCAACCCTATGGACTTCCATTGGGAAAACGAGCAGTAAAGCACAACCATTGTGTAGTTCTGTAAAGGAGTAAGAAGCATATGTATCAAGTAGAAACAAGCTCACTGCTCCTGGCCGAATAGAAAAATGTTTGTATTGATACATTTGAGTCATGTTCCTAAGGGCAGTGCCCACCCAATGCTATTTTTGCCACCCCCTCACCTATTAGCCCAGAAAATGGGCATTTCTAATTTGACATATTTGTCTCCCATTCATTTCAAGGGGGTTTGAGTTTAGCATCTGGTATCCCTGTTTGGCAGCGCGGCTTGGCTTCTCTCTAGTAATGAGCATATATGACTGCTCTTATGTATACAAATGACAATCAACACTGAGAAATTAACAGTATGGGGTAAAAAGTGTTACTTTAAACTGAAAGCTAGCAATGTCTCAGAATGCACTCATATTCTCAAGAGTGAATTATGACCTGATGTTTTCCTATGTAAGAGTGATTGTGTATGAGTTACTATTTGTTTATAATTTGCAAATATTTGTATAGATTTATTTTCATTAAATATATAAAATATGATTTTTGTACTTATCTTAACATTTTCTCAAAATTAATTGAGGGACACAGGATTGTAGAAAGTCTTGGACATGTGGTCTGCCTATAGGAGGTTTGGACACAAAAAAATGTTTCACCAGTCCCTGTATAACTCTGCCTCCAACCACCATGCCTCAGTTTTGTGAGCAAGCAGTGAGTAGGGCTAATACCACTGAAGGGTGGGACCTGTAACCTTTAATAGACTTCAAGAAACAATCTTACGGTAAGTCAATTCTCCCAACTTTTTGAGATGGAAATGAGGAATACCTATTAGCAGAAGTATATAGGCAAAGGACACACCCGATTCCATGTACCCTTAAAGGAGACTTATGCAAAAAAAATCATTAGTAAAACCCACAAGTCCTTTTTTCTTACCACTACTATTCCTTTATATTGGCTTGTGAAATTTACAAATATAGTAATTTTGAAATTGAATGAAAGGTTTAGCACTGGGAAATACTTTTTAAAAGATAAAAAGTGTATTTTATATACAAGCATATAGATCAGAGCAAAATGAGGGACAAATGAGCAGGAAAGAGGGACAGAGCGACTTTATTCCAACTTAGGTACAGTCCCTAGAAATCAGGGACAGTTGGGATCAATGGTACGTACAAAAATTTTCTTTATCATCCGTTGAAGGACACAGGGTTGTAGAAAATCTTGGACATGCGAACAACTGAGGGGTGGGCAAAGCCAATAAAGCAGCAACAACAGATGTGGAATCTTACTATAATCAATGCCTGAATTAAAGTGGGAGTAAACTCCCATCTCTGACTATTACCTATAGGTAAGCCTATAATAAGGCTTGCCTATAGGTACTGTAAAAATCTCCTAAATGTGCACCGTTTAGGAGATATTTACTGTAAATACAGCTGGCAATGTCACCGGCGCATGCGCATTGAAGGAATGGCCTTCAATAGCTCAGTAGCTCCTCAGTAGCTCAGGTCCTGGCAGGGGTGCAGGCTGGAACTGCTGGCTATATTTGGTAAAGAGATCAGCAGCTTTCCTCAATGCCATATGACTGGTCAGCGGTCTTACGCTGATGGAGCCACATACAAGGAAAAATCACATGAAACTGCCATTGATTAACATTTGTGGATCTTGTATCATTTATTGACTACAGATGTCAATTCAATGCAGAGTTGGAAAGACATTTACCTTAACTGACACAAATTCAAAGATCAGACCAAGCATGAATACATCCTCTTTCACCTAAGTGAATGGATCAATAGCAATAGCGAGAAATGTGCCAAATGCTTATTTCCTTTTATCTGTGATATAGTAAAACACTTTGTATTTTTTTCTAATGGGACTTCCACTACACCAGTACATTGAAGCTAATGGCAAATAATACATTGTAATACAATTACTTTCAATATAAGCTAAGAGCCACATTGGACAAGTGATTTATTTACAACAATCCTCTTTTTTTCTTTTCTCAGTGAGAAAATCATAGTTTTTTCTATCAAAATGAATACATTTAAGTGACTTGTATCTCAGTCACTCAGAGACTGAGACTTTAAAAAAGTATTCGTGTCAGTAGCAAGCTCACCAGTGACATTCACTCTGCTTTCACCTCTATGGCTTAGCTACAAATCACTGAAAGTGAGCAGCTTGTAGCAGAGCACAGGTTTAACTTGTAGCAGCGACAAATCGCTTAATAGGGACAAAACACAAGTGACTCTTGCGATTAAATAGCTAGCTACAAATTGCTGATATTATTAGTCGCTGTAACAAAATTGCATGTTTGACATGGCTGTTTTGAGAGACTAAGAGATTATTATTGAACTTTTACAGCTTTTAGAGTATTTATGTCACCACCAGGGTGGAGGATTTGTTTTTAACTGTATTGTTATATGTGGTACAATAAACTATTAATGGGTAATCATCTATCATCTAGTGTTTATTATTATTACTTTTTATAACTCCAACTGTGATACGCAGTACTTCCATCTCCAGGTCTCCGACCAACAGTCAGATTGCTTTAAAGTGTCACTAAATTCAGGACCCTGCATTCACTATATCTGGTCTCCCACAGTACACAGAACATGGAAATGCAATTATTTTAGTAAATATGAAGGGCTAACTACCTTTTCTCATCAGCAGTATATAGCAGTCTTGTATCACTGTTGAGCACTACTGGTTCAGGCTGGGTTCACACTGCAGACGGATGCGTCTGACAGCAGGGGTCCGGTACGTCCCTGTTCTCACTTTCAGGCATGAATCAGGACAGAATTTTTGCCTGAATCCAGACCTGAAATTGAGCCAAAACACACAGGACCCCTCCACAGCCGCTTCGGAGATTTGTGAATTTGCTCCACTGAGAGCCGGTCGTCACACTCTCATCGTGCAAATTGGATGTGGGGAAACCCACACCCAATTCGCACTAGTGTGAACCCAGCCTAAAGCTTGTAGGAGGAGTTTTTATTCTCCCCTGATTGTCCTATGTGGCTGCAGGACCCCATACCCTGTGTCTGGACAGTGCTGATTGGCCCTGTGCTGATCACATGCACTCTCCCAAGAAAAAAAAAACCTCTCTTGTAATACACTTCAAACTGAGCATGTGCAGAGTGACTCCAAGGCTCTGTACTATCAGGAGGTGGATCAGGGACTGTGGAAAAAGGGGAGGATCAGAGAAGACAGGATTAAACAGCCTTTTTGCACAATGCACAGGGTTAACCCCTTAGGTTCCACAGTGAGTATAACAAGCATACTTTACTGCATATACAGACTGATTTTACTGTTGTGGGTTTAGTAACACTTTAAGTTAAAAGTGGAGTGCCACACAAAAATGGAACTTCCGCTTTTCAAAACCCTCCCTCCCTCCGGTGTCACATTTGGCACCTTTCAGGGGGGAGGAGGGAGCAGTTACCTGTCTAATACAGGTATCCTGCTCCCACTTCCAGGCATAGATACCCACACCACCCAGGGGTATCTACACCACTCCCCCCCCGCTGTCTTCTGGGAGATACACGGGTCCCAGGAGACAGCAGGGACCAGTGGGAGCGCGCAGCACGAGTCGCGCATGCGCAGTAGGGAACCAGGAAGTGAAGCCACAAGGCTTCACTTCCTGATTCCCTTACCGAAGATGGCGAGGGCAGCACCCGAGAGCCGAGGGACAGATCGGCTTCGGGTACCAACATCGCGGGCTCCCTGGACAGGTAAGTGTCCATATTTTAAAAGTCAGCAGCTGCAGCATTTGTAGCTGCTGACTTTAAAAAAAAAAGGTATCCTGCTCTCACTTCCGGGCATAGAAACCCATGCCACCCACGGGTATCTACACCACTCCCCCCCCCCCGCTGTCTTCTGGGAGATACACGGGTCCCAGGAGACAGCAGGGACCAGTGGGAGCGCGCAGCACAAGTCGCGCATGCGCAGTAGGGAACCAGGAAGTGAAGCCGCAAGGCTTCACTTCCTGATTCCCTTACCGTAGATGGCGAGGGCAGCACCCGAGAGCTGAGGGACAGATCGGCTTCGGGTGCCGACATCGCGGGCGCCCTGGACAGGTAAGTGTCCATATTTTAAAAGTCAGCAGCTGCAGTATTTGTAGCTGCTGACTTAAAAAAAAATGGCAGAACTCCGCTTTAAGGTGCCTTGCAGTCACTTATGTTGGATTTGGTGGACCAATGTACATTGTATTCTGTGCAGGGTCATTTCCTAGGTGGATAAGGTAGTTGCTCAGGGCACCCTGGGCGAAGAGATGACAACTTGTTTCACTAACGCAGCATCTCATGACTTCATTGCATTTTCCTGCTTTGTAACAACAAAGAGACCTTTAGTTCCTTTAGTGCCACATTCAAACTCAGCACATCCATTAATGTTGGAATTTCAGGGCGCAGTGGTGGAAGGACCGGTGTGGGCGGTAATATTTATCCCTGTCATCCACAGTTTTGAATGTTGGAATTACCTTAGTACCAGATATAGAATTAATATTAGGCAAACTAGGCTTGTGTCTAACGTTTGGAGAAGCAGAGAGATGACTTTTCCCAGTGCTGAGCATTTTTTTCCTATCATTGGTCATCACATATAGGTGACTGTATTGGCAAACTGTCACAATACCATAAACCAGGTTACAACCAGTAAATAAAATGCACTTTATTTGCTTTGGGTGACAAAAGATATTGGCCTAGAGGCTACAGTGATGAAAATCCAGCCCTGATGGAGCACAGAGCTTATGGGGCTTTTTCACCATGGGAGGTAATTTTGTGATTGATAGGAGATCTGCATTACCTCTTTTGTTTACATCATTTACTACCACAGACTGTCAGCAATCAGCTACTCAAGTTGTGTTTTTTTACATGAGTTTGGTTTTCTGCTACTTGTGTACCCCTCGTCTAATTTTACTACCCATGTCTGCTGCTCTAAGTTATATTTGGTGCACAAACTGCCATCAGGGACGTCTGTGGATAATGGCTTCCTGCTCTCCATAATCCAAGACCTGCTTCTCTAGAGGTATTTGTCCCGTTCGGTTCAACCCTATATTTTATATAGCTTGCTAGAATTGTAGCCCCTGTAATAATGGGCTATCTCCATTACTATATACATATACATATATCAGAACACTTTACAAGCTACCCATCTACATTACTATGTAAAGAGCTCCTTACACAACTGCTGTTTGCACTTACAGGCCTTATTCCTGCACTTTGCTAGTGCACTCTCTGTTCGAACACAAAGTTGTTTTGTTTTCTACAGTTTTTGTTTTGCCTACTCAGATTATTTATCACTAACATTTTTCTTCTTGTAATACAATGTAATACTTGGGGCATGCGTAAAAAACTGCTCTGCATTAGTAGAATGGACTTGGAGCAGGAGCAACAGTGGGTGTCTAGCCTTGGGCATGAAAATGGCCAGGGATGACCTGAGCCTGTGTTTTATTTTTTTTCTTGTGGAATGAGTGGGGTTAATACAAAGCATGATAATTACATTTAGACTCAGTTATAATGCCCTATGGATATAGACATCCTGAAGAGATTAATTTAATTAAATAGTTAGATTTTTTTTTTCTTTGTAATGTAATAAATGATTAAACGTAATTAAATAAGAATTAAACAAACACCAAGTGAAATATAATGCATGCTGTTCCTGCAGTCATTTTATGCATAGCTGGAATCTTGTGTTGTTTTATAGCATGGTCAGTGGCTTAAGCCAAAAAGGATGAAGACATTTAAAATGTCCTGTTATCCCATGTTATCCCAGCAAAGAATCTTAATCTCTATGAAGTTAAAAAAAAAAAAAAAAAAAAGAAAAAAACTATGTAGACTTTAAAAAAGCACACTAATTTAGTGATTTAGTGTTAATGGTGGTAGGAACGGAAGTGCACTGAGGTCAGGACTCTGTGTAGGCCAGTCACGTTCCTCTCTCATCCATGTCTTTATGGACCTTGCTTTGTGCACTGGTCCATATCTTTTGGTGGAGGGGGGATTATGGTGTAGGGTTGCTTTTCAGAGGTTGGGCTTGGCCCCTTAGTTCCAGTGAAAGGAACTCTCAGCATACCAAGACATTTTGAACAATTTCATGCTCCCAACTTTGTGGGAACAATTTGGGGATGGCCCCTTCATGTTCCAACATGACTGCACACCAGTGCACAAAGCAAGGGCCATAAAGACATTGATGAGTGAATTTGGGGTGATGGAACTTGACCTGGCCTGCACAGAGTCCTGACCGCAACCCAATAGAACACCTTTGGGATGAATTAGAGTGGAGACTGTGAGACAGACCTTCTTATCCACATCAGTGCCTGACCTCAAAAATGTGCTTCTGGAAGAATGGTTAACCATTCCCATAGACACACTCCTATACCTTGTGGACAGCCTTCGCAAAGGAGTTGAAGCTGTTATAGTATATAGTCTTATATACTAAGACTGGAATGCCATTAAAATTAATGTGCGTGTAAAGGCAGGCATCCCAATACTTTAAGTACTATAGTGTATATCACGGCCTACAAAATGGTGGTCTCACTCAATGTCGTCATAGAAGCCACTGAGATTCTCTAGGTTGTCTAACCAAACATACCTCATCTCTTTTTCATAACTATGCTTTCCTTCTCCAATACCTGTATGCCCACGAAATAGCATCAAGCTCCTTATTGAAGCCTCCCACTACTAATCACGCTTGTGACTTGCAATGTAAATGAGCACACAGAAATATATAGATATATAGTCAGATAGACAATGTAATAGCAAACACCATGTTTATAGTCTTGAAGGATTCAAAACACTAACAATAACATACAAAGCCATTTACAATAATGCCCCGAGCTACATTACCAACCTTATCTCCAAATATCACCCAAACCATCCTCTCCGCTCCTCCCAAGACCTTCTGCTCTCTAGCTCCCTTGTCTCCTCCTCCCATGCTCGTCTCCAGGACTTCTCCAGAGCCTCTCCCATCCTCTGCAATCCCTGTAAACTCATCTTGTCAGGGAGGCCTTTCCTGCCTCCAGCTGACAATCAACTTTTATACTTTCCTCATCAGTTCATCCCTTACAGTCCCTACCTTTTTTTCACCAGCCCCTCCCTCTTAGATTGTAAGCTTGTAGGAGCAGGGCTCATCTAACCCTCTTGTTTTTGAATTGTACTGTTGGTGTGTTGTCTCCCTTTATATTGTAAAGCTATGCGGAAACTGTTGGCGCTATATAAATCCTGTATAATAATAATAAAAATAATAATTTGGCTGTTACTCATCTATGCCAGTATAGAGCACTGTAGTGGTAGAACATGTGTGGTTGTTACTCATGTATTCCAGTGTAGAGCACTGGAATGGGAGGACAGGTGTAGCTGTTACCCATCTATGCCACTGTAGAGCACTGGAATAGGAGGACAGGTGTAGCTGTTACCCATCTATGCCAGTGTAGCGCACTGGAATGGGAGGACAGGTGCAGCTGTTACTCAGATATGCCAGTGTAGAGCACTGGAATGTGAGGACAGGTGCAGATGTTACCCATCTATGCCAGTGTAGAGCACTGGAATGGGAGGACAGATGTAGCTGTTACTCATCTATGCCAGTATAGAAGACTCTAGTGGTAGAACATGTGTGGTTGTTACTCATGTATTCCAGTGTAGAGCACTGGAATGGGAGGCACCTGAACACAACGCGCAGTCCCGGAAGCAACGTGATTTTTTTGGGAGAGCCGGCCGACTCGAACAGTATTAGATGCCATTTCATATCTGGATATGTGTAAGTGTATTTCTTTTTAATCATTAAAGCTACATACAGTTTTACACTATGGGAGCCCTTTTTTCTTCTATGTGACTGGTGGCTGTCATTTGAGATGCTGTCTGTGGGCCAATAGAAAAGTTTTGAGAGGAAGAGAGCTGTTGTCTTATCGCTTCGTCCTGAGACTGTGGCTGGGTTATAAGCTAAAAGGCGTATGTGATCTCCTGACCAGAGATCTAAATAGCTGGTAAGAGGCTGCGGTTTTCTAGGTGAAGGACTGTCCTATCCATATCACTATCTTCTGCGGTGTATTTCATGTGTGATGTCACCTCTGCTTGGGAAGAAGATGCATTTCATATTGTGATCTTCCTCTGAAGAACAACAACATCTGTTTATTACTCTTCACTCTTATGGGCTTTTAATATTATGTTTCCACTGAGTGGATATTCATTCTGCTTTGATCTCATTTAGCGCAGTTTTTCCGTTTTAAACATCTTGTCTAGTGTGGGTATCTCACATTTCTAACTGCTGCTTGATTTTTTGTATTTACATCTAATATATTAGACTGGTGAATAATTTCACCTTGTCTTATTATCCTTTCTAACAGCGCAGTATTTTCACATTTATTGCATATCGACCCCTTGATACATTCTATATAGCAGCAGTCAGACACATTTATTTGTGTTCTATGTATATGTGACGTATTTAATTTTAATTTTTATACATCCGTTGAGGGTTTAAATTTACCTCTCATGTATAATCAAGTGCACCAACTATTTATAATTGGTCTTTCTTGGTAATCTGTTAGTACATGCAATGGACATCTTCGAATACAGGGCATCTAAGGTAGTCAATACAGATGGTGTATTTGAAGTGTATAATGAGAGGGAGAATGACCTTGGTGGATTTTTTGTACGATTAAAAAATCTTACAATCTCTGAAATCCACACTCAATGGGATGTGGCCTTTCTAGAGACATATATCAAATCTGGTATGGTCCCAAGAAGTCTTAGGTGGGAAGTGTGCCCCCAAAAAAGAGAATCGGAACTAGAAGAGTGGTTCCGTTACTTCAATGAGGCAGGAGTCAACTTTCTACGTTTTCTGGTATCCAGAAAAAAGAGTAAATTGACTAGACTGGATGGTGAAATTAAAGCCCTCAAGGATAGTCTTTTACCATATAAAGAAGTAGAGGAATACAAAGAAAGAACTATTAACCTACTAAAGACATTAGATAAAGAAGAAAGGGAGCAAAAATTTTAAAAAAGAAAAAAATATAACAGAGATTATGGGGATTATCAAACCAATAGTGTGTTTGCTTGGCAAAGGAAACTAACTATGTAAGCAGATGATGAACGGGAACCTGCAATGGAGGTTACTTCTCAAGGAGGTGACATTCCAGTGCAACCCCCGGCTCAGATCCAGCATCTCCCAATCAGAAAAGAATCTCAGAGAACTCCAAAAAAACCCCATAACAACAACAAACAGATTAAAAAAGGTAGACAAGTATCATATCAATCACCTCAGAGACCACCTGTATCCACTAGGGGCGGTCAACATGTGCGAAACACTGGAGGATACCAACAACAAAGACAAGGAGGTAATCAGGAACGGAGATATGTGCAACAATACAATCAAAATCAGTATCAAACTTATAGAACAACTCCGTACTCTGATAGGGGTCATGAGAAACCAAGGCACAACGAACATGGCTATGATTTACAACCTAGTCAGTATCATTATTCTGATAACCCCCCCCCATTGTGATAGGGAGGGAGATGAGGATGATGTAGATTATGGGGTAGACACCCATAACCGTTTTTACCCATTAAGAGATAAGGAAGGTCCCATCCATTATGACAGAGGTGACCACTCTAATAACGAACAGGGGTACTATAGGTCGGTAAGGGATCATCCCATCAGCACCCATGGTAGAAATCAAGAATCACATCCTTGGGGTTTTCCCAGATCCAACCAGGGGCAAAAAAGGCCTGTAGAAAACAAAGAGGGACAAGAGGGGGGAGGAGAGCACGATCCAAAAAAGAAAAGGATGTAAGAGCAGACGGCATCTTAAACCTTAGCACTTAGATTTTGACTCAATCAGAATTAGCATTATTGAATAAAGGTCTTAAATTTGCACCCCCTAAAAAATTAAACAAATTTCAGACATACATGGACGTCCATAAGTACGTCCGAAGAATTAATATCAAAAGACACTTTGCAAACATTCCAGTGGAATTGAGGCAACCTGTCCAACATGAATATAAACACACTGGACTAGCTAATGCTTCCACCTTCAACCCTCCAGGTACATTAGCACCCTCATTAAGGGTCTTCAGAGACGTTATCCTTAGGGACTTGGATTCCATCAAAGTGGTTAACCACAGGATGGATACCACATTAAGAGAAGGACTAGATTCCCTTTGCAATAACAAGGAGATTGTCATTCGTCCCGCGGATAAAGGGGGGGTTGTGATTCTCGATAGGAAAGATTACTTACAGGAAATGCATAATATTGTAGGTGATTGAGACACATATACCCCCCTACCTGGTAATCCTGTTGTCAAATACAAGGAGGATTTAGAAAAATTAGTCACAAAAGGGTATCAAGAAGGGATACTTAATGACAAAGAAAAAATTTTCCTGGTCCCCAAGGCCCCACGGGTCCCGGTATTGTATTGCTTGCCCAAAATCCATAAAAGCCTGACTTGCCCCCCAGGACAACCAGTAGTGAGTGTTATTGATTCAGTCACGTCCCGGGTGGGCAAGTACATAGATTTTTTCCTGCAACCTCTAGTGCAACAAATGCCCTCTTATGTAAAAGACACAAAGCATTTGATCCATCTTTTGTCTCAGTTGAAGCCCAACAGTCATGTGTGGCTAGTTACAGCTGATGTAACTTAATTATACACTATAATTCCACACCAGTTGGGGCTTTCAGCTGCCAAGTATTTTTTGAATGCCTTTTCCAAGATTCCACCAAAACAACAAGATTTCATTATGGATTTACTTGATTTTGCAGCAAACCACAATTATTTTTGGTTTGATCAAAGATATTATCGTCAACAACGATTTGTTGCTATGGGCGCCAAGTACGTCCCTAGCTTGGCCAATCTTTTTATGGCCAAGTGGGAGGAGGACGTCATCTATAAGGACCGTAAGCCACATTTGACCTTTTGGGCGAGGTATATAGATGACGTCCTCCTCCTCTGGGAAGGATCCTTGCCGGAGTTGGATGAATTTTTCTCTCTCCTATCAGGTTTGTCCATGAAGCAAGTCAAGAGAAAATCAATTTCTTGGACCTGACATCTATAAAGAAACAGACACTTTTAAAACAATTACTTACTTTAAACATACAGATCGAAATGCATTCATACCTCTTGACAGCTGCCATAAGGACAGCTGGCTCAAGTCAGTACCCATGAGCCAGTTCGTCAGAAAGAGACGCAACTGCTCAGATTTGGAGGATTATAGAACTCAAGTGAACATTCTGAAAAATAGATTAGAGAAGGGTTATGAAAGACACCCTTTAGAGACCATCATAGAGGAAGTGGCCAAACGTGATAGATCCAACTTTTTGGACATGGGCCCTAAGAAAAAAAGAGAATGTCCTATTATTCCCTTCATCACTGCCTATTCAACTCAACATCATCAAATCAAAAGGATCATAAGCAAACATTGGCATTTGTTGGCTAATGATGGATTAATTAATACTTTTTTACCTGACAAACCCCAGGTAATGTTTAGGGGGGTCCCCTCGTTGAGGAGCATTATTGCCCCCAATGTAGTGGACCCTCCCAACAAAAGATTATCTTTTTTTTCAAAACCTTTCGGGGTATCATCAATGCCGTAGATGCCAAATTTGTAATCTCAATCTGATCAAAACTAAAAAAACTGTATCATTTATTTCAACCAGCACATCTAGGGAGCACAAAATAGAGCCGTTTATTACATGTAGCTCCACTGGAGTGGTATATTTGCTCCAATGTCCATGTGGGCTCCAATACATAGGCAGGACCAAACGTGCTATGCAGGTCCGCTTGGGAGAGCACATTACCAACATCAACACGGGTTTCAAATTTCATTCAGTCTCCAAATATTATGATAGGGTCCACAATCGTAACCCTGCAAATACAATCTTTCTGGCCATAGATAAGTATAATGCCCACTGGAGGGGTGGATCTGTAGTCAGAGAGCTGTCTAAGATGGAGATGGCGTGGATCCATAGGGTGCGCTGCTATACCCCGTATGGCCTTAACATAGACACAGATGTTAATGCCTTCATAGATAATAGCTAGGTTAAGTATATATGAACCAGTCCTGAGCTCCTTGCAGCACCTTGGGGGTGGGTGTGAGGGTTTTTTTCACTTTTGCTTTATCTTCCTCTTTTTTTACTATTTTTAGAGTTGAGGGAGGGCTCCCTCCTTTAAGAGTGTCCTTTTTAATTAATGAAAGACCACTCACATTCTGTATGAGCAGTATGATGCTCTTATGGTCGTATTTTATTTTAGGCCTGTTCGATTGGTATGATTAATTCCCATATTGATCTTGATTACATTTTCCTTAATGGTTCAACAGGCCTGAGATAGCCAAGTATATATATTTTTGTTTTTTTCTTTTTCTTTTTTCCTTTTTTTCTTTTTCCCTTTTGTACGAGCATGTTAATGGATTTTGTATTCCATGTTTGTAAATTTTTTTTCTTCTTTTTT
Organism: Aquarana catesbeiana; assembly: GCF_042186555.1. NCBI lineage: Eukaryota > Metazoa > Chordata > Amphibia > Anura > Ranidae > Aquarana > Aquarana catesbeiana. The sequence continues at coordinate 458,099,344 of NC_133324.1, read as the reverse complement.
ATTTTATTTGAATATCCAATTTTAACTTCTGACAATATGAAAATTTGAGTGTACGGCTAATAATATAATGATGTGAGAGGAATTTATTAGATTCCATACCATATAGAGTCTGACTACTAGATGTCACTATTGTGGTTTGCAGACCCTATCGAATTAATGTCAGTATTTTAGCCTCATAGAGTGTATTTTAGATTATCTAATTTTTATGAATTTCCCATATTTAATAAGTAATGGGATATAAATTAGTGTATATTTGCATTTAAGGGAAGTTACCAAATAACAGCGGCTTTCCCTCGTTAGTTCACTGGCAGTTGCCCCTTTCCAATATGGTGGCATCTGCATCATGATTGCTCGGACCTCAGGACTGGGCATTCTCTTTCTGTATTATGAAGCATTTAAGGTGGTGGATCAGCACGCCGCCCGTGCCCCTGGACGGCGTCAGGTTTGACGAAACGACGTAGGGAGAGCAGCGTGCTGACGCCACCTGAACACAACGCGCAGTCCCGGAAGCAACGGGCGTTTGTTTGACAGAGCCAGCCGGCTCGAACAGTATTAGATGCCATTTCATATCTGGATGTGTGTAAGTATATTTCTTTTTAATCATTAAAGCTACATACAGTTTTACACTATGGGAGCCCTTTTTTCTTCTATGTGACTGGTGGCTGTCATTTGAGATGCTGTCTGTGGGCCAATAGAAAAGTTTTAAGAGGAAGAGAGCTGTTGTCTTATCGCTTCGTCCTGAGACTGTGGCTGGGTTATAAGCTAAAAGGCGTATGTGATCTCCTGACCAGAGATCAAAATAGCTGGTAAGAGGCTGCGGTTTTCTAGGTGAAGGACTGTCCTATCCATATCACTATCTTCTGCGGTGTATTTCATGTGTGATGTCACCTCTGCTTGGGAAGAAGATGCATTTCATATTGTGATCTTGTAGTGGTCAGTGTAGTGGTCAGTATAGTGTAGTGGTCAGGGTAGTGGTCAGTATAGCGTAGTGGTCAGTGTAGTCGTCAGTATAGTGTAGTGGTCAGTATAGTGTAGTGGTTAGTGTAGTGTAGTGGTTAGTGTAGTGGTCAGTGTAGTGGACAGTATAGTGGTCAGTGTAGTGGTCAGTATAGTGTAGTGATCAGTGTAGTGGTCAGTATAGTGTAGTGGTTAGTGTAGTGATCAGTATAGTGTAGTGGTCAGTGTAGTGGTTAGTGTAGTGGTCAGTATAGTGTAGTGGTCAGTGTAGTGGTTAGTGTAGTGGACAGTATAGTGTAGTGGTCAGTGTAGTGGTTAGTGTAGTGGACAGTATAGTGTAGTGGTCAGTGTAGTGGTCAGTGTAGTGGACCGTAAAGTGTAGTGGTCAGTGTAGTGAAGTGGTCAGTGTAGTATAGTGGTCAGTGTAGTTCTCAGTGTAGTGGACAGTAAAGTGTAGTGGTCAGTGTAGTATAGTGGTCAGTGTAGTTCTCAGTGTAGTGGACAGTATAGTATAGTGGTCAGTAAAGGAATCAGGTTGGTCAGTGTTGAAATCAAGTAGGTTAGTGTAGTGGTCAGTATAGGAATCAGGTAGGTCAGTACTATTGTATTTGAAGGGACTCGGGGAGTGCTAAAAGTGCGCAGGTTAGGGGGGCGCAAATTACTTGCCTTGCCCCGGGTGCTGACAACCCACGCTACACCACTGATGGGAGGACAGGTGTAGCTGTTACCCATCTATGCCAGTGTAGAGCACTGGAATGGGAGGACAGATGTAGCTGTTACTCATCTATGCCAGTATAGAACACAGTAGTGGTAGAACATGTGTGGTTGTTACTCATGTATTCCAGTGTAGAGCACTGGAATGGGAGGACAGGTGTAGCTGTTACCCATCTATGCCAGTAAAGAGCACTGAAGTGGAAGGGCAAGTGTGGCTGTTACTCATCTATGCCAGTGTAGAGCATGGGAGTAGAAGGACAGTTGAGGCTTCTATTCATTTTTGCCAGTGTAGAGCATGGGAGTGGAAAGACAGGTGAGGCTTCTATTCAACTATGGCAGTGTAGATCACTGGAGTTGATGGGTAGAAATCAGCATTTTAACTGAGAGAAAAGAGAATTTTCAATCTTTTTTTTAGCACAAATTTGTAACAAATCCTAACATGCAGAGTGAAAGAAAAAACAGAAGTCCTAACATGGTGGTCTTTAACCACTTCAGCCCCACAAGATTTGGCTGCTCAATGACCAGAGCATTTTTTGCAATACAACACGGCGTCGCTTTAACTGACAATTGCGTGGTTGTGCGACACTGTACTCAAACAAAATTGACGTCCTTTTTTTCCCACAAATAGAGCTTTCTTTTGGTGGTATTTAATCATCTCTGCGGTTTTTATTTTTTGTGATATAAACAAAAAAAGAGCGACAATTTTGAAAAAAACACAATATTTTGTACTTTTTGCTATAATAAATATCCAGAATTTTTTTTAACCACTTGCTTACTAGGCACTTAAACCCCCCTCCTATCCAGACCAATTTTCAGCTTTCAGTGCTCTCACACTTTGAATGACAATTACTTAGTCATGCAACACTGTACCCAAATGATTTTTTTGTCCTTTTCTTCATACAAATAGAGCTTTATTTTGGTGGTATTTGATCACCTCTGGGTTTTTTATTTTTTGCGCTATAAATGAAAAAAGACCGAAAATTTTGAAAAAAAACAAATTTTTTCTAATTTCTGTGATAAAATTTTGCAAATTCGTAATTTTTCTTCATAAATTTTGGCCACAATTTATACTGCTACATATCTTTGGTAAAAATAACCAAAAATTTGTGGAAATTATTTGGTCTGTGTGAAAGTTTTAGAGTCTACAAGCTATGGTGCAAATCATAAAAAAATTATCACATCTGATGTACTGAGGCCTATCTCATTTCCCGAGACCCTAACAAGCCAGGAAAGTACAAATGCCCCCCAAATAACCCCTTTTTGGAAAGTAGACATTTCAATGTATTTAGTTAGAGGCATGGTGAGTTATTTGAAGTTGTATTTTTTTCCCACAATTCTTTGCAAAATTTAGATTTTTTTTTTTTTTTTTTTTTCCCACAAAATTGTCATTGTAATAGCTTATTTCTCTCACATGGCATGTGTATACCACAAATGACACCCCAAAATACATTCTGCTACTCCTCCTGAGTATTATGATACCACATGTGAGGGACTTTTTCACTGCCTGGCCACATACAGAGGCCCAACATGCATGGAGCACTATCAGGTGTTCTAGGAGCATAAATCACACATCACATTTCTCAACCACCTATTACACTTTTGAAGGCCCTGGAGCACCAGGACAATGGAAACACCCACAAAATGACCCCATTTTGGAAAGCTAACACCCCAACGTATAATCTATGAGGCATAATGAGTCTTTTGAATGGTTTATTTTTTTCCAGAAGTTTTTGGAAAATGTGGAAAAAAATGAAACCGCATTTTTTTTTACACAAAGTTGTCCGTTTATAAGATATTTCCAACACATGGCATTTAGATAGCAAAAATGACACCCCAAAATACATTCTGCTACTCCTCCTGAGTAATACGATACCACATGTGTGGGACTTTTTCACTGCCTGGCCACATACAGAGGCCCAACATGCATGGAGCACCATCAGGTGTTCTAGGAGCATAAATTACACATCACATTTCTCAACCACCTATTACACTTTTGAAGGCCCTGGAGCACCAGGACAATGGAAACACCCACAAAATGACCCCATTTTGGAAAGCTAACACCCCAACGTATAATCTATGAGGCATAATGAGTCTTTTGAATGGTTTATTTTTTTCCAGAAGTTTTTGGAAAATGTGGAAAAAAATGAAAACACATTTTTTTTTTTACACAAAGTTGTCCGTTTATAAGATATTTCCAACACATAGCATTTAGATAGCAAAAATGACACCCCAAAATACATTCTGCTACTCCTCCTGAGTATTACGATACCACATGTGTGGGACTTTTTCACTGCCTGGCCACATACAGAGGCCCAACATGCATGGAGCACCATCAGGTGTTCTAGGAGCATAAATTACACATCACATTTCTCAACCACCTGTTACACCTTTGAAGGCCCTGGAGCACCAGGACAATGGAAACACCCACAAAATGACCCCATTTTGGAAAGCTAACACCCCAACGTATAATCTACGAGGCATAATGAGTCTTTTGAATGGTTTATTTTTTCCCAGAAGTTTTTGGAAAATGTGGAAAAAAATGAAAACGCATTTTTTTTTACACAAAGTTGTCCGTTTATAAGATATTTCCAACACATGGCATTTAGATAGCAAAAATGACACCCCAAAATACATTCTGCTACTCCTCCTGAGTATTACGATACCACATTCGTGGGACTTTTTCACTGCCTGGCCACATACAGAGGCCCAACATGCATGAAGCACCATCAGGTGTTCTAGGAGCATAAATTACACATCACATTTCTCAACCACCTATTGCACTTTTGAAGGCCCTGGAGCACCAGGACAATGGAAACACCCACAAAATGACCCCATTTTGGAAAGCTAACACCCCAACGTATAATCTATGCGGCATAATGAGTCTTTTGAATGGTTTATTTTTTTTCAGAAGTTTTTGGAAAATATGGAAAAAAATGAAAACGCATTTTTTTTAACACAAAGTTGTCCGTTTATAAGATATTTCCAACACATAGCATTTAGATAGCAAAAATGACACCCCAAAATACATTCTGCTACTCCTCCTGAGTATTACGATACCACATGTGTGGGACTTTTTCACTGCCTGGCCACATACAGAGGCCAAACATGCAAGGAACACCGTCAGGTGTTCCAGGGACACATAGCATGCACATACCAAGAATTACACCCCAAAATACATTATGCTGAGCAAAGCGTAAACAAAAAAGATTACCTGTGGTTGTAGTAGCGCAGTTGTACACAGGAGGATAGCACTGGTCCAGGCAGCAGGCAGGGACTTGGTCAGCAGCGGCGAACACAATTGTCCAGGCAGCAGGCAGGGTTACTGTCCATATAAAGTCCAGGGTCAGTGCAGGCAGAGATATTGTCCGCAGTGCCAAAAATATTGGTCCTGGTAGTAGGCAGGTCCATGTGGTGTGGTCAGTGCAACAGGCAGAGGCGTGACGGCAGTAAGTCCTACAGGCAGAAGTAGGGCCTCGTTCAGGACAGAATGGGGACAGGGGTAGAGGCTTCTCCCACCCAAATCTCTTTGAAGCCTCCGAGTCTCCAGACCCTAATCTAGGATTGAGAAAACAAAATAAATTGTTTTCTTCATCCAGAAAAACAATTCTGGAGCCCCTCACATATGTGAGACCCCTGTGTTGAATCCCACTAGTCCAGTTGCAGGGTACAAGATCAGTCCAAGAGGCAGGCAAATATCATGGTCAAACAGTCCAAGGTCAGTTCCAGATCAGGCAGAGGTATGTACAGAATCGTTGGGCAGAAGCATGGTCGAATAACAGTCCAGGGTCAGTTCCAGATCAGGCAGAGGTATGTGCAGAATCGTTAGGCAGAAGCGTGGTCAAATAACAAGCCAGGGTCAGTTACAGAGGAGGCAGTGGCATAAGGGGTGTGAGGGTAAATTGCAGGAACGGAGGCTTACGTTTACCATACTTTACTAATAATTTACTAAAGTATGGTAACGACGAAAACATTCACCTACGCAGAGGCCTGGTTCAGAAGGACATTGTGCACAATAATAAGATGTGTCTCTTCTGAATCCAGCTCTGGTACACACCTTACATTTTTTTTGCCGTCGTTGGCCTGTTGGTTTGGGAGGGATCTTATCTGGGAAGTGGCGTTCGGAGAGTCGACTTAGAACATCAGATCGGATATTTTCTGGGGGGCCGTTCGGGAATGTAAGGGCAGTGAAAACGTCCTCCTGGTAGCCAAGGAAGCGTTTGGGGTTTTGGGTGGAGTTACGATAAATGACATAAGAATTGTAGATGGCCAAATGAAAAAAATAAATTGCGACTTTCTTATACCAATGATATGTCCGTCTTGTGGCAAGGTACGGTTCCAGCATCTGGTCATTCAAGTCGACTCCCCCCATAAACAAATTATAGTCAAAGACGCATTTAGGTTTCTGTATGGGGCCATTTCTTCTGGGGACTTCCATGAAGGTATCATCGTGGATTGAAGACAACATGTATACATCTCTTTTGTCTCTCCACTTCACTGCCAAAATCTCGTTGTTTCGTAGACTCGCCGTTTCTCCTTTTCTCAATTTTTTATTGACCAGACTTTGAGGAAAGCCCTTCCGGTTCTTTTTGATGGTACCACATGCAGGCGTCTTCATCCGATGCAGGTTGTGGAACAGGGGCAGAGATGTGTAGAAGTTATCTACGTACAGGTGGTAGCCTTTCTCCAGTAGGGGGTATGTGAGATCCCAAACAATTTTCCCACTTGATCCCAAGTAGTCTGGGCAATTAGGGGGTTGCAGCTGGGTGTCCTTCCCTTCGTACACTTTGAAGGCATACAAGTAACCTGTGACTCGGTCACATAATTTGTATACCTTCACCCCATAGCGTGCCCTTTTACTGGGAATATATTGCTTCATCTTAAGCCTGCCACTAAACTTAAGAAGGGACTCATCCACACATATGTTTTTGTCTGGGGTAAACAGCAGGGGGAATAGTGCAGAAAAATAATTTAAAAGTGGCCGAATTTTGAAAAGTCTATCATAGTTTGGGTCATTTCGGGGAGGGCACTGGGTATTGTCGTTGAAATGAAGAAACCTCAATATCATGAGGTATCTGTTTCTGGGCATCACCTTGGAGTATATTGGCAGGTGTTGGAGGGGGTGGGTTGACCAATAGGACAGCAAAGTGTTTTTTTTCGTGAGTCCCATGTTAAATGTGAGCCCTAAAAAAACCTTCAACTCCACCACCGTTAGGTCTCTCCATTCGTAGGGACGGGCATAGTAGGACGTTGGATTATTCGCAATGAATTGATGTGCATAAAGGTTGCACTGGGCCACAATACTTGACAGCATGTCCTCGGTAAAAAATAAACTAAAAAAATCTATTGGGGAAAAATTCTCCGTGTTCACCTGGACTCCTGGCTGGGCAGTGAAAGGGGGAATGTTGGCTTCTCCTGAATTAGGAGGAAGCCACAAGGGGTTCTGCAGGGCATAGGGAAGGCTGGCTTGGGTCCTTGGCCTTTCTTGCCGAGGCACTGCGGTGCTGATGGACGGGACTGCCGTGCTGGTGGACGGGACTGCCGTGCTGGTGGACGGGACTGCCGTGCTGGTGGACGGGACTGCCGTGCTGATGGACGGGACTGCCGTGCTGGTGGACGGGACTGCCGTGCTGGTGGACGGGACTGCCGTGCTGGTAGATGCCACTGCCTCCCCACCAGAACGCCTTCGTTTGGCGGGCCGAATCTCTTCCTCCTCTGAGTCACTCAGTGTTTCACTACTGAGGACTGGCTCATAGTTTATGTCCGACTCGGAATCGGAAAGGGAATCTGAAAAAGAGAGCTCCCCGTTGCTCTCGTCGGCCTGGGACAGTATTTGGTACGCCTCCTCGGCGGAAAAGCTTCTTTTGGCCATGGTTGCTAAGCCTGCACTGATGAGGCGGCACTGATGAGCACAGATGGGCACTGAGGTGGCACAGAGGGGCACTGATGAGGTGGAACAGATGTGCACTGATGAGGTGGAACAGATGTGCACTAATGAGGTGGAACAGATGTGCAGATGTGCACTGATGAGGTGGCACAGGTGTGCACTGATGAGGTGGCACAGGTGGGCACTGATGAGGTGGCACAGGTGGGCACTGATGAGGCGGCACAGGTGGGCACTGATGAGGCGGCACAGGTGGGCACTGACGAGGCGGCACAGGTGGGCACTGACGAGGTGGAACAGATGTGCACTGAGATTGCACAGATGTGCACTTATGAGGTGGCACAGCTGGGCACTGATGGGACGGCACAGATGGGGCGGCACAGATGGGGTGGCACAGATGGAGCGGCACAGATGGAGCGGCACAGATGGGCACTGATGAGGCGGCACAGATGTGCACTGAGGCAGCACAGATGTGCACTGAGGCAGCACAGATGTGCACTGATTGGCACAGGTGGGCACTGAGGTGGCACAGGTGGGCACTGATGAGGTGGCACAGGTGGGCACTGATGAGGTGGCACAGGTGGGCACTGATGAGGTGACACAGGTGGTCACTGATTGTGCAGATGTGCAGCTGGACACTAATCACCGCTGGGCAGACAGTTGGACACCGATTGGCACAGGTGGGCACCGATTGGCACAGGTGGGCACCGATTTGGCACAGGTGGGCACCGATTGGCACAGGTGGGCACCGATTTGGCACAGGTGGGCACCGATTGGCACTGTACTGATGCTGCACTGTACTGATGGGGCACTGTATTGATGGGGCACTGTGTTGATGGGCACTGTATTGATGGGCACTGTATTGATGGGCACTGTGGGCACTGTAGGCACAGTAAATGTTAATTACAAACTCACAGATCGCTGACAGTTTCTCTCTCTCCTCACACGCTGTCTCTGTGTGAGGAGAGAGAGCCGGCAATGAGAGATGATCTCAATTGTTTACATTTTAGATCATCTCTCATTGGAGGCAGCGATCGCGCTGTAAACGGCCGCTGTGATTGGCCGTTTACAGCGATCTGTGATTGGCTGTGTCCAAGGGACACGGCCAACACAGAATTTCCCCGTTGCGCGCTCGTGAGCGCGCACGGGGAGCGAGGAAAGGGGAGGACGTCATATGACGTCCTCCCGGGAATTGACATCCGCGCTGAAGCCGTCATTCGGCTACGGCCGGATGTCAGGTGGTTAAAAAAAGCTAACTTATTTCTCAGTTTAGGCCAATATGCATTCTTCTACATATTTTTGTTAATAAAAATCGCAATAAGCGTATATTGATTGGTTTGCGCAAAAGTTACAAAATAGGGGATAGATTTATGGCATTTTTATTATTATTTTTTTTTACTAGTAATGGCGGCGATCTGAGATTTTTATTGTAACTGCGACATTATGGCAGACGCATCGGACACTTTTGACACATTTTTGGGACAATTGACAATTATACAGCGATCATTGCTATAAAAATTCACTGATTACTGTATAAATGTCACTGGCAGGGTAGGGGTTAACACTAGGGGGTGATCAAGGGGTTAACTGTGTTCCCTGACTGTGTGTTCTAACTGTAGGGGGATGGGACTGACTATAGGAGATGACAGATTGTGGTTCCTAGCTATTAGGAACTCACGATCTGTCTCTCCTCACAGAGCAGAACAGGGATTTGTGTGTTTACAGACACACTTCTCTGTTCTGCCTCTCGTGCCCATGATCGCTCGTGGACGGCGGTCATCGCAACCATCAGCCACGAGTATCGGCACCCCTGCAGTGCACCGCGGGCGAGCACCTCCTGTGCACTTGCGTGGCTGCTAACGCCTCCGGCGGCGCACACACACCTGCTATCCCGCTTAAAGAAGCGACATATAGCTACGACGGCTCATGGGATCATGCCGACCTGCCACAGTATAATGACGGCGGCTGGTTGGCAAGCGGTTAAAGAAACACTATAGAGCGAAAATTACAGAGACTGCCTAGCTAGCCTCCTTCTGATAATGACTTCAGTACTTATTGACAATGGGGTTGATTAACTACAGGCAAATAGGCTGACCACTTTGTAAGGGAATTTTCCCCAGAGTTTAGTGAATGTGGTGAAATTTCACATTGCAAAGAATACCCGATCACATGCAGAGAAGATAAAAATAAAAACAACATTTTTTGCTTGCACATGATTGCATGATAAATGTCAGCAGAGCTTTCATTCATCAACTAGGCTCTGCGGAAAATTCTTTTTGCAAAGTTTAAATTCCCTTGCAAAGTAAACAGTCTATTTGCTTTTAGTAATTCATCCCTTTGACCAATGTGCACACAAATTAGATAATGCTAAATGGGATTTGAACATCAAGTCTGCATACTTATTCCGAGTCAGTAACTTAGAAAATGATGAAGCCGTTGGAACTGCGTTATAACCTGAAAACAGTCTTCGGAAGAAGGGTTCAGCAATTGCATCTTTCACACCCATACAAATATTATATCAACACTAAACAAACTGTACATATAATTGCTGCAAATATTAATATTTGACCATTATGTCCATTGTTTCCAATTGTATATCTAAAATCATGACAGGATATTCCAACCATTTACATGAGAAACCCACAAAAAAAAGGTCTATAAACCATACATGAAAAAGAGAACTATCTTCTGTTCCTGTTAAAACACCATTACAGCGACTTATGACTTATATTAAATGGAAAACCCGTAAGAGTTATCAAATTGATTTGTGTGTAGGCCCGAGACATTTCTCAGACAATTAGAGTGGTAGGTCATGTGAGTCAGTGTCTGCTAAAACTATTTCACTTCAATGTATCTCTGGAATTAAAAAGGCCTGGGGGATTTCACTGCTAGCAATTAGGAAGAAAGTGATACATTGCTGACCATCTGCAAGACGATTTTTTACCATCTCTTTGGATACGGAGCTCAGAAAATCACTAGTACCTTGTTCCCTTGTGTTGTAACACAAAAACATGTGCTGCCAGCATATTGTGCAATCGGTATTCTTTTCCAAAGTATTCTGTGTATGCAGGACTAGCAAAGCACTTAAAGAGAAACTCTGGTTTTGTTAAACATAGTTAAATATAATATAATAAACATAGATAACACATAAGTGGTCTTATTGTATTATAATGTTACTAAACACTAAATAGATTAAAGATAAATTACAGTTCCTATTATTTTTATATATCCTACATGTAAAAAAAAAGATCTTAGAATTGTAAATAATTTCTGTGTATGTGCCTAAATATTTATAAAAAAAAAACATATTTCTATGTACAGTCTGTAAGTATGCATATGTACATGTATATGTGTCAGTGGCCATATATGACCATATTACAGCATGCACAATTGTCTTAATTTATTGATCGTTATACTGTTTATCACCACAAGTATACCATACAACTTCTGTCTGAAAGCAATAGACCCTCCTGCAGTCTTTAATTTGAAGAACCCGCAATCTCTGGTAGCCTGGCTTGCATAGTCTTTAAAGAGACACTTTCACTTTGTATAATCAGGGCAAAGAATGTCTGCAGATAGCCCCTCACCACCACCTCACTGCAGCATTCCTGCCTGACTAAGTCCCCCCCCACCTCCCATTTCAGATTTGACCATTAGCCAAGAACCTTCACATGCATGAGGTCACACGTTTCCTCATATATGGGCAGCACAATACAAACAAACAGCAACTGCCCCAACCTATAACTGGCCTTAACAGCAAGGAGCACATGGAAGGGCAACGCATGTCAAACAAAAACAAAGAAAAAATTCCAGCTCACCTTACCAACCAGCCTGCAACAAACCAAATTGATCTGTCTAACACTTCACGTTAAAAACAGGGGTTTTGTTTACAAACATTTGCAAATACATGCATAAGATGCCACAACAAGGCACCCCGGTATTATCTGAAGTCCCAACTCTATAAATTTTGAGAGCCTCCATAGTTGGAGCTCATACACACACCGGCCACTTTATTAGGTACACCTGTTCAATTGCTTGGTAACACAAATTGGTAATCAGCCAATCACATGGCAGCAACTCAATGCATTCAGGCATCTAGATTTTGTGAAGACAACTTGCTGAGGTTCAAACCGAGCATCAGAATGAAGAAGAAAGGGGATTTAAGTGACTTGGCATGGTTGTTGGTGCCAGACTGGTTGGTCTAATGCCCCGTACACACGATCGGGCTTTCCGACAACAAAACTGTGGATTTTTGTTTGAAGGATGTTGGCTCCAAGTTGTCTTGCATACACACGGTCACACAAATGTTGGCCAACAATTACGAATGTAGTGACATACAAAACGTACGTGATATCTCCATTACGAATGCTAGTTTTACAAGACCGAGCGCTTCCGGCTCGTACTTGATTCCGAGCATGCGTGAACTTTTGTGTGACAGACTTGTGTACACACGATCGGAAAGTCCAACAACAAAGTTTTGTTGATGGAAAATTTGAGAACCTGCTAGCCAACATTTGTTAGCGGAAAGTCCGACAACAAATGTTCAATTGAGCATACACACGGTCAGACTTTCAGCCAACAAGCTCACATCCAACATTTCCCGTCGGAAAATCTGATCATATGTACGCGGCATTAGTATTTCAAAAACTGCTGATCTACTGGAATTTTCACACACAACCATTGTGACAGATCTAGCCGGCACAGAGGCTTTTGGAGAGGACTGAATGCAAGCCTCTTGCCTTTTGATTATGGGCCCTGGCATTTGGGGTACCCTTGAGGTGTTGTTACTTTGGCTTCGGGTCCTTGTCCCCCAGGACACACAGACTCTGGGGACCCTGTATTTGCCATATTAGCAATAATGACTGAGTCATACTGTTGGGACTCATACTGTGAGGAGATGCTAATGTCATCAACTCCACTCACCTGTCTGATGTCTGCTATAATGTGTTTAATGTAAATGAGTCTAGTCTGGCTTACCACAGATTCTAATGCCGCGTACACACGGTCGGACTTTCCGGCATACTTGGTCCGGAGGACCAGAGTGTGCCGGACAATCCGCCCGTGTGTGGGCGGCGGCGGACTTTTCCGGCGGACTTCTTCCCAAAAGCCCGCCGGACCTAGATTTGAAACAAGTTTTAAATCTTTCCGTAGGACTCAGTTTCGGGCGGAAAGTCCGCTCGTGTGTGTGCTGGTCCGACGGAAAGCCCGCTCGTGTGTAGGCTGGTCCGACGGACCAGATACGACGCGAGGGCAGGGTATTGCATCTCGCGCTCTCTGCAATAGGAAAAACAAATCTTCCTATTGCGGTGAGCGCGGTGCATGCCAGGCCCTTAGGTCTGGTATGGATTATAAAGGGAACCCCGCTACGCCGAAAAAACGGCGTGGGGTCCCCCCTAAAATCCATACCAGACCCCTGATCCGAGCACGCAGCCTGGCCGGTCAGGAAAGGGGGTGGGAACGAGCGAGCGATAAAAGCGGCAAGATTGACATCCTTTGCTAGTCCCGTCGCACCTGAGTCATGTTCAAAATGAACGGACTTGTCCGTGTGTGGGCAAGTCCGTTCATTCTGAAAGTCCGCCGGAACTCCGGCGAAAGTCCGTCGGAAAGACGGGCGGACTTAGCCCGCCGGAAAGTCCGGTCGTGTGTGGGCAAGTCCGTCCGTTTTAAAGTCCGGCGCACCTGGCGGACAAAGTCCGTCGGAAAGTGTGCCGGACCAAGTAGGATAGAAAGTCCGACCGTGTGTACGCGGCATAAGAGTATTCAACTAATTGTTGTTTGTATTGTTAATTGTAATTAGCTCCTGCTATTGTGTTTAATGTACTGTGTGAAGCTCGGTGACAACAAGTCTGACCTGTTGTGAAATCCTGAAAGGCACAGAGTCACATCAGCTGCTTAAAGGGATTAGTTAGCTAGCTCATGTTAATTAGGTTACAGTTGTATTGTTAGAGTAATATGAGCAGGGGGGGAGAACCTCCTCTTCTACTGTATAAAAAGTCTTGTATTCTAGATATAATAATAAACAGTCCATGTTAGCATCTAAGCAAGTCTTGCCTTATTTTGTGCTTGGGAGCAGTTGGAATATCTGATATCTGTATCCAGACTGGCAGGAAGTGGTATACTGACGGAAGCACTCAAGCGCAGTGTGGGACGTTTGGTGACAACCATCTCAAGGGTTTACAGAGAATGGTCCGAAAAAGAGAAAATATCCAGTTAGCGGCAGTTGTGTGGATGAAAATGCCTTGTTGATGTCAGAGGTCAGAGGAGAATGGGCAGACTGGTTTGAGATGATAAAAAGGCAACAGTAACTCAAATAACCACTCCTTACAACCAAGGTATGCAGAATACCACCTCTGAATGCACAACACATCGAACCGTGAAGCATATGGGCTACAGCAGCAGAAGACCACACCAGGTGCCACTTCTGTCAGCTAAGAACAGGGAACTGAAGCTACAATTCACACGGGCTCACCAACATTGGACAATAGAAGACTGGAAAAACTTTACCTGGTCTGATAAGTCTTGATTTCAGCTGCAACATTCAGATGGTAGGGTCAGAATTTGGCATAAACAACATGAAAGCATGGATCCATCCTGTCTTGTATCAACGGTTCAGGCTGGTAGTGTAATGGTGTGGGAATATTCTCTTGGCACCCTTTGGGTCCCTTAGTACAAATTGAGCATCGTTTAAACGCCACAGCCTACCTGAGTATTGTTGTTGACCATCCCTTTATGACTACAGTGTACCCAATTTCTGATAGCTACTTCCAGCAGGATAATGCACCATGTCACAAAGCTCAAATCTTCTCACCACTGGTTTCTTGATCATGACAATGAGATCGCTGTACTTCAATGTCCTCCAAAGTCACCAGATCTCAATCCAATAGAGCACCTTTAGGATGTGGTGGAACGAGAGATTCACATCCAAAATCTCTGAGGAATGTTTCCAACACCTTGTTGAATCTATGCCACGGCCCACGAAGAATTAGGGCAGTTCTGAAGGCAAAAGGTGGTCCAACCCAGTACTAGCAAGGTGTACCTAAAAAGTGGTTGTTGAGTGTACAGTATATGGTAATGGATAGATTGAGGGCAGGTTTGCCTGGAGGGGGCCCACCCCTCCTTAAAGGCACAGGGGCGCACTGGACACCCAGCAAATTGCACAATGGAAGCAAAGGTGTCCAGTGCATCCTTGACCTTAACAGCAAGGGGCACACGGAAGGGCAACGTATATCAAACAAAAACAAAGAAAAATTCCCAGCTCAACTTACCAACCAGCCTGCAACAAATAGAACTGACCTGTCCAACAGTTTGGTAACACAAATTGCTAATCAGACAATCACATGGCAGCAACTCAATGCACTTAGACATCTACACGTAGTGAAGACCACTTGGTGAAGTTCAAACCAAGCATCAGAATGGGGAAGAAAGGGGATTTAAGTAACTTTGAACATGGCATGGTTGTTGGAATTTGGCGTAAACAACATGAAAGCATGGATCCATTCTGTCTTCTATCAACAGTTCAGGCTGGTGGTGGTGGTGTAATGGTGTGGGGGATATTTTCTTGGTACACTTTGGGCCCCTTAGCACAAATTGAGCATTGTTTAAACGCTATGGCCTACCTGAGTATTGTTGCTGACCATGTCCATACCTTTATGACTACAATGTACCCCTCTTCTGATGGCTACTTCCAGCAGGATAATGCACCATGTCACAAAGCTCAAATCATCTCACCACTGGAGCCCACCCCTTCTTAAAGGCACAGGGGCACACTGGACACCCAGCAAATTGCACAATGGCAGCAAAGGTGTCTAGCATGTCCCTTTACCAAATAACCAATGGTACAAACAAACGGCAACTGCTCCAACCTATAACTGGCTTTAACAGCAAAGAGCACATAGAAGGGCGATGCAGGCTACAGGCAGGTAGGGTTGGATCCAAAGCAGTAACCTTAGTGCTGCTAGCCACTAAAAGGGACTTTTTTTCCCGCACTAGAATCAGATCGCATGAGTGTTCTCACCCATGCGATCCGATTCCTGTCCGAATCCACAGTTCGCACTGTGATCTGCGAACTGATCTGGGGGTGTCATTAACATTGTATTGAACCCGCATCGGTTCACAGGAGGCAGTGTGAACTGCCTGCGGGAGAGATGCGATGCGGGAAGCGACGCTGGGATCGCACTGGTTCCCGCATTACTACAAAGTGAACCTAGGCTTAGGGTTGTGGGTGCACGCCCCTTCCCGCCTACTCCCCTGTGATTTGACACAGTTGGAGTCTGTCAGCAGATCCCACCCAATGATTCATGGCCAGGACCTACTGATTGACTGTGTCCAATCACAGCCCAGAGCCCTGTGTTGACAATCAACACAGGGCTCTGTACAGAGGGGATGTTCGCTTGCAAAGCAGGAAAATTAAACAAATCAGTCTATGGTAAAATCAGTACACAGTACACACATTACACATTGTTAGGCACCCAATTAACCCCTTGGATGCCCCTAGATATTAACCCCTTCCCAGTCATTGTCATTAGCACAGTGTCAGTGCATATTATTAGCATTGATTAGTGTATAAGGCTACATTCAGGATCTAGGCGTTTCGGAGCCTCTTTTGGGCAACAGGCGTCAAGCAATTTTTGTCACAATTTGTTGGGGGGACAATTGCCACAAAATCGCATGGCGATTGGGGTGCCATTGAAAGTAACAGGATCGCAAGCATGTCTGTGTGTCAATTTGGGAATTGCGGGCAGAATCACAGCAATTCCGCCGGTGATCCGGAATGCCTAGGTGTGAACTGAGCCTTAGTGTCACTGAGTCCCACTATAAGTCGCGCCTTCTTTACAACTGGGGGGTGTGAATATAAGTGTGAATATAAACAGTGGGTGCTTTTATAAGTTCAGTACAGTAATATTCAATTTACAGGAAGGTTCTTTCAGAATTCTCATCCTGCAAACAAACTGCAATGCTTGAAAATATAGATATGTACTACATCTTGAAAAATGATGCCACGATACAGATAAGAACTGAAAATATTGGGACTTTTCGGGTGCTACTTTGGATCAAAACATACACATCTGTTAAAATGAATACATATTTTATTTGTTATGATAGCATTGCTTTTTTTTGGTAAAGATTTTATATAAAAGACCAACAAGACTGAATCTAGATCTGACTACAACTGTATGTTGCATGATTGTATCACAAATATAGTATTAATTGATTGTAAACCAATACTATATTTGTGATCTGATCATGCAGATATTTGCACTCATATCTAGATACAGGGTCCTTTTGGTCTTTAACCGCTTGCCGACCACAACTGCGGCAACATGGCTAGGCTACGTGAATCGCCATCATATTACGTTGGTTCGTATTTTGTCCACTAGCGGCGCGCGCTCCCTGCTCGCCCACAGAGCCAATGCGAGTGCCCGGCAGTCGCGTTCACTGCCGGGCTCCTGCGATCGCTCGGGGCACACGGAGAACTGGGAACTGGGTGTTTAAAAACACACAGTTTCTGGTTCTCTGAGGGGAGAAGTGACAGATCGTCTGTTCATACACAGTATGAACAGCGATCTATCTCTTCCCCTACACAGTCCCCTCTCCCCTTCAGTTAGAACACACACTAGCTAACACAATTAACCCCTTGATCGCCCCCTAGTGTTAACCCCTTCACTGTCAGCGACATTTTTACAGTAATCAATGCATTTTCATAGCACTGATCCCTCTAAAAATGCCAATGGTCCCAAAAATGTGTCAAAATTGCCCGACGTGTCCGCCATAATGTCGCAGTCCCGATAAAAATCACAGAGCTCTGCCATTACTAGTAAAAAAAATTAATAATAAAAATGCCATAAAACTATCCCCTATATTGTAGACGCTATAACTTTTGCGCAAACCAATCAATATACGCTTATTGCGATTTTTTTTACCAAAAATATGTAGAAGAATACATATCGGCCTAAACTGAGGAAAAGGAAAAAAATAGTTTTTTTTATATATTTTTGGGGGATATTTATTATAGCAAATAGTAAAAAATAATGCGTTTTTTTCAAAATTGTCGCTCTTTTTTTGTTTATAGCGCAAAAAATAAAAACCGCAGAGGTGATCAAATACCAACAAAAGAAAGCTCTATTTGTGGGAAAAAAAGGACGTCAATTTTGTTTGGGTGCAACATTGCACGACCGCGAAATTGTCAGTTAAAGTGACGCAGTGCCGAATCGCAAGAAGTGCTCTGGTCAGGAAGGAGGAAAAATCTTCCGGGGCTGAAGCAGTAAAATTTTTTTTTTTTTTTTTTTTTAAAGCAATGTTATGCTAACCAATTAAAGATGTATTCATTTTTTAATAGATGCACATGTTTTGATCCAAAGCAGCACCTGAAAAGTCTCAAAATGTGAAGTTCTTACACTGGTAGTTTAGACTTTGAAGATGTTTGCATCTTCCCTTGGAAGGTGGGGAGGGCAATAATTCCCATAACAACAATGATCACTGTAATATAGGCTTAGAATTCATTAAAACAAATATGTCTACAAATTAAGTAAAACAGACTGAGTATATATTTCTAGAACAGATAATTGGCGCGATACAATTTGCTAAGATCCTTGCATTGTATATGGAATCTTTTTTCTTAACAAAGCTGGAGTTGGAAAAGTACAGAAAAAATGGAGTAGGAATGATGCAGAAAAGAGCAAGCAAACTGTTATTGACAGTTTAATAGTAATATAAAAAATGTTCTAATAAAAAAAAATGTAATGCTATTAATTATGCTTATTGGCAGTATGAAAGCCTTTGAAACTAAACAAGGTTAGCGTTGATTGGCATTAACATTCCACCATTAACAACACTACACAGATTGAGTCACGATGACTACTTGATTAATGGAGGGTTAGTTATTTAAGCAAACACCCTCAAAGAGACGCATCAATCAAGCTTAGACTGGGTTACAAGGGTTACAGCTTTGATAGTAGGATGTTGTAGCACCAGTGAAGAAAAACAGAGATAAGTGGAACAGGATACTCTTCCTTGTGTGTGAAATTATCAATGCAGAGAACAGTCACAGGGAATTACATTAGGACATTTGATATTATCTGTGTCAGTTCTTGGTTCACTATCTGGAGAAATTTAAAAGGTATAATTGCCTATGCCCTGTATTTAGGCACACACCAATTGTCCCTATCCAATGGCCTAAATGTGTTGTGGATGCTTTTCTAGTTTAACAGCAGATAACCCATGATAGATCCATTGTTTCTTTTATTTATTTATTTGGATCATAATCTCTACAGGCTAATTGCAATGTAAGTGATATATATATATATATATATATATATATATATATATATATATATATATATATATATATAGTAAAAGGAAAAGAGTACAATAGCATGGAGCACAGAGTGTATGATAACACTGAACATCATTTTACTTTTTAAATTCATAGTAATACAGTGTAATACAGTATAGTGTAGTAATACACTACTTACACCACTTATAATGTCCTATATTTATGGAATAACTGGATTAATCAATATAAGCAAATGACAGAAACTCCCCACTGAGCCCCACTGTCTGTGTCAATGGATGCAGGCAACACAGCTTGGGATCGAGCCCCCAGACGTGCCCACATAGGAACCTGCTTCCTTTGGGGGGGGGCACCCGCTGATGAGCAGGAGGCAGCAGCACCGGCAGGGGGATCCCAGAAGAGGATGATCTGTGCAAAACCATTGCATGGAGCAGGTGAGTGCAACATGTTTATCAGTAAAAAAAAAAAAGTTAGGTGTAGAATTTTTTATTTCATTTATATTTTTGAGCGTCGGACAGCTTGGATGTATACCACCCTATGTAACATCCACATGGAATGCTGAGCCATGATAGAATGCAAATTCATTGAATTAAAGGATCAGGTTAAGGACAGAAAGGCTGTGGAGGGAAATTCAGTTTGTTTTGGCACATGGAAACGAACCTGGCAGTGGTGGCCCGTTCATACAGGACGCAGGGGTGCCGCTGCCCTTATCTACATGCAGGGCGCCAGATGCATGGATACCAATAGGGTTTTTTTTTTTAGAAGCACATGATTAGAGCCTGAGGCTCTAATTGGCTTCAAAAAAGGGTGGGCTTGGGGTGCCACAGTTGTGTGACAATAGCCAATTAATGATCGCTATTGTCTTCCTGATTCTCCTTCCGGCCAATCAGGAAGCAGGTACTGAGCCCGTCACCCGATTGACTGAGAAGAGAGGTGATCCTTTTGGCCACTGAGGAGGAGGAGGAGGGAGGAGATGCAGGGGTAGCCAATGAAGCTAAGGTGGAGAGGAGACGCAGGGTGAAGCCGCCACCTGGAGAAAGTGCTGCCCGAGACGTAGATGGAGTAAGTGCCTGGGCTAGTGACCGACCGACCAGGGAGGGGTGGTGCCTGTGACCCGACCGACCGGGGGGGGATGTCGGTGGGTGGATTGTTTGCTGCCCCCCCCTCAAAAAAAAAATATACCGCCAGTCGCTACTGGAACCTGGCTAACCAGCCTTACAGGTCAAAAACCAAGGCAAAGGGAAGGGCACTAAACAGCTGCTTGAAGAACCTTTTAGCCAAAGCTAGCATCTGCTGAGACAGACACATAGAACATACAGAATATAAAGAGCGCACATATGGACAACTAATCCACAGCTAATCAAAAAAAAAAAAAAATCAGATCTAAGACAGGATTTGGAGCCAGAAAACCTCTTTTAGAACTTTTGGGATAAAAAAAATCTGCCTGCCTACATAAAAAACTTAGGTTGAGAGGTAAACCCTTCCAGCCCTTACCACATCCAGGCAATGGATCCTTGTGGAGAACTGGTATCGGTTTGGATAAAAATCTTGCTATTGTTCCAGTCTCATACCCGGAACACATAGATTTTCTCACAGCGGCGGTCAGCCATTCAGAGAAAATGATGTATTCTATTATCAATTAATACAAAGTTTCCTCTGATTGGCCAAGTCAGAGAGGCTAGTTGATGATGTCACAACCTCTGTCTCAGAGGAAGCTTTGTATTCATTGATAGAATACATTGCTTACTCTGAATGGCTGAGCACCACTGTGATAGACTCTACTGTGTTCTGGGTATGAGACTGGAAGTCTCGGCTCGAACTGGGAACACAGTGCGGTATGCTGTATGCAGGGTCGGACTTTCCATTGGGCTTGACGGGGCTCAAGCCCATGGGCCCTGGCCAATAGGGGGCCCCGCGGGCCCCACCCATTCCAAAAGCCTCCGAGAACGGCCGAAAGTCGCAGAGAGTTTTTAAAAGTTTTTTTCCTTAAAATTCCCTCCTAAACTTGGGGTGCGTGTTATATGCCGACGAGTGTTATACGCTGATAAATACGGTTATTATAATTTTATCCATTTTATTGCTTTTATTAATCGTGTACTCAGGACGAATACCAGTACAGTATCCCCCACTTATACGCTTATATATTATCTACTTTTGTGAGTAGCCATTTGGCTGTTTTGTCTTGTCCAATTAAACAGAAGTTCTTTAATAGTGCACTGAGTCTGGCGCACCTTGTCCTTTTCTATTTCTCTTTATAGAGCTGTGCATATGTATAGAAGGTAGGGCCCGAAAGTGACTCAAGCCCACAACCCTAAGTCCTGCCCTGGATGTATGTAGCCTCAGCTACATACAGTTTATAACGCACATACAGCGGCCTCACATGTTAGTGAGGGACATAGTTAGCTTGGGCCAAACTGGCCCAAATGAACTATGCAAAGTGTATCAAAAGCTGGAGTTCAGCTTTAACTTGTTACTTTTTCTGAGACGCATTCAGTTGATACAGCATACAGACTCTTTACAGTTGATTCTTCCTCACTCTAGCTCTCTTTCTTATCCAGGCTGTTTCCTAACCAGGCTGCCATCTCATACCACAAAGTAATGCAAAGTCTATAAAGTTCTTAGTCCTCCTCAGCACCCCAGTTGGCCTTTTTAGGAAACGATCACTCCAAGGTAGAAATCACATTCTGAAGCACCCTACTTGTTTGTTCCCATGGAAGGATTCCCCCTCCCTCTAGAGCTGCTTCCCCTTGTATTTATAGCCCAACACATACTGATGCAGTGGTGTGGTTACCACTAGTTACTAACATCCACCAATTCACCCCGCTGCCAGACTCCCATATATAACTTGCAGAGACAATGAACAGTCTTTTGTTGGCTTTGTTTTTTTTTTGTTTATTGGGGGTTACAGCTTGGTTGGGGAAAGGGGTATATGGGATGCCCATAGGATAGTTCATTTTGCCACCATATTTAGAGATTTTAGTTTAGCACATAGTTTGAGCCTGAAAAAATTATGTACATTGTTTTAAACCGTTATGATCTATCCCCTGCATCACCATGCAGACTATTGCTCCTCCTCTGTGCAACTTCCGCAGACTATTGCTTCCAGAATTTCCTCACCCATGACCGTGTATGGATGAGGACATCACTCTTGACCGTGTAAGGGTGATGTTCCCAGAAATCCTCTCTTCCTCCTGCACAAACTTTATCCTGTAGTTAACAATATAATGTGATGCCACATCTTCTTCTGTAAGCTAAATAAGGACCCACTCTGAATAATTCCTTCAGTTGGCTCTGGTTTCTCACTGCTACTAGGCCTGAGGCCTGCAGTACCTCTCCACGGAGGACTAGTAGTTTAGAAGCACATGTTGAGTGGTGGACAACTGTTCCCAGCTAGCCCAGCCTGCAAATTCTGTGCCCTCTGGCCACATTGATTTGATACATATCCCCACAATCTCTCCTCTGATCCAGGACTCCTCATCATTGACCATGTAATGATGAGGACTTTGCCAATGACCGTGTAAAAGCAAAACTCCCTCACAGACTTCCTGGCACATCCAGCCCTCCACTGTGGTACAATCACCGACCTTTCTCTGCCCTGAGTCCTTGATGGAGAACTTGACCGGACTATACATTCCAACAGCTTCACCTGCCCCTCTGCTTCAGGAGTTCCTTATCAATGACCGTGTAAAGATAAGGACATTGCCAATGACCGTGTAAAGGCAAAGTTCCCTCACAGTTCTCCCTGGACCTCCTCCTGCGATCGGCGCACCCCCCCAGATGGGGGTTCCCTCCTGCTGCTGTCTAGTATTCCATCCTCCACTCCACTCAGCCGACAACTCTCCCCCAGTGGCATGTTACCTCAGCTTATATAGGAGGCCCGCCCCCTGCTAATACCAGATGGGGATTGGTCATGGCTCCCACATGAGCTGCCTGCCACTCCAGTTCCAGGCCCTGCCCCTCTTCCAGAACATTCTCCCTGGAAGCAGGGGAGGCACCTCAGAACTAAAGCACAGATGGCCACACTCACTGCTACTCTAACCACTCCCAGCCCCCAGATCAAAACAGACAGGCCCAGCTTGCAGCATAGGCCTGCCTAAATTTACATGTGCTGACAGTCAAAAAAACCCCTATAACTAGCACCTACCTATTGGTCACACACATAGGTTGAACTTGATGGACTTGTGTCTTTTTTTAACCTTGCCTACTATGTAACTATGTATGTAACACAATGGGGTAGGGCCATGAACACCAGGGAGTAAGCAGACTTAACCCCTGTATAACCCCCTGGAAATACCACTGTTCAAGACTTATTAACACATATAAAATACAATACAATACAACAAAGGCAATGTGCACCTCAAAAGTAGGCACCTGCCTACAAGTTCATAACACAAGCAGGATATTATTGAGGCAATCCTCTAGTCAATTCATACTCAAGATCAAGAAATTAGTTTGAATGTTTATATCTTAGTTTAGTTCACAACACACAGTAGACTGTCTAACTTGCATAAAAGATCTTGCCTTATCCATATAGTTGACAGTTATGAGAAGAGGTAACCACTTGTAATGCAGTCCTTTAAAAATGCTTTATTAAAGTGTTACTAAACCCACAACAGTAAAATCAGCCTGTATATGCAGTAAAGTATGCTTGGTATGCTCACTGTGGAACCTAAGGGGTTAATCCTCTGCATTGTGTAAAAAGGCTGTTTGGTCCTGTCTTCCCTGTTCTTCCCCTTCTTCCACAGTCCCCAAACCATCTCTTGATATAACAGAGCCTTGGGGACAAGCTGTGCATGCTCATTTTGGTGTGTATTGCTAGAGAGGTTTTCTTTCTTATGAGAGTGCATCAGCACCGGACCAATCAGCACTGTCCAGATAGAGGGTCAGTGATCCTGCAGCCTTATAGGACAGTCAGAGCAGAATGAAAACTCCTCCTACAAGCTTTTACCAGAAGTCACAAGACTGCTCTAACTGCTGATGGGAAAATGTATTTAGCAAATTATATTTCCTAAAACTATTGCATTTCCCCTTTTTGTGTACTGTGAGAGACCAGATATAGTGAATACAGGGTCTTGGGTTTACTAACACTTTAACACACCTTGAACTTAAAGAAGACTTATTATTACAAGTTTAAAAAAAGTTTGTCAAAGTGTATCTATGGCCAAAATGCAAAATCAGCTATTAATTTCTGCATTGTAATTCAATAATTTCTATCTTGCTTCTATTTTTTCTGAATGATCTTGAAGTTTGTAAACTTACTTTGTGAAGATCCCCCTTTAGGCTCGATTCACACTGCCCAGACTTGGGATTCGACTTGTGAGACCTCAAGTCACGTGACATGTGAAATCCCATTTTAGTCAATGAGAGCTGTCTTAATTAGCACTACTGAAGTTGCTCCGACTTTATAAAAGGTTCCTGTACTACAGCTCGGTTCACACCGCCATGACCTGAAAGTCACGCAACTTACGGCGCAACTTTGCCAGGTGTCTTTCTGGCAACTTGAGTACTACTTTGATAGAAGTATAGAATAGAAGTTGGATAGAAGTCGCCTTGAAGTAGTACAAGAACCTTTTCTGAAGTCGGAGCGACTTCAGTAGTGCTAATTAAGACAGCTCTCATTGACTAACATGGGATTTTCCATGTGACGCAACTTGGGGTCTCACAAGTTGGATAAGTCACGGCAGTGTGAATAAAGCCTAAATGTACTTTGGATTCTGTGACACATATTTACTATGCTCTGTGAGTAGGCAATGTTGTGTCACACATTTCACAGCCCCAGGAGAGTCGTTACAGGACTCACTGTTTTCAGGCAGCAAGGTACTATGGTATACATAGTCCTTAGAAATTGCAAAGCTGCAAAGCATGCAGGGATGCAGGAAGTTGTGAAAGGAGAGGGTCAGTAGACAGGCAGCAATCACAGCATGAAAAGAGATTTTTCAAGTAAGAGTATATTGGATTATCAAATATATTTGTTGTTTGTACTGCTATTACAATATTGATGTTACAAAATTAAAGCGTATGTTGTGACCAAAAATCTCCTTTATATCACTGAGGGCACCCAGTATGCCTAGCCCTTGGTTCTGTTGACACCAATGCAGTGGTTCAAAAATAAATGAATGTATTATTCTGGCAGTGCTGTTCTGAAGCTCCATCCCTGTATGAAACCAACTGTATGGTGGGTCCTATTTGTGAGTAACAGCACAGCACGGAATGCCCACCCATGCTCTTAGCTGACTATTCATTTACTATTATTGCTCTTTCACTTGGGCTTTGCGTTTAGGTCCACCTGAGTTTTTCAGGCAGACCTGATCAGACACTCCATGTAGCTCTGTGGGGAGGCTAATATAAACGGACCTGTGTCCGTTTACACCCACCTACCTCCTTCCTTTTGTCCAAGTCTGGAAGAAAAACAGAAAAGGACTGCATCCTTCTCTGTTTTTCTGGACCTAAACATGATGGATAGAGGTAGCCTGATCTAAACTGACAAAATTATGTTTACATTCACTCACCCATAGAGCCATCACAGGTCTGCCCATGTCCACCCGACACAAACTGAATCAGCATGGATGTAAAAATCTAACAATCCGCTCATGGATCTCCTGCTGAACAGAGCAGAACAGCTCTGTGTGAAAGAGCCCTTAGAGTAGGGTGACCAGACGTCCCCAATTTCCAGGGACAGTCCCCAAACCATGTCTGTCCCCTGTTTTTGTCCCCGGATTCAAGTATTCAGCAGTGTGATCATCCATCCTGCACAGCCAGAGATTGGTGGGCAAACCGAGGATGTACAGTGTCCTGTCAAATACTGCCCCCTAGAAAAATGTCTCTGATGGGTCTGCGTGCACAATGACAGTGAGTGGAGGTGTCAAATCGCAGCGCTAATGTCGGGGATGGGCGGGGCCAATATGCAGAGCCATTCCCCTCTTTGTCAAACTGCTCTCTCCTCCTGTACGTGTGTACTGTGTATTGAAGACCCAGCCGGGGGGCAGCACCGCCCACTCTAGTGGGGTCCTGCTGTGGAGTGATCTCTTCTCTGTCTGTGCAACGGCCACCCACAACCGCCTAGGCAGGCAGCGCGCGGGTGTGTGTCACAGGGGGAGAACCGGTGAACAACAGGACAGGAGGAAGGCAGCCCAGGGAGCCACAGAGTCACTGACTGAGTCTGACAGTGACTCACAGCCAGAGCAGAGTAACCTAATTTGTTGTTTTCAGTTCTTCTGAGGGAGCAGGGACAGGAGGGAGGAGAGACTGGCCTGGGAGTCAGTGCAGCGGCCACCCCAGCATAGGAGAAAAAGCAGAACAGAGTCGAGGAGGAAGGAAGGAAGGTGCTGCTTCATCATGGCTGGAGCCTGGGACTATATACCATATTAAAATAGTAAAACCTGCTTCATAGAGCTGAATGCATGAAACAATGTTTGTTGTTTGGTGTAAACCCAGAGTTTCAGAGAATTCACTAAAGTATAGTTTATAAAGAATCAGTTCTTCCCCAAGGAGTTCACATTTAAGCATTAAGTGTGCAAGTTCTGGAGTTTTGCAAAGCACAAAATTAAGTCACAAAAAATTCACATGCCTAAATAATTAATTTTAATGTACTGCCTTCAGTTCAGTTTACATCTGTTTGCACTTCAATTCAGTTCAGTTTAAATCTGTTTTTGCAATATATTTTTTGGAGAAACCAATCATAGGTGACAAAAGTATAAACAAATAATGTTTCTTTCCTAAAAACGGACATCATCTGTTTACATCAGTTCAGATCTGTCTAAATGGGAAAAAAACAGCCTTGTTCCATTTAAAAAAATGAACTTCAATGGATATGAATGTAGGTGGTGTGACAAGTTGGGGTATTTGTAGTTTAATGGTAGCGCCAAACAGGGAGTTTACTCCATGCCAGAAGAACGTTCCAGGGCTTTTTCTAACCATTTTTTTTTTTTTAAACAAAGCAAAAAGTTCATACTTGCAACAAACATAACATTCAGCCTCCTGGCTCTCTTGTGGCAGCTTTACTGCTCTGAGTAGTACCACATGGTCCTCCAGACCATCAAACCTATCCCAGTGTTCGTGAACAGATGCTGTATCTTAGCTCTGCATATTTCCTCCTCACAGCCCCTAGCTGCACCGTCCCTCCTGGACTCTCTGTCAGGCTCGGGCCTTAGTCTGTCCTGACCTGGGCAGTATGGTGCAAACCAGCACCTCTCATGGCTCCCTTCACACGCTAACTTCCTCGGGTGAGTGAGGTTCTGAGCTCTAACTCTGGCTCTCATATGAAGCCAGCACACACATGTAACATTGGTGTGCTTGCTTCCTACAAAATCTGGCATAAACCACCATTTTACCTAGGGGTCACCCTGTCACAGCGGATGTAAAGGAATGGACATCTATTTACATTTACCCACCTATAGACATACAGTATATTTTGTCTCAGTCTGGATCCATCTAAAAAACCGACAGAGAGATCCAGAGTGAAATCCCCCTTATCAATGAACAATCATCACTGCGGAGCTGTGTAAAACAGCAGCCAGTTAATAGTAAACGTACACTGCACCAGCAGATCTATCCCACAGCCTTGACAGTGCTGAGTGCTCATTGATAATAGTAAAAGATCAGCAAGCACTGCAAGACTGTGTTACACATCTGCTGTTGTAGTACATGTTTACTATCATATGGCAGCTCTATCACACAGCTCCACCAGTGCTGCCTGTTTATGCATAAAAGTAAACCAACAGTTAGTGTTGCAGGGCTGCGTGATAGAGCTGCCAGTTGACAGTAGACATCCACTGCTTTTTACAGGGCTCCATAGTGCTGACTGATTGCTTATTTTTGAAAATGAACAGTCAGTGCTTGCTTAAATGAATAGACTGCCTCTGTCCTCTATTGTGCTGAATGGTGGTGCCCAGCTGTCTTAGCATCCAGGGGATGGATCAGAATGGGACCAAGTCTTGGCTGATGCCTGCTATACACTATGTTGCACATTTTAGTCTTGAGCTCTGCTCTGTATATGTTAATGTAGCACTACCCATGCAGGTGCTGCTTGGTATGATGGGCTCTCTGTTTTGCCACAACTCTTTTTTGCTGCTTGGTCCCCATTGACACACTTGTGAAACTTAACATTAGTATGCTACCACTCTGTAATAATACACAGAAAAGAGGCCACAAGCAACTTGGTAGTAGATTAATTAGATGTATTGTGGCAAGGCAAGTTAAACAATGCATGAATCTGTAAACAGGCAATTGAACATGTGAAGGTGCCAAGGTGAACACTGGCCTATAATAAGATATTTAACTAACTTCAATAAAGTTAAACCAAATTTTAGATGGTGTAAACAGTGGGCAGTATGATGACATTAACTAACTCAAACAATGTTCTCAAGTGCACTTTATTCATACAGCCCTAATAGCGGGTGGGTGTATGCGTTCCTGACAAGGGGTACTGCTGGAGATGGCAATAAAGTACCTGGTGCTTATTTATCAGTTCTAGGCTGGCTATTGTTGGGGATCATCTGTAAGATGGTACACATGAAGCTGTTCCTTTAAACCACTTCCTAATTGGGCCATAGTAAAATGATGTCCTAGGTAGGAATTGTAATACTGGGGTTATGGCTGCAACAACAACAGATTTCTGGTGGTTCTTGGGCTTACCTGAATGACCAGTAGCTTTGGGGAACCGATCCGGTGGTTGCAGCGGCTGACCACAGAGGTTATCTAGGAAGACTGGAGCGACGTCATGAAGTCACTTTCAGTTCTGGTCCGATGTAAACAATGCCATTTTTTTCTAAAGCATTAGATCAATGTTTTTTATGATTAAATGCTTTCCATTGTAGGGGAGAGATGTGGGGTCTTTTTAGACCCCAGATCGCTCCATAAAGAGGACTTGTCATGCTGTATTGTTATCACAAGGGATGCTTACATTGCGATAGCAATAAGACTGATCAAAAAATAAAAATTAAAGGGACAGTGTAAAAATGAAAAAGTAATAAAATAAATAATAATGATACTTTTTTTTTTAAAGCACCCCCATTCCCCCGTGCTAATGCACATTGGGGAATGCACCATGACATTTTTGTCCTTTTTTCACACAAATAGCACTTTCTTTTGGTGGTATTTAATCACTGCTTGAAAATTCTGGAAAAAAATGAATTTTTCTTCATTTCTGTTATAAAATTTTGCAAATTAGTAATTTTTCTTCATAAATTTTGGGCAAAATTTATACTGCTACATATCTTTGGTAAAAATAACCCAAATTGGTGTAAATTATTTGGTCTTTGTTAAAGTTATAGAGTCTACAAGCTATGGTGCCAATCTCTGAAAATTGATCACACCTGATATACTGAAGGCCTATCTAATTTCTTGAGACCCTAACAATACCCCCCAAATGACCCCTTTTTGGAAGTAGACATTCCAAGGTATTTAGTAAGAGGCATGGTGAGTTGTAATTTTTTTCCACAATTCTTTGCAAAATCAAGATTTTTTTTTTCACACAATTGTTATATTAGCAGGTTATTTCTCACACACACAGCATATGCATAGCACAAATTACACCCCAAAACACATTCTACTACTCCTCCCGAGTATGGCGATACCACATGTGTGAGAAACATTTTACACAGCGTGGCCACATACAGAGGCCCAACATGCAGGGAGCACCATCAGGCTTTCTTGGAGCATAAATTACACATATAATTTCTTGACTACCTCTTACACTTTTGAAGGCCCTGGAGCACCAGGACAACGGAAACACCCCTAAAATTACCCCATTTTGGAAAGAAAACAGCCCAACGTATATTCTATGAGGCATAATGAGTCTTTTGGACATGTCATTTTTTTCTACAAGTTTTTGGAAAATGCGTAATGAAAATGAAAACGCATTTTTTTTTTTTATACAAAGTTGTCCATTTATACAATATTTTTAACACATAGCATGTACATACCAAAAATTACAACCCAAAATAGATTCTTCTACTCCTCCTGAGTATGGTGATACCACATGTGGGAGACTTTTACACAGACTGGCCACATAGAGAGGCCAACATGCAGGGAGCACCATCAGGTGTTCTAGGTGCATAAGTTTCAAATCTAATTTGACTACCTATTACACTTTTGTGAGGCACTCTAGTGGCATGGATGTGGCATGGATGAGAACTGATGTGGCATGGATGAGCATGAATGGGGATGGATGAGCCGTGGATGGGGATGGCTGAGTATGGATGGGATGACTGAGCATGAATGAGTATGGCTGAGTACGGCCGGGTACGACTGAGTATGGCAGAGTACGGCTGAGTATGGCTGGGTATGGCTGAGTGTGGATGAGTATGGCTGAGTATGATTGGGTATGACTGAGTATTGCTGGGTATGGATGGATGAGCATGGATGAGTATTGCTGATTAGGGATAGCTGGCTGAGTATGGATGGCTGGCTGAGTATGGAAGGATGGCTGAGTATGGATGGCTGAGTATGGATGGCTGGCTGAGTATGGATGGCTGGCTGAGTATGAATGGCTGGCTGAGTATGGATGGATGGCTGAGCATGGATGGCTGGGTATGGATGGATGGCTGAGCATGGATGGCTGAGCATGGATGGCTGAGCATGGATGACTGAGCATGGATGACTGGGTATGGAGGACTCAGTATGGATGGCTGAGCATGGATGGCTGAGCATGGATGGCTGGGTATGGATGGCTTGGTATGGATGGCTGGGTATGGATGGTTGAGTATGGATGGCTGGGTATGGATGAATGGATGAGTGCTGGAATGGGCACATATCAGCGCTGTGGGAACTACACATCCAGCCCACAGCGCCCCTTTCCCCTCGCACTGTACCTATCGGTACAGGGAGGGGAAAGAGGAACCTGACACGATGCCGGTTTGTTCGTTTTCATTTGACGGAGCGATCACGTGGTAAACGGCCGCTGTCAGCGGCCATTTACCGTGATCCGTGATGCGGCGGTCATGGATATTCCCGGGTGCGCGCCCCAGGGGGCGCGGGAGCAAGATTCTGGGAGAATCCCAGAATAAGCCGACCGCGCTGTAGCTGTCTTTTGGCTATGGCCCGGTCAGCAAGTGGTTAAAGAGATTTTTAAGTACAGTAGTTTGGCGCCATTCCACGAGCATGTGCAATTTTAAAGCATGACATTTTGGGTATCTATTTACTTCTGCGTAACATCATCTTTCATACAAAAAGTTGGATTATACAGATGATACTTGAAAAATTAGAATATCGTGCAAAAGTTCATTTATTTCACTAATGCAACTTGAAAGGTGAAACTAATATATGAGATAGACTCATTACATGCAAAGCAAGATAGTTCAAGCCGTGATTTGTCATAATTGTGATGATTATGGCTTACAGCTCATGAAAACCCCAAATCCACAATCTCAGAAAATTAGAATATTGTGAAAAGGTGCAATATTCTAGGCTCAAAGTGTCCCACTCTAATCAGCTAATTAAGCCATAATGTTAGGTACCTGGTAGGAGAGCCTGACTTGTAGGAGAAGACCTCTCATACAACGCTGGTTCAGGAGCCACTGGAGTGGGGACAGTGGTCTCCTGAGCACAGTGGGGTAGGAGTGCCTGTTGAGCTGGATGGCTGGACTGCAAATCAGATGCGACTGGAAGCAGCAGACTGGAACACTTGAATGTGCAGAGGTCACTGGAGCTGAAGCTGAAGGTGCAACAGCAAGGACAACAGGAACAAGCAGGGTCAGGCGATCCGGGTCAGCTGGGAAGAAAGGCAGGCAGGTACAGCAGGCAGGGGCAGAGTCAGAAGGCAGGCAGAGTTCGGCAACGGTATCAGGTAGGTATCACAAGGCAGGTACAGCAGGCAGGGGCAGAGTCAGAAGGCAGGCAGAGTTCGGCAACGGTATCAGGTAGGTATCACAAGAGTAGTCAGACAAGCCGGGTCGGATTGGAGCAGGACGGATGGTCACACAAGCCGGGTCAGATAGGTAGCAAGCAAACAGATCACAAACACTAGAATCACGAAGCTGAGACGAAGCAGCAATGTGTCACAGCACAGAGGGGCTTTTAAATGCACTTTGGCGCCAAACCGGCGCTATCGCGAACGCGCGCACGCCCGTCCGCGCCCACGTGCACATGCGCGCGCGCCCAAGCGCCGCGAACCCGCGCGCGCCCTAGCGCCGCGCTGATGCCCGGGAACAGCAGGCCTTTGCTGAATAGCGCGCAACGGCGCGCGCCGGCGCATAGGCGTACGCCGACGCCCCGGTTCGGTGCCAATGGTGCCCTGACATTGCCCCCCCCCAAGGGGCAACCTCCGGGTGCCCAAAAGCCTTCTCTTCTCCGGATGACTAGAAAAATAGGCTTGCACTAAACGTCTGGCATGTACATTACAATCTGGTTCCCAAGAATTACTTTCTGGGCCGTAGCCCCTCCACTTAATTAAGAACTGGATCTGACCTTGTCTTTTCCTGCAATCCAGGATAGCCTCGACCTCGAACTCCTCGTTACCATCGACCACAATGGGCTCAGGAGGTCTAGTTCCTCTGCCGGGGAAGGGATCAGGTACAGCAGGTTTGAGCAATGACACATGAAACACGGGGTGTATTTTGAGAGAGTCAGGTAAAGACAGTTCATATGAAACTTCATTGATCTTTCTTTTGACCGGAAATGGTCCCATAAATCTAGGTGCCAACTTCTTAGAGGGACATGCAAGTTTAATGTTACTTGTAGATAGCCATACCTGGTCACCAAGCTGAAGCTTCAACTCCCCTCTTCTCTTTCGGTCAAAGATCCTCTTGCTGTCCGCCTGAGCCTTGGATACAGCTTCCCGCAACATCTGGTTGTTGTGGTTGATGAAGTCCACTGTACTCTGCACTGCCGGGACTGAAGACTCTGGAAGGAAATCAGGTAAAAAGGTTAGATGGAAACCATAATTGGCAAAAAAAGGGGATTGACCGGTGGCTGAGTGCTTGGCGTTGTTGTAGGCAAATTCTGCTAGTGGCAGCAAGGACACCCAATCGTCCTGTGAGAAAGAGGTAAAACATCTGATGTACTGCTCAAGAGTCTGATTGGTCCTTTCCGTCTGACCGTTGGTCTGAGGGTGATAGGCTGAAGACAGAGCCAGTTTGATTTTTAAAGATTCACACAGGGCTCTCCAAAAACGTGAGGTAAATTGTACCCCCCTGTCAGAGGTTATGTTTACAGGAATTCCGTGGAGTCTAATGATTTCTTTAATGAAGATATGAGCTGTTTCCATAGCTGACGGAGTTCCTTTTAATGGGAGAAAGTGGGCCATCTTGGTAAAACGGTCTACTATCACAAAAATAGCAGAACACCCTTCTGAACATGGGAGTTCCACAATAAAGTCCATGGATATCATCTTCCAGGGCCTATCGGGTACAGGCAAGGGTTTTAACAGACCCCAAGCTCTACTCCTGGATATCTTATTCTGGGTACAGATAGGGCAAGATTTGACGTATCTCTCACAAAAGTCCTTCAAATTGGGCCACCAGAAAGTACGCTGTACCAATTCCAAGGTTTTACGAACCCCAAAGTGACCTGCCAGTGGGTGATCGTGAAGGAGTGCCAGGACCTTGACCCGAACCTCCTCAGGAACAAAAATTTGACTACCTTTCCATAACAGTCCGTCCTTGCTACTTAGGGTAGGGCCTGAGGGTCTGGTTACTTCAGAAGATGCTTCCTTAATCTGAGAAAGAAGATCAGTTTGAATGAGCAAAAAATTGTTTGCAGGTAAAATGGTGTCTGGGGCAGATAGATCCTTTGGGTTGTCATGCATTCGAGATAATGCGTCTGGTTTAACATTTCTTGAACCCGGTCGATACGTGATGTGGAAGGCAAAGCGTGAGAAAAACAGCGCCCAGCGGGCTTGACGGGGTTTTAACCTTTTAGCGGATCGCAAATATTCTAGGTTCTTATGATCAGTGTAAATTAGTACTGGATGCACAGCCCCCTCCAACAGGTACCTCCACTCCTCTAATGCAGTCTTGATGGCGAGAAGCTCTCGATCACCGACATCATAGTTTCTTTCTGCCGGGGAGAGTTTTCGGGAGAAGAATCCTACGGGATGCATATCGTCTTTACTGCCCCTTCGTTGTGAGAGTATCGCTCCGACCGCTATTTCAGAAGCGTCCACTTCCAAAATAAAAGGCAAAGATGGTTCAGGATGACTGAGGATAGGTGCTGAGGTGAATAGTCTCTTGAGGTTCTCAAAAGCCTCTTGGGCTAGGTGATTCCAGGAAAAACGGGTATTCTGTTTGGTTAGTTGTGTGATTGGTGCGATTATCGCAGAAAAACCCCTGATAAATTTTCTGTAGAAATTTGCAAATCCGATGAATCGTTGCACCCCCTTCTTGTCTAGGGGTACCGGCCAGTCCAGAACAGCAGAAACCTTCAGTGGATCCATCCTGATGCCAGTTGAGGAGATTATCAGGCCCAAGAACTGAATGCTTTCTTGCTCAAACTCGCATTTCTCCGCTTTTGCATAAAGTCTGTGTAAACGGAGACGACCCAACACTTGGCACACATGTTTTCGATGGAGATCCAGGGATTCTGAAAAGATCAAAATATCGTCTAGATATGCAATCACAAACAGGTCTAAGAAGTCTCTAAGCACATCATTAATTAGGTGTTGAAAAGTTGCAGGGGCATTACAGAGTCCAAAAGGCATGACTAAATATTCATAATGCCCGAATCGGGTCCGAAAAGCTGTTTTCCACTCATGCCCAGCCCGAATGCGAATCAGATTGTAGGCCCCTCTTAGATCAAGTTTAGAAAAAATAACAGCAGTCCTTAATTTCTGGAATAGTTCGGGTATCAAGGGTAGGGGATACCGATTCTTAATCGTGATTTTATTCAATTCCCGGTAGTCAATACACGGGCGGAGAGACTTGTCCTTCTTGGTAACAAAGAAGATTCCTGCCCCTGCTGGAGAAGTAGAGTGACGAATAAATCCTTTGGCTAAGTTTTCATCTATGTATGCTTTCAACACTTCTTGTTCCTTTTCGGATAGGGGGAAGATGCGTCCAAAGGGGATTTCGGATCCTGGCAGCAACTCGATGGGGCAATCGTAGGGGCGATGAGGTGGGAGAGAATCTGCCCCTTTTTTGCTGAAGACATCCAAGTAGTCATGATAATGTTTGGGAATAGCTTGACGATTGGTCTGATCGGAGTCCACACAAAGTAGAGTAGTTTGGGGATCCGAGTCTTTCGCCAGACAGTGTTCCTGACAGTAGGGTGACAGGAATTTTATTTCTCCAGTTGTCCACTGGATGTGTGGATTGTGGGCCCGAAGCCAGGGAATGCCCAGGATAATGGGGAACATGGGGGAGGAGATGGCGTCAAGAGTCAGCAGTTCCTTATGTTGAGGAGAAGTCGTAGTGGGTAATGGCAGGGTTTCTTGTGTCACTTGTCCAGATTTAATACGGGAGCCATCAGCAAGGAAGACAGAGAGTCCATGGGCTTTAGTCCGTAAAGGGATGTTGTGCAGGTTGGCAAAACTCAAGTCTATGAAGCAGCTGCATGCCCCGGAGTCAATAATTGCGTTGACTTGGAGTGTCTTTTCTTGAAGCTGTAATGAGAGAGGAATGGCAAGATGGGTAGAATTTGTGGATAAAGCAGAGAGATTGGTAGGTATAGGAGATGAACACTTACTCATCCTGATTGGGCAGTTATGGACATAATGCCCGGTTCCTCCACAGTAGAGACACAGATTCAATTGTCGGCGACGGGCACGTTCTTCGGGGGTCAGGGCAGGTCGCATCAGACCTAGCTGCATTGGTTCGGAAGTATCCAAAGTGGTATTGACTGGCGGTGGACTTGGCACAGGTAAGTAGCGAGATGCAGGAATCGGTGCACGTGGTGTCATCCAGGTCGGGCGGTTAGGTTGAACTGCTCGTTCGGATCGGCGCTCTCGGAGGCGACGATCAATCTGGATAGTTAGGGTGATCAAGGCCTCCAGGGTGTTTGGAATACCGACCCGGGCCAGTTCATCTTCGAGATTTTCAGACAGTCCAATGCGGAATTGATGACGCAGAGCCGCGTCGTTCCACTGGGTATCCGCGCTCCAACGTCTAAATTCAGCAACATAGTCCTCCGCAGGTTTGCGGCCTTGTTGGAGCGCGAGCAGAGCAGACTCAGCTGTGGCAGTCAGTTGAGGATCCTCATACAACTGTGCCATAGCTTCAAAGAAGGCTGATAAGGATTGGGTTGGGGCTGAGTCCCCTTCAAGTAAGCGGTGTGCCCAGGTCTGTGGTTCCCCTTGGAGGAGGGAAATGACAAATCCAACCTTTGTGGCTTCCAATGAAAAGGTTCTGGGCTGTAAGGCAAAAAAGAGCTGGCAGGCATTGCGAAATCCTCGGAACTTAGATCGGTCTCCGGAGAATCTTTCAGGAGTGGGGACTCTTGGTTCAGGAGGGAGCATTACCACTGAAGGCCCTGGAGCAGTCTGTGTTGGGGCGGCCGGTGAAGAGGAGGTTGAAGGATTAATCCCTGCGAGGTTCTGGACTTGACCTTCCAGTCTATTGTAATTGTCCTGAAGAGCCTGCACTGCTTGGGTGAGGGCTGCCAGGTGTGTGCATATCTCCTTCAATGGAGAGGTATCTCCTGCAGGCTCAGACATGGCTGCTTCGTACTGTTAGGTACCTGGTAGGAGAGCCTGACTTGTAGGAGAAGACCTCTCATACAACGCTGGTTCAGGAGCCACTGGAGTGGGGACAGTGGTCTCCTGAGCACAGTGGGGTAGGAGTGCCTGTTGAGCTGGATGGCTGGACTGCAAATCAGATGCGACTGGAAGCAGCAGACTGGAACACTTGAATGTGCAGAGGTCACTGGAGCTGAAGCTGAAGGTGCAACAGCAAGGACAACAGGAACAAGCAGGGTCAGGCGATCCGGGTCAGCTGGGAAGAAAGGCAGGCAGGTACAGCAGGCAGGGGCAGAGTCAGAAGGCAGGCAGAGTTCGGCAACGGTATCAGGTAGGTATCACAAGGCAGGTACAGCAGGCAGGGGCAGAGTCAGAAGGCAGGCAGAGTTCGGCAACGGTATCAGGTAGGTATCACAAGAGTAGTCAGACAAGCCGGGTCGGATTGGAGCAGGACGGATGGTCACACAAGCCGGGTCAGATAGGTAGCAAGCAAACAGATCACAAACACTAGAATCACGAAGCTGAGACGAAGCAGCAATGTGTCACAGCACAGAGGGGCTTTTAAATGCACTTTGGCGCCAAACCGGCGCTATCGCGAACGCGCGCACGCCCGTCCGCGCCCACGTGCACATGCGCGCGCGCCCAAGCGCCGCGAACCCGCGCGCGCCCTAGCGCCGCGCTGATGCCCGGGAACAGCAGGCCTTTGCTGAATAGCGCGCAACGGCGCGCGCCGGCGCATAGGCGTACGCCGACGCCCCGGTTCGGTGCCAATGGTGCCCTGACACATAACACCTGGAAAGGGTTCCTGAGCCTTTTAATGATCTCTCAATCTGGTTCAGTAGGAATCACGATCATGGGAAAGGCTGCTGACCTGACAGTTGTGCAGAAAACCATAATTGACAACCTCCATAAAGAGGGAAAGCCTCAAAAGGTAATTGAAAAAGAAGTTGGATGTTCCCAAAGTGCTGTATCAAAGCACATTAATAGAAAATTATGTGGAAGGGAAAAGTGTGGAAGAAAAAGGTGCACAAGCAGCAGGGATGACTGCAGCCTGGAGAGGATTGTCAGGAAAAGGCCATTCAAAAGTGTTGGGGACTTTCACAAGGATCAGAAAAGGGCTGGCGACTCAGATGCTCTTGAATAAAAGTCCTTTATTGGGTTACATGGGTACACGGGTACAGGCTACGTTGACGCGTTTCGGCTAAGAAGCCTTCATCAAAGCTTTGATGAAGGCTTCTTAGCCGAAACACGTCAGAGTAGCCTGTACCATTGTACCCATGTAACCCAATGAAGGACTTTTATTCAAAAGCATCCGAGTCACCAGCCCTTTTCTGATTCAAGTACTGCATTTTGGGGCCTGAACGTCCTGTCTAGAGCACCGGATCACAGTTCATAGATCATCATATTGGCAGTGGAGCTGGGGTATCATTTTGCTTCTCTTGTGACTTTCACAAGGAGTGGACTGAGGCTGGAGTCAGTGCATCAAGAGCAACCGCACACAGACGGATCCTGGACATGGGCTTCATGTCCAGGATCCCTCTGTGTGTGGTGGCTCTTGATGCACTGACTCCATGAAGGCTTCTTAGCCAATACTACTCGTGTCCTGTTTTCTGATCATGTGTTGATTTCATGTAAGGTGGAGGTGGGAGTGGGAGTAAAGTTTGGTGGTGGGCTGTGGAAGCTAAACTGTTCTAGAAGATGAAGATGTGTGCAGGAGGTTTGAAGTGTTCTTTGGGAAATTGGTGGTGGAGAAACAAGAATATAAAACATACTACTGTGGTGGGATTGAATGAAAGGGAAGGTGGCAGGATTTTTTAAGAGGATATGTGCACAGAAGGCTAGAGAGTGGAGGGAGGTAGAAGAGCAGCTGATGCGGAAGATCCAATTCCTGCATCAGTGCAGAAGAATGGGCCTGGTGGTTGATGGGGAGCTTGAAGAGGCCAGGGTTTGAAAGAACTGCCATATTGAAGGAAAAGGACAAGAAAATCATTTTTGAGGCGAAAATTCAGGATATGGAGGAGGGGGAGTGATACTTTTGTTTTGTTTTTTTAAAAAACTGGCGCCCGATTACACTGCTCAATACAGACTATAAGCTGCTGGCTAAGCTGTTGGCAAGTAGGTTAAGCTGGTGGTTGGGAAGTTGGTAGGTAAGTGGCAAGTTTGTACAGTCCCGGAGTGCAGGATCAGGGATAATCTGTTTCTTTTGTGGGATTTGTCCTTCTATGCTCAGTTTAATAATAAACCATTGGCCCTGCTAGGGATTGATTTGGAAAAGGCCTATGACAAGGTGTAGCATGCCTTATTGTTTAGAGTCCTGGAGAAAATGGGCCTGCCAGGGCCACTTCTGAAGGTTCTGCAGGATCAGGGATAATCTGTTTCTTTTGTGGGATTTGTCCTTCTATGCTCAGTTTAATAATAAACCATTGGCCTTGCTAGGGATTGATTTGGAAAAGGCCTATGACAAGGTGTAGCATGCCTTATTGTTTAGAGTCCTGGAGAAAATGGGCCTGCCAGGGCCACTTCTGAAGGTTTTGAGGGGTCTGTATTCAGGAGTGGTGAGCCAGGTCCTGCTAAATGGGAACCTATCTGATTTCTTTCCGGTCTGTTTAGGGGTTAGGCAGGGGTGTCCCCTCTCGCCTATTCTATTAATTTGTGCCATTGAGCCTATGTTGAAGCATGTACAGAGGGACAAGGTATTGAAGGGGATGTTCATCCCAGGTAGTAATGGCAGATGTATCAAGTCAGTGTGCTATATGGACAATGTTAATTTCGTTTGCACATCTGGAGCGGATGTGAGAAGAGCTGAGCTTCAGTTGAGCCTCTTTAGTAGTGTATCTGGTCTGAATATTAATTGGCATAAAGAGTCAGGTGTGTGTAATGAGCGTTACATGTAGGTTGGAAAATGTGAAAGTGGCAGAGTCTATTGTGATACTGGGAATGCACTTTGAAAAGGACCTGGCGAACCAATTCAGTGCGGAGAAGGTTATGGAAAAAGATTACTAGAAAGCTTGATTTCTGGAGATCTAGACGACTGACGTTGACTGGTAAAACCCTGTGTAAAGCAGTGGTGTTGGCATTGCTACTGTACTTCAGCTTGATCTTCCCGCCTGGGGTCAGGTGGATTCAAAAAGTGACATGTAGCCTCTTTTTGTTCTTTTGGGGTACCAGAATGGAAAGAGTCGCCTGGGTGATGGTCATAAAGAAGTCGGAGCTGGGAGGGTATGGGTTCCTGGATGTTCCTATCTACCTCAGCGGGCCATTATAAAACCTTCACTAGTGCAGGATGGTAGCATGCCTGATGCAGTATGTAGCTGGCTGGTCCTTAGTGAAGTGGGGTTGGTGTGGAAGGGACTTGCTGAGACCGATGGCCCTGGTGCCTCCCTCGTTTTACTCCCGGCTTGAGCAGTTCCACAAAGAACGTGGGCTAAGGGAGTTGGGGTGGAAGCGGTTGGGAAAGCTGGACTGAAGGGGTGGTTAGGTAGAGATGATGTGATAGCCAATATCAGGGGGCTTGGGCCCAGGCTGACTGAGATATGTTGGAAGAAGTTCGCTATTGGTGGTGTCACGAACAGGCAAAAGGAAATTGTCTGGATGGCCTTCCAGAGGTGTTTACTGACTAGGACCTTTCTGAGGGCCAGGAACTTGTCCAGAGTGAAGGTATGCCCAAGAGCGGGACGTGGAGGGTTAGAGACGATGGAACACGTGCTTTTTGATAGCTTTTTTTGTTCATGAACTGAGGAGGAAGCTGGCCCCTTTTGTGGACATGACCCTTGGGGTTAAACATATGGATTTTGTGTGTTGTTTTTTTGGATTCATGGAGGGAAATGTGGCTAGACAAAGGAAGGTGTGGACGTTTATGACCATTCTGAGGGAGGTGCTCTGGGATGTGAGATGCTGGGAGGTGAGAGGGAGACATATGGCGTCTGAGTAAGACTGTGTTAACTTGTGTCTGGCTAAGCTGTATGCAGTACTTCCAGTGGATAGGAGGAGGATGGGGGTGGAGAAAGTGGATGACTTTTGGGGGTGGGGAAGATGGAGGGGGGGATGTGAGGGTTGTATTCTACTTATTTTGTGTCATTTTATATGACTTTTTATGTGAAAAATAAAAAAAAATACTTACCTATATGATGGTTGAAGTGCAATCCTTTCGAGAACCAACTTGAAGTTTTCGGTGTAATGTGTTGTAAGCTTGGGTACTGATGGGTAAGGAAAAAAAAAATCTGACTGTAGCAGACTGGTTCACAGTCTGCTCAAAGACTATGACTTGATGGAGGAGGAGGAGGTCTGAAGATTTCCCCTCCCCCCACTCTCCCCTGTGTGTCTTTGTCCTTTCAATAAAGCTTCGGGCCTGTGATCTTGACCGCCGGCCATTTTATTGAGCTCAGCGAAGCTGCCCCCCCTACTATCAGCACAAATAAAAACTCAAGTATGATTCTTTAGTGCTACGTTTGTACTGTTTTGTGCCGTAAAAATTTACATTTGTGCTGCTTTTATTTTTAAGATATTAGCAATTGTTTTTTCCAGACTATGACACCACCTGGCCCCCCTACAACAGCCAAATGACATAAAACTGGGCTGGTTGGTTAGTGCCGCGTTTGTGCTGGTTTGTGCTGTTTAAATTTCAGTTCTATCTTTTATCGTTTTTGCATTATTAATGATTTATTAAAGGTCACCAAACGTCACTCAGCCCCCCTACAACACCCAAAAGACATGAATCTGGTCTTGTTGCTTAGTGCTACGTTTGTGCTGGTTTGTGCTGCTAAAATTTTTCTTTGTGGTGTTATTGTTTTATAGTTATAACAGTTTATTTTTATCAAACCCCACCCGCTTTGCCCCCCTACAACCAGCACAAATAAAAACTCAAGTGTGTTTCTTTAGTGCTACGTTTGTGCTGTTTTGTGCCGTAAAAAATTACATTTGTGCTGCTTTTATTTTTACGATGTTAGCAATGTTTTTTTCCAGACTATGACATCACCCAGCCCTCCTACAACACTGTTTTACTATCAGTGGCCCCTGAGCCGGAGCTCACTAACCAGGTACGTGACAGGAGACCTGGGTGATGTCATTGTCTGAAAAAACAATTTCTATTATCTGAAAAATAAAAGCAGCAGAAATTAAAACTTTTATGACACAAAAAAGCACAAACGTAGCACTAACTTATGGTATTTTTATTTTTAATATTTAATAACATGGGGCAAAGTGGATGGGGTGTGATCAAATAAAAACAAACTGTTATAACTAAAAAACCATAACAGCACAAATAACAATATTAGCAGCACAAATGTAGCACTAACCAATAGGACCAGTTTTGTGTCTTTTGGGTATTGTAGAGGGGCTGGGTGACTTTTGGTGACCTTTAGGGATGCGCCGAACGACCCCCTGTTCGGTTTGCAACAGAACTTTTGAACATTGTGAAAGTTCGGAACTGAATAATGAACCCCATTGAAGTCTATGGGACCCGAACGTAAATAAAAATCAAAAGTGCCCATTTTGAAGGCATATATGCAAGTAATTGGGCATACAATGGTTATGGGGGTCCGGGTACTGCCCTGGGGGACATGTATCAATGAAAAAAACGTTTGTAAAAAAAATCATTTTTAAATGAGCAGTGATTTATTGATGCTTAAAGTGAAAGCATAAAAATGAAAAATGTATTTAAATATAGTGCATGGGGGTCACCTTAGTCCACCTGTAAAGTGGCACATCTGTACTGTGTATAGAAGCTGCTGCAGCAATGCAGCA
Source organism: Aquarana catesbeiana (assembly GCF_042186555.1). Lineage (NCBI taxonomy): Eukaryota > Metazoa > Chordata > Amphibia > Anura > Ranidae > Aquarana > Aquarana catesbeiana. The sequence continues at coordinate 458,057,155 of NC_133324.1, read as the reverse complement.
ATTATAAAGCCCAAAAAATGACATTTTCCCTGCAAGCTCTCTTTATTTTGTATGTAATGGCTTGGGGAGCCAGTCTATATGATGAGGCCACAATGTAATGCACTGGGAACAAGATTGGAGATTTTTTGGATAAATTCTGGTGTCTCTACCACAGACTTTGTATAGAAATAACGGGTGGGGAAAACTTGGTCTTTGAGTGTTGTGGTGCTGTCATACTGTAACCCTACAGAAGTACTCTTGATGAAAGCAAGAATTGGCCTTGCTGGAAAAATTGGTCTTTGGGTGTTGTGGCGCCGTCACACCGTAACCCTATAGAAGTACTCTTGATGAAAGCAAGAATTGGCCTTGCTGTCAAAAATTGCAATGATATGCACCTGTGAAAACAGGTGCGCAAAAATTGGTCTTTGGGTGAAACCTACACCAAAAATATTCTTTCAGATGAAATCAACACCCACAACACTAGGCAGCCTAGAAGTCCTGCAGAGATTCCACATCCCAAAAACACTTAATCCTCAACATCGGTATCAGGGGCTTCATAGCTGCTGATAAAAGTCAGAGGGTCCACAGAGTCTGTGGACGGATGCGTTCTATGATCAATAGCAAAACCTCCAGCAGCACTGAATGCCCATTCGGAAAGCACGCTGGATGCAGGGAAGCCCAGCAGCTCGATAGCATACTGAGCAAGTCCACAACATTGCCTTCCATGTGATGGTAGAAAGCTGGAATGGCCTTACATGAAAAAAAATTGCAACTGGGAAACTGCCATTGTGGTACAACACATTCTGCAAATTCACGGAAGGGGGCAGAATCCACCAGGCGGAAAGGCAGAAGTTGTAGAGCCAACAGCTTTGACAATCTTGCATTTAGATGCTGGGCATGTGGGTGGCAGGAACTGTATTTTTTTCTGCTGCAGCAGATGGGCCAGAGAAATTTGCCAGCAATAGTCTACAGCTGGTGGTGTGCTGCTGGCAGATGTGCTGCAAGGACCTGGGATACCCTGTGCTATACTATCATCCCTGTCAGTGGAGGCTGCTGAGAGGTCATGAGGTATAGCAGGGACAGACTTAGGTGCTCCTTCCAACGAGCTGAGTGGTGGGAGGTTAAATGCCTTGTCAAGCATGTGGTACCCAAATGGTTGGTGTTTTTGCCACGCTTGATGTGGGCCAGGAGCTAATAGCACCACAATGTGAAGGAATAGGGTGGCTGCTCTCTACTCTTCCTTGATGGCTACCTCGTTGGGGTTATGTCTCACCCTCACTTTCCTCCTCTGCTCTATCCAGCACCAAAGTGGAGTCAGTGACCTCATCATCATTATCTCCTCCATCCTCATTACCACTGAAAACAACTTGGCAATACGCTGCGGCTGGGGGAACATGAATGCCAATTTGTGTACCAGTGTTCTCCCCTCTGTAGGCTCAAGTTCCTACCCTCCTCAACTACAGAACCAACATCTGAATCGAGTAATGGCTGTGCATCATCAAGGGGCAAGTGGCTGACGCTGTGTTAAAATAACTCAGCTGACTCCTCCATGACTGATGCTAGGGTTATGGCAGGACTAGCTGTGGACAAGGAGGCAGGTTTATCCACTCTGGCAGCAGCAGGGAACATGGAACTAGTCTTTGCTCGGGTGATGGAGGATGAGGAGGATGAGGACGGCTTTGTAAGCCAGTCCACCACCTCCTCTGCATGCTGTGGCTGGATAGCACGGGCAACATCACTAAACAGAGGCAATGATGCCCTGCTTGAGCACTGACCACGTTCACCTCTCCTTGCTGTCCTCCCAGACATGATGGGGAGGGGGGGTTCTTATTAACAAAATGTAATGAAGATGTGTAAATGTGTACGTGGATGCACGTTAACCAATGGAAAGTGGTGTTTGGTGCACTTTAATTTGTATTCACTACACAGACACACTCCACAGATACACTATAATATACTGCAATATACTGTAGTAGCACACAGAACTATATGGTGTTAAACTTGCAGTATTGCATTGAAATATATGCCATTAAACTTACAGTAAACAATGAAATATACAGCGTTAAACTTGCAGTAACGCAATGAAATATACGGCGTTAAACTTGCAGTAATTCACAGAACTATATGGCTTTAAACTTGCAGTAACGCACTGAACTGTATGGCGTTAAACTTGCAGTAACACAACTGAAATATACTGTGTTAAGCGTGCACTAACGCACAGAAATGTACTGCGTTAAATGGCACGTAACGCACTGAAATCTACGGCGTTAAACTTGCAGTAATGCAATAAAATATACTGTGTTAAACAGTCACCACACTCACACTGACTGAACTATCCCTACATTTACACTAATGTAAAGATGAATGGTGGTCACACTACACTCACACTGACTGAACTATCCCTAGATTCACACTAAACTGATATTCTACACTGACAATAGAATTCGAATAGTACACTATAGCACACGAACTGTCTAATAGCACTAAACAGAGCCCTGTTCTATCTCTCTCCATGCTGCTATTACACTACAAATGTCAGCTATGGAAAGAATACTTTTATAGTGTGGGGCTGGATTAAGAGCAATGATTGGATACAGTCATCATGACAGCGTCCAATCATGGCTTTGACAGTGCTCCTTGCCCTGATTGGGGTAAGCTTTCACTGCTTCAGCCTGTCAAGGCTTTCAATCCCCTGTGCGGCGGCGCAGTGCATTGTGGTCATTCGGCGGGCCAAACAAACGGTTGAACGACCCGATAATTCATTTTTTCGGCGAACAGCCAAACAGCCAAAGTTCGGCCCGAAGTCATGCTTGGGCCGAACCGTTCACCCATCCCTAGTGACCTTTAATAAATCATTAATAACGTAAAAACAATAACAGATAGATCGGAAATTTAAAGGGCACAAACAAGCACAAACATAGCACCAACCAACCAGCCAGGTTTTTGTGTCTTTTGGCTATTGTAGGAGGGCTGGGTGATGTAATCGCCTGGAAACAACAATTGCTAATATCTTAAAAATAAAAGCAGCACAAATATTAATTTTTATGGCCCAAAACAGCACAAACAGCACTAAAGAAACACACTTGAGTTTTTATTTGTGCTGATTGTAGGGGAGTTTGATTAAAAAAAAAAACTGTAATAACTAAAAAATCATAACAGCACAAATAAAAATTTTAGCAGCACAAACGTAGCACTAACACACGAGACCAGTTTTGTGTCTTTTGGGTGTTGTAGGGGGGCTGAGTGACCTTTGGTGACCTTTAATAAATCATTAATAACGCAAAAATGATAGAAGATAGAATGGAAATTTAAACAGCACAAACACGGCACTAACCTACCAGCTGGGTTTCGTGACATTTGGCTGTTGTAGGGGGGTCAGGTTATGTCATAGTCTGGAAAAAACAATTGCTAATATCTTAAAAAAAAAAGCAGCACAAATGTAAATTTTTACAGCACAAAACAGCACAAATGTAGCACTAAAGAAACACACTTGAGTTTTTATTTGTGCTGATAGTAGGGGGGGCAGCTTGTCTGAGCTAACTGGAACTTATGCTTTTTTGGTAAATTTGAGAAATAAGCTTAGTTAGGTCTTCTTTTTTGGTTAGCAGAGTTGAGTGTTGGGCAATTTTTGTACTGCTAGGCTGGCTTGTAGTAGACATAACAGGTCTGGATCTTTGTGTTCTGACTTGCAGGAGTTCTCTTGTCACAGATTCTGTCTCCTGTCGTTGGGAATCGTTACTGTGTCAAGGGTTGCAAGTCTAATCCATGCTGCAACTTGCATAAATTTTCAATTTTTTTCACCATAAAGTCATGTTCTCAAACGTATTTCTTGCATTCACTCCCCCACTTCTTGTAAACAAGTGTGCCTCTTATCGCAAGCAGACCAACATTTTAGACATTTGGAAACACAAATCACATGCGATTTAAATTTAATGCCTATAATACTGCATAACTTTTCATCCTGAAACAAAATTTGGAAAAGTTATAAAATATGTGCAACAATAAATTTTATTTTGTGCAGTAATAATACACACAAAACACCATCCTTGAACTCCTCAAGCACTCTACATCTTGATAGCCATAATCACCTTTACTGTTTAGCATTAAAAAAATAACAAAGGTAAAATGTATGCACTGTAAAGAGTCAATATTTTAACTTTACTGATGTTTCCATTATTTCGAAACACTGCACAATAACAGAACTAATTGTTCCATACTGTAAAATGTGGATAATTACTGTGTGGGAAGACATTTTTACCACCTGAATGCTGTCATGCCCTTCTTAATTTAATGTACAGACTTACAGGATGTGACAGTAAAGTATAGTAATTAATCTTTTCTCTCTTTCTTCTACAACTTACAGCATATCACAGCTCCTTAGGAGATCCATTAATTTCCTAAGCCAGTCAAAAACTTCCTGTTTAAACAGTATAGAAGCAATTATAAATTTTTGCTGCAGTCTGTTGTGAATATCTGGGAAATGACTGCATATTATATGTGGTTTACAGTAAAATGTGGCATGTCTAAGTAATTTTTATAAGTACTCTTAAATGTGTTTATGGCAATGTGATTATGGGAGGGCATGTTTTAATAAGTGGTTGACAAAAATCTACAACAAATGTAATATTACAATTAATGAAAGGTTTAGACAGCACATCATTAAAGCATTTCAACAGTAGAGAGCAGGCAGTAGTATATATTTAGGTCTTAAAATGTACCTGTACTCATATAAAACTTAAGGAACTGGAAAATGGCTCACAGTGTATTTACATTCTTTATACATTATTCAACCCACTCAATGAACCCTCATGCCCTAATGTAAAATTGCTCTAGGCTAACCCTTTTACTTCTTGCACCGCCTTATTGGGTAGTAAGGATACAAGAATATGAACCATCATTTTGGAGCATTTGGGAGCTGTGGGTGGAAGAGGATGAGGTTAGGGAACTTTTACAAATAATTATATCCAAATCTAACTTTGCTTAAGACTTTTTAAAGGAGATTCTATGAAAAAGCACAGTATGGATGACCATGAAATCTCATTGATGCTGAAGTGCAATAAAAGTAAAAGCATATTGCATTCCCATATACCTGGCATAAATATGCCATAAATTGCTGTGGCACCATGCGATTTGGTGTGGGCGAGAATGCAGTGCTGTGTGGGAGTGCCATTAACAATTAATGGCACCCCTGTGCAACTGATAAAGTGCAGTGTAATTCTCTGGGGGTCAGAAACATGCAGATGATTTCACACGTGTTCCTCACCCGCACAGGTGTGAACTTAGCCAGGTGCTTGCTAGTTTATAGCTAAACCCACTAAATGCAATAGATGTAAACATTGTTTAAACCTGCTGTGCACTTAGATACCAGCACTGACAGAGATTCATTGGTTTGCTAAAGCTGTTTTAAACCCTTCATGATCATGGTCGAAACAAACCTTAATGCTCAAGCCCAATTTTGCAACTTTGACATGTGTTTGTATACCTGTACATCACAACTTCTTAGTGCATGCAGGTGGATTATACCTTGTTTTTTCCGGACAGATTGGGCTTTCACTTGGTGGTAAATGGATGTTAATGGATATTGCCTGATTTTGTTTTATTATGAAAGGAAAACTGGCTCAAAATAGAAAAAAAAATATTTTTTAATTTTAGCCTTATACCATTACTATGACTCGCCACCAAAAAAAAACCTCTGCAAAATAAATTCTCATACTCCTGATGATTGCAGCGATACCACATACAGTATGTGTGCATCGTTCTTTGTACCCGTCGTATGGCCTAGAAACAGGCATTTGTTTTTTTTTTTTGTGCTACCTAAACTCACTGAAACTGCCACTAACCTTGATCTAATGATCTGGGGATATGCAGGATGGTTCCTCAGCAAACTCTTCCAAGAAGATATTTTATGACAGAAAGGATATAAGCCTACCCTACCCACACCTAACAACTGTATTTTCATTTTCTCCATCAGCTCATCCCCCACAGTTATTACCTTTTGTTTCCACTTGACCCTCCCTTCTAGATTGTAAGCTCTAATGAGCAGGGTCCTCTGATCCCTCCTGTATTGATTTGTATTGTAAGTGTGCTGTCTGCCCTCATGTTGTAAAGCGCTGCACAAACTGTTGGCGCTATATAAATCCTATATAGTAATAATAATAATAATAATAATATACCACAAGGATATTTGGCAAAGACAGGCATCAGTAAAAAAAATCCGAGTTCGCCTCTGTGTTGCGTGCGTTCCACGGAGGCGGAAATTGCATCACTGGTTAGCATGAAAGGGGAAGTACGTTGACGCGTTGGACCGCACGCCACACAGCGGTGAACTCTGATGTTTTTTACTGATGCCTGTCTTTGCCAAATATCCTTGTGGTATATCCTTTCTGTCATAAAATATCTTCTTGGAAGAGTTTGCTGAGGAACCATCCTGCATATCCCCAGATCATTAGATCACTTCTTTTTTTAACTCAGACTGCGAAGCTGAGGATCTAATATTTCTGGTGAGTGGGGTCACCGAAGGGGGAGTCACTTTACTTGTTTAAAGTTTTCGAGCACCATTGCACTTTCTACAGAAGCACCAAGCACTTTTCAGATTTTGTGCATTTTTTGTTGTTTTTTTTTTTATGTTACAAATACATTGATGTATAAGGCACCATTCACTAGGATGTATATTGTTTGATATTGGCTGCTAGCGCTGTTTCATATTTTCTGTTTCAATGTTTTTATTGAAATTTTTGCAATGAAAATGAAATATGAACAAAACATAATACTCCTCAATGACCAAGGCAGCCAAAAGAGGGAAATACATGGAAGGAACAACATAACACTTACACAGATGATGTATAAAAGGTAGAGCAAAGTTCCTGGCATGTTTACTGTCTTAGTAATGAATTGTTAATTTCCGCTAGGAGAATGGACAACCTGAGAAGAATTACAAACTGGGAACTCCCCCCAGGAAGGCCCCCGAGATCATCACTCCACCCCAATGGGAACACACTGTGGAGTGCGAGAGCTTCAGGGTTCCCACCAAAGGAGGTGCCCCCCAATTTCCTGTCAGCTCCCCCAGGGAAGTGCTCACACCGGGAAGATACCCAGGCGAGGCAGCCCCACGGACGGAGCCGACAGACACATCGTCCAGGATAGAAACCTGAGAGTAACTGGTTGCCACCTAGGCTGGGACGTCAAGTGAATAGTTTAGGACAGCCTAAGAGAACAATTGAGTATGTTTTGGCCTAGTAAAACCATTATTAGCCGTTAGCGGGCGTAAGAAAGATGAGGATAGAACATAAAAAGAAAGAGCAGAGAAGAAAGATGAAGAGGAGAGAGGGAGCTAGAAGAGGACAGAGGGAGAGAGGGGGGGTGGGGTATACGGAAAGAGGTGGTTATCTCGCCGGACTCTCTCCTACGTTAGTAGGTGGCCTGGGTAAAGTGAGATACCGACATACCTAGCCCAAGGTTCCCAAATCCCTTCAAAGCGTGGGACCGTGTCACGCAGTTTAGCCACTATTTGTTCCTGTGACATTATCCAAGAAATCTTCCGTTTGGTGGCCGATATGGACACCGAAGGAGTTTTCCATGCTTTCGCTAGAGTAACTTTGGCTCCCAAACACATAAAGAATATAAGTTGTTGTGTATTTTTAGGAGTGTTGTGCATTTTGCAATTCAGTAGAATGTATGTGGGGTCCTGTGGAACCTCTGCCCCAGATACTCTGCTTAGAATATGGAGCAATTTATTCCAGTAACTCCGTATGCGGGGGCATGTCCACCAGATATGATGCATCGTGCCAATATGACCGCAACCTCTGTAACAGAGGGGAGAGGAGTCCGGGAATATCCTGGAGAGCCTGGCCGGGACATAGTACCATTTAGTAAAGACTTTAATG